>NW_027507764.1:254870930-255470930 GCF_037356315.1 Lithobates pipiens | reverse complement strand
GGAAAAAAATGATAAAAATTTCATTTGGGTACAGTGTAGCATGACCGTGCAATTGTTATTCAAAGTGCGACAGCGCTGAAAGCTCAAAATTGGTCTGGGCAGGAAGTTGTTTTAGTTGCTCTGTATTGAAGTGGTTAAAGGCAACTGATCAGCAGATTTTTTGAAAAAAGTATAGAAATGTATTAATATAAAATGTGGAGCATACAACACCATCAATAATTGCATAAAAGAGAAAGAACAGAATCATACTGTATATCAAATATAAATGCAGATCCTTCAATTTTAAGCCCAACGCGTTTCTGGACCTATGTAAAGTCCTTTCTTTAGGTGCATTTTCATGCGAGGTAGTGCTGCTATATTGATATTCTATAATGAGACAAAGTCACACATCAGAATCAACATCGGGGTCAGAGAAATGAGCATCATTGAAGTCAAGTAAAAAACAAACATACCAGTCAAGTAGAAAATATTCAACTAGGACTGCCACCTAGTGTGTGTCCGGTAGTGGAAACAAGCTTTAGTGCTGCAGAGAGGTCTGAGTGAGTACAAGGCCTGACAAGATATTCATATTCATTGGAAAAATAAGGGAGCATCTGAAAAAAACAATAGACGGATATACCGCTATTGTACCCACAGCAAGGAACCAAACAGTGCTACTGTATGATGATGGTGTCCACCAGTGCCCGAAAGGTGAACAAAGACCCTAAGAGAGAGCAAATATGTTTCATAAATACAATGCTTATAGATATACAGCCGCATAAGAAACATAGACAGCATTGACATAGAGAGAACATTTTGTGCTTGATATTTGAAATGGGAGCCAAAGGCACCATGCATATTTAGTTCAAAATCATAGTTAATACATTTAAATGGTATGTATAGTATGTATAATTATCAAAAGAGATAAATGCTAGGTATTTGTGTAGCGCTGACATCCTTGCCTATTGATGTGGCTATGTATATTGTGATATTGGGGGTTGTTTAACTCAAGTATAGCACCCAATAACGAAACCAATCCACACCAGAAATTCAATTTCAGGGCCTTTTGACCCACTTTTATTAAAGAAAGAAAATGTCCATCTATAATTCCCACACAGGGGTTTCAATTTCACAGCAGTAATAAACAAAAAATACCAAGCCACCTGGCTCTATGGTCAGTTCTGCTCCTCAGGCTTTTCTTCAACCCTCTTGACTTTCTAACAGAATTACTATACCTCAGCACTCTTTCCCAGCTTCCTTGCTGTTCCAGCCCACAGGCTTTGACCCTCTGTCTGCTCTGACAAACAGAGCTGTGTAGACATGCACATTTTTCCCTTGCTTGCCTGGATTTCTCGGGAGGGTGGAGCCCAGAACCATGGTCAAGTACCTACAAATAGACCAACACACACCTGACCAGTCAGTGTGCTGGTGAGTCCCAAAATCTGGACCCAGGACTGAGGATTTCATCCCACCCTGAACACTACAAAATCCCTGGGCTCCAGATTCCAAAACAGATTTTAGTAAATAATGAGGAAACTGAAAAGTCAGTTTCCTCCTAACGTTGCAAGCTCCCTGGAGCCCTTCAACCCGTCTGGTTGAAAATTCTGGGTACATACACGGTGGGGTACCACACTACCACAATATTTTAATGTGAGGTTTATGGCCATTACTGTGGTTTCGCAGCAGAGCCATCTAGTGACCACATATGGGTAACACACCCATATATTATTACCGGGGACAACCTAAAACTTGTACAGGAAGTGACTGGATGCTGAAGGTTGACCTTGTTACCCAGGAGTCTGTGTGACCTACCCATGAACACTCTCTTACGCAGTGCATGCTGGGTAGGGGATAAAAGGGACCCGAGTGGCCATTTTAGCTCCCTTGGGATCGTGTTGCCTGCCTGTGCGGACCTGTGAGGAGGCTTCCCAGAGACAGCGGCCTGCAGCCATCGTGGAACGTCAGTCTGTTTGTTTGCAGAGTGACCTGATGGAGCCTGAAAGACGGCAACTGGATTGAGAAGGTCCAGAGACACTTAGCGGAGAATCGGGGAACCGGATTGATTCGGCAAAGTGATACAGAGCGTCTGGCCCAGCTGACGGAGAGGCAAGCTACAGTCACCGTGATCACGCGGAACTCTGATCCAGTTAGTGAGCGGGTTATGGCCCACAGTTTATTAACTTTGCACGCAGTTAGACTCATGTACAGGCCTCACTGGAACTTGTGGTTCCACGGAGGCGTAGCAGAGCAACTAAAAACTTCGCAGGTTTGAGGTCTATCTACCTTGGTGCCTCAAGAGTTGTAAATAAGTTATTGGAGTTACACCAGGAGCATTTCAGCTTAACCCTCCATGGACTTTGGATTACAAATAACAAAGGAGTGACTTTAGCTAGCGAAGAAAGAAGACCCTGGAAATCGTGTTGCCTGCCTGTGCGGACCTGTGAGGAGGCTTCCTGGAGACAGTGGCTTGCAGCCATTGTAGAACGTCAGCCTGTTTGATGCAGAGTGACCTGACAGAGCCTGAAAGACGGCAACCAGATTGAGAAGGTCCAGAGACACTCAGCGGAGAATCGGGAAACTGGATTGATTCGTCAAAGTGATACAGAGCGTCTGGCCCAGCTGACGGAGAGGCAAGCTACAGTCACCGGACCAAAGTGATCACGTGGAACTCTGATCCAGTTGGTGAGCGGGTTACGGCACACAGTTTATTAACTTTGCACGCAGTTAGACTCGCGTACAGGCCTCACTGGAACTGGCAGTGAGCAGGCTTGAGGCCTATCTACCTTGGTGCCTCAAGAGTTGTAAATAAGTTATTGGAGTTACACCAGGCTCATTTCAGCTCAACCCTCCATGGACTTTGGATTACAAATAACAAAGGAGTGACTTTGGCTAGTGAAGAAATAAGACCCCGGATGAAATACTTTAAGTGAGGCCTCACATATAGCCTTTCAAGCAGGGGGAGCTCCCAGGTTAATATATATATATATATATATATATATATATATATATATATATATATATATATATATTGTGAGGGGTTAGCTCGGCAGCGGGTGTGTGTGACCCCCCTGGATGGGTTCACAACACAAAAATCAGGCACAGCAGACAGCGTTGTAGGTGCAAAAACAAAAGATGCGGTTTATTTATGCTACATGCAGTGATACATATAACAGCCAAACAAAAATAAAACATGAAAATAAATCCTGGTCAGCTTGACCTCTAACTACACACTTAGATTCCCTGTCTAACAACTGAGTGCAGCCTTGTGCTGCACCAGTCCCTGTCTCTGTTGTAGAGGTTTGCCACACAGGCGTTAACTCACCGCACAGAACAGATATCACACTCCCCAGTCTATACAACACAAAACTGGTTCCAGGATGGAGCATCTCCCTAAGCATGCTGTTTTTTTTTGTAGAGGTCTTAATGAGCCCACTTACTTCAGCTGGGCTCATTAACTCTTCCCCTCTAATTGAAAAAGTCTGCATAAAGCCTGAATCTAGGGCACACATATTTCCCATCCTGGATACAACCAGGTGACTTTACCTGCGTGCTGCCACATACCCCCCCCCTCTTGTTTCAACCTTGGGGTTGTAACACAAGCAGTCAGACACGCATGTATCCGAGACAAAGCATCCACATTCCCCATTTTAACACCAGGGCGATGCTTAACTGTAAAGTTAAATTCTTGTAGGGCCAGGAACCACCTATTTACCCTTCTATTGGTCTCCTTTTTCTGAGCCATCCACTTTAAAGGAGCGTGATCAGTCACCAGGTCAAAGTGCCTACCTAGCAGATAGTACCGAAGGGAATCTAGAGCCCACTTCACTGCTAAACATTCCTTCTCAATCGTGGCGTAATTTACCTCATGGGACTTCAACTTCCTGCTGAGGTAAATGACTGGGTGCTCTTCCCCGTTCCAGACCTGGGATAACACTGCTCCTAACCCAACGTCTGATGCATCAGTTTGTACAACAAAGTCCTTAGAGAAGTCTGGTGAGTACAACACTGGCTGGCTACATAAGGCTGTTTTTAAGGACTGAAATGCTTCTTCAGCCTCTGGGGACCATTTAACCATGACAGACTCTTTCCCTTTTGTCAGGTTGGTGAGGGGTACAGCCTGAGAAGCAAAATGGGGAATGAATCGTCGATAATAGCCAGCGATTCCCAGAAAGGCTCGTACCTGTTTCTTGCTGTTGGGACGTGGCCAACTCTGTATGGCCTCGACTTTATTGACTTGGGGTTTTATCACCCCCTTCCCAATAGTGTACCCAAGATATTTGGCCTCCTCCTGTCCAATGGTACACTTCTTTGGATTGGCCGTAAACCCAGCTTCCTGGATAGAGTCTAGGACTGCTTGTACTTTCGGCAAATGTGAGACCCAGTCTGTGCTATGGATAATCACATCATCCAGGTAAGCTGCAGCATATTTCTGATGGGGCCTCAGAATCTTATCCATTTTCCGCTGGAATGTTGCCGGTGCATTCTGTAACCCAAATGGCATTCTCTTATATTGGAATGTCCCATCTGGATTTACAAACGCAGTTTTCTCCTTGGCCGACTCGGCCAGGGGAATTTGCCAATACCCTTTGGTGAGATCAAGAGTTGTCATATATCGGGCTATTCCCAGCCGGTCAATCAACTCATCTATACGCGGCATGGGGTAGGTGTCAAATTTTGCAACTTTCAATTGTCGAAAATCGTTACAAAACCGCCAGCTCCCATCAGGTTTGGGCACTAGTACGATAGGACTGGACCAGTCACTCTAGGACTCCTCTATCACACCCAATTCCAGCATCCTTTGAACCTCCCCACGTATTGCCTCCCGTCGGGCCTCTGGTATTCTATAAGGTTTTAGTTTTACCCTTTCTCCTGGCGGGGTGATAATGTCATGCTCTACGCCAGATGTTTGTCCCGGAAGCTCAGAGAAAATCTCTTTGTTACGAAGTACAAACTCTTTAACCTCCTGTTGTTGGGGTTTCGATAAGGTGTCTGCTATTCCAACCTCAGGAACTAAGCAATCAGGCTGTACTTGTGACAAAGTCTCTGCGACTAGGGATTCCCTATCCCTCCAGGCTTTCAACAGATTGACGTGATAGATCTGCTCCGGCTTTCGCCTTCCTGGCTGTCTAACCCTGTAGTTCACCTCACAAATTTTTTCAATTACTTCATATGGACCTTGCCATTTGGCCAGAAATTTGCTTTCAACCGTAGGGACTAGCACCAAGACCCTATCCCCCGGGGAAAAAGTACGGGTCTTGGCCCCACGGTTGTACACTCTCTGCTGTGCTAACTGCGCTTGGGTTAAATGTTCCTTTACAATTGGCATTACCTGTGCAATTCTATCTTGCATCAGGGCGATATGCTCAATCACACTCCTGTGAGGAGAACTCTCATTTTCCCAAGTTTCCTTGGCGATATCCAGCAGCCCTCTTGGGTGTCTCCCATAGAGCAACTCGAAGGGTGAGAAACCCGTAGAGGATTGGGGTACCTCCCTAATGGCAAACATTAGATAGGGTATTAGACAGTCCCAATTCTTTCCATCTCTATCCACCACCTTCTTTAACATTTGTTTAAGGGTTTTGTTGAATCTTTCAACCAACCCATCTGTTTGGGGGTGATACACAGATGTACGCAATTGCGTCACTTTGTACAACTTGCATAATTCTTTCATAACCCGGGACATAAAGGGTGTACCTTGGTCCGTAAGCAGTTCCTTACAAATACCCACGCGGCTAAAAACAAGAGATAGCTCTTTGGCTATGGTTTTGGCCGAGGTATTTCGGAGAGGAATGGCTTCCGGATAACGGGTGGCATAGTCCAATATAACCAAAATGTACTGATGCCCCCTGGCGGACTTCATTATCGGACCTACCAAATCCATTGCGATCCTTTCAAAGGGGACCTCAATGATAGAAAGAGGTACCAGCGGGTTATGGAAATGTGGCATAGGTGCCGACTTCTGACACACAGGGCAGGAGGAACAATAATTTTCTATTTCCTTCATGACCCCAGGCCAATAGAATCTCTGCAATACCCTCTCTCTGGTTTTCTCTGTCCCCAGATGACCTCCCAGAATGTGCCCATGAGCCAATTCTAACACCAACTTCCTGTAAGGTTTGGGCACTACAAGTTGCTCAATGGTTTCTTCTGCCCTTTGAGCCACTCGATACAGCAGGTCCCTTTTCATAGTGAAGTAAGGATAAGGGCAAGTCTTATCTGGGTTCACTAACTCGCCATCTATTTTCACCACATTTTCCCGGGCCTTTATTAGGGTGGGGTCTTTTAACTGTTCTGTGGCAAAATTTTCCCTGTGAACCTCAAGATCCGAAAACTCCACAGACGGCATGTTTTCATCTGAGAATGTTGGCTCCTCCCCAGTTTCTCGAGTTTCCCCCGCCAATACCGACAAGGGAAATTCAGGAGAGTCCTCACCACTCCCAGAGGAATTCTGGTCATCTTCCTGGTTTATAGGGGCACCAGTGGGGGGCTCAGGACAATCCCAGAGTTCCCAGAATTTTGGAAAATCCCTTCCCACCATAGCATCATGTGGTAAGTGAGAAACTAACCCCACCTGATGAGAGAGGTTACCTTTGGGGGTCTCAAAAAACACTGAAGTTACAGGATACTCTCGGGTGTCCCCATGCACACAAATAACAGCCACCCTGTTCTTCCCAGAGACCTCTGTAGTAACTAATTCAGCTTTTATCAATGTTACCAGGCTACCTGAATCCAGCAACACATCAACATTTCTACCATTAATACACATTTTACATAAATGTTTCTCAGGTCCCCGAATGGCAGTGCATGCAACTGTCGCAAACAGCGACTGACGTCTCTCCCTTATAAAGTCACATTGCATAGGCTCATCCACAACGGGGCAATTGGCTGCAATATGTCCCTCTTGCCGGCAGCGGTAGCAAATAATCTTTTTCGCTGTCTCTTGCAGCCTGGGCTTCCTGGGCTGCTCCCGCCAGACCTTAGGTAGAACTCCCACCCTCTCACTCTCTCCACCCTCACCCCTTGGAGTCATCTTACCTGCCACTGGGGATGATCTGGTCTTAGGGTGGAAAGTGCGTGAGTCCCTGGAAGAGGTGGTCAGGTTCTCTGTAGCCAAGTACCTCTCAACCAGATCCACAAGTTTATCTGCATTTTCTGGGTCTCCATGGCTTACCCATTTTTGGATGGCAGTAGGAAGAGCTCTCAGGAAACGATCCATAACAACACGTTCCACAATGTTTGGTGCGGTCAAAGTCTCTGGCTGCAGCCACTTCCTGCTCAGGTGAATGAGATCATACATTTGAGACCTGGGGGGTTTTCCAACCTGAAAAGTCCAATTATGCACACGCTGAGCCCGGACGGCCAGGATGACACCCAGCCGTGCCAATATTTCTGTTTTTAGCACCACATAGTCTTTTGCTTGGTCAGGCTGTAGGTCATAATAAGCTTTCTGCGATTCCCCAGTTAACAGAGGGGCCACCAGTCCAGCCCGTTGCTCCTTAGGCCACTTTTCCCTTTCAGCAGTCCTTTCAAATGTGGTCAAAAACACCTCCAGATCATCCTCTCCAGTCATTTTTGTCAATAAACGGCTCACACCAAAGGATGCCGTATTATTGTAACCACTTGCTTCATTGGTCTGCGGACGTTGCTGTATTAATGTCTCTATTTTCTGTTGAAAACTCTGCTCTTGCTTCTGCAACAGGTCTATAAAGCGGGCTTCAGATTGCAGCTGTGCTTGTTGCTGAGCTTCCAGACTCTGCAGGTGAGCTTTCTGCTGGGCTGCAAGGCTCTGTTGTTGAGCTGCAAGGCTCTTTTGTAAAGCTGCATTTGTTTGCTGCTGATTTGAATTTGCTAGAGCCAGCTGTCTCAGTATCTCCTCCATGCTGGCCTTTAAAAAAAAATGAAAAAAAAACTGCCAAAATTCTCCACCAACTGTGAGGGGTTAGCTCAGCAGCGGGTGTGTGTGACCCCCTGGATGGGTTCACAACACAAAAATCAGGTACAGCAGACAGCGTTGTAGGTGCAAAAACAAAAGATGCGGTTTATTTATGCTACATGCAGTGATACATATAACAGCCAAACAAAAATAAAACATGAAAATAAATCCTGGTCAGCTTGACCTCTAACTACATACTTAGATTCCCTGTCTAACAACTGAGTGCAGCCTTGTGCTGCACCAGTCCCTGTCTCTGTTGTAGAGGTTTGCCACACAGGCGTTAACTCACCGCACAGAACAGATATCACACTCCCCAGTCTATACAACACAAAACTGGTTCCAGGATGGAGCATCTCCCTAAGCATGCTGGGGTTTTTTGTAGAGGTCTTAATGAGCCCACTTACTTCAGCTGGGCTCATTAACTCTTCCCCTCTAATTGTAAAAGTCTGCATAAAGCCTGAATCTAGGGCACACATATTTCCCATCCTGGATACAACCAGGTGACTTTATCTGCGTGCTGCCACTATATATATATATATATATATATATATATATATATATATATATATATATATATACATTTTATATTGTTTTATACTGAAATATATTGTGCTGTCGTCCTATGTTGGGATGACAGCACAATTTCTGTAATCACCTGTTTAAATATTTTGCAGTATAGATATTTCTGGCTAAGTATCCAGTGTGTGGCGTGCTGTTTTTTCCCCAGCAGGTGGAACCAGTGGATCCTAAGGGTATAATACAGGTACTTTGCATTGTCTTATATTGTACTTTATTACATTGCACCACAGCTGTGCCAAGGGGATTGAGTCAAGTTAGTGGGGTTTCTCAGTAGGGTACAGGCCCAATCTAACCAGCAGCTCCTTCGGGGGTTAGTGCTACATTTGAAATGAAAGTCAGAGGCGCCATGCATAATTCGTGTCATAGTTAGTGGATTTAAATAATATGTATAATGATCAAGAGGCATAAATGGGATATAAATTCCCCTCAAAATATCCAGGCAAAGCCCCATGTATAGCAGACAATTTGCTTAGGATGCAATGCATCCAAGGCCTATAGGGGACATATGCAAAGTGTAGCCATACCAACCTTGGGTGGGCCAAACAAAATGGGCAAGCTCTGGAACAGAGCACCGTATCTGCTGCAGCGAAGGTGATAGTGAGTGAGAGGAAGACAGCTTCCTCCTTAAATGGCTGCAGAGGTGATGCCCGTGCATGTGAACTAAACAGCGTATGTCGTATGCAGCGTCAATAGCCAGCGGTATCAGATTAGCCAATGGGGAGTACAGTGAAGGCAAAAATGGGCAGGGATTGTCACCACTGCTTTTAACGGCAAGTCTTTTAACACCAAGAACCAAATGAGTTGCTGCATGCCTCTATATTAGATTTACGCACTACATATTTCTACGTTCATGTGGTTAGTATATTCCCTCAAGACTTGCTGTTCTCTTTGATGAGTTCTAATTCAACAATCAGTTTCAGAAGATGCATAATAGCCCTAAAGGACAAGCTATACCAAAGTGTCCAACTGGGAGCTGCTCAATCTCCACTTTAAATAAACTCATTTGCAAAGTGGCCCTTTGGCTTCAAAACAGTTATCATTTGCAAGCATATCTTGTATCTTTAGATTCACTAAACTAAATTTTTTCATGAACTAGACAAATTTCTTAATTTGCAGTGATAAGTCAAATAGATCTCCAAGAACTGGCAGAGCTAAAATACAACCCCGTTTGGCTTTTCTGTATGTGAATCTCATTGAACTCACCCTTGTATAATATGTACAAATGTTTTTGTCACTTGTATATCTTTAAATTTCAATAAAAATACAAGTAAAAAAAAAATAGTAGTGGAAAAAAAAGCACTTGTGGGTTTAATCTTTTTTTTGCGCGGCAGGGGGTGTGTCTGATGCCTACATACATTTTCTAATAGGTGTCCCTCATTCCCATTTCAAAAAGTTAGGAGGTATGCAGTGTGTCTAAGCCCTGTGTCTAAACTCCTCATACAGGTCTCTTTTTAGAGGCATTTGGCATCAAGTCATGAGGAAGCAAATTGATACATACTCACTGCATGTTTTAACCCTGTAAATGTCGCAACAAATTGCCCTACAAGCTTGTTCATTGCACACAGTCTGGTACCTTTGCAGCTAAAAAACTGCCCACTTCTGGGGGGGGGCATGGCCTGGCCGCACACGGAGATGGCCGCTTGAATGAAGAGCTCCGCTCGTCCACAGAGCAACCCCGCAGCATCCAGCACCAATATACAGCTCTCCCCACACCACGGACCTGATTCCCCACATCCTCGGGGACATGACCCACGGCAGATCAGAAGCCCATGGAGCGCGGAAGCTGATAGACTTCTACATGCAGCTTGCCAGGACCCCTGCACAAGATGACACCGACCGGGATAGAGATCACGCGCCACAGGCAACACAAACAACACCAGCGCTGACAGAGGAGCCTGTCTCAGCTATGGAGGACTCTGGGGACCACCAGCAGCAGCCAACTCCCTCTCCAACAGATAGAGGTAAGAGATCTGCTGTCTCTCCAGTGCACTCCCCCACAAAGCCTACACTTGTAAAAAGGCAGCATGGTGCTGAGACCTGTGGTGCCACAGCAGCAGATGAACCCACTGTCTCCCTGGCCACATACACTACCACAGACAACCCTGCCTCAGAACATACCTTGAAAGCCATGCTGCTCTCCCTGCAAGCTGATATGCAAAGAGAGTCATCAATTAACCATTTACTAGACAGAGTAGATGACATGGAGGAGCGTATTGAGCATCATTTATCTGCAGCTACTGTCGCTCATAACAGCATGATTGATATACAAGACAAGCACTCAGAGGCTATACATCAGCTACGTCTCAAAATCGCTGACCTCGAAGACCACTCTAGGCGGCACAATATCAAAATCAGGGGAGTACCGGAAGCCATAACACCCCCTGAAATAACACCATACCTCCACCAACTGTTCCGTAAAATCATACGATATTGACACCGCAAGACCTCCTCATAGACAGAGCTCATGGGATCCATAAGCCACAGCATCTACCCGAATCGCTACCCAGGGATATCCTGGCTAGGATCCACTATTTCCACTCCAAAGAGCAAATTATGAGAGCCGCTAGGTCCCTGCACAACCTCCCTGAACCATTCTCTAAAATACAACTTTATAATGACATCTCAGCAGCCACTTCACAGGCGCGCAAAACCTATTTTCTGTTTGTAATGGACTTACTCAACTAAGTATTTAGAGCCTCTATTTCAACCTTGATTGTGATATAGAAGTTTGATCTGTATTTCTGTTCACTACAGCTAATGGTAAACAAATTTTAAGCTTTAAAGAGTTTAATTTACTACTGCATTTCTGACTACAGGATACAATCGACCCCAGTACCACATTGACACCTGCTACTCATCTCTCATGTCACTCAAAATCACCACCCTTCATGTCAAGAGCTTAAATAGCCCATTCAAAAGATCCCTGTTATGGAGGGAAGCGATCTCTCAATGTTCTGATATACTATGCGTTCAAGAAACGCAACTTTCCTCAATCAACCCACCATTGTGCACCCACAAATTGTACCCGCACATTTTTCACCCTCAAACTAACAAAAAGATAGGAGGAGTACTTATAGCAGTACGTTCTACTGTATCGCTCTCGGTCTCCAATATAGAACATGACCCTGCAGGTAGATACCTAAAACTCTCAGCAAACTTCAATAACAGGCCTTTAGTGATAGTTAATTTGTATGCCCCAAACACTCGCCAAAAATCCTATTTTATAACCATCATGCACAAAATACAACATTACCCGAGAGACCAAATTATTCTATGTGGCGACTTTTTTTTTGAAAATGTATGTTTATTAACAGTTTTTCAACATACAGAACACAACATAAGCCCCAAAACCCCCATCTCCTGGCAGCCCAGGAGAAAAAAATACGGAACGCAACCCTTACCCCCTTACCACCTTCCTGGACAATATAAAGACCCTAGAAAAAAGTAATATGCAATCGCCTTCAGAGGCCACCCATGAAGAACTCAATAAACTTAGGTCTGAGCTGAGCACTTACCTTCAGAACAGACATGAGTTCTATATACGGAAACTAAAACTTACCTGGTACTCCCAGGGAAACAAAGCAGGGAAAATCCTAGCACAAATATATAAACGTAAGGCAGCACAAGCCGCGATACCGTACCTTGAAGACTCTAATGGTAACAGATTAACTAACCCCAAAGACATAGCCGACTGTTTTAGCTCATTCTATTACAAATTATACAACCTAAAAGATTCCTCCACTGAGACACAACCTACTGACACAAATATCCAGAATTTCCTCTCCAACCTGAGCCTCTCCTCCTTAACTCCACACACAACCCGCAAAACTCGCCCAACCCTTTTCAACTCAGGAAATCCGAAACATGATCAAGGCTGCACAAAGCCCCAGGCCCGGATGGCTTTGGAAATGAATATTATAAAACATATTGGGAACAATTGGTTCCACACATTTGCAACTTATTTAACAGATTCCTTACAACCGGAAGAAATCCCAACCAAATCCTTAGAAGCTACTATCTCCACCATCCATAAGCCAGGAAAGACCTCCCATGACTGTCAGTACTAGAATCCCTTTAGGACCCAGCACAGCTCACCTCACACAGCCTTTGTCTGGGAAACAACAGTGATTGGCAAGCTCACCTTTAAATCACCTGTATCAGCATTCAGTCAGTGCTCGTGTTAGCCCGGTCGAACATTCCGACAACAAAATCCGTCAGATTTTTTCTGACGAATTTTATCCGAAACCGGTGTTGCATACACATGGTAGGACAAAGTTGTCGGAAAATCCAGTCGTTCAGAACGGGATGACATTCATTCGTTACGACGGGACTACGTTCATGCTAGTAGCCAATATCTTTGGTCTCGTAATTTGATCTGAGAATGCGTAGCACTTTGTCCGATCGGAATTCTCTACAAATAATCGAACAAGGTCTGATCAGATCATGTTGTCAGAAAATTTTATAGCCAAGCTCTCCAACTTTGTCTGTCGGATATTCCGACGGAAACAGTCTGATGGAGCCCACACACTGTCGGATTTTCTGACTGTGTGTACAAGGGCTTAGAGTTTACATTTGTGTTTGATCCAGCTGATATCTGCTCTGTGTCTTTCGTGTATGACCCTGCTTGTTTGACCCTCCTTGCTCTCTTCTGATTCGGTACTGTTTGGAGTCTGATCTACCTGTGTATGACCCAGCTTGCCTAGACTACACTTTTCCTGATTTTACTGTAGTACCCTCATCTGCAGCAGTGAACTACAAGGTCCAGCAATCATCTACCCTCACCAGCAGCAGTGAACTACAAGGTCCAGCAATTATCTACCTTCATCTGCAGCAGTGAACTACAAGTCCCAGCTGACCTGCTCTGCTCAGACCTGCTCATGGTATGTGCTCTTGTTCTTTGAACTCTTTGTATAATCAGCACACCTGAACTGTTACCTGTTAGCTGCTCCTAGCCTGACAATGACCCAGCTGACTATCGCCCCATCTCGCTTCTCAATACCAATCTAAAAATATATGCAAAATTGTTAGCACGTGATTATCACAACACATGACCCACCTCGTACACCCAGATCAAGTGGGATTCATCCCCCAATGCCAGGCCTCAGATGGCACCTGCAGATTCATAGATCTTATACATTGGGCAGAACATCATCGGGCGCCTTCTCTGCTGATGTCTTTAGACGCAGAGAAGGCATTTGACAGAGTCCATTGGGGATATCTTGAAGGGGTATTAAGGAAATTCGGCATAGAGGAAGATTTTCTACAAGCCATCCTAGGCCTATACTCATCGCCTAGCGCTAAAGTCCACACTTCGGGCATCCTCTCTGACTCCTTCACAATCACCAATCACTCTAACCCCTGATCTTTGCCTTGGTGATGGAACCCCTAGCACAGACCATTCGCGCACAACCCCTCATCCCCGGGATCTTAGTAGGTGATACCTACCACAAAATAGGCCTCTATGAAGATGATGTCATAATTGCGCTCACTGACCCAGTAAACTCTCTCCCCACTCTAATGCAAGTATTAGATAACTTTAGTGAAATTTCATTGTATAAATTAAACCACTCTAAATCATCCATGATTGGTCTTAATGTGTCACCCACACTCAAATCAGAGATCTCTAAAGTCTCCCCCTTCTCCTGGGCTCCCGGTTCTTCAATGACGTACTTAGTAACCCCCTCCTCCACATTTCTTCGTACCAACTTAACCTCCCTGCATCAGAAATTAAATACCCTCATCTCGGATATGTCATCCATCAAAGCATCATGGGCTGGAAGGATAGCCCTGACTAAAATCTTTCTTTTCCCTCATGTCCTGTACTAATGTAGGACCCTCCCTTTACCAATACTGCCAAATGAGCTAGCCAAACTACAACACACCCTCAACTCCTTTATCTGGGCAGCCCATAAGCCACGTTTAAAATCTGCAATGCTTTGCACCCCCACCACCAATGTAGGGATGGGTGCACCTGATGTCAAGCGATACTATAAAGCTACAGTCTTGGACCAAGGAAAGCAATGGTGGTCTTAGCATTCTAATACTAGGTGGCAGCAAATAGAGTTAATGGCATTACCAAGCACCCTACAACTTATACTTTCAGCAACTTGGATGAACCACCATGTCCCGCACTCATACCTTCCTACAGTTAACGCATGTGTGGCACAATGGAAAGCTGTTAGCCATGCCCACCAAGGAATACATGGAAATACCTTGAAAAAACTACCGATTCTAACACTGCAACTCCTGTCTCCAAATTTAAACATCCAACACTGGTATGGAGCTGGAATTAAGACCATTGGAGATTTATACCTCCAATCGAACCTCAAAACCTACCAACAACTGACCACGGAATTTGGCATATCAAACAAAGACTTTTACATCTACCTTAAGATCTGATATATTCTCTCAAAGACACCCACCTCCACAGAAACAACCTCCAGGAGCCTGCTCACATACTACACTCTCCAGACTGGCAAAATCAAAGGTATTTCTTACATTTTCACTCTCCTTTCTCAACCAACCTCAAAGCATAAACCAACAAATTTAATCAACTGGGAGTCAAAATTGAAATCCTCATTCCCCATAGAGGAATGGCACAGAGCGCTTTGCATATCAGCCACCATATCCAAAAATGTAGCCCACTGGGAAACCCTTATGAAGATATACAATAAATGGTACTACACGCCTGCCAGACTGGCAACCATTTTTCCAACTCAATCCCCAAAACGCTGGAGAAACTGTGATGAACTAGGAGACGAATTTTACGTTTGGTGGGACTGCCCAATCATAGCTCCATTTTGGAAACAAGTCTCTGCTCTAATTAAGGCTACGACTAATACTTCCCAGCACCTGACTCCGCAGATGGCTCTCTTCGGGATAGACCCCAATACTGGCCTACAGCCAGCTTGCCACTTGTACACAATATTTTAATTGCAGCATGCCTAGTAATAATTTGCGCCTGGAAAAACCCACTTCCCCCAACCACCAGGTCTCTCATCAACACACTCAATGAACACTGTCATATGGAATATCTCTTCTCCAAAACGAATCTGACAGGTCACAGATTCAGCAAGCAATGGTCACCTTGGCTAGCACATCCTAGCAGTTTAAAAATGAACCTAAACGCTCCTTGATCTGACACAAGACCAGACGGAGGCAGCAGTGAAAACCGCCTAGTATAGTCCCCGAAATCACTCAGCGCCTGATATACTGTCTTATCTCTAATGGGTCAATGGGAGAACAGTGCAGATGACCTCCCACTTCCCCCAAGACACCGTTTGCTCCCAAGGGGTGTCTGGGGGGGGTCGGTGTAGTGTTGTAGGCCCCGGGCTTGTCCTCATATGACCCTCAGGTATATGCGATGTGGTACACAACTTCCTAACTTAAGTACTCGCAGTTTGATTGTATCCCCGAATCTGCCCGTAACCACTCTTTTGACTATTCATGTTCTTATGTAACTTTATAGCTGATACTGTCCATCGTTTGTATGTTCTCTTGATAAATCTTAATAAAAACATTGAAATATAAAAAAATAAAAAAGAAATAAAAAACTGCCCGCTTCTGTCAAACGGGCATGCTGGAAAACTCAGCCAGTGGCTGAGAGTGATGACCGGTGTGCTCTGGCGGCAGGGCAGTCCCCCTGCCATAACAGTATCTCAGTGGGGAGATTGCTGTACTAGTTAGCACAGTGAGCTCCTCTTGAACGAAAAAAACCCCAGAGAGGGTGCTAATATGTGAATGGGAGAATAAATACTCTCAAAATAGCCAAAACTGGATAATTAGCTCTAAAATGAATTCCATATAGCTCCGGGGAAAAAATACTTGCCTCTCGGGGATCAGGAAGGAACTTTTTCCCCTGCTTTAGCAAATTGGATCATGCTCCGCTGTTTCTTTTGCCTTCCTCTGGATCAACTGTGGGTATAGAATTGGGTATATGGGATTGTATGATATTATTTTTTTTTGTGGTTGAACTAGATGGACTTGTGTCTTTTTTCAACCTGACTATCTATGTAACTATGTATGTAACTCCCAAAATCAAATTCACTATAGCTCCCAGACAACAGAGACAATCCAAATCATTACTTTGGCCTGAAACAAGAGAATTGCACATAGAAATAATGTTTAGAGCATGATATGATATGCTAAATGGTTAATACATATGTGGTATATTGTTTAAAGTTAATCTGCTTTTAAACTGCCTAAAAAATAGGGATGAACCCAATGAATCCAACAGCAGGCGTTCACCTGTCCGCCGAACAGCAAATATTATGTGGAAAGCCGCAGAACATCGTTAAAGTCTATGGGACATTAACATGAAAAACCAAAAGTGCTCATTCTAAAGGCTTATATGCAATTTATTGCCATAAAAAGTGTTTGGGGACCTGGGTCCTGAACCAGAGGACATGTATCAATGCAAAAAAAAGTTTTAAAAACGTCCGTTATTTCAGAAGCAGTGATTTTAATAATGCTTAACCATTTGCCGCCCGCCCTATAGGCAATTGACGGTGGCAAAGTGGTTGCATAATCCTGATCGGACGTCATATGACGTGATCAGGATTATGAGCCGCTGCGCGCCCCCGGGGGCACGCATCGCGGCGATCGTTATTGCAGGGTGTCAGTCTGACACCCAGCAACTACGATCTCGGTAAAGAGTCTCCGACGGAGACTCTTTACCACGTGATCAGCCGTGTCCAATCACGGCTGATCACAGTGTAAATAGGAAGAGCCGGCTGCTCCTCTGACAGGGGGGGTCTGTGCTGATCTAAGGATGCCTACACTGGACCACCAGGGACACCACCAGACCACCAGGGATGCCCAGCAAAAGGTAATCCTCCCTAGACCACCAGGGATGCCAGTCAGTGCCACAATGGATGCCAAACAGTGCCCATAATGGATGCCAATCAGTGCCCACAATGGGCATCACTGATTGGCATGCATTATTGTTTGGCACTGATTGGCATCCATTAGTACAGTATAACAATACAATGCCGCCTATGAGTGCCCACCTGTGCTGCCTATCAGTGCCCACCTGTGCCGCCTATCAGTGCCCACCTGTGCCGCCTATCAGTGCCCACCCGTGCCTCCTATCAGTGCCCATCCGTGCCACCTATCAGTGCCCACCCATGCCCATCTGTGCCGCCTATCCATACCCATCTGTGCCGCCCATCCATGCCCATCTGTGCCGCCCATCCATGCCAATCCGTGCCAGCTATCAGTGCCAATTTGTGCCACCTATCAGTGCCCATCCGTGTCACCCATCAGTGCCCATCAGTGCCACCTATCAGTGCCACATATCTGTGTCCATCAACGCCACCTCATCAGTGCCACTTCATTGGTGCCACATCATTGGTGCCCATCAGTGCCACCTTATCAGTACCCATCAGTGTAGCCCCATCAGTGCCCATCAGTGAAGGAGAAAACGTACTTTGAAACTGAAACAAAAAAAAAATTTTTTTCAAAATTTTCGGTATTTTTTTATTTGTAGCGCAAAAAATAAAAACCGTAGAGGTGATCAAATACCACCAAAAGAAAGCTCCATTTGTGAGAAAAAAATGATAAAAATTTCATTTGGGTACAGTGTAGCATGACCGCACAATTGTCATTCAAAGTGCGACAGCGCTGAAAGCTCAAAATTGGTCTGGGCAGGAAGGTGTTTACGTTCCACCCCCGATACACGTAACCGGCCGTGTCCAATTACAGCCGGTCACATGTACTGGCTACATGAATGGTGCTCATGCACGCCCCTAGGGCACATGCAGAGCGGCGATTGGGGACGAGGCTTGTCACCCTGACACAGCCCAACCCTGATCGCAGTAAAGAGCCAATGAAATTGGCTCTTTACCACGTGACCGGCTGTGTCCCATCACAGCCGATCACAGAATGTCAACGCGGTAACAAGATGTTACTGGGTTCTCCTCCTCACACACCAATCGTGTGTGAGAAGGAGATTACAGTAACATCTCGTTACCGCTTAGTGTACACCAATCACACTGATTGCACCCCCCCAATAAAGAGGTGAGTACCTGCCATCACCCGTCACAGCCCATCTGAGTAACCGAGTACCTGTCACAGCCCATCTGAGTACCTGAGTACCTGTCACAGCCCATTTGAGTACCCGAGTACCTGTCAAAGCCCATCTGAGTATACAAGTACCTGAGTACCTGTCACAGCCCATCTGAGTACCTAAATACCTGAGTACCTGTCACAGTCCATCTGATTTCCCGAGTACCTGAGTACCTGTCACAGCCCAGCTGAGTACCTGTCACAGTCCATCTGAGTACCTGTCACAGTTCATTTGAGTACCCGAGTACCTGTCACAGTCCATCTGAGTACCTGTCACAGTTCATCTGAGTACCTGAGTACCTGTCCAAGCCCAACTGAGTACCCGAGTACCTGAGTACCTGTCACAGTCTATCTGAGTACCTGTCACAGTCCATCTGAGTACCTGAATACCTGTCACAGTCCATCTGAGTACCCAAGTACCTGAGTACCTGTCACAACCCATCTGAGTACCTGAGTACCTGTCACAGTTCATCTGAATACCTGAGTACCTGTCACAATCCTTCTGAGTACCTGCCACAGTTCATCTGAGTACCCGAGTACCTGTCACAGTCCATCTGAGTACCTGTCACAGTTCATCTGAGTACCCGAGTACCTGTCCAAGCCCAACTGAGTACCCGAGTACCTGAGTACCTGTCACAGTCTATCTGAGTACCTGTCACAGTCCATCTGAGTACCTGAATACCTGTCACAGTCCATCTGAGTACCTGAATACCTGTCACAGTCCATCTGAGTACCCAAGTACCTGAGTACCTGTCACAACCCATCTGAGTACCTGAGTACCTGTCACAGTTCATCTGAATACCTGAGTGTGACAGTGAGGTCACTTTGGGACACAGGGTGAATAAAAGAAACCCCCGATATGGTCTGTGATAGCCATATTCAAGGCTGTATAATACATTGTATACTGTATGTGGGGGTTAAGTGTCATTGTTGTGAGGAATTAAGTTGTTTTGCATTTCTATTGTTCATTTAAGTCTATCCTTGTGTGTAGTGTAAAGTGCCAGACAGACTGGCTGCTAACCCTTTGTGAAAAGATGTGTATTGGGTGGGATCGTTTGAAGCATAGCAGACGTCTTGGGATGCTGGGCTCTTGTTCATGTTAAAGCATGTGCCTTAGAATTGTGTATAAAAATACAATGTTGGTTTTTAATAAAGTCATTCCTACTTCAGCAGAGACAAAGTGCGTCTCGTCTTTTTGCCAGAGGGATCAGCTCCTATAGGAAAGGGTCGTTTAACTGTGGATATTGGTACCGATTGGATGTGTGTCTCAGAGAGGGAACATCGCAAACGGCGTTAACCCCCTTTATATTAGGGGAGCCGTTACATTGGTGGCAGCAGCGGGATCTTCCCTCCAGTTACTGGGACACTTCAAACCACCACAGTAAATGACCAGCTATGCAGCCTGCAGGAAAGCCGCACTGAAAGACTTACTTGAGAGCCGTGGAGGGACCAGTGGGACAAAGAACAAGGCCACCTTGATCAGGGAACTAACCGAGATGGATCAGAGGGATGGTGATGCAGGACCCCGGTCAGTTGAAGACTTGTTTCAGCAACGAGTTCGACAGCGGCTGGCATTATATGGTGCTAACCCATCAGAGACCGCCATACAGAATGCCATTAGAGACATCCAGCTGCAGGATGAGCGACAGGAGAGAGAACTAGAGCGGCAACATGAACAGAGAATGGCAGAAATACGGCAATCGGAGACAACACTTAAAAATGCAGCGCCTGTCCGTAAGTTGCCCTTTCGGGCGTTCAAACTATTTAAGGAGGGAGAGGAGGAAATTGAAGCATTCCTGCAGGACTTTGAGAGACTATGCCAGATACATGAAGTACTGCCCAAAGATTGGGTCGTCTTACTGGCAAGTAATTTAACTGGCAGAGCGGCGGATGCGTATCGGGCCCTGGAGGATGAGGACGCTAAAGACTATGATCGGGTAAAAGAAGCTCTGCTAGCCCGATTTGCCATTACACCCGAAGCCAGCCAGATTAAGTTTCGAGAATCTCGGAAACAAACCCACATAACATACGGGATTGGGTACGAGATAAGCAACCACGAACTGTACAGCAAGCGGCTACTTTGGCCGATGAATATCTGGACTCTCGAAGGTCAGGCGGAAGCGAGCGCTATCCACCATCTCGGCCCAGTTTATCAGCCTCTAACACAGCTTCAGCACCAACCCCAGCGGCCACTTATCCTCAGCAGCCCAGGTTCAACGCCCAGGACTATGCACAACCCATCAGGTGTTTCGGATGTAAACAGCTAGGGCACAAAAAGCCAGACTGTCCATTAAATCCAGCCATCCAGTCCCAGTCATGGAGACAACCAGCAAGGGGGAGCCCCCGCACACCCATGCCTGCGGCCCACTGCGTTGAGGGGGAAGAACATTGGGGCGTCCTGCACGAGGCTGATCCAATACAAGCAGCTAACCGGGACAACAGGCAACAACACAGGCAGACGGTCCGGGTTAATGGAACGGTAGCCAATGGCTTACGTGATAGCGGCGCTACCATGACCCTACTACGGAAGAACCTCATCCCAGAGAGCCAACACACCGGAGACACTGTAGCCGTAAGAGTAGCGGGAGGTACCATCTTCCGGCTACCCGTGGCCCGTGTTCACCTGGATTGGGGGGTTGGTTCGGGACACGTGAATGTGGGGGTGATGAAGGACTTGCCTGCGGATGTACTACTAGGGAATGATTTGGCCCCCATGTTTTCTGCTTACACCCCGATGGGCCCCGATGAAGTCAACCCTGTGGCTACCCGTGCACAGACACGTACTGCTGGAACCGGCCCACTTGCTGCAGAGACCCAGGTGAGACTATCCTCCCCGACACGTACCTTAGATCAGGCGCGCCTAGGCTGGGATACCCCAGAAGCATTCGGGAGGGAAACTCGGGAGGACCCGACCTTACACAAGTATAGGGCTAAGGCAGATACTCAGGAAAGGGGAATAGATGGGGAGCTGTTTGAATGGGATGGGGATAGACTGTATAGGATCCCTAAGCCATCTCAGAGAAGTAAGGCCCCTTCGCAGAAACGACAGCTGGTGGTACCTAAGAAATACCAGCTGGAGATTCTGCGAATCGGGCATGATGTGCCACTAGCGGGACATCTAGGGTTCCGTCGCACGGCCCATAGGATCACACAGAATTTCTTCTGGCCCAATTTTAGCCAGGATGTGCGACAATACTGCAAAACGTGTGACACATGTCAACGGATAGGGAAGAGGGGGGACCACCCTAAGGCTAAACTCACGTCCATGCCTATTATTGGGGAGCCCTTTTACCGCATAGCCGTTGACATTGTGGGTCCCCTTGCCCGGCCTAGTCCATCCGGAAAGAAGTATATTCTCACCGTGGTGGACTACGCCACCCGTTACCCAGAGGCAGTAGCTATGTCCAACATTGAAGCAGAGACAGTAGCTGATGCCCTGGTTAAGATTTTTACCAGAGTGGGGTTCCCTAAAGAGATTCTCTCTGACCAGGGAACCCAGTTTACCGCGGTACTCACCCAGCAGTTGTGGAAGGTGTGCAATATTAAGCCCTTACTGCGCTCCCCCTACCACCCCCAGACTAATGGTCTCTGCGAACGCTTTAACGGGACCCTCAAGCAAATGCTGAGGACCTTTTCGGACTCTTGCAGAGACTGGGAGAGATTCCTGCCTCACCTGTTATTTGCGTACAGAGAGGTACCCCAGGAATCTACTGTGTTCTCGCCCTTCGAGTTACTCTATGGGAGAAGGGTCCGCGGACCCCTCGATCTCATCAGAGGACACTGGGAGGGAGAGACAGAGCAAGAAGGGACCCCCATAGTACCCTATGTTCTGGAACTCAGGGACCACATGGAGCAACTGTCTCTGATGGTAAGAGAGAATCTCCAGGCGGCCCAGGGAAGACAGAAGAGATGGTACGACCGGGGGGCCCGACAGCGGGTCTTCCAGGTTGGGCAGAAGGTCTTAGTGCTCAAGCCTGTGAAGACTGACAAGATGCAGGCATCTTGGCAGGGCCCGTATAAAGTAGTAGCCCAGGTATGTGATACTACCTATGTCATTGCCAGCTGTGCAGATGAAAGAATCCAGCGAACCTTTCATGTGAACATGCTGAAGGAGTATCAGGAATGGCAGGAGGATGTTGCGGCAGTATGTGCCCCTGCTGCGGACGACTCAGAAGGTTTACCCCTCCCTGACTTACTAGAGAGAGAGCCCCAAACCGACCTCATTAGCCTTGTACAGCTAGGAGACCGGTTAAGCCCCACAAAGAAGGAACAGGCTAAGCGGCTTCTGTGGGAGAAACAGGCGACGTTCTCCCAAAGACCGGGCTATATGACCTTGGCTGTACATAAGGTAGAGACCCCTGGACAAGCACCCCTCCGCCAGTCCCCCTACCGTATCCCTGAAGCAGTCCGAGAGGAAATGCGGAAGGAGATAAAGGAGATGATTCAGTTAGGAGTCATTGAGCCTTCTGACAGCCCTTGGGCCTCGCCTGTAGTCCTGGTGCCTAAGAAAGACGGGACTACCCTGTTCTGCGTGGACTACAGGCGACTCAACGAGAAGACCACCACCGATGCCTACCCGATGCCCAGGGTAGACGAACTACTAGATCGTATAGCCAGGGGACGTTATTTAACTACAATAGACCTGTGTAAAGGTTATTGGCAGATTCCCCTGGCCGAGGATGCTATCCCCAAGTCGGCATTTGTTACCCCATTTGGCCTGTACCAGTCTAAGGTCATGCCATTTGGAATGAAAAATGCCCCGGCGACCTTCCAACGTATGGTGGATAGGCTCCTCGATGGCTTCCAGGATTTTGCATGTGCATATCTGGATGACATTGCGATCTACAGTGGGTCTTGGGAGGAGCACCTGGTTCACGTAGGAGTGGTTCTGGACAAAATTCAGGCCGCAGGCCTGACCTTGAAACCAGACAAGTGCCATCTAGGGATGGCGGAGGTGCAGTACCTGGGACACCGAGTGGGGTGTGGGAACCAGCGACCCGAGCCAGCCAAGGTAGAGGCAGTAGCTAACTGGCCCACGCCCCGTACTAAGACCCAGGTATTGGCCTTCTTGGGAACTGCAGGGTACTACCGACGTTTTGTCCCTAATTATAGTGCTATCGCCAAACCTCTGACTGACCTGACGAAAAAGAATTTACCTAGGCAAGTCCTCTGGTCTCCAGCTTGTGAATCCGCGTTTCTAGCCCTCAAGCAAGCACTTGTAAATGCCCCTGTCTTGGCTGCCCCAGTACCTAACAAACGTTTTCTTGTCCACACGGATGCTTCCATGTTTGGACTGGGGGCGGTGCTGAGCCAAGTTGGGGAGGATGGAGGAGAACACCCTGTCGCATACCTGAGTAGAAAACTATTACCCCAGGAAGTGAGCTATGCGGCAGTGGAGAAGGAGTGTTTGGCCCTGGTCTGGGCCCTTAAAAAGCTGAACCCTTACTTATACGGACAGGAATTTTCACTGGTCACCGACCACAACCCATTGGTCTGGCTTAACCGGGTCTCCAGAGATAATGGCAGGTTGTTGCGGTGGAGCTTAGCCCTACAACCTTACAACTTCACCATCAGCTACCGACCCAGTAAGCAAAATGGCAATGCTGATGGGTTGTCCCGGCAAACCGACGCCCTCCCGGGCTCCTAGTGCAATGTTGATGGGTTATCCAGTATTGGAAGAATGGACCCATGGACTAACTGCGGAGTCAACCCGTCTGGGGTCCCCTCCTCTGTTAGTCTCCTGCCGAAAGGGGAGATGTGTGACAGTGGGGTCACTTTGGGACACAGGGTGAATAAAAGAAACCCCCGATATGGTCTGTGATAGCCATATTCAAGGCTGTATAATACATTGTATACTGTATGTGGGGGTTAAGTGTCATTGTTGTGAGGAATTAAGTTGTTTTGCATTTCTATTGTTCATTTAAGTCTATCCTTGTGTGTAGTGTAAAGTGCCAGACAGACTGGCTGCTAACCCTTTGTGAAAAGATGTGTATTGGGTGGGATCGTTTGAAGCATAGCAGACGTCTTGGGATGCTGTGCTCTTGTTCATGTTAAAGCATGTGCCTTAGAATTGTGTATAAAAATACAATGTTGGTTTTTAATAAAGTCATTCCTACTTCAGCAGAGACAGAGTGCGTCTCGTCTTTTTGCCAGAGGGATCAGCTCCTATAGGAAAGGGTCGTTTAACTGTGGATATTGGTACCGATTGGATGTGTGTCTCGGAGAGGGAACATCGCAAACGGCGTTAACCCCCTTTATATTAGGGGAGCCGTTACACTGAGTACCTGTCACAATCCTTCTGAGTACCTGTCACAGTTCATCTGAGTACCCGAGTACCTGTCACAGTCCCACTGAGTACCTGTCACAGTTCATTTGAGTTCCCGAGTACCTGTCACAGTTCATCTGAGTACCCGAATACCTCTCACAGTCCATCGGAGTACCCGAGTACCTGTCACCAGCCCATTGGAGTAACCGAGTACCTGTCTCCAGCCCATCAGAGTATCCGAGTACCTATTTGCAGCCCATGCCTCATAGAATACACATTGAGGTGTTTGCTTTCCAAAATGGGGTCATTTTGGGGGTAATTCCATTGTCCTGGTGCTCCAGGACCTTCAAAAGTGTGATAGCTAGGAATGAAATGTGTAATTTATGCTCCTAGAACACCTGAAGGTACTACTTCAATGTTGAACCTCTGTATATGGCCAGGCTGTGTAAAAGTCTCACACATGTGGTATCGCCATAGTCAGGACGAGTAGCAAAATGTTTTTTGGGGTGTAATTTTTGCTATATACATGCTATGTGTTTGAAATATCTTAAAAATGGACAACTTTGTGTAAAAAAAAAAAAAAGATTTTCATTTTCTTTTCACATTTGCCAAAGAC
This sequence comes from Lithobates pipiens, assembly GCF_037356315.1. Lineage (NCBI taxonomy): Eukaryota > Metazoa > Chordata > Amphibia > Anura > Ranidae > Lithobates > Lithobates pipiens. Next base: position 255,445,493 of record NW_027507764.1, on the reverse strand, counting down.
TTGTGGAAAAAAATTAACTGTTCAAAAGACTCATTATGCCTCATAGAATAGACATTGGGGTGTCTGCTTTTCAAAATGTGGTAATTTTGTGGGTAATTCCATTGTCCTGGTGCTCCAGGGCCTTCACAAATGTAATAGGTCGTTAGGAAATTAGAGGTGTCATTTATGCTCCTAGAACCCCTGCATGTTGGACCTCTCTGTGTGGCCAGGCTGTGTAAAAGTCCCACACATGTGGTATCGCCATACTCTGAAGGAGTTGCTAAATGTATTTTGTGGTGTAATTGGAAGTATGCATATGCTGTGTGTGAGAAATAACTTGTTATTTTGACAATTTTGTAAAAAAAAAAAAAAAAAAAACAAGAATTGTGGGAAAAAATTACAACTTCAAAAAACTTACCATGCCTCTTACTAAATACCTTGGACTGTCTACTTTTCAAAAGGGGGTCACTTGGGGGGTATTTGTACTTTCTAAACATTTCAGAGCCTCAAGAAATGAGATAGGCTGTCAGTGCATCAGGTGTGATCAGATGTTATCAATTTTCAATGATTTGCACCATAGCTTGCAGACTCTATAACTTTCAAAGAGACTAAATAATATTCAATAATTTGGGTTATTTTTTACCAAAGATATGTAGCAGTATACATTTTGGCCCAAATGTATGAACAAAAATGACTTAGGCCGCGCACACACGGGCGTATTGTCTGGCCAACTAAGTTCGTCAGACAATCCGACAGACAGTCCGTTCAAAATTTGCATGAACGGACTTGACCACACACGATGAGCAGACAGTCCGCTGAAAGCGTGCGCGATGACGTGTACAGCACGTACGACGGGACTAGAAAAACGACGTCCTATACACTGCAATGCAACCTTCAGCCGTGTAAATCCTTTCTGAGCATGCGCCATACTTAGTCCGTCCAACTTGCCTACACACGAGCGGACTGTCCGCTGAAACCAAGTTTGGACGGACAAAACCAAGTTTGAATGGACAAAATTTCGGAAATTCCGTAAGACTTTGTTCGTCAGACAGTCCGCTGAAAAAGTCAGCTGAAGCCCACACACGAGCGGATTGTCCGCTGAAACACGGTTCAGCGGACTAAGTTGGACAGACAATCCGCCCGTGTGTACGCGGCCTTATTTGCAAAATGTTATCATAGAAACTAAAACAAAAAAAAGTGGTTTTTTTTTCCAAATTTTTTGCTCTTTTTTCACTTATGTCACAAAAAACAGTGGCGATTAAATACCACTAAAAGAAAGCTCTATTTGTATGAAAAAAATGATAAAAATTTTGTTTAGGTACAGTGTTGCATGACTGAGTAATTGGCATTCAAAGTGTGAGAGCGCTGAAAGCTAAAAATTGGTCTGGGAAGGAAGGGTGTATAAATGCCCTGTATTGAAGTGGTTAAATATCATTCCTGGGGGGGTGTCTATAGTACACCTGTAAAGTGGCGCAGTTTTCCCATGTTTAGAACAGTACCACAGCAAAATGACATTTCTAAAGGAGAAAAGTCATTTACGGCTGTAATGAATTGGCAATATAGATAAAACTCATTGAAAAAAAACGGCATGGGTCCCCCCCCAGTCCAGTACCAGGCCCTTTGGGTCTGGTATGAATATTAAGGGGAACCCCAAACCAAAAATGTAAAATAAAAATTGCATGGGGGTCCCCCACAATACATGCCAGGCCCTTCAGGTCTGGTATAGATTTTAACCACTTCAGCCCAGGAAGAATTTACCCCCTTCCTGACCAGGGCACTGTGTTGCTTTAACTGACAATTGCGCGGTCGTGCGATGTGGCTCCCAAACAAAATTGACGCCCTTTTTTCTCCACAAATAGAGCTTTCTTTTGGTGATATTTGATCACCCCTGCGGTTTTTATTTATTTATAAAAAAAACAAAAACAAAAAAACAGCCCCTGCTGACGTATATATCGTCATGAGGCAGGCGGTAAGCGGTTAAAGGGAACCCTGCGCCAAAATAAGAAACAAATGGCGTAGGCGTCCCCCCAAAATTGATACCAGATCCTTATCCGAGCACGCAACCTGGCAGGCAACAGGGAAAGAGGGGAGGACTCGTGAGGGCACCCCCCTCCTGAACTGATCCAGGCCACCTGCCTTCAACATGGGGGGGGATGCTTTGGAGTCACCCCCAAAGGACCTTATCCCCATGTTGATGGGGACAAGGGCTCATCCCCCAACCCATGCCCGCTAGTTGTGGGGGTCTGTGGGCGGGGGCCTTATCGGAATCTGGAAGCCCCCCATGTGAATTAGTAACGGGTACAATGTACCCCTACCATGTCACAAAAAAAGTGTAAAAAATTGTAAAAAAGACAGGATACACTTTAGGACAAGTCCTCTATTAAAAGATAAAAAAATAAAAATGTCCCATGATGTATATCCATCTCACGCTGCCCGACAAGCAGAAAAAAGAAAAAAGCTGCAACAGCTCCGCCTCCATGGGAAGTTCCCGCTGATTGATGCTTCTTCTCTGTGACAGCTTTTATATAACAGAGGGTGGGGCCACTCTGTGATGTAAACGGGCGACCCTGCCTTCCTCTGATGTCATGTGTCTCCTGTCTTCTACACCAGTAGTCATCAACCCCGTCCTCAGGGCCCACTAACAGGCCAGGTTTGCAAGATAACTGAAATACGTCGCAGGTGATATCATTTACTGCTCAGTGATTGCAGTATTCTTGTCTGCATATCTCCAGGGTAATACATAAAACCTGGCCTGTTAGTGGGCCCTGAGGACAGGGTTGATGACCACTGTTCTACACTCACCACCAAATATCACAGAATAAATCAAGAAGCACAACTTCTTAGCAGTGGCTTAATATCCTGAGGACATCATATGATGCCCAGTCAGGATATTGAAACCACTTTGCCGCCGTCATTCTGCTATACGGCGGGGGGCAAGTGGTTAAAAAATGAACATAAATACAGTAATTATTTCTTTATAGTCTCATAAAAAAACGAAATTAACGTGACAAAAAAAAACATAGAACAGATATGTACCTGTAAATGTTCAATACATGTACCTTTACAGAATAGCAGACATTACTCTGCAATACTCATTCATAACTGCATTTGTTAGCAAAAGAAGAAAACAAACTAGGAATACTAATTGTAATATACATAAATAGATGCACACGAGGTAGAGCACATATCACATAAAAATGTTTTATTCACATTCATATGATCGTGGCTGTAGTGCAGTACCATATAATAAACTCGGGAGCAATTGACACTTGCAAATGCGTGGAAGTACCGATTTGATATTTACAAAGACATGTTCTCCAGGATTAACTCTCTTTTTCACTCACATGTTCACCCAGTGGAAGTCTTAATTGGCTTAATTGGGAGTAAATAAATGTAGAATAACCAATACTTCCTGGTATTCTTTGTAAATCAACCTCTGTGTGTGTCAGTTTCATTCTCTCTATAATCCTCTGAATGCTGCCCAGTTTCCACACAGAAAAGGCGGTCACTACAAAATGTCAAACACAGCCAACGCCGGTGCTGCAGCGTCTCTACATCTTCCCGGCTACCGGCCAGTAGAGGCGCATTAAGCAGGAAGGAGAAAGAGGACACAAAACACTTGGTAAAGCAGAATTAAACCCAAGAGCAAACATTTATTTTAGTGCAGCTTACCAATTCTTAGATGTGATGGTTTTATTTGTTTCCTTCTTTTTAGGCTTTCTTTCCTCTATTTTAATTTGGGGATTTGGCTAGTAAATCTGTTGTTTTCACCAGCTCAAGCTTTCCAGCAATATATACCAGTTACATGGATGAAACACTGGCAGGGGGATTAACACCTTTCCACTCGGCCGTCATTCTGCTATATGACGTCCTCTCAGAAAGCACCTCTTGCGGTGCCATGAAGCACCGCGATCTGTCACCGGGGACAGCCGATGACTGATTAGTGTAGTGGCTGCATGCCGTACCATGTGACTGCTATGACCATTCAAAGCAGGTCACAAAACAATTGTAAACAATGGATGGCTTCCTTTCATGTCATCCATTGTGTACAATTGTGTTGCTAGCTATGAGTGGTCAATGTGATCACATGGCACAAACAGGGCCAATCACAGCCCATCTGTACCATGTGATTTGCTTTGACCAATCACAGCTAATCACAACAAAACAAACATAATGAATCAGTTTAGTTCAGTAAAATGCTTATAGCAATATAATGTACTGACTTCTATAAGCAATTACAATGTGTAAAAAACTTCCCCAGAGTAGTGCAATGTTATTATGGTGACATTATATTGCTCTGGTCACAGTGTGCTAAAAAAAATCGTAAAAAAAAATTAAAAACATTTAAAAATATAAATAAATATTACATTTTTTATGTACTGTCACCCGTTAATGTCCCTTTACTGCACTGGTAAAAAGAAGAAAAATTATGACAAATTGTTACAACTTCAAAAAACCCTCCACATCTATCACTAAATGCCTTGGACTGTCTACTTTCCAAAAAGGGGTCATTCAGAGGGATATTTTATACTGTCTTTGCATTTTAGGGCCTCATGAAATGTCCGTCAGTACATCCAGATTGATCAACTTTGAGATATTGTATATACCATAGTTTGTGGACTCTATAACTTTCCTACAGACTAAATAATATACACTGATTTGGGTTATTTTCACCAATGAAATGTAGCAGAATACATTTTGGCCTAAACTTATGAAGAACAATTATTTATTTGCAAAATTTTGTAACAGAAACAAAGAAAAATAATTTATTTTTAAAATTTTCAGTCTTTTTTGTTTATTTAGCAAAAAAAAACCCAGTGGTGATTAACCACTTACAGACTGCCTACCATACATATACCGCAGCAGGACGGCCACTCTCTGCCAGATCATGTACCTAGTACGTGATCTGACACTTCCAGATCTGGGGTGTGCATGCACGCTGCCAGTGACTGGCTCAAGCTGTGATCACACAGTGTCCAACAGGAAACCGTAGATTATACAGTAGACAGGCAGAACGGTGATCTGGCTATGTAAACAAGGCAGATTGCCGTTATGTAAGTAGAGAAGGTATTGATCCTATGTTCCTGCAAAGCAAAAACATGGATCAATGCCTTCCCCTAGTGAAAGCCCCTTCCACACAGTGAGAAAGCACAGGATAGGCTCACAGTTATCCCTTTGATCCACCCAGATGTTAACCCCTTCCCAGCCAGTGCCATTGGTCATTAGGACAAATCGGACACCTAAGTGACACTTTTGACACTTTTTGGGGTACCAGTGACACTAATACAGTGATCAGTGCTAAAAAATATGCACTTGACTAATGACACTTGCTGGGAAGGGGTTAATATCAGGGGAGGTCAAAGGTTTAAACGTATGCCTAGGTTGTGCTTACTCACTGTGGGGAGATGCTTTGACTAGGGGAAGGCAAAGAATCGTCCTCCTACAGAAACATAGGATCAAAGCCTTCCCCGCTGACAGGACAACAATCTTGTTTACGTAGGCAGACTGCCGTTATCCTTGTGTCCCGAACGATCAGCAGGACCCGCTGGTTGGCTCCCGCTGTATCCAATTACAGTGGGAGCATGTTGACAGTGGAGTGCGTGTGCCCCAGAAGTGTCAGATCAAGTTCTAGGTACGTGTTCTGGCAGAGAGCGGCCGCCCTGCCACAGTACATGTATGTGATATGGTCGCTAAGTGGTTAAGATTCTTTGTACCTGACAAAGGGTCTGCTGAGATACAAAACTGTTGTACTAATGGATATTGGATATTATTAACAAACAAGATGCTGTAAATTGGAATTGGACTACTTTTTATAATGTGAGCTTGGGATTACTCTGATTTCTGCTGTGCACCTACAATAATAACATACTGTGGTACCCTACCGAATACATATATGTTATGCTGTATACTGCCCAATTTGGGTCCATGCACCACCATCTTATGGAAAATGGAGGCAATACTAGTTTTACAGGCTCCTTCTGTTATTGCCAAGAGGATTCATCCAGGATACATTGGATCAAGGTTTTTTCACTTCCACGCAAGTAGTTAGAGAATGGGAGAAGAATGGAGAGAGAGAATGAGATGAATGAATTACAAATAAAGAAGTGTGATTGGAATTGCATGAGGTTACCCTGTCTAAATAGTTCCAACATCAACAAATACCATGGGGTTTAAGAGTAAAATTGGTCTCCACATTGTTCTCTCTGGATGAAAAATATAAGACCCATTTTGACCAGATTTGAAATAAGCATACTATGGACATTATGACTTTGACAGTGGAGTTTATCCAGAAGGAACATGAAACATTGGCTGTAAGGATTGCACAGGTGGAGGATACTTTATATTAGCCTCTTCCGGCAGAACAGCTGGACATTGTCAGGACCCAGGTCTGAACCAGCGGCCACCTGGGATGTTGGACAGTTCCCTGCCTGAATATTTAGACAACTTTGGCTTGTGTATTGTTTCTCTTGAACCCTGCTCCTCATATAAACTTCCTATTAAAGCCATGCATTTGTACTTCCTGTTTGTCAGAATATTTGTGCTCTTACCAGCTGATATCTTAGTCCTTTGTGGACCTACCACTGTCCTTATCTGTACTACTACTCATTACTGACCTTGGCTTGTTCCTTGACTATGCTTCTGCTTGGTCCCTACCTGCTATATCTGCTACTAGACCCCAGGTTGCTCACTTCTTGGTGGTGAGGTGATCCTGAGAACAGCAACCTGGTACCAACAAAACCCTCCATCATGAGTTCTGATGAACACCGGTTAGTGCTTAGAGCCCTTGTAAGCCCATGTCATCTGCCAGAATGACCTGCTGCTGCACTTATCTAGCTGGTCATTGGGAGCCTCTCTACTGCTATAGCTACTGACCTCTCAGCCTGACTCCTGACCATGACAGACAGAGATTAAAAAAATCAGGAATTGGTGGCTACATTTTTTAAAGGAAAAACTTTTTTTTTTTTAATTTGGATAGATTAAGGGAGGGTTATAACCCCTGTCATATCTTTTTCACCATCTGTTTCACATTGTGGATATTTCCCTTCACTTCCTGTCCTATAGCCAAACAGGAAGTGAGAGAAAATCCCCACAAATTAAGGGAATTCCTTGAAGCCCCCAGGTCACCAGAAATAGTGTGCTACACTGGCATCCACCGACAGTTTTTGGATTCATTTCATGCAGTCAGTTTACCAGGGTCAAGCGTATTCTGAGTGACAGAACGGTCAGGGAGAGGAGGATGAGAAAAATGCAAGATAGAGTAGATGAAAGAGGCTACCTGTCAGTAAGCCTATGAAAGAATGAGTATTGAGGAGATGAGTACCAATAGTGAGGTATGGCAGGTTAGATAGAGTAGAAGAGAAATTCCTTTTGCATCCCAATTTCTCTCAGCACCCAATAAATGTTTTTTCAATAAAAAAAAATGTATATGATTTTGTAAGATAATTATCTGGATATTGAGGAATTCAAATGTCCTCCTTTACAATATTTTAGGAAAGGGAAATCACTGAAACGTTATAGTGTCAGCACTTTCTTGGGTCGGAAGAGAAATGGATCATTTCCATGCTTGCCATGCACACAGTGCTCTAATATGATTAAGTGCACTGGGTTTATGCATTCTCACACCAGAAAGACAATTGATATTATAAGATTTTAACACGTGTCAAAGTTAATTTGTTTGGGACCTATACCATGTAGGCGAGATGACAGAGGATTAACCACTTGCCCACCGCCGGCCGTCATATGACGTCCTTGACTTTGTGGGAGTATATCTGAATGATGCCTACAGCTACAGGCATCATTCAGATATTGTCTTTTTCAGCCGGTGATTCCCTACACCATAAGAGTGATCATAGCAGCTGGTCAGCCACTTGTTCGTTCTTAAGGGCAGCGAGAGGGGACGTCCCCTCCCTCCCGCTGCCCTCCGGTGCTTCTACCGACCAGATGGTCGCTGGAGTCTCTATGATCTTTCGGAGGCCAGGTGCCAGGTGCCATGTTATGACATCTCGGCTAGGAAGCTGAGATCGGTTTTTTTAATTTAACTTCAGCTGTCTCAGAGGTTAGATATGGGGTCTTATTGAGGGTCTTATTGACCCTATATCTCAATGTAAAGAGGACCGATCATGCCATATTCCTATTATAAGGGATATTTACATTCTTTGTAATAGGAAAAAAAGTGATCAACATTTTTTTTTTAAAGTGTCAAACTAAAACATTGAAAGTAAAATTAAACAATAAAAATGTTTTTTTTAAAGTGCTCCTGTCTCCGTGTGCTCGCATGCAGAAGCCAACGCATACGTAAGTCCCACCACATGTGAAAACGGTTCTCAAGCCACACATATGAGGTGTCACCGTGAATGTTAGAGCGAGAGCAATAATTGTAGCCCTAGATCTCATCTGTAACTCTAAACATGTGACCAGTAAAAAAAATTGTAAGCGTTGCCTAGGTGGATTTTTAAGTACCAAAGTTTGCCGCCATTCCAGGAGCGTGTGCAATTTTGAAGCGTGCCATGTTAGGTATCTATTTACCCAGTGTAACTTCATCTTTCACATTATGCAAACAAATTGGACTAACTTTACTGTTTTCTTTTATTTTTTAAAGCATGAAACAGTTTTTTTCCCCCCAAAAAAGCGTTTGAAAAATTGCTGTGCCAATACTGTGTGAGATAAAAAGTTGCAATGACAGCCATTGTATTCTCCAGGGTCTCTACTAAAAAAAACCTCTATACTGTTTGTGGGTTCTATGTAATTTTCTAGCAAAAAAATTATGATTTTTTACATGTAGTAGAGAAATGTCAGAATTGGCCTGGTTGGCAATTGGAGATTTCTCAACATAAACCTTCTATATAATACCCAAAATCTGATCTCCTTTCACACTGGTGAAGTCCACCAGCAGATCCGCCAGCTCAGCAGTGGATTTCTCGCTAAGCAGGCAGATGACAGGCCGCTGTCCTCTTTGGGCTGTCTGATTGAAATGGACCACCTGTCTGTTTCTATCCAACTGTCATCTGATCCAATCATCCAGACTGATAGTAAAATGGAAAGGGGCCTTATTCATTACGTGTGATGATTGAGATTCTTTGTACCTGACAAAGGGTCTGCTGAGATCTGAAACTGTACTGATGGATATGCTATTAATAAAATATATGATATAAATAAATAAATGAGGTGCTGCAGATTGAAAAAAAAAATCAACCAATGTCATTAATCACTTCAATACAGGGCATTTATACACCCTTCCTTCCCAGACCAATTTTTAGTTTTCAGCGCTCTCACACTTTGAATGCCAATTACTCAGTCATACAACAATGTACCTAAATACATTTTTTATCATTTTCTTCATACAAATAGAGCTTTCTTGGTGGTATTTAATCACCGCTGGGTTTTTTATTTTCTGCGACATAAGTGAAAAAAAAGCAAAAAGTTTGAATAAAAAACACTTTTTTTAGATAAAATTTTGCAAATAAGTAATTTTTGTTCATAAATTTGGCCCAACATTTATACTGCTACATCTCTTTGGTAATAATAACCCAAATTAGTGTATATTATTTAGTCTCTTTGAAAGTTATAGAGTCCACAAGCTATGGTGCAAATCATTGAAAATTGATCACATCTGATCACACCTGATGCACTGACGGCCTATCTCATTTCTTGAGGCTCTGAAATGTCAGGAAAGTACAAATACCCCCCCAAATGACCCCTTTTTGAAAAGTAGACAGTCCAAAGTATTTAGTAAGAGTCATGGTGAGTTTTTTGAAGTTGTAATTTTTTCCCACAATTCTTGGGAAAAAGAAGAATTTATTTTTTTGTTTTGTTTTGTACAAAATTGTAATAATAACAAGTTATTTCTCATACACAGCATATGCATACTTCCAATTACACCCCAAAATACATTCTGCAACTCTTCCAGAGTATGGCGATACCACATGTGTGGGACTTTTACATAGGCTGGCCACACAGAGAGGTCCACCATGCAGGGAGCACCATCAGGGGTTCTAGGAACATAAATGACACCTCTAATTTCCTAACGACCTATTACATTTGTGAAGGCCCTGGAGCACCAGGACAATGTAATTACCCACAAAATGACCCCATTTTTTAAAGCAAACACCCCAACGTCTATTCTATGAGGTATAATAAGTCTTTTGAACAGTTCATTCTTTTTCCACAAGTCTTCGGAAAACGTGGAAAGAAAATGAAAACATATTTTTTTTTTACACACACAAAGTGGTCAGTTCATAAGATATTTCTAACTCAAAGCATGTACATAGCAAAAATGACACCCCAAAATACATTCTTCTACTCATTCTGAGTATGGCAATACCACATGTGTGAGACTTTTACACGGCATGGCCACATACAGAGGCCCAACATGCAGGGAGCACCATCAGGCATTCTAGGAGCATAAATTACACCTCTAATTTCCTAACCACCTATTACATTTGTGAAGGTCCTGGAGCACCAGGACAATGGAATTACCCACAAAATGACCCCATTTTGGAAAACAATCACCCCAATGTATATTCTATGAAGCATTATGAGTCTTTTGAATGGTTAATTTTTTTACACAAGTCTTCAGAAAATGTGGAAAGAAAATGAAAATCTTTTTTTTTTTTACACAAAGTTGTCCATTTATAAGATATTTCCAACACATAGCATGTATATAGCAAAAATTACACCCCAAAACACATTTTGATAGTCGTCCTGAGTATGGCAATACCACATGTGTGAGACTTTTACACAGCCTGGCCATATACAGAGGTTCAACATTGAAGTAGTACCTTCAGGTGTTCTAGGAGCATAAATTACACATTTCATTCCTAGCTATCACACTTTTGAAGGTCCTGGAGCACCAGGACAATGGAATTACCCCCAAAATGACCCCATTTTGGAAAGCAAACACCTCAATGTGTATTCTATGAGGCATGGGCTGCAAATAGGTACTCGGATACTCTGATGGGCTGGAGAAGGTACTCGGTTACTCCAACGGGCTGGTGACAGGTACTCGGGTACTCCGATGGGCTGGTGACAGGTACTCGGGTACTCCGATGGACTGTGAGAGGTATTCGGGTACTCAGATGAACTGTGACAGGTACTCGGGTACTCAAATGAACTGTGACAGGTACTCAGTGGGACTGTGACAGGTACTCGGGTACTCAGATGAACTGTGACAGGTACTCAGAAGGATTGTGATAGGTACTCAGGTACTCAGATGAACTGTGACAGGTACTCAGGTACTCAGATGGGCTGTGACAGGTATTCAGGTACTTGGGTACTCAGATGGACTGTGACAGGTATTCAGGTACTCAGATGGACTGTGACAGGTACTCAGATAGACTGTGACAGGTACTCGGGTACTCAGTTGGGCTTGGACAGGTACTCGGGTACTCAGATGAACTGTGACAGGTACTCAGATGGACTGTGACAGGTACTCGGGTACTCAGATGAACTGTGACAGGTACTCAGATGGACTGTGACAGGTACTCAGGTACTCAGATGAACTGTGACAGGTACTCAGGTACTCAGATGGGCTGTGACAGGTACTCAAGGTACTCTGGTACTCAGATGGGCTGTGACAGGTACTCTGGTACTCAGATGGGCTGGGACAGCTACTCAGATGGACTGTGACAGGTACTCGGGTACTCAGATGGGCTGTAACAGGTACTCAGGTACTCGGGTATTCAGATGGGCTGTGACAGGTACTCAGGTACTCGGGTACTCAGATGGGCTGTGACAGGTACTCAGGTACTCAGATGGACTGTGATCAGCCCATATCAATGAAGGAGAAAAATTACCTGTTTGCAAAATATTATAAAAAACTATTAAACATGATTTTTTTGATTTTTTTATTTTGCATCTTTTTTTGTTTGTTTAGCAAAAAATAAAACTCCCAGCTGTAATTAAATACCACCAAAAGAAAGCTCCATTTGTGGGAAAAAAATTGCAAAACTGTCATTTGGGTACAGTGTAGCATGACCGTGCAATTGTCATTCAAAGTGCGTCAGTGCTGAAAGCTGAAAATTGGTCTGGGCAGGAGGGAGGTTTAAGTGAGCAAGTGGTTAAGGCAGCTAGGCTTTTGTTGTCTGTTTTGTTTCCATGGTTACCAAAGCGTCTTACACACAGTGATGGGCAGTGGGGGAGAGCACAGACACACCATGTACTGATTTATAATAGAGGAACACGATGGGGCAGTTTTGATGGGGCAAATCTGATGAGGCAGTTTTGATGCTATTCAGCATTCTCATGCATTTTCTCTAGGAAATGCATTTTCTCTAGGAAATGCATTTTCTAGTCTCACATTATTATTATTATTATTATAGCCAAATTTATCACCCTAACTCCTCCCACAGCTTTTACACTACATAGACAGTAATATACTGAAACGTGCGGATTGTTCCCGATTGGTGTACTATTACTTTGTGGAACGTTTTGCCAAATGGTTCACGAAATATCATCGTTTGTGCGGCGAAATTTGTCCCATAGGACTGAATGGCAAAATGTTCAAAACTAGAGTGGGAGGTGACAAAAGCTGACAACCCCATGATCAGCCAAAATATTATGACCACCCCATGAAAAAAAAATAATAATTTTGAAAAAAAAATTTTTTTTTGAAAAAAAATGTAATAAATCATTTCAGGTAGAGAAAGAGAGAAGAAAGACAATACATTTTTGAAAGAAGGGGTGAGAAAAGGGAAGTAGGCTTATAAAAAGTGGGGGCTGGGCAGGGGTGATTTTGGAGGAGCTAGGTGTGCCGGAGGGCTTGCAGAGCGCTTTGGGGAAAAATGAATGTAAAAAGAGGCATAGCGGAGAGTGACCCTTGCTGGAAGAAAAGCAAAAGCCTACAGCACCTGGTATTCCCTCCCAAGTGGTCTCCCATCCAAGCCCTAACCAGGCCCGACCCTGCTCAGCTTCCAAGATTAGAGCGAGCGCATTCAGGGTGGTTTAGCCGTAGGTAATACTATTGCTCACTTTCAAGCCTCTTGTACTTGTCACCGGCAGCCTGGCTCCGCCTTTTATTATTAAGTGGTTTTGCATAGCAAGACCACTTACTGTTATTAGTGGGACTGCGTTATTTGTTTTTTTATTTATTAACCACCTCAATACAGTGCACTTACACCCCCTTCCTGACCAGAACAATTTTCAGCTTTCAGCGTTCTCACAGTTTGAATGACAATTACTCAGTCATGCAACAGTGTACAAATATGAAACCTGCGGCCTTTTTTCCACACAAATAGAGCTTTCTTTTAGTGCTATTTAACCAGTTCCCAACCAGCGCACGCTGACGTATGTCGGCAGAATGGCATGGGCAGGCATATTGGCGTACAGGTACGTCCAATCTTTAATGCCGCCCTGCCATCGCAAGTGCGCTGCCAGCGGCGCACTCGCATGCTGGTCGGGACCCCCATGAGTCCGGTCGCGGGGTCCCTCATCTGCCTTCTTCCTTGCCCGGGGTGGTGACATCACTTCCCCTCGCGCCACACAGTCATCTGGGACTTGTCACGTGTTCCAGATGACTGTGCGGCGTATCACGGCGCCCTGCGCCGCTCGCGCATGCGCAGTGAGTGCCCAGCTGTGAAGCCACAGCCGGGTTCCCACAGTACGAATGACGGCACCGCAAACGGAGCGGGGAATGAGGAGGGGCTTCGTTCCCCCACATCGCTGGACCCTGGACAGGTAAGTGTCTGATTATTGAAAGTCAGCAGCTGAAGTATTTGTAGCTGCTGACTTTTAATTTTTTTTTTTAGGGGCACCCCACTTCAAGTAAGTAGCATCGTGAGTTTTTTTAAGTTGTCATTTTTTCCCACAATTCTTTGCAAAATGAATATTTTTTTTATTATTATTTTTTTTTTTACAAAATTGTCATATTATCAGGTTATTTCTCACACACAGCATATGCATACATCAAATTACACCCCAAAATACATTCTGCTACTCTTCCCGAGTATGGCGATACCACATGGGTGAGACTTTTACACAGCCTGGCCAAATACAGAGCACCAACATTGAAGTAGCACCTTCAGGCGTTCTACGAGCAAAAATTACACATCTCATTTCATAGCCACCTTTAACACTTTTGAAGGCCCTGGAGTACCAGGACAATGGAATTGCCCATAAAATGACCCCATTTTGGAAAGCAAACACCCCACGTATAATCTGTGAGGCATAATGAGTCTTTTGAACGGTTAATTTTTTTCCAGAAGTTTTTGTAAAATGTGGAAAAAAAGGAAAACGCATTTTTTTTTACACAAAGTTGTCCATTTATAAGATATTTCCAACACATAGCATGTATATAGCAAAAATTACACCCCAAAACTCATTCTGCTACTCTTCCCGAGTATGGCGATACCACATGTGTAGGACTTTTACACAGCCTGATCACATAGAGAGGCCGAACATTGAAGTAGTACCTTCAGGCGTTCTAGGAGCATAAATGACACATCTCATTTCATTCCTACCTATCACACTTTTGAAGGTCCTGGAGCACCAGGACAATGGAATTACCCCCAAAATGACCCCATTTTGGAAAGCAAACACCCCAATGTATATTCTCTGAGGCATGGGCTGCAAATATGTACTCGGATACTCTGATGGGCTGCAGATAGGTACTCTGGTATTATGATGGGCTGGTGACAGGTACTTGAGTACTCTGATGGCCTGGTGACAGGTACTCGGGTACTCTGATGGCCTGGTGACAGGTACTTGGGTACTCTGATGGCCTGGTGACAGGTACTCGCGTACTCTGATGGCCTGGTGACAGATTCTCTAAATGCCTGGTGACTGGTATTTGGGTACTCTGAAGGACGAGGATAGGCACTCAGGTACTCATATGGACTGTGACAGGTACTCGGGTGCTTAGATGAACTGTGACAGGTACTCAGGTGAACTGTGACAGGTATTCAGGTACTCAGATGGACTGAGACAGGTACTCGTGTACTCATGTGGACTGGAACAGGTACTTGGGTACTCAGATGGACTGGGACAGGTACTCGGGTACTCTGATGGCCTGGTGACAGGTACTCAGGTACTCTGATGGCCTGGTGACAGATTCTCTGAATGCCTGGTGACTGGTATTTGGGTACTCTGAAGGGCGAGGATAGGCACTCAGGTACTCATATGGACTGTGACAGGTACTCGGGTGCTCAGATGAACTGTGACAGGTACTCATGTACTCTGATGGGCTGTGACAGGTACTCGGGTACTCTGATGAACTGTGACAGGTACTCGTGTACTCTGATGGACTGTGACAGGTACTCGGGTACTCTGATGGACTGTGACAGGTACTCTGATGGACTGTAGGTGACAGGTACTATGATGGGTGGTGACAGGTCCTCTTTATTGGGGGGTGATTGGTGTACACTGTAAGCGGTAACGAGATGTTACCGCAATCTCCTCCTCACACACGATCGGTGTGTGAGGAGGAGAAACTGGTAACATCTCGTTACCGCAGTTTGTTTACACGATCACAGCCGATCACGTGGGTAAACAGCTGACCAATGGCTGTTTACCAGCGTCAGTGATGAGCAGTGTTCCCGGGAACACGCCGCCACCGACGTGCACGTGCAGCGCGATCGCACGCACGTGCCGTGCACAGTGGGGGTGTAACCATCTGTGATCGACCGTGACTTCATCACATGGTAAACAGCCATACCCAATGGCTGTTCACCCCCCTCGGTGGCGAGCGGTGTCTCCATGACACGCCACCACCGAAGGAACAGGGATGCGTGTGCACGATCACGCGCATTCCCTGTTTAAATGGGAGGACGTCATAGGGCGCCCTCCCACCACAACAGGTGCACCACTTGGCCCTCATTTGACGGCCGGCAAGTGGTTAATCATCATCATCATCATCTTTTTATTATTATTATTATTATTATTATTATTATTATTATTATTCCATACGTTTTTTGGCTCTGCGTAACTTCTGCATACTTTCAGCTATTAAAGCCATTCAATATTAAGCTTTTTAACACTTTTTTTTAACATTGAAGTCAATGAGAGCATGCTTAAAATCCGTAAAATCTTCTTCCACTGCCAAAAGTTTCAGCTCCTTCACACTTTCACCTACAGACACCAAACAAACGTTAAAATGTTCAGCTATCTTTCTATATCTTTTCAGTTTGAAACTTTTACAGTTTTTGTGAAAAAGCTGTTTAAGTTTAGTGATCATTTCAGAAAATTTCATTAACCACTTTAGCCCCGGACCAATTTTCAGCCTAAGGACCAGAGGTCTTTTTACAATTTTTCACTGCACTGCTTTAACTGGTAATTGCGCGGTCATGCAATGTTGTACCCAAACAAAATTTGCGTCCTTTTCTTCCCACAAATAGAGCTTTCTTTTGATGGTATTTGATTGCCTCTGCGATTTTTATTTTTTGCGATATAAATGGAAAAAGATATTTTCTACTTTTTGTTATAAGAAAAATCGAATAAACTCAATTCTAGTCATACATTTAGGGCAAAATTTATTCAGCCACATGTCTTTAGTAAAAAAAATGTCAATAAGCGTATATTTATTGGTTTGTGCAAAAGTTATAGCGTCTACAAACTAGAGTACATTTTCTGGAATTTACACAGCTTTTAATTTATGACTGCCTATATCATTTCTTGAGGTGCTAAAATGGCAGGGCAGTACAACCCCCCCCCCCCAAATGACCCCATTTTGGAAAGTAGACACCCCAAGGAAATTGCTGAGGGGCATGTTGAGCCCATTGAATATTTTTTTTTGTCCCAAGTGATTGAATAATGACACAAAAAAAAAAAAGTTTACAAAAAGTTGTCACTAAATGATATATTGCTCACACATGCCATAGTTATATGTGGAATTGCACCCCAAAATATAATCTGCTGCTTCTCCTGAGTATGGAGATACCACATATGTGGGACTTTTTGGGAGTCTAGCTGCGTACGGCACCCCGAAAACCAATCACTGTCTTCAGGGTTTCTAAGGGTGCAAATTTTTGATTTCACTCCTCACTACCTATCACAGTTTCGAAGGCCATAAAATGCCAAAATAACACAAACCCCCCCCCAAATGACCCCATTTTGGAAAGTAGACACCCCAAGCTATTTACTGAGAGGCATGTTGAGTCCATGAAATATTTTATATTTTCCCACAAGTTGCAGGAATATTAATTTTTTTTTTTTTGCACAAAGCTGTCACTAAATGATATATTGCTCACACATGCTATGGGCATAAGTCAAATTACACCCCAAAATAAATTCTGCTGCTTCTCCCGAGTACGGGGATAACACATGTGGGGGACTTTTTGGGAGCCTAGTCACGTACGGGACCCCAAAAACCAAGCACTGCCTTCCGGATTTAAATATAAAACGCTACCAAAAAAAACTGTTAGCGATCGCAGGGATCAGGCCTGACTCTGCTAACGCTGCAGTTATGTGTTTAGTGTTTTGTAAGTGACAGAGATCGATCGATACTGCACTTGGGTGGGCTGGGCGGAGGGGCAAAATGCAGGTGCTAGCAGGTATCTGGGCTGATCCCGCTAACAATGCGTTTTTTTGGAACCCTAAACTGCTGGGGACGCTAGTATAGATCTGATCAGATCAGATATTGATCTGTTCAGATTCTATACCACTACGGGAGGTTTATGCTTTGCGCGTGGGTGTTAGCGGTACTGGCACTACCCTAGCGCTGCCTGGGGCGACTCAGACCCTGACCCTAAAACCTAATTGATATCACCCGCCGGGTGATCAGGGGGTTAAACCTTTATTGGGTAATAAATGGTGGGTGCCCTGATGCTATAAAAAGCAAACTAACTAACCAGAGTCACCCGTAACACTTATACGGTGATCACTGGTGAAAGGGTTAACTAGGGGCAATCAGGGGGTTAAAATTTTTATTAGGTAGTATATGGGGGTCCCTGGCGCTATATAAAAACCTGATGGGGAACCTAAATAACTAACTGGCTAACCAGCGTCACCAGTGACACTTATACGGTGATCGCTGGTGAAAGGGTTAACTAGGGGCAATCAGGGGGTTAAAACCATTATTGGGTAGTATATGGGGGTACCTAGCGCTATAAAAACCTGGCGGTGAACCTAAAAAAATAACTAGCTACCTAGCGACACTAGTGACACTAATACAGCGATCAGAAAAATGATTGCTTAGTGACACTGGAAAAAGGGTGTGAAAGGGTTAACTAGGGGCAATCAGGGGGTTAAAAACCATTATTGGGGGGGGGCGTGGCTAGCCGCGGACTGAGATGGCCGCTTGATTCCTCAGCTCCGCTCAGCCTAAGGACAAACAGCAACCCTCAGCGTTGAATCACAGCTCCTACCCCCTCTCTCCTTCACCAGAGAGGAGCGGAACCATCGGGCACCCGATCGGTATGTCCAGCAGCGGACGTACCGGCCCCCTCCAACCCCGCCGCCTCACACATTATTTCCAGAGAGCTGACATGCTGAGGACACAAGATGGCGCCGGCGCGCTGCCAAACACCTCACTGACTGCAGCTGAGAGCTCTCTGCTGATCATCCCTGACGAGATGGACAGCTCCACCACTGCAGATGAAACCTCTCAACCCTCGCCTGCTGACAGAGGTAAGAGGGCTGCACAGTCCCCAGTCCTCTCACCCACCAAGGCTCCTTTAATCAAAAAGCAGCACTGGGACACCTCAGCCCCTGCAGGCCCTGAACCACCACCTCATGACTCCTTAGCTGCACTGCCTGCTTCTGACCAGCCAGCCTCTGAGCACACACTTAAGCTCATGCTGCTATCACTACAAAATGACATCCGTAATGAACTACGATCATCGATCTCCACGCTACACTCTAGAATCGATCGAATTGAAGATCGCACAGAGGATATTGAAAAATTACTCACTGAACATACTGCGGCCTACAACGAAATGGCGGACGCGCATGATCATCACTCTGATGAAATTCACTATCTGCAAGCTAAAGTCGCAGATTTAGAAGATCGCTCGAGAAGGAATAACATTAAATTTAGAGGAATACCGGAATCGGTTAAACCCCCGGAGTTGACCCCCTACATACAACAATTATTCCTCTCACTTATACCGCAATTGCGACAAACCGACATGGTCATAGACCGAGCACATCGCCTTGTTAAACCCAACCACCTCCCTGCATCCGTACCCAGAGATGTACTAGCACGTATCCACTTCTTCCAAGTAAAAGAAAAGATCATGGCGGCTGCCAGATCCACTTCTCCACTCCCTGATCCCTACTCCTCGGTGTCCCTGTACGCTGATATCTCTGCTGCCACTGCTCAGAAAAGAAGAGAGTTTGCTCAGACTACAACAACCCTCAGAAAGAACAACATCCCTTACAAGTGGGGCTTCCCTACCAAGCTGATAGTCACACACCAGAATCAGAGTACCACCATTTTCACCCCTAAAGATGGTATCAAACGCATGATCAACTGGGGCTTAATCACCGCCTCGCCACCGGAACGGCAACACCAACACCCTCCGCCATCATCATCCGCCTTAGGTACAAGGCGCCATGCTCCTGCTTCCACCCACAGATGAAAGCTACCATTTCCTATCCAATCACAACGAGTGCCCTTTGGAATCTTGGAAGCCACTGATCCAGCACCACTTCACCTCATCTATGTCCTTGATGAGCGCACCAGATTGTAAACTCCGTTCTCTTTTCCCCCCCAGAGAAAGAAAAGTGCTAAGCACTTGAACACCTAAGGGTCCTTTCACACGGGGCGGATCAGTTCTGATCCGCCCCGTGGATGTCCGTTTGCTCAGCGGGGATCACTCCGCCGATCCTCGCTGAGCAGGGAGATGACAGGTCTGTCTCCGCACACTGTGCAGGGACGGACCTGTCACAGCGCCGCTCTCCCCTATGGGAGATCGGATGACGACGGACCGCAGTGCCCGTCGTCATCCGATCCGATCCGCAGACGGATGGAAAAATAGCTTTTTCCTCCGTCACACTTTTTCGGATCGGAGCGGGTCGGATGTCAGCGGACATGTCACCGCTGACATCCGACGCTCCATAGAGCTCTATGGAGCACCCGTTCAGGTCCGCCTGAAAAACTGACAGGCGGGCCTGAACGGGACGTTAGTGTGAAAGGGGCCTAACTGCTTCCTTGTTTTTTTTTTTGTTTTTTGTTTTTGTTTTTTTTTTCTGTTTGTGTTCTACGCTAACTCCGTAACCTACCGTTGCGTTTTACTTGTTATGTATACTGTGGTATAAGTATATTTGGTTTTCTATAAAGTGTTAGTTGAGTTTACTACTGTATTTACCTTTTTCAGGTTTACCCCCTCATACCCTCCCCCTGATACACTCGCTACCGGGGTACACCTCAAAGCTTCCCCTACCCCCACTACCTATTCGCCTACCAACATGTCCATCACCTTTACATCCATTAATGCGAAAGGCCTAAACTCTCCTTACAAAAGGAGTTTGTTGTGGAAGGAAGCCTTAACACACTCCTCTGACATATTATGTGTACAGGAAACACATTTTGTGGCCAACAAACCTCCCTCATGTTCCCACAAACAATACCCTCACTCCTACTTTGCCAACGCCACCAAGAAAAAAGCAGGTGTAATGCTTGCCATACGATCCACAGTTTCGTTCCAACCAATCCACACAGAAATAGACCCAGAGGGCAGATTCATAATATTGAATGCCATTATCAATAATCAGAACATCACCATTGCTAACATTTACACACCGAATACAAATCAACGCCCTTTTTACAAATCACTGTTGAAGAAGCTGACACCTTTTAAACAGGGACCCCTAATCATCTGCGGCGACTTTAACCAAATTGTTGATGCCTCACTAGATACCTCCAACCCTGCCCGCAAAAATTCCACCTCTCTTGCCTCCCTACTCCACTCAGAAGACCTTTATGATCCCTGGAGGTGCCAACATGGCTCCGAAAGGGATTATACGTTTTTCTCCCACACACAGCAAACCTATTCAAGGATAGATCTCTTCTTAACAGACAAGCATACCCTACAACTAGTCCAAGACACTAAGATCGGTCTCATTACATGGTCCGATCATGCGCCCATATCAATGAAACTGTTTCCAGCCCTCTCATACAAAACCAACACCATCTGGAGGCTCAACACCTCTATCATCACGCGCCCGACCTACCAAAACCAGATTCTATCCGAGCTGCAAAACTATTTCACCACAAATGAGGGTTCGGTGGCTGACCCCTCTATATTGTGGAATGCCCACAAAGCCTACATCAGAGGCCTCCTCATTAAAATGGGTGCCCACGAGAAGAAGAAATATACCTCAACCACAAACAACCTCCTAGAGCGTATACGCACTCTCGAACGAGCTAATAAATCCCAACCCTCCCCTTGGCTCACTTCTGAACTACAAACAGCTAGGCAAGCCCTGAGTGATCACCTCCACTCCAACTTTGATTACCATCTTAAGCGTCTTCGCCTACAAACGTATTCACATCACAACAAACCTGGAGTGTACCTAGCCAAACAACTTAAACGCAAATCGACTCATTCTAAAATCTCGTTTCTTACGGACCACCAGGGCACTAAGTATACTAACCCCAAAGACATTGCAGATCAGTTTAGCTCCTACTATGCCAAATTATACAATCTCACCAACACTGGCTCGGCCTTGCCACCCTCCCCCTCTGAAATTGATGACTTCCTAGCCAGCATTCACCTCCCCTCACTTTCGCCGGAACAAGTTCTTCAACTTTCCTCCCCGTTCTCCCCAATGGAACTTGCAGCAGCCATAAACGCCCTACCACTACACAAAGCCCCGGGCCCTGACGGATTTAATAATGAATATTATAAAACGTTCTCTGAACTCCTTACTCCCTACCTATGCCACTCCTTCAATTTTATTGCAACTACAGGCTCCATTCCACCAGAATCCCTCCAAGCTACAATTGTCACTATCCCAAAACCAGGTAAACCGGCCGATCAGCCTGCCAGCTACAGACCCATCTCCCTACTAAACACTGATACTAAGCTATTTGCCAAACTCCTGGCTACGCGACTTTCTGATATCATCCCACAACTAATTCACATGGATCAGGTGGGGTTTGTGGCTGGCAGGCAGGCCTCGGACGGCACTCGCAGGTTCATTGATCTGATACAATGGGTGGAACACAGTCGGACGCCTTCTCTGCTCATTTCCCTTGATGCGGAGAAGGCGTTTGACAGGGTGGATTGGTCCTACCTAACTGCAGTCCTCCGAAAATTTGGCTTTAAAGGGATCATCGTGCAAGCCATACTCGCCCTCTACTCCTCACCCAGTGCTAGAGTACTGACTTCAGGGCTGCTTTCGGACCCTTTCCGCATTTCCAACGGGACACGTCAGGGGTGTCCACTCTCACCCCTAATATTCGCTCTTGTCATGGAACCCCTAGCCCAGTCGATTAGAGATAACCCACATATTTCCGGAATAATCACAGATCGAACCACACACAAAATTGGACTATACGCGGATGATGTTATCATCTCCCTAACTGACCCTACCACCTCCCTTCCCGTACTCCACGACATCCTTGCACTATTCAGCAAAATCTCACACTATAAAATCAATTTTGCCAAATCCAGCATGCTGGGCATTGGCTTAACCCAACATGTCAAACATGCTATTACCCACTGCACCTCTTTCTCGTGGACATCTAACTCCACTCTTACCTACCTAGGCATCCAACTCACCACGCCCTCATCACACTTACGTTCTCTCAACCTTAACAATCTCGTAACCAAACTGCATAAAACCATTCAAGACCTTCAACATACCACGGCCTCTTGGGCAGGCAGAATAGCTCTCGCTAAGATGTTCTTGCTACCCCACGTTCTATATCTGTTCCGAACCCTCCCCATACCCTTCCTCAAACAACAAATAACCCACCTCCAAACCATCTTTAATACATTTATATGGAATGGCAAACGTTCCCGACTTAAAAACAACACTCTCTGCACGCCGGTTGCCGCTGGAGGAATGGGAGCACCTAACCTATTAGCCTACTACAAGGCAATTATACTAGCCCAAACCAAGGCCTGGTGGAACACTGCTCTGCAAACCACATGGGTACAAATAGAACAAGCGGCACTCGCCTCCCAGCCCAAATTGATCCTGTGCGCCCTCTTACTACAACACCACGAGCCCCATTCCTTCCTAGACACAATTAACGCCTCCATTCGAGTGTGGAAATCTACCCTACAAACTTCTGCGGGTATCCCGTTACGTCTACTCCAACATATACCACTGTCAGCTCTACACGTCCTCACTCCTGATATCGATCTCTCCGCATGGACAACCTTAGGGGTCCTCAATCTCGGACACCTGTACCAGAATTCCAACCTCAAACCATTCCACACTCTACACGCCAACTTTCACATAAGCCATAAGGACTTCTTCAAATACTTAAGAATACGATCGATTCTCTCTAAAGTACAATGGTCGAACAACCTAACTACTTGGCACATACTGACCTTCTTCAATCTCACCTCACCCCACCAACGAGGGATCTCGATTTGCTACAAACTCCTCACTGAAATCTCTCCACCTCTCAAATCCCCCACAATGTTAAAATGGGAACACTTACTACATCGCACCTACACCCCCCAGCAATGGTTCCGCTCGCTTCGAGCACCCATGAAATTCTCCAAATGCCTACTGCATTGGGAAACAGTCCAAAAAATATACCATAATTGGTACCTCACACCAGTCAAACTGGCCCATATATATCCAACTGCGAGCAATCTGTGCTGGAGAAACTGTGGATCCTTAGGTACTCCACTCCACATATGGTGGGACTGCCCAATCCTAACCCCACTATGGTCCATGCTATCCAAACTCCTTATGTCCATTTTAAAGATTCCTGTACCACTGACACCGCAACTAGTACTATTTGGTCTCGAATTGGAAGACTGGCCTCAACCCACTCGACACATTCTCGCCCATGTTCTTATCGCCACGCGTCTAGCCATCGCCAAAAACTGGAAATCCCCTCTAGCCCCTTCCGGTATGGAAATAATCGCACTTCTAAACAACCACTGCCTGATGGAATTCATGCATGCCAAAGGCCACCTCCTTATTCCTGAATTCAGAAGCAACTGGGTCCTTTGGCTTCAACATCCTAAATGCAAACCCCCTATGACAGACCTATTACTTACTTGACCTCCTTACCCGGTCAGTACCTGAAACTCTTACCCTGTGTACCTGTGTTGCTCTCCCAATTAACACGTTGTTTCTTGTTAAAGTTATCTATTACAACTCTGAGTTAAGCTATATGTTTTGTGCTACACCTGTAACAGACGGTCTTCCTACCTTCATTTGCTAGCCTAAGTTATTGGACATATACATTTGCGAGATGGAGCTCTAGGGATCATCATCTGGGGCCAAAGTCGGACCCCTTCCTATGGCGCCCTTAAGAACCCGTCACAGTTAGTTCCCAGATGGGGTGACGGGTTCGACCTCCCACTGACAATGTCTCCTACTATGCCATATGAAGCCTGCATGTGTATGATACTGTGTATACCCTGAGCTCCTCTCCTTTTTTTTTTTTTCCCCTTTCCCTCATCTTTCTTTCTGTTCTGCTGTTGTTCTCATTATGTATAACTGACATGTTGCACTACCTGTTGCATACCTTGTACCGTATACTATGAAACTCAATAAAAATCTATGGTTAAAAAAAAAAAAAAAAAAAAAAAAAACATTATTGGGTAGTATATGGGGGTACCTAGCGCTATAAAAACATGGCAGTGAACCTAAAAAAATAACTAGCTACCTAGCGACACTAGCCACACTAATGCAGCGATCAGAAAAATGATCGCTTAGTGACACTGGCAAAAGGGGGTGAAAGGGTTAACTAGGGGCAATCAGGGGGTAAAAACCGTTATTGGGTAGTATATCGGGGTACCTAGCGCTATAAAAACCTGGCGGTGAACCTAAAAAAATAACTAGCTACTTAGCGACACTAATGCAGCGATCAGAAAAATTATCGCTTAGTGACACTGGCAAAAGGGGGTGAAAGGGTTAACTAGGGGCAATCAGAGGGTTAAAACCGTTATTGGGTAGTATATGGGGGTACCTAGCGCTATAAAAACCTGGCGGTGAACCTAAAAAAATAACTAGCTACCTAGCGACACTAGCGACACTAATGCAGCGATCAGAAAAATGATTGCTTAGTGACACTGGCAAAAGGGGGTGAAAGGGTTAACTCTAAGGGCAATCAGGGGGTTAAATCTTTATTGGGGGGTGGTAGGGGGCTACACTGGACCTAACACTAACTGCCCTGACACTTTTTACTTTTACAACTGACACTGAATGCAGTGATCAGTAAATAAATGATCACTGCAATCAGTAACACTGTGACTGGGGGGGAGGGGGGCGAGGGGATCAGGGGGGCGATCGGGGGGGGGTGATGGGGGGGTTTGTGTGCCTGTGTGTTAGTGTCAGTGTAGTGTTTGGTGCAGACTTACTGTGTCCTCTCCTCGTAGTCCGGTCAATAAGACCGCCCCGAGGAGAATGACATCACTTCCTCCCTGCCTGTCTATACAATACACAGTGGGAGGAAGCTTCTCATTCGCCAGGAGCGATTGAGAGGGGATGGCCAGAAACCAACGGCCATCCCCTCATCCCAGATCGCTCCTGAAGCGAACCGGACCACCGCATCCAGCGGGAGGGGGTCCGATCGGACCCCCCCACCCGCTGGAAGGCAAGCACTTACATGTACGTGCTTGTGCCTGTACATGCCATTGTGATGACGTACAATGGCATGCGGCGGTTGTTAAGTGGTTAAATTAACCACTAGGGATCCGCGCTATAGCCGAATGATGGCTACAGCACGGACCTGCTTTGCCGGGACGACGTCTATTGATGTCGTCCCGTGCATGAGCAGCCTGCGCGCCCCTGTGGGACACACGCAGCGCACTCTGTGATCAGCGAGTCTATGAGACTCGCTGGATCTCAGATCAGAGTAAGGGGTCGATCCTGAACCCTTACCACGTGATCAGCTGTCAGCCAATGACAGCTGATCATGTAATGACAACAGAGCCGTAATCGGCTATTTGTTCCCGATTGGTGTACTATTACTTTGTGGAATATTTCGCCGACTGGTTCACAAAATATCGTCGTTTTTGCGGCACAATTTGTCCCATAGGAATGAATGGCAAAATGTTCAAAACTAGAGTGAGAGGTGACAAAAGCTGACAACCCCATGATCAGCCAAAACATTATGCCCACCCCATGATCAGCCAAAACATTATGACCCCCCCATGATCAGCCAAATAATTTAGACCACAACATGATCAGCCAAAACATTATTACCACAACATGATCAGCCAAACCATTATGACCACCCTATAAAAAATAATAATTAAAAAAAATCATTTTAAAAATAAAATTTTTTTTTGAAAAATAAATAATTTTTGAAAAATAAAAAAATAATTTCAAATTTTTTTTGAAATTTATTTTAAAAAATAAAAAAAATTTTGAAAAAATATTTTTTATGAAAAATAACTTTTTTTTTTAATCTTTCAGCTAATGATAGGACTTCTTCAACTAATATTTATACTTTTTAAAATATTAAGCTTTTTAACACTTTTCACACTTACTCCAGCCACTCCAACCACACAACAGTTACTCAAGCCACTCCACCCAGTTATTCCGCCCACTACAGTAGGTGGAGGCAAGAAAACCACACAATTTCCCCATAAATTGTAGACTTTTCTAGTTTCTTCTTTATATTTTAAAAGAAATCCAATAAAATCGAATTTTGTCATAAATTTAAGCCAAAATGTATTCTGCTACATGTCTTTGGTAAAAAAAATTTGGTTAAGTGTATAATAATTGGTTTGAGTGATCACGGACATATGTACGCAAATGATCATGTACAGATGTGTGCAGGTGATCACGGACATATGTGTGCAGGTGATCACGGATATATGTGTGCAGATAATCATTGGGACATGTGATTTTAGTGGGACATATGTGGGAGACATGTGTTTTTATTATTGGGGACATGTGTGTTTTGGGAACATTGTGTTTACACTGTGTTTTCACTAGGTTGGTGATCAGTGCGTAAAAAGCTGTAAAAAAACAGCTCATACTCACTGATCACCAGCCGGCTGCAGCGATCCGCTCTCCTCTCCTCAGCGACGACTTCCGTGTGAGGAGAGGAGAGCCGATTGCCTAGCAACCGGCTGTTTGTTCACATCACATGATGGCTGTGTTTGGACACAGTCATTATGTGATCAGGAGGGCCAATCACAGAGCCCTCCTGCCGATCCAAGATGCGCCGTGTCCAGATGACATGAGCGCATCAGGATCACACCACTGCGTGGGCACGCGCGCACGTGATCCCCCTACTTCTGAAGGACATTCAGGAACATCCAGTCAGAAGTAGCTAAGAGAGACCTGCTGCAAGTAGCAGTCTCTACCCTTGTCTGTCCCTGCACATGCTGATCTAGTCACTCTGTCTCTTCTGGCTTCCGCTGCATCTCAGGAAAGACTGTTCCAACTTCTTCTGTGGTAGGATTCTTCCAGGCCAACCACCTGAACCCCGGCTCGAGGTAATGCCCCTCTCTGGCAGGGGTCCCTCAAGAGCCACCGACAGACTCCCTCAGCACTGCTTCTCCATATTCCAGAAAAGCTTTTCCATATTCCACCTGACTTCCTTGTCAGCATGACTCATCTGATATTCAAAGGTTCACTTAATTCCCTGCCAGACACAACTCCTGAGGATTGGCTAAGGGCTTCCAAATATGCAGAGTAGCCCCTCCCCGCTTACGGCCACTAATTTCTAGAACATTCTCCAATATTCTAGAACCAGGGGGAAACACCAGAGAGCTGCCTGGATTAGTTGTCCAGCCCTGAACTCTATGGATCCTGACCCAGATTCCATGGCTCAGGCTTAGCCCTGAGCCAAACAATATCTTGAATCCCGTGGACCACTAACATGAATATAACATGCTTTATACACACATTGCTTTGGCTCTCTGCCCCTCTTCCCCTGGAACTACAGAGGAGGCGTCAGGTATCAATGTGTGCTGACAGAATTGACTGTTAGCGCACATTGAGAACAACACTGGAAACAACATTGGGCAGTATACATCTGCCGGAACGTTGATTTGTGGCAGAATCCCTAGGGACAACCATAATTTTCTAATGGACCAGCAGTGGTCCACGGACCACTGGTCGGCATTTGCTGATATAGAGTCCTGGTGATTCCGCCAAGTATATAACTAATTTTACAGGTTGGGACCTTGAGGAATTTGTTTGAGTACACATGTTCACACTGCTGATCTATTACAGCTTCTTTGCAGGCACTTTCTGTCTAAATGCCTTTATTTAAGCAAATGTTGTGTGTCATTTCTTTGGACAGTTTTGCTGATGGTGATTGGAGGTGAACATGTTTGTTTTATGTTTATTGACAGGGCTGTTTGTAGCCTCCATTAGAGGACAGGATGCCAATGCAGGCAGCAATTTAAAAACAAAGCCTGTCACAATATAACAGAAAGTGCCTCAGCAAGGACCTTCATGATAGCATCACCTGGTATTATTTTAGTAAAAGCTTCAGAGTTAGAAATACTGAAATTACTTTTGAAGTGCCTTT
This sequence comes from Lithobates pipiens, assembly GCF_037356315.1. Lineage (NCBI taxonomy): Eukaryota > Metazoa > Chordata > Amphibia > Anura > Ranidae > Lithobates > Lithobates pipiens. The sequence continues at coordinate 255,416,953 of NW_027507764.1, read as the reverse complement.
AACATGAAGTTTATACCGTAGTGATTTGGTTTACACATACTTTAACAGTTAAAGGAAGAAATATTTAGGGCCGGTTCACACTGCAGGCGAGGCGAGGCGACTCCGACTTGCCTCGCCGCGACCTGCCGCGACCTCAGCGGCAACTTGCAGATGACTTCTGTATAGAAGTCAATGCAAGTCGCCCCGAGGTCGCCCAAAAGTAGTACAGGAACCTTTTTTCTGAGTCGGAGCGACTCGAGTCGCTCCTCTCAGAACGGTTCCATTGTACAGAACGGGGGCGACTTGCGAGAGCGAGGCGAGGCGAGTCGTGTCGCCTCGCATCACCCGCTGTGTGAACCGGCTCTTAAGAAAAAAGTGTTTTGGTGTGTGGAAAACTATTGTAACATTAATAAACAAATATATAATTTAATTGAAGATTTGTTCAGTTCCTTGTTTAGCAATTTAAAGTTTAATTACTGCATGGGTAAAATAAAAATGGCATATCATGCCTGTCAGTAGCATTAACACAGTAGATTTAGTTTTTTCTGAGTTCACTCTGTAACAGTTTTATTACCTGTTGATCCTACCCTTCAATTTCATTTTACAGAAAGCTGTGATTTTATAAAAGAGAGAAAAACCCAGAAGCTTGGCATCCTTGTTACCATGAATCAGTATGCTGTTTGTGGAAGGACTTTCCATAATTCTTTCCATGCTCTATTACAAATGTCTCACTTCTTTTTTCCAGAATGCTTCCTAGAGTTTGCAGCCCTATTATAGACATCCCCAGTCTATCATTTGAGGAGTAGTGTTAGGCTAGCAGATTTAGCTTCTGTACACATGGTCGGACACTCCGACCACAAAATCCGTTGGATTTTTTCCAACGGATTTTGTCCGAAACTGGTGTTGCATACACACGGTCGGACAAGGTTGTTGGAAAATCTGAGTGTTCGGAACATGATGACGTTCGTTCGTTGCGACGGGACTACGTTCAAGCTAATAGCCAATAGCTTTGGTCTCGTAATTTGATCTGAGCATGCGTGGCACTTTGTCTGATCGGAATTCTCTACAAATGATTGGACAAAGTCCGATCGGATCATGTTGTCGGAAAATTTGAATCCAGCTCTCAAACTTTGTTCGTCGGACATTCCGACGAAAAAAGTCAGATGGAGCCCACACACGGTTGGATTATCCGACAACGTGGTCATCTCAGTCATTTTCCACCGGAATGTCCGACCATGTGTACAGGGGCTTAGAGTATAAGGAGTAGTGTTATGCCACGTACAGACGATCGGAATTTCCAACCAAACTGTGGATTTATTTCCGACGAATGTTGGCTGAAACTTGTCTTGCAAATGTTGTCAGGAATTCTGAACGTCAAGAACACGGTGACATACAACACGTACGATGAGCCAAGAAAAATTAAGTTCAATAACCAGTGTGGCTCTTCTGCTTGAGTCCAAGCATGTGTGGAATTTGTTGTGTCGGAATTGTGTACCCACGCTCGGAATTTACGATTTAAGATTTTATTGTCGGAAAATTTGAGATCCAGCTCTCAAATATCTGTTGTCGGAAACTCCGACTGAAGCCTACACATGGACAGAATTTTCAACAACAAGCTCTCAAACATATTATTGTCGGAAAATCCCTTATACGTACATAAACCAAATATAATGCCCATGGGACTTTAAATGAGGCATAACAGTGAGTAGATTATGGATAAAAAAAAAAAAATTATTAAGCATTACACAAAGTTCTGACAGATTAAAACAACAAGCTGGTAAGTTATATCCCACATATAGCAGACTAAGGTACACATGTTCACTCAATCTTGGACATTTGTGCGGCCATGCGGCAGGATGGATTTCACATATGAGTGCCAGCAGGTGGGACTTTGGGTTTTCATACTCCATCTTTATACCTCCCTGTGCAGCTCTTTGGTTATCCTGACATTATGTGATGATAATCACCATTTGGAGGTGACACAACAATGATCTTGTTATCAAGCTGGTTTCTTACAGATTTTATACAGGTGGCATCTACTCCTGAAGAAGTGAAGATTCATGACACGTGTCAAGTTTTTATAAGGCCTTCATTTTTAGTAATTTGACTATGTGGCAATATTTGTATGGATTAATTCTATCAATATAATGTGTATCCTAGGCTGCAATATGTGGGGATTTGGTTTATGCATTTGCATCTTATAACAAATTAAAGCTGAACTCCAGATAATTCTTTATAAGCAGGTACAGCAAACATGTTTTTCCTTTTGGGATAAAAATTTTATATACATAAATAAAAGCTGACCAGTGTAAACAACCCTGTCAGTGTTAAATGGTTTGTCTCAACTCTCTGTTACTTTGGGGTTGATTTACTAAAGGCAAATCCACTTTGGACTACAAGTGCACTGCAAGTGCACTTGGAAGTGTAGATCTGCGGGGAAGCTCTGAAATGAGGGGAAGCTCTGCTGATTTTATCATCCAATCATGTACAAGCAAAAATGCTGTTTTTTATTTTCCTTACGTGTCCTCCTCAGATCTACAGCAACTGCAATTCCAAGTGCACTTGTAGTGCAACATGGATTTGCCTTTCATAAATAACCCCCTTTGTCTGAACAGCTTGGTCTGTTAAAGTAAGGTGAAAATAACAGACTTACTGGCTGAATCACCAAGTAAAATAAAGGAAAAAAGCAAAATATGGGTATCATACCCCCCCTTAATCTCCTCCCCTCAAGGAAGAATACATTTAATTCATCTAGACTTTTTCCACAATTGTTCTCCCAATAGGTAAGTTCAGCAAGAAGGCATTGGGAAGAAGTATAACAAAAGTAAACTCGTGAAACATTTCTGATGACTGTACCCTAAAGTAGCAGTCATGCGTTTGCATTTTGTCTTCAGCAGGCTCCCGCTTGAAATTTAAAAGTCCATTGTGCCCATCATATGCAGCCACATGTGCCCCATCATATTCAGCCACTTGTGGCCCATCATATGCAGCCACTTGTGCCCCATCATATGCAGCCACTTGTGCCCGTCAAATGCAGCCACTTGTGCCCAGTATATGCAGCCACTTGTGCCCAGTATATGCAGCCACTTATGCCAATCAAATGCAGCCACTCATGCCCAAATGCAGCCACTTGTGCCCGCCATATGCAGCTACTTGTGTGCATCATATGCAGCCACTGATGCCCATCATATGCCGCCACTTATGCCCATCATATGCAGCCATTTGTGCCCTCCAAATGCAGCCACTTGTGCCCATCAAATGCAGGCACTTACCCTGGCAATGAGCACACACCCCCCCTTGGGGCTCGCAGCTGGCACTTGCACACTTCCCCTCGAGGCTCGCAGCTCTAGACCCCCCCACCCACATGGGAGGTCAGGCACTTACCTAAAGACTCATACCCTCCCTTAATCTCCTCCCCTCAAGGGAGAATACATTCAATTCATCTGGTCTTTTTCCACCATGGTTCTCCCAATAGGTAAGTTCAGCAAGAAGACATTGGGAAGAAGGGATAACAAATGTAAACTCATGAACATTTTCTGATGACTGTACCTAAACCATTTTGTCTTGTTGCACATACTATGAGTGTGAAGACTTTACAGCAAGCTCATAGCTAAAGTAGCAGTCGTACATTTGTATTTTGTCTTCAGCAGGCTCCTGCTTGTAATTTAAAAGTAGACTGAGTGTCTATATAGCCACTGAATCCCTTTTACAGTTTTTTCCTTGTGACCATCCATTCCCCCATTGCCTCTGCTGTCTTTGAAACCAGAAGCACTCAGCTCTGAGCATTTTTGGTTTCAAAGCTGTCATTCCCTGGCTGCTATGGCTGGGTAAACAGCTAATCAAACAGTGGTGGCTGGTGCTCAAAATTTTGGGGGGGAACAACCAAAAATGAAAAATACTGAACCCCCCATCAATTGCAGCCTTACTGTGCCCATCAATTGCAGCCTCACTGTGCCCATCAAATACAGCCATTGTGCCCATCCTATGCAGCCACTTGTGCCCCATCATATACAGCCACTTGTGCCCCATCATATGCAGCCAATTGTGCCCCATCATATGCAGCCACTTGTGCCCAGTATATGCAGCCACTTGTGCCCAGTATATGCAGCCACTTGTGCCCATCAAATGCAGACACTTGTGCCTGTCATATGGGGCAAAAATTCTTGCCCCAGTTGAAGACCTTCTAGTGTCCAAACGCGTTGGATAGCATTTACTGTACCGTACATTGCTTTTTAGATTTCTTTTTATATTTTGTGATCACTTTAATTGTGTCATTGTTGATATATGACATATCCCAATAAACCTTCTGGAGCCCTACTTTTTCCCACATGCCTTTTGGAATCTATGAGGAGCTGTTCGGGGCGAGATCCATTTTGTCTTTATAGTGTCTGTGGAGCCTTGGGACCGAGAGTCGGGGACCCCGCATCAGATCTGCTTGACCACCTCCCGTGGACAGTGCCTGATCCAGACCTTACAGGATCTTGAGCCTTTTTGACCCACTGTCGTACAACATGTGTGTCCATCCCAGTTGGTAAGAGTATTTATTTACTTACCTTCAAAGTGTGGCTTAGAGTGACTACAGACAGACAATTTTTCCTGTCCCCATTGGTTTGGTGTCATCCTTCAACAGGAAGAGCCCTTTTCTTCACATTTCTGTGAACTGTTGCCCTGTGATTGATTTATGCATTGATTGTGTTCAAGCACATTTATTATTGTTTTTCACACATATCTTGTTTAGAGATGACCTTGCGGTTCGTCCGGTGGTCGGTTCGTGGCGAATTTTGCTCGTTTGCGAATCGCCAAACCGGCGGACTTCTGGTGCTGTTCGCACGGTGGACATATGCGTTTACATTGTGAAGAACTTTGACCCATGATGACACATCCATCATGGGGTACAGGACAGCCAATTGAGACATTTCAGCACATGGACAATTGGACATACCCCCTACCTTATAAATAGACCTGATCTGGTGGCCATTTTACATTCTGTCTTTTGTCAGTGTAGGGACAGGACGCTGTGTGGAGCAGGGACAGTCAGTTTAATCACTAGCTATTACTATTAGGTCCTAGACATGTGCAGAGTGAAATATTTTGTTTCGGAATTTCGTTTTCATCCGAAAAATTAATTTATTTAGTTACTCCCGAAATTCGTTTTTATTTATTTAGTTTTTCGTTCAAAAATTGCATTCGTCCGAAAATCCACATGAATTACGGTCGAATCTGTCTTTGAAGGGTACAGTTTCGATGCGAATATTATTATAAACGTGTGTATTTTTCGTTGCTTTGCCGAATCTCCGTCGTTCATGTTGAATGAATGGTCTCACAGTGTCAGGTGTCATCTTTTCTCTCTGTCAAATCTTTTCTCTCTATGTCGAATATTTTCTCCCTGTCTAATCTTTTCTCTATATAATCTTGGACTAATAGAGGTAAGGTTAGGCACATTCGACCACAGGTTCAATAGACACAGATTGTTATTGTCAGAGTCACGTTGAATCTCCTATCTATATCGAACTGTTGTAACAACGAAAACGAAAATAAAGCATTTATTGTCGGATCTTTCGTTTTTCGGATTCTGCGCTTTCATTATCATTTGCCAAAACGAAAACGAAAATACCTGAAATTCGGACGAAAATGCATGCAGACTATTAGGTCCACAAAAGTCCTTTTAAGGACTGGTATAGGTGTACAGTATATAGGGTTGTAATACACTAAGAATATACATTCTTTCAAATATACAAAGTATATTCTGGTGCACTGCTGCTGACTGCTGTGCTGCTGAGTGCACTGCTGACCGATTCTGCAGCCGTCTTTTGTCAGTGTAGGGACAGGATGCTGTGTGGAGCAGGGACAGTCAGTTTAATCACTAGCTATTACTATTAGGTCCACAAAAGTCCTTTTAAGGACTGGTATAGGTGTACAGTATATAGGGTTGTAATACACTAAGAATATACTTTCTTTTAAATATACAAAGTATATTCTGGTGCACTGTTGCTGACTGTTGTGCTGCTGAGTGCACTGCTGACCGATTCTGCATCTGTCTTTTGTCAGTGTAGGGAAAGGACGCTGTGTGTAGCAGGGACAGTCAGTTTAATCACTAGCTATTACTATTAGGTCCTTTTAAGGACTGGTATAGGTGTACAGTATATAGGGTTGTACATGCATAATATACTTTCTTTCAAATATAGAAAGCATATTATGGTGCACTGCTGACTGCTGTGCTGCTGAGTGCTGACCGATTCTGCAGCTGTCTTTTATCAGTGAAGGGCCTGAGGGACAGTTTGGTGTTTTGGAGCAGGGACAGTCTGCTAATCACTAGCTACTAGGTCCACAAAGGTCCTTTTAAGGGCTGGTATAGGTGTACACGTATAATATACTTTCTTTCAAATATAGAAAGCATATTATAGTGCACTGCACTGCTGTGCTGCTGACCGATCCTGCAGCTGTCATTTCTCAGTGTAGGGAGGGACAGTTTGGTGTTTGGAGCAGGGACAGTCTGCAATTCACTAGCTACTAGCTAGCTATTATTAGGTCCACAAAGGTCCTTTTAAGGACTGGTATAGGTGTACTATTTGGTGTGCAGTATATAGGGGTGTAATACACGTATAAAATACTTGCAAATATAGAAAGCATAGTATAGTGCATTTCCACTGTGCAGCATTGTGACTGCAGAGCGGTTCTGCTGTGATACTTCAAGGAGTGACAAACGCAATAAAAAAAAAGTATTATAACTGGTGTGATAGACCAGTGGCCCCCCAAAAGGACTGATTGAAGTGGGGTGTTATATACCTTCTTCCACATACATGCTGCACTTCTCTAGAGACTTTTGTCACAGGATAATTTAAAAAATGACAGGCAGAGGAAGAGGCAGGCCCTTCCGCAGGGGTGGTAGGGGTAGGGAAGGAGCAACAGCCTTGAGCCAAAGTGGGAAATTGCTGAAGGTGCGTTCGATTACGTCAAAGAACGCACCAGACTTGGCTGAGTGGCTCACTCAGCCTTACTCTTCTGCACCCTCCTCATCCTCTCGATCTGCACCCTCTTCTTCACTCTCTGTCGTGTGCACCCCCAAAGACACTACCACCAACACCACCACCACCACCATATACCCCCTGCTTGAGTCACAGGAATTATTTTCTGATCCATCACAAGACATTGCCGATGTGCAGCCACTCTTGGCATTGGATCAGGAAGAGGAGGTAGCAACAACCTCCACTCAGCAGTCTGACGACAGTACCCAGATCAGCCCAAGGAGGAGGTTTGTCCCCGGTGTTGCTACCTACTCTGAGATCTCTAATTATAGCGGTGGGGAAGGTGACATAAAAGATGACATGTCTAGTGATGTCACGTGGGTGCCCACAAGAGAGGAAGAGGAGGGGAGTTCAGAGAGAGATATGGACCAGCAGATAGGGAGGAGAAGCAGGCGGAACTTAGATTGCACAGGAGGGACAAAGCAGACTGCAAATGTATCAGGAACGAGGCATCAACCATGTACGGTCACATCTGGCGCTCCCAGGATGCCAGCACATGGCTACGCAGTGTGGGCTTCTTTTAACATGTCCGCTGATGACAATAGTGTTGCCATCTGCAATCTTTGCAGTCAACGCATAAGTCGCGGTAAGCCCAACACTCACCTAGGGACGACCGCCTTAAGAAGGCACATGAGCTGCCATCACCGAGCCCAGTGGGAGCAACGGAACCCACAAAGCCACACTCCAGGCTCTCAACATCCAGCCTCGTCTTCTACTTCTCCTTCTCCTCTCTCCTCACAATTGTCCTCCACTCCACCTTCCATCATGCCGTCCTCACGTTTTTCTGCAAGAAGGCAGGCTTCCGTGGGCCAAACGTTAGAGCGTAAAAAAATGATGACGCCGGATAACCCTCTTACCCAACGGTTGACAGCGGGCTTGTCAGAACTGATAGCCCGTCAACTACTGCCATACAAACTGGTGGACTCAGAGGCCTTTCAAAAATTTGTGGCCATTGGAACACCACAATGGAAGGTCCCAGGAAGGAAGTATTTCTCACAGAAGGGCATCCCAGAGCTATATGGCCATGTTCGGCAGCAAGTGAATGTATCTCTGGCACACAGTGTCGGTGCCAAGATACATCTGACCACAGACACGTGGTCTAGCAAGCATGAGCAGGGAAGGTATATAACTTTTGCTGCCCACTGGGTGAACCTTCTGACGGCCGTCAAGCATGTAACCCGTGGCACCCGTGTAGATTTGGTTTTACCACCATGGATTGCATGCAGGCCTGCCTCTTCTTCTCCTCCTCCTCCTCCATCCTCCTCCCTCTCCTCCTCTGCTGACTCTTCCTTTTCCGCTGCTAGCGCCTCTTCGGCTGCGCCGCCCAAGACCCCCAGAACCTTTTCGACATGCCAGGTGAGACGTTGCCATGTTGTGCTGCGTCTGTTGTGCCTGGAAGCCAAGAGCCACACTGTCCCTGTACTCCTTTTATCTTTGCGTTCACAGGCAGATCAGTGGCTAACACTGCTCAATTTGACAGTTGGTAAAGTGGTGTGTGACAACGGTGCCAATCTGCTTAGCGCATTAAACTTGGTCGTGCAGCGATTCGTTGTCAAATACCCTGGGGTCCAGGACATCTTGTGGCAGGCAGGGAAAATTTCAGCCCATTTCAGAAGATCTTACACGGCCATGGTTCACCTTGCTGACATTCAGCGTTGACACAATCTGCCGGTCAGACGTCTTATTTGCGATTGCCCAACACGATGGAACTCAACCTTCTATATGCTTGATAGGCTGCTCCAGCAGAAACGTGCAGTTAACGACTACCTGTACGAACTCTGCGGCAGAACAGGTTCTGGGGAGCTTGTTTTTTTTTCACCGCGCCAGTGGCTGCTAATGCGCAACGCATGCAGACTTCTGCGGCCATTTGATGAGATCACCAAACTGGTCAGTCGCAGCCATGGCGCCATCATTAACATCGTACTTTATGCCTCCTTTATGGAGCGTGCATTGCGTTGTGTCATTGATCAAGCCGTGGAGGAGCAGGAAGATGAGGAAGTCGCAATGCTGGATGAATTCCCAGGGGGGGCTACTCTATCTGAGACAAGTCAACAACAGGAGTCTGAATAGGAGTCAGAGGAGGATGGTGCTGGGGCGGATGAGAAGGAGCAAGAAGAGCATGCTTTAAACCTTTCTGGGAACCCTGTTGTTGTCGGTGGATGGGGAGAGGAGAACGAGGAGGACAACATTATCCTGGATGATGAGCAGGAGCCAGGCCACCACACCGCTTCCAGTTTAGTGCAAATGGGGGCCTTCATGCTCCAGTGTTTTAACAGGGACCCCCGTATAAAATGCATAAAGGTCAAGGACCGGTACTGGGTGGCAACGTACTTAGAACCCCGGTACAAACACAAAATGGCAGAAATGTTACCACCGTCACAGAGGGCTGTCAGAACGGAGGACTTACAGGCCTTGCTTCAAGAAATGCTGCATTCTGCTTTTGCGTGCGCTGGCAGAGGAGAAATTTCCACTCTCAGAGAGAGAGTTACGGGTACCAATCCAACAGCGCCTGCAAGAAGAGGGCGGTTTGAAGATGCGTTGGTGACTTCTGATATGAGATCATTCTTTCAGCCGACCCATCGACAGGTGTCATCTGGATCCAGCATCAGGGAATGCCTAGGCCGACAGGTGTCCGACTAAATCGGGTTAACGGCCGATGTGGACGCTCTGAGAAGTGATGAACCCCTGGACTACTGGTTGGGCAGGCTTGACCTCTGGCCAGAGCTGGCCCAATTTGCAATGGAACTGTTGGCTTTCCCCTCATCCAGTGTCCTGTCCGAAAGGACATTCAGCGCAGCAGGGGGCATCGTGACCGATAAGCGCACTCGCCTAGCTCACGACAGTGTTGACTACCTGACATTTATAAAAATAAAGGAGGCATGGATCTCGGAGGAATTCAACACATGTGACCAGAAGACCATGTATATGCATAACTCTATAAACAATTTATTTAATCTAGCACATGGACCTTTTTTCTACCTTTGGCTCACTTCCCTGTACAAAAAAAAAGCACACCGTACTATATGCCCATACCCTCCTGTTTAAAGAGGTCCCCCAGCGAGTTGCTGGTATTAGTGCTGGTGTCAGTGCTCTCTATCTCGCTGCTGGAGGGGTGTCAGTGCTCTCTATCACAGTGCTGGTGTGGTGTCAGTGCTCTCTATCATGGTGCTGGTGTCAGTGCTCTCTCTCTATCTCGGTGCTGGTGTCAGTGCTCTCTATCACGGTGCTGGTGTCAGTGCTCTCTATCTCGGTGCTGGTGTGGTGTCAGTGCTCTCTATCACGGTGCTGGTGTCAGTACTTTCTCTCTATCTCGGTGCTGGTGTCAGTGCTCTCTCTCTATCTCGGTGCTGGTGTGGTGTCAGTGCTCTCTATCTCAGTGCTGGTGTCAGTGCTCTCTTTAACGGTGCTGGTGTCAGTGCTCTCTATCACGGTGCTGGTGTCAGTGCTCAGTCTCTATCACAATGCTGGTGTCAGTACTCAGTCTCTATCATGGTGCTGGATTCAGACAGTGAGGGAGATAGCAGCGGAGAAGCCAATCAGCAGGCAGTGCCAGCACCATGGCTGAGGATCAGCACTGGACTGGCACCTCCAGACCACAGCAGTGGAGCCCTGCATAGGTGGGGGTAAGGGCCGGGCAGAGGGAGGGGCTCAAGCACAGGTCGGCACACTGGGACACTCGCTCAGGACTACACTGCCCTGACTGTGGCACTGATCATCTCCTGCACCCCCTTCATAGCCTGCCCTGACCTTGCCTCGCCTCCATGGCCTTCATGTGCTCCTGAATTGTCAAAATTTCACAGATAAAAAAAGAATGCTTGTCGTTGTCGATCCCAGATTCACTTAATACTTTTGTTATGTCAGTGTACATGTTGTGGGACTATGTGTGCACAGCTAGTAAGTATTTTGTGGCTGAAAATATGACCTGAAGGTTTTTAAGGTTTGCCTGCCATTAAAATCGATGGGGTCTGCCGCGAACCTTGCGGCTCGCAAACTTTTGGCCGCGTTCGTGCTTCACGTTTGCGAAACGTCCCGTCTGAAGTCCGTCCATCACTAATCTTGTTTTATATATATATATACTGCATTCAGACGCATGTATTGATTTACTTTATTGCGTACATTAGCGCTACACTGTTGTTTCACTATTCACGTTAGACTTTGAGTGTTAGCAGCTTTCCCCTTTTTTTACTCTTGATTGATTTATGTTTTAGTGCAGTATTTTCCCTACATTCTTTAATGTAATTATTTGACATTTTATTGCACACTTTTTTTTCTTTTTGTATTCACGTTCACACAGCGCAACATCATTATTTGTCTATGTTTTACATCGCTGTGAACCTTGAAATGAGAGCAATAATTCTAGGTCACTTATTTATAGTTTACCCTACACTGATGAGTTGTAAAGGCATTTAAAGCATTGCCTATTGATAATTTTGGGTATCATAATTTATTGCCATGTTTCGGGGGCATGCAGTTTTGAGACTTGATGCATTTAGTATTTATTTACTATACAGTACCTCCTCTTATTTTGTACAAGAATGTGGATTAAATTGTGTTTATGCAATAAAAAAATGTTTGTTGTGCAAATGTCTTGCAAAATAAAAAAAGAAATAAACTACAGACTTTTTATTCTACAGGGCCTCTGCTTTTAGAAAATATAAAATGTTCTGGTGGTTTTAAAGGCTAGGTTCCCCTTAAATAAAATATGTGCACATCTTTTTTGCGGGTAAAAAAATATACATGAATTTATTTTTATTCTTTGCAGGCGGTCCAGGTTATTGCATACCATTGATATTATCACATGTTTATACGGACTGTGTTTAATGATCTAATTATTATATGTATTATTATATGTATGTTACCGTGTACCATTGCCACCTACCATTGTATGCTTACAAATTAGTTTTCTAATAAAATTCCTTTACATTCATCCAATTAATGGTTTTCTGCTACGTGCTTAATATAAAGTCACACCTTCCCTGTAAATAAACCCCCTTTTCTCTCACCTTGTGTAACATGTAACATATTATAAAAGGTTTACTTAGCCTTTAAGTACTTTTATAGCCAAAAATGCAGGTTTTAATGTGTGCAAAAAATGAAAAATTATACAAAAATTGCTTTAGATGGGAACTACAGTAGTTAAATAATGAGTAGTTAGGATCAAATTTATTTAAAATTGTCAGGGTTCATATTTCCCTCTTTAAGATGTGGACTCAAGGAATAATTCTTGTAATAGATGGCCAAACTTTTCTTGCTGGACTAGTAAAGGCAAATAAAACACATACTGTATGTGCTAAATTCAGTCTCTTGATTATAAGGCTGTAGCAGCACATTACCACAAACAGTGGGAGGCTCTCATCACTTTCCTAAAAGAGGCAAATGTATTAGCTAGCAAACACCCTTTGTAAGATATTTTCATAAGAACTCAACTATTATTTTGAAGCAAGGAGTTTCTGTGGGGCAGTTTTATTTATTTTTTGCCTGGTTCTTCAATTGTATCCCATTTTGTTCTGATTTGTTCCAATTCAGAAATCAACACATGGACCCAGAATCCTGTGTAGTAATGATCATAGATAGTTGAACAAGTGAACCAATCAGTCAAAATGCAGCTCTAATGAGAGCAGGCTTCCTCAACCAATTTTATATGGGAAAACCCTTGAAAAACTTGCATCTTGGGAAACCCCTTCCAATAATAATTAAAGCTACAGTTTATCATATGTTAGTATGAACAGTAAGTCCTAAGAACAAGTTGTAAGAATAAGTATAAGAGTAGGCACTGTGGTGTACTTACCCTGTATGACACCAGGGACTGCTTCTACATAAAATTATTTAGTATTAATAATTAAATGAACCAAATAATCCTAATGACCATAAAAGAAATGCAGACTGAAAATTGCAGTGCTCAGTGTATTGCCCTCTTTAGAGGATAAGGCCATGGAGGAGTATGTTGCAGATACACTTTCTCGAGGTTTCATTCGCAAATCCTCGTCTCCTTCTCCTTCTTTGTGAAGAAGAAGAGTGGTGAACTGAGATCTTGTATTGATTATAGGGGTCTCAATCGTTTCATGATTAAGAATGCCTATCCGATTCTGTTGATTACGGGGTTATTTGACCGCCTCAACGGAGCAACGGTTTTCACGAAGCTTGATTTGAGAGGGGCATACAATCTCGTGAGGATTAAGGAGGGCGGCAAGTGGAAAACAGTGTTTAATACCAGAACAGGCCCTTATGAGTACCTCGTAATGCCTTTTGGCCTTTGTAATGCCCCGGAAGTTTTCCAGAAATTTATACATGTCCTCTGAAATTTGTTGCAGTTATGTGTGGTGGTTTATCTCAAGGATATCCTCATATTTTCCAAGTCCCTGGAGAGGCACCACACAGATGTCTGTCGTGTGCTTTAGAAACTAAGAGAGAACCATCTCTATTGTAAACTGAAGAAGTGCGAGTTCCATCGTGAACAGGTTAAATTCCTGGTTTATGTCATTTCCACTGCTGGTTTTTCAATGGACCCAGAGAAACTTTAAGCAGTTCTACAGTGGCCCCGACCCATGGGTTTATGTCCTCTGCAGCGTTGTCTGGGCTTTGCCAACTATTATCGGAAGTTTATTCATAACTTTTAGTCTCTGGTCAAGCCCCTTACTGATATGACCAGAAAGGATGGTAACCCACAGAGTTGGTTGCCGGAGTCCATTAAGGCCTTTGAGAGTCTCAAGGCTGTCTTTGTTTTTGCATCTGTGTTGGTACATCCTGAGTCTATGTTGCCTTTTATCCTTGAGGTTGATGCTTCTGTTGTTGGCTCCCTTCTGTCTCAATGTCCTACCGCTGAGAGCACTATGAATCCTTGTGGCTACTTTTCTAATAAATTGTCACCTATGGAGTGCAATTACAAGATTGGTGACAAAGAGCTCTTGGTGATCATTTTAGCCCTGAAAGAATGGAATCATCTCCTGGAAGTTACCACTGTGTCAGTTCTCATTCTTACTGATCATAAGAATCTCACATTCTTATCTGAGGCTAAATGCCTCTCTCCCAGAAGGGCGCGATGGGCTCTATTCTTGTCAAGTTTCAATTGCATTGTCTCATTCTTACCCGGTACTAAGAATGTAAAGGCTGACGCTTTGTAATGACAATTTTCCTCCACTTCCAAGATGGAGTCAGTTCCGGTTCCTGTGATTCCTCCTGATCGTATTCTAGCTACTGTTCGCACCAGTCTCACTTCTCCTTTGGGTGACAAATCTCTTGCTGCTCAGGTCCATGCTCCTCCTGAGAAACCTTGTGTCCACTACTTTGTTCCAGAGAGTCTCTGTACTATTGTGCTCCAGACTTACCATTCTCCCAAGGCCGCTGGCCATCCTGGGAAGAATCAACTATTTTGGGCCATTTCCCAACATTTCTGATGGCTTAGACTATGTGCTGATGTAACCGCCTTTATAGCTCCCTGTTCCAAGTGTGCTTAGAGTAAGACTCCACGATATCTTCCAGTGGGCCTCCTACAACCCTTACCCAATGAAGAGAGGCCCTGTACCCACCTGTCTATGGATTTCATTGTAGAGTTAAAGCGGTTCTTCACCCTAAAGGGGAAGTTCTGCTAATCTGATCCCTCCCCCCCTCCGGTGCCACAATCGGCACCTTCAGGGGGGTGCAGTTACCTGGATAATCCAGGTAACTGCACCCACTTCCGGCCAGACCGCCGCAGACCCCCGCAGATGCCCCGCCCCCCCGTTGTGCTCTGGGAAACACACAGTTCCCAGAGACACAGCGGGGGACCATAAGAGACGCGCAGCACGACTCGCGTATGCGCAGTAGGAAACCGGGCAGTGAAGCTGTAATGCTTCACTTCCCGATTCCCTGACAGAGGATGGCGGTGGGGGCAGCAGCGAGACGAGCTATCGCTCGTCACCTGCTGCCGACATCGCTGGACCCTGGGACAGGTAAGTGTGATTTTATTAAAAGTCAGCAGCTGCAATATTAGTAGCTGCTGGCTTTTAATATTTTTATTTTAGGTGCAGAACCGCTTTAACCAACTCTCAGGGCAACACAGTTGTCCTTATGGTGGTTAACTAAAATGTCTCATTGCATTCCACTTAAGAAGTTGCCCACTTCTAAGGAACTGGCTTCCATTTTTGCGCGGGAGATCTTTTGCTTACATGGGCTACCCAAGGTGATTGTCTCAGAAAGGGATAGTCAGTTTGTGTCCCGGTTCTGGCGAGCCTTTTGTGCACAGTTGGGAATTCAGCTTGCCTTTTCCTCTGTGTAATGTGTATCACCCGCAGTCTAATGGGGCTGCAGAACGAGCCAATCGGTCCTTGGAGCAATTCCTATGTTGCTATATTTCTGACCATCCTAACAACTGGTCAGACCTATTACCGTGGGCAGAGTTTCCTCACAATAGTGCCTTGAATTCTGCTTCCCGATTGTCCCCATTTATGGCAAATTATGGTTCCAACCTTCCACGTTGCCTGACTCAATTGTTCTGCAGAGTATTCCTGCGTTAGAGGAGCATCTCCATGGACTTCGTTCCACTGGGGCACAAATCCAGGAGGCTTTGTGACATGCTAATGATAGGTACAGACTCCATTCTGACCGCAGACGCCTGTTTGCACCTTCCTACCAGGTTGGGGACAGGGTCTGGCCGTCATCTCGCAACCTCCTTCATGTTCCCTCACTGAAGTTCGCACAAAAAATACCATACATCCTACACCCTGTACATGGCAATCAGCTATATAGCCCACAGAATATAGCATATGCATTCAATGAATACTACAGCTCACTTTATAACCTACAGGAAGACCCTAATATTCCCCAACTCTTGCTGGATACAATCTCCATATTTTTAGGTTCGCACTGCTACCCCAACTATTGGTTTCCCACAGTACACAGAACATGAAAATGCAATTATTTTAGTAAATATAAATCGCTAAATACCTTTTCTCATCAGTAGTGTATAGCAGTCTTGTGATTTCTATCAGTTCCTGCTGAAGCTTGTAGGAGGGATTTTTATACTGCACTGAGCTGTCCTATGAGACTGCAGGGCTCCTGACCCTCTGTCTGAACATGTCTGGACAGTGCTGATTGGCCCTGTGCTGATCACATGCATTCTGCCAAGAAAAAAAAAACCCTCTCTAGCAATACACACCAAACTGAGCATGTACAGCCTGACTCCAGTAGCTCTGTCTTATTCAGACATGTTCTGGAGTCAGTGGAAGAAGAGGAGGATCTGTGCATACAGGATCAAACAGCCTTTTTACACAATGCAGAAGATTAACCCTTAGGCTCCACAGTAAGTATAACAAGCATGGTCTACTGCATATAGAGACTGACTTTACTGTTATGGGTTTAGTAACACTTTAAATGCTCAATTCTCTGTTAAAGAGACAAAAAAAATATGCGTTTCCTTTTAAAATGTTATCAGCATGTTATCTTAAAATTTTTCTAAAGCCTAAACATTTTTTACCCTAATGTATTCCTTGCATTAAGGTAAATTTTTTTTGGCCATTACCATCCCCCCTCACCCGCCCCTTATATTTACCTGATCACTCATTCGATCCAGCTCGTTGGATTTACTGGGGCACCGGCAACCATTGGCTCCCGCTGCTGTCAATCAAAGCCAGTGATGCGTGAGCAGGGGGTGGGGCTGTCTCTGTCAATGGACGTAGCAATGGGGCTTGGGAGATAGCACGCATAAGTGCCCCCCATGGGAAGTGGCTTCCTATGGGGGCACTGGACAGAGAGGAGGGGTCAGAAGTGCTGACAGATGACCAGAGAAACTGAGAAACGGCCGCTCTGTGCAATTCCATTGCGCAGATCAGAAAAGTATAGACATATTTGTTATTTAAAAAAAAATCCTGTACAATTGAGGTTAACACCCTATTTGCCACAGTTGATCAACACTAGCCAGGTTTGCTTCATTTCAGGCTGCCAGGCACATGACACCACCTGACATATTTGAAAGTTTCAGGGAAATGCATTAAATTTATAGAAGTACCTTCTATTTTCTTAGTCCTAGATGCAGAAAAGGCTTTTGACAGAATCTGTTAGGGATACCTGAAGAAATGTTGTCTTCTAGATTCCACATAACAAATTTTCTTGATCATACATCACGGGACACAGGAGCTTCATTACATAGTGGGTTATATAGGCACCTCTGGTGATTGGACACTGGTTGACCCCAATTAAGGAGAATTCCTCCCCTATATAACCCCTCCCATCTGGGAGGCACCTCAGTTTTTTCGCCAGTGTCTATGGTGATGGTCACGTAAAAACTTTAGCTCTATGCAGGTCCCTGCGAGGGCCGAAGGGCTACAACAAACCGGATCCATACCTCGGGCCGATATTTGACTCCCAAGATGGTATGGTACCCGGGCCTCGTCAGCCGAAGAAGCGAGGTTTTGCCTGTAAGTCCTCTCCATTGGAAGATTGGGCTCTGGGAAAACCAGACTTGGTGTACTGTTTATACAGAGCGCACGAAAGTTTCTGGCAGAGCTTTCTACATGGCCCAGGTGGGAGGTTCTTCCGAGAAGGAACCCCAGATAAACCTGAAGGTTGGCTAACAATACCCGCCGTGATGGGTGAAGGCTGGAATTTGTCTGGTTCAGCAATTCCTGCGGCGAGGACAGGTAAGGGAAGTTATCCTGTATATTTAATTATATGAATGGATTTCTTCATTGTGAGTCGTTGTATGTCTTACCTGGTTTCCACCACTAGAGGGAGTAAGAGCAGCCTGATGCATACTTACATGCCTTTCAATACACACGCTCAGTGAAGCCTGGTTCTCCAGCTGACTCACATCTCCATTGCAGTCCCTGCCACAAACGAAGGTAAACAGGGGTCCCACGCAGTTCAGGGGTCCCACGCAGCTCAGTTTTTGGGTTCTCCTCCCCCCCTGGATTCCGCGGTCCTCGTGCATGCGCACGGGCGCGTGCACGCGCGCCGGACGCGCTCCCGGCCCAATGGAGGAGGGGGGGTGTGGTTGCGAGCCGTGCACGACAGTGTGCACGGCGCTGTACTGCGCAGGCGCCAGGCGGCAGTTTTAAAAGCCCAGAGCGTCAGGGGGCTGTAATTGGAGACACAGGAGCTGTGGGCAGTAAGCATCCGTGGGGATTGGATCCAGGCAAACCTTAGACACCTACTCAGCATCAGGTCGTGCAATTTAAGCATATATATTATTGTGAGACTTTAAGCACAACAGTGATTGCACTTGTACTAGTACCTCTGCTTTGTAGCCTAGTACTATGTCTCCTCGTAAGAGGGTCTCAGGGGGAGGTAGCAAAGGCACTGGTAAATCACCGCCTAGGTCCAGGGGTTCCAAAAGTGCCTGTAAGTTACCATCCCCCCCTGCAAGACTGGAGCCAGCCTCTCAAGACGAGTCAGTGCCCCTGTCGGGTTTTGCAGCCTCTCCTAATGTCGCAGCCCCGGTTTATGTCACTGAGGACTCCCTTAGGGCTACATTGGAGGGTTTTGAAGGGAGAATCATAAATTTTATTTCTGCTTCCCTGAAAGATAGCAGGAAAAGGGGTAGATCCCCTCCCTCTGCTGAAATCCCTCTCTCAGATGAATCTTCTGAAAATGAGGAGGGATCCCTATCTTTGGATAGGGATCATGAGCAGTCGGATGAGTCAGAGGAAGAGGAGATAGTCCCCTCCTCCCAGGCGCTCAGAAAACAGGTGCAGTATTATACTGAATTGGTGCGTACCACATTCAGAATGCCTGCTGCTGAAGTCGCTACGTCCTCTGTTTCTTCCCTGGGAGTCAGGAAAGCCCCACAGACTGCCTATTCCTTCCCAATTCATCCCTTAATGGATAAATTGATGTATGAGGATTGGGGACATCCCGATAAACTGTTTGCTCCTTCTAAAAGGTTTTCTATGCATTATCCTGTGGAGGAAAGTTTCACCAAGAAGTGGGGGGTCCCATCTGTCGATGCGGCTGTTTCTTGTGTGAATAAGAACCTAACTTGTCCATTGGATAATGCGCAGGCATTCAAGGATCCAGCTGATAAAAAGCTGGAAACCTTATTAAAAGCCTCCTTTTCCATGGCTGGCACTGTGGTGCAACCTACAGTCGCAGCCGTGGGGTTGTGTCAGTTCCTCAAGGAACAGGTTAAACAGATGCTTGGGCTCCTTCCCAGTGAGGAAGTAGAAAATTATACAGAATTTCCTCACATTCTGTGTTTCATAATTGATGCGATTTTGGATTCCGTCCAACAAGCATCACGTTTGTCTCTCATGTTGGTTCACATGCGAAGGGCCCTATGGCTAAAGAATTGGGCAGCTGAGCTGCCATGCAAGAAGCATTTGGCTGGGTTCCCGTTTAAAGGGGAGCGTTTGTTTGGAGAAGAATTAGATAAGTTCGTCCAAAATATTTCAGGGGGTAAATCTACTCTCCTTCCAGTCAAAAAGAGCAAGCGTCCTTCATTCAGGCGTGCTCTCTCTCCCGAAGCATCAAGCTCTAAACAGTGGCGACGGCCTTCTCAGTCCTCCTCTACTAGAAAGGCTCAAGGCCAAGCCCAGGGACAGAAAAAGACTTGGGGGCGAAAGCCTGCCAAGCAGAGCCCAAAAACTTCCTTGTGAAGGGGCGCCCCCGCTCGGCAGAGTGGGGGGAAGGCTCCTGCAGTTTGCAGGCGCCTGGCGGGAAGAGATCCAGGACAAGTGGGTGATCTCTTCAGTATCTCTGGGCTACAAGCTAGAGTTTCAGGAGATTCCACCTTCTCGTTTCCTAAGGTCAAGGATCCCCAGGGATCCAGTAAAGCAAAAACCGCTATTTCTGGCCTTAGATCAGTTACTATCCCAGGGTGTGATAGTAGAAGTGAACCCGAAAGATCAGGGTTCAGGGTTTTACTCAAATCTCTTCACCGTTCCAAAGCCAAATGGAAGTGTCAGACCTATCCTGGATCTGAAGGATCTGAACCGGTTTTTAAACATCCGGTCCTTCCGAATGCAGTCAATCCGCACTGTAGTCTCCTCCCTGCAAGGGGGAGAATTCATGGCATCAATAGATATCAAGGATGCATATCTCCATGTGCCAATTTTTCCCGCACACCAAAAATTTCTAAGGTTCGTGGTAGAGTGGCGCCATTTTCAATTTGTGGCCTTGCCGTTTGGGCTTGCTACAGCCCCTCGAGTCTTCACAAAGATTCTGGACCCTCTCTTAGCAAACTTAAGAGCTCAGGGCATAGCCGTCATGGCTTATCTAGACGACTTGCTTCTCATGGAGAAAACTGCAGCGTTCCTAAGTCGCAGCGTCACCAAAACGCTAGAACATCTAGAACGCCTAGGTTGGATCATAAACCTAGAAAAGTCGTCCCTACAACCGACTACCAGGTTGGAATACCTAGGTATGATCATCGACACCACTCAGAGCAGGGTGTTTCTCCCAAGGCTAAAAGCCTTGGCCATTGGGGATCTGGTACGCCTGATTCTGGGCAGAAGATCTTCCTCCATTCGGTTGTGCATGAGACTGTTAGGGAAGATGGTCGCCTCCTTCGAGGCCGTCCCATTCGCCCAGTTCCACTCAAGACCTCTGCAAGGATGCATCCTTGCGGCTTGGAACAGGAAGCCCCAATCTCTGGATCTTCCTATGCGTCTATCCCCAGGGACACGCAAGAGTCTTGTCTGGTGGTTACAAACCAAGAATTTGCTGAAGGGCAAAA
This sequence comes from Lithobates pipiens, assembly GCF_037356315.1. NCBI lineage: Eukaryota > Metazoa > Chordata > Amphibia > Anura > Ranidae > Lithobates > Lithobates pipiens. The sequence goes on along the minus strand of NW_027507764.1, from coordinate 255,396,304 downwards.
CTTTTCTTCCTCTCTCATGGAAGATTGTCACAACAGATGCCAGCCTGACAGGCTGGGGAGCTGTATTGGAGGAAACATGCTCGCAGGGCAAATGGTCTGCGACAGAGAATCTACTGCCCATAAACATCTTGGAGATCCGGGCAGTTTACATGGCTCTCATAAAGTGGTCTTACAGACTGCGAGGTTTCCCGGTTCGGGTTCAGTCCGACAATGCCACCGCAGTGGTATATATCAATCACCAGGGCGGTACCAGAGGTCTGGTGGCCCAAAAAGAGGTGAATCGCATACTTGTCTGGGCAGAAAAGCATGTTCCGTGTCTTTCTGCAGTCTTCATCCCAGGAGTGGAGAATTGGCAGGCGGATTTTCTCAGCCGCCAGCAGTTGTGCCCGGGAGAATGGGCTCTGCACCCCGACGTGTTTCAGAACATATGTCACAAGTGGGGTACTCCAGGCGTAGATCTGTTTGCATCCAGGTTCAACAGGAAACTGGACAAGTTTGTATCAAGGACAAGAGATGCACTTGCTCAGGGGTCAGATGCTCTGACAGTTCCCTGGGATCAGTACAATCTGATCTATGCCTTCCCCCCGAGCCCGCTTCTGTCGCGGTTCCTGGGAAGAGTCAAGAGGGAGACAAAGTCGGTCCTTTTGGTCGCCTCGGCTTGGCCCAGGCGACCATGGTATGCAGAAATCATGAGGTTGGCAGTAGGCAGGCCATGGACCCTCCCTCTCCGGCCAGATCTGCTCTCACAGGGTCCAATCTACCATCCTGCTTTACGCAGTCTGAATTTGACGGTTTGGCTGCTGAGACCCACATTCTGAGAGACCGTGGCCTTTCGGGGCCAGTCCTTTCTACTCTGGTCAATGCCAGAAAGCCAGCCTCCAGGCTTATTTATTACAAAATCTGGAGGACATATGTTTCCTGGTGTGAACTCAGGAAATGGCATCCTAGAAAATATATCATTAACAGAATCTTGGCCTTTCTCCAGTCAGGCCTAGAGATGAATTTGGCCATAAGCACTATCAAAGTGCAGATTTCGGCCCTGTCAGTATGTTTTCAAAAGCCGCTTGCATCACATTCCCTAGTACGGGCTTTTATCCAGGGGGCTGTGCGGACAAAACCGCCAGTTAAACCTCCGGTATGCCCATGGGATCTGAATTTGTTCTCTCGGCCTTACAGGGGCAACCATTTGAACCTTTGCATCTGGCTTCTTTAGTTCTCCTGACTAAAAAGCTGGTCTTCTTAGTAGCCATATCTACGGCTAGAAGAGTATCAGAGTTGGCAGCTCTTTCCAGTAAGGAGCCGTATTTAATTATCCATAAGGACCGGGTGGTCATGCGTCCCAACAGGTCCTTTCTACCTAAGGTGGTTTCGGGTTTCCATTTGAATCAGGATGTAATCCTACCATCCTTTTTTCCAGACCCTCAGTCCACAGAAGAAGAATCTTTACACACTTTGGATGTGGTTAGAGCAATCAGTATGTATCTTCAAGCAACGTCTCAGATAAGGAAAACTGATTGTTTGTTTATTCTGCCGGAAGCTTCCTCCATTTCGGGTGAAGGCGCACTCTACTAGGGCTGTTAGTGCTTCTTGGGCAGTGCATCACCAGGCCTCCCTGGCTCAGATCTGTAAGGCTGCGACTTGGTCATCAGTCCACACATTCACCAGATTCTATCAGGTGGATATCAGAGGGCAAGAGGATATCGCCTTCGGGCGCAGTGTACTGCAGGCTGCAGTTTAGGTCCTCTGGTCCCTGGCGGTCTATATTTATGATCTGTGTCTCCCTCCCCTCAATCTGAGCATTGCTATGGGACATCCCACTATGTAATGAAGCTCCTGTGTCCCGTGATGTATGATCAAGAAAATGGGATTTTTATATACAGCTTACCTGTAAAATCCTTTTCTTGAGAGTACATCACGGGACACAGGGCTCCCGCCACTCTTGGGTTTTACGTGGTTTCTTATTGCTTTGCTACAAAACTGAGGTGCCTCCCAGATGGGAGGGGTTATATAGGGGAGGAATTCTCCTTAATTGGGGTCAACCAGTGTCCAATCACCAGAGGTGCCTATATAACCCACTATGTAATGAAGCTCCTGTGTCCCGTGATGTACTCTCAAGAAAAGGATTTTACAGGTAAGCTGTATATAAAAATCCCATTATACTTGCCAAGGGTGCCCCTTATCGCTTTTGATTTTAATGCTGTTGATGGAACCTCTGGCACAAAAAAGTCAGAGCTCTACAAAGCACATCTCTGTTTTGGATAAGGAAGATAAAATCAACCTATTCACATATTATGTAATTTTAACCCCTACTGATCCGGCTTCTTCCCTACCTGAGGTTTATGAACTCTTGTAGGTATTTAATACTGTCTCTTATTATAGAATGAAGAAATCAAACATTCTCAGCATAGGTTTAGATAAACTGACAAAATTTCATCTGCAGAGCAACTACCCTGTCAGGGTTTCTCCCGCTCGGAACGGGCGGAGGCGCGGGTGCGCGTACGCGATGTGCGCGCGCACGTGGCGCACGGTTTGCGCGTGCGCGGCGTGCGTGTGCGCGTTAGCGCGGTTTGGCGCCATTGGGCCTATTTAAAGGAGGCTGCTGCATCTACTCGATGCTGTTTGTCTGCAGCTCTGTACCCGAATTACCTGCTATCTGCCTGCTGTTGTGATATCTGACCCGGCTACCGTCTGACCTCGCTGACCTCTCCTGCTCTGACCCCGGCCTGCCTGACCTTGCTTTGGACTGTACCTCTGTTGCCGAACCTCTGCCAGCCTGCACTTCTCTTCTGCCTGCTTTACTTACCTGTCTGCTTATCCATTGTGACCCGGCCAGCCTGACTATTCTTCTGCTGTTCAAGTGTGCTGCACCCGGTCCTTGCTGCCGCTGCCTTGCCTGCTGATCGCTGCCTGCCTGTCTACCATCTTCTCTGCAGTTCCAGCATCCAGAAGTAACCAGCCGCTGCTTCCAGTCAGACACTCCTACCCCTCTGCGCTCACTGGGCCACTGTCTGCATTCCAGTGGTCCCTGAACCAGAGCTGTAAGAGAAGTCTTCTTCCATCAAGTCGGGCTCATCACCAGGTACCTAACATACCCTTTCAGTTGGTCTTCCACATCCATTACTTTTTTGGGTATTTCATTGAAGTTGTTGTAAACCTCCATGGGTCAGTTGTACCTATAGGTACGCCTAGAATAAGTCTTACCTATAGGTACTGTAAATACCTCCTAAATGTGTGCCGTTCAGGAGATATTTACTGTGTTTTGTCTCGAAAATGTAATCGGCGCATGTGCTGTGAAGAAACGGCCCTCTATGCCATTTCTTTCCAAGCAAATGCCATGACTGGCAGCTCCAGCCAGTCACCGAGCTGGAGTCCGCGGCCCTGGAAGGAAGAGGGGCAAAGATGGATGTGGCCTGCAGCGGGAACAGAGCAGGATTCGTTTGCAGACAAGTGTCACATAATGGGCCTGGGTATTCCATGCATACTAGCCTATTATGCTTTTACTTTGCAGGGGAAGAGGAAGGAAGTAAAAGCTATCACGGTTTACTTCACTTTAATGTCACCTATTTACACCCTATTTAAATTCAATTATGGGCCTTTCTTATATTCATGCAAACAAGAGATGGCTAGACTAAACAATTATTACTTAACCTGGTTGGGCATAATGGCCACCTTTAAAATGTTGCTATTGCCTAAAAAAGGTAAACATATTTATTCCCGTACCCAAAATGGCGCTTTTGGGCTGCGCAAGCACAGTGGAGCACTACACCCTATTTAAATCGGAAGGTGCACTAATATGGCCGCTCTAGAAGACGTCACTCTGACGAAACATGTAGGGCATGGTCACGTTATGTGCATCTTCCTCACAGCTAACAGCGGCCGGCGGCTATTTTAAACAAGCAATCTTTTATGACTTACATGTGAGTAGGTTTTCCTTTTTAATAAAGCATATTTTATTACGCAGTACACTATGGATGTGTTTATTCTCCCAATGCATATACCAACGGAGATATAACACGATTGGAAGAGCGAACACCCCCCAGCACATTACCAGCAAACGCCAGACAGCAGCACAGTGGCTTATACTGTGAAAGCCTATCCACCCCAGCTGGGGTAAGATTTCTGGTGAGGGCAATCTTATTACTAAATCACTGAGAAGCGCACCGGGGGAAGCTGTTCTCTCCACTGAAGATACCAAGCATTTCTGCACTAGTCACTTTCTCTTATTTTTGTATGGGACACTTTTCCAATGATTTTCTAATTGAACTTATTTAATCATTTTCGATGGTCACTTTTTAATTTATTTTTTGTTTTGGGACTTTTTTCCTTTTCTGGACACTTAACTATATGGACTAATATCATCATTTATTTATTTACTTATTTGGTGGCATATAACTATATTTATCACTGTCCACTTAAGCAATTTGTATTAGCCCCCTTGTTGGGGTTTTCTAGGCACAATAACATTTAAGTATGAGTATGCACAAGTAGGTGTGTACATATAATAGACACACACAATTACATAAGTTACCTTTTTATTTTTTTATTTTTTTCACTTATTTAATTTAACGTTGTGTATGGTGTTTTATTAAAACATAGAGGTCTTATGTTCAGCGCCACAATCTACTCCTTTTCCATTTCATTTATATTAGCCTCCCCCCACTTTGGTAGGAGGTTTAAGTAGAGGCAGCTCTTACCAATCCTCCTGCTCAGGGTTTAGTCCGTAGCACAACTTTATTTGTTTTTCCATATTTATTGCCTTCCTTTTTTTTTATGTCTAAAACATATAGTGTGTAAATATGCGTGGAGAGATAGGAAACCTAGATACCTCTATTCCACCTTTATCAGGCACAAAGCTGTAGGAGGTATGGGTTTCCCAGACTTTAAGGACTACTACACAGTTATAAGACATTGGTTTATCCCCTTCCTTACCAAGCATTGAGGCGAACTAGTATAGTATTTTGTGCCACAAGGGTCCTTATGATCAATGTTCTCGGCTTATCATTTTCTTAATAGTAAATACAAGATATTGCACCCTACCGTTTAATATTGCACCGTATCAGTACAGGGTCCCTTATGGCCTGGAAGTATTTAAAAAGCTCTGGTGCTTCGTCACCCCCTTTAACTATTCCTTCAGTACCTCTATAAACATTAAATCTCTGACCTACTAGCTAATGATAACAATAGCATCCAAGAAACCTTAAAAATCCCATCTCTAGACCATTATATGTACTCACAAATTTCATATTACTTAGGAAGAAATTATACATCTGTACACGAAAAGGCCTGGACCTTTTGATCCTCAGACATTAGTCACGGCAAAGGTATTACACTATTTTATTCCCCTTTACAATCCAAGAGCGAATTTACAAAGAGCAGAAATTTGGCATAACCTTTTCAGACACACAACGGTGCAGGCTGTTAAGCGCAACTCTAGATTCATCAAAAGTATTGATTATTGGGAATTGTCCCAAAAAATTTATGATATTGACTCCTGTTCATTTAGCTAAGTTCTTCAACATTGAAGACAACATATGATGGCACAGATGTGAGTAAGTAGGAATGGGAATGTCCACACATTAAAAGCTATTGAAATAGAATATTTCAACTCATTTCTGGCATTACTGGCTGTTTACTGAAACTGAATCCAGTAGCCAGACTACTAATACTGAGGCAATGGAGAGGTAGTTTAGCTCCGAATGTATCCAAAGTGAAACAGCAACTGAATTTGAGTTATTGATAGTGCATAGATTATGAAACTGGCAAACCCAAACAGTTTCGTTTGGCATAGGATTCATGGATAACCTTGACAAGGTCTCAGTCTAATTGTTTAGCTTGCGACATAATGCTAATATTTTTATTGTTATTGTTTTATTGTTACCTTTCTTTACTTTGCTCATCATGAGCCAAACTGGTCTATATTGTTTTCATTTTTATAGGGGTACTTATATACCCTTCCTTTGGATGAATAGTTAGCTAGTACCATGCAGTCTCATTCTAATAATAATACTGATTGCTATTGAAATGTATGGTTATAAGAAAATATGGATTTGGATCATGATTTCTGTTGGATGTGGCATCTATTTAGTTTTGTATGTTCTCTTTATATGGAACTTATAATTTATTTGTTCTTAGTTTGTACTGTTTTGAAATCTCTGTTGCATTTTCTGAATTAACATAAAGCACTCTCTGATTGAACATAGTGTAGAGATGGGGTAATGCTGTCATGCTTTCCACCTTGTCCAATCAGAGAATACTTGCATTAATTCACAAAATGCAAAGCATTCTCTGACTGGTGCCCATGGTGAGGGGCTAACCTCCTGTATTCACAAAGCATCAGGCTGGCCACTCAGCATGGGACCAGAAAGCAAGTGGAAATCACTGAAGCAGTGTTATCTACTTTAGTAAATTCAAGCTTCCAGTGACATGGACCAGGAATGTCATATACATATTGGTCAAGGCTGGGCCAATGTAACCATGTATAACATGCCAATCCCTGGAATTCCTTAACTTTATATATCAATCCTTAGATAAAGCAAACAATTATCTCTTGCATTGTAGGGGGACCCCCAAAGCAAGGTGAATTTTAGGGACAGCTGAAGTTCAGTTTTAACAAGACGGTGCTATTTAGCATTTCCTTTTAATAAACTATGCTCAAAACATGCTGTTCCACAAGAGAAACAAACGAGTCACATATACTTTTAGCACAATTCAATGTTTAGGAGGAGTAATGGATGATTTTTATGTATACTGACTTTGTTTGCCTTTCTCTGCCTATGTTTTTGTAATTCTGTAAAAATGTCCTTACTAAAAGATTTCTGATTTACGGTGCCAAATCTGGATCTGTCTTGGGGGAAAAACATGACACAGTGTTGCGCTGCTAATGATTACAGATATCAATATTATGCCGTACGATGCAAACAGCACTTCTGGGAATCTCTCTTGATTAAAAATGCTTCCGTGTTAGACCTACCCAGCATTCATCATTTAAGAATATAGTATGGTTAGAGTTCTTGTTCTCCATTGATTATTTTCACTGAGTCAGATCCCTCCTGTCTAATAAAATCGTACATAAGCCTGGCTGTAAACCAGCATTTTTTTTCTTTTAGAGATACATGACTCAAATTTAGCAAGAACAAACTCAACAAACATAATCTGCCCTCTTTTATTTAGTTGAGCTTGTCCAGATCTTACATTTTTTTGTGGATACATTTCTTAAGAATAGAGGTGGTTATATAGAATAATTTCTACACCTATAACAATTATGCAGAGTATGGATAAATAGTTGAATTTTTGGTTACCTGTTAAAAAAAAGTCCTCTTTGCGTACATCATGGCACACAGAGCATCTTCAAATTCATAACTACAGGGTTATGCTGGCACCTTCAGGTGATTAGACACTGGCAAAAAAAGGAAAGACAGAAAAGCCCCCTCCCAGATATAAACCCTTCTTAGACCAGGCTCTAGTTTTTGTAACAAGCCATAAAATACCAGCAAAAGGGGTAACTAGATAGTTGACTCTCTTTTTCTTACATCCCAAGACATAGACAGGGATGTCCCAAAGCAATGAACTGAAGGGAGGGCACACGTCAACTATCAACCACCAATCCCAAAAAGGTAAGACCCTCATGCAGTCACCTGCAAGACGTGGTGAAAGAAAGAAGCAACCTTTGCAGTGTGAAAATCCACTTGATAAAATTTAGTATGGGTATGAACCTAAGCCCAGGTAGCATCTTTACCAGCAAACCTGATGTACCAACGTCTGACGATGAATACCCCAGGAACTCCCAATACTCCCATTAGAATTGGCTTTCACCACAAAAGGTGGAATTTCACCCTTTAAGCCGTAAGCCTGAGAAATACGTTGCTATAATAAAATTTACAATGTCCTTTTAAGTCTGTAACCCTGGGATTCTTAAGGAACAAAACCTTCAGATGAAGATTCTCCTGGGTCCTCTTCTACAATAACATTTGTGTCCTCCTCTTCTTCCTCCTTACATAGTTCCTTCTTGGTTAATAAAGAGGGGGGACATGAACGCTTCCATTTGCGACAAGTCTAAACTGGTCAGTGTTATTGCTGCACCCCAATAATAGCAAATTAAAACTCCTCCCTCATCACTATTGAACTGGAGGACGGTGCCCTTAAGTTAGTGGATATGTCTGGCAATGGAGTAGCTCCAACCCTTTCCATTGCTTGATTCTAGAGCAGAGTAATGCACAAGCGGGGAGGTACTCCCACCTCCTGACACAGCCAGGCCTGCCCCTCAGCTGACTTGTATCAAGGTGTTATCTGAGCAGCCCAGGAACTATAGTAAAAACACATCACAACACAGCTACAAATCAAATCCCCATATCAAAGTGGCCCTAATCTGCCACTCAGAGGAGGGGAGAATAAGGGAAATACTAACTAGCCCCACCAGTATAATAAACATTCTGAGCAACCCCTAAGTAACAAATGGCCATGCTGTGACATTTAGTCCCACAAAAGAATATCAGATGTGGGAGAGGTTGGTGGGGGACCTAGGGCATGGGTAAAAGGGTTTAATCCAGGGCACTCACCATTCCCGCTGCAGGACTCCCCAAAAGGGGGTCCAATCTTCACCCATCACCATGGGCTTCTCCAATAAAAATACTTTTTTTTCTACCTAAGGCACATTGACCATGCATTTTGGCACTGACCTTTGACTCTAACTATGACACTGACCTAGATCGAAACCCAGGTCTAGCTATTTTCTTTTCTTATTTTTTTTTTTTTTTATACAGACTTGTTAGTTTTCGTTTTTTATTTGATTATTTGAAGAAAGAATACAAAGTTACTGATCACTGTGATGATCGATCACAAGCTATCACAGTGAGTATGTGATCATAAGCCAATCCCACAGCACTGTTCCTACCTGTCAGTGACAGCTTGTTTTCCATGCAGGGTATGCTCTCTTCCAGCACAAATGCATGTATGCACATATGTGGCCCCAGGGAAGAAGAACCTTCCTATTGAGGTCGTATATACGTGTATACTTGGTGGCAAGGGGTTATAGGCAAAATCAACTCTTCCTTTAAAAAAAAATCTAACTTGGCCCCACTCTCAGCATTTTTGGACCAGAGTTTATGCTTTGTACCATGGGCCTAATAGTAGCCCTTGCCAATTTATTTGTGATACCCCTCACCACCTATTAAGGTGCATACATAATGTGGTGCTGATGTGCATAGTAACCAATCAGCTTGAAACTTCAGCTTGTTCAAGTAAAGTGTTACTAAACCCACAACAGTAAAATCAGTCTGTATTTTCAGTAAGGCATGCTTGTTATACTCACTGTGGAACCTAAGGCGTTAATTCTCCTCTTTGTGTAAAAAGGCTATTTGATCCAGTCTTCTATGATCATTCCCTTCTTCCACAGCCCCCAATCCATCTCCTATTAAAACAGAGCTTTGGGGGCAAGCTGCACATGCTCAGTTTGGTGTGTATTGCTTGAGAGTTTTGTTTTTTCTTGGGAAAGTGCATGTGATCAGCACGAGGCCAATCAGTTCTGTACAGACAGAGGGTCAGGAATCCTGCAGCGTCATAGGACAACCAAAGTAGGATGAAAACTCCCCCTAAAAGTTTTAATCAGACATTGATAGAAGGCACAAGACTGCTATATACTAGCAATGAGAAAAGGTATTTGGCAGTTTATATTTTCTAAAATAATTGGATTTCCATATCCTGTGTACCGTGAGAGACAATATATAGTAAATGCAGGGTCCTGGGTTTAGTAGCACTTTAAGCTTTGAAAATAAATCCTAGAAGCTTATTGGTTACTATGCACAGGTGCACTGCATTCTAGCTGTTTTAGTAACCCCCCCCCCACACACACACTTGTCTTCCAGCAATTCTGGTGTTAACCTGCTTTTTTTTTTTTTTTTTTAGTTTTAGTGGAATGAAAGAATGAAATAGTGACTTTGTGGCATAACTGAATTGAGCTCAAAATCACCTTTCCCAAAACTGCTAAAAAAGTTTGGAGGAGGAGTGCAATGTGACTTGGTTCAGAGGCTTTCACGCCTGACGCAAAATTTGTGGAAGTGAGGAAAATGGATGTATTAAATAGGGCCCACTCACACACACAACATGATGTATTCAAGTAATACATATATTTTTCCTTTGAAAATGATGAAGGATTTCTTGGGTCACTGGCAGCTACTTTATCAACTACAGTTAATGGATTTTCTTTGTCAGTATTTTTCATACAATCATCACACAGTAACAAAAGAGAGAACTACACCAAATTCCACTTCATTTTTATGACTAATGCCGCGTACACATGGTCGGAATTTCAGCCAGCAAAAGACTGATGAGAGCTTTTCGTTGGAAAATGCGACTGCGTGTATGCTCCATTGGAATTTTGCTGGACAAATTTCCGCCAGCAAAAGATTGAAAGCAGGTTCTCAATTTTTCAGACAGAAAACGTTTCTATCGGAAATTCCGATCCTGTGTATGCAATTCTGACGCGCAAAAACTCACGCATGCTCAGATTCAACTACGAGATGGAAGCTATTGGCTACTGGCTATTGAACTTCTTTTTTCTAGTGCCGTCGTATGTGTTGTACGTCATCACGTTCTTGCTGGTCGGAATTTGGTGTAACCCTGTGTTTTCAAGACAGGGTGAGTGAAATCCTGTCGGAATTCTGACAGGAAAACCATCAGCGCTTTTTCCGACCAAAATTCCGACCATGTGTACACGGCATAAGAGTTAAAATGAAATTGTTTGTAAAAATACTCAGGGATCAATGTTATCTAATAACTTCTCTAGAGTATATAACATACAGTATATACTGTACATATACTTAATTAACGAAGTATCAGACATCAGATGGCTTGCTTAATTTTCCAGCCAGGAAACTACTGAACCACATTCAGTTCTCCATTGGATAAGTCATGCAAATATAACAATTTATGCTGCTCACAATTTAACTAATTGTGAATCAGAAAAAATATTGCAGTCCTTTCTTTCCTTGAATGAAAATGTATCTTGGATATGAACTACACATATAACTAAATATGAACTTCAGAAGTAATCCTAAATGTGCATCAACGTTTATTCATATTTACTAATAATTAATCAAACTTTATACCATTTTTCAAACACAAGGGGGTTGATTTGCTAAAACTGGAAAATCTAGTGTAGTTGAGCATGGTAGCCAATCAGCTTATAACTTCAGCTTGTTAAAGTGGTTGTAAACCCTTACAAACCACTTTGACCTACAGGTAAGCCTAGATTAAGGCTTACCTGTAGGTCCAAGAAATATCTCCCAAACCTATACGGTTTAGGAGATATTTGCCCGAAGACGGGCACAGCTATCTACGGCGCATGCGCCGTAGACAGTGGCGCGCAGGCGCACTGAGCGAGGCATCGTTGATGACAGCAATGCCGCGAGTCTCGGCTCCCATGCGCATGCGCGAGAGTGATGTCATCGCTGCTCCGGCGAATCACAGCGCTGGACCAGCGAGACCCATGGAGACCCACCAAGAAGATGGACGCTCGGAACTACAGGGGACAGCGGTGATTTCGTTGGCTCCTGTGTCAGGTAAGTGACACATAATGGACTACTATGCGATGCATAGTAGTCCATTATGCTTTGCCTTTACAGGGAATGAAAATTTAAGCTTTGACAAATAAATCTGGAATGGAATTTATCTGAAATGGGATCTGATTGGTTTCAATGCAGAGCTGCACCAGATTTTGCATGCTTCAGTTTTAGTAAATCAACCCCCATGTGTTATAAATGAAAGATGCCAAGATCCTGAGGGGGAACCAGGGATGCAGGCACAGGAACTCAAGACTATGCCTTAAGAATCCTGCTGGCCAGCTTGGAATGCAGAACCATTGGACTGCTCCCAAGGACATGAACTCCTTTGCTTGAGTTATCTCCAGTTTGGACTCTTCCCAAAGATGCTACACCTGCATGTCCAGGTACCTGGGCAGACACAGTTAGGTTCAGTTGGGAAAAAGATGTAACTGCATGTTATACCAAAAGTTAATTCAAGTTATTACAACTGTTTAAAGCCTGGTCTGAAGTTACTCCAGGAATGCAAGTGGGGTCCTGGCGTCTCTACAATGAACCAGGGTCTGAAATAGCACATTGACATCTGTGAAACATTACTGCAACACAAAGTTAGCCTGAGTCTAAGAAGAGAAGAGGTTGCCATCGGTAACCACAGAAGGAAACAGTCATTGGTGTGGTATCTGGTCCTCTGATAGCAAGGGGGTTTGGTTCACCAACTCCCTCTCTAGATGTCTCTCTCCACCGATCACTGGGAGCGGAACAGCATTACGGAGATCTATGGCTTGGTCACTAGGTACATAAGGCAAGAGTTAAGTGGGAGCACATATGAGGTCGACGCTAAGTGCTTGGCAGGACCCCATTCTGTTACTGGGAGTGCGGTAACAGAGGTGCGCTGACTGGTGGAGTGGGCATAGGCTCTGCATGCCCCTCCTAATGCAACACATTTGCCTGTACAAGTTTGTAGGGACAACATCTTCTGGAGGGACTTCACATACAACATTAAACACAGAGATAGTTAATCTGAAAGTGGGGTGCCCCCTAAAAAATAAAAAAAATAAAAGTCAGCAGCTACAAATACGGCAGCTGCTGACTTTTAATAATTGGACACTTACCTGTCCCAGGGTCCAGCAATGCGTGGGAATGAAAGCCGCCCTTGTTACCCGCTCCGCTCGCGGCGCCGCCATTCTTACTGTGGGCATTCACAGCCGGGCACCCACTGCACATGCGCGAGTGGCGCAGGGCGCAGTGACACGCCGCACAGTCATCTGGGACATGTGACAGGTCCCAGATGACTGTGCGGAGCGAGGGGAAGTGATGTCACCAGCCCGGGCAATGAAGAAGGCAGACTACGAGGGACCCCCTAGCAACAGGCATTTAGAGGTGAGTAAATTTTTATTTTTTTCCAATTATTATTTTTTTTTTTAAAGAATTTTAAACTATTTTTTATTTTTTGGTGGCAACACCACTTTAATATTTGATTTCTCACATGCCCGTGACCCCCCCTCCCCCGCGCTAGACCCAGGCATTGGTGTGTATGCCTTCGAGTGAGGTGTTACCCCTGTGCTAGTATAAGTGTCCCTGGACACCACCTGGCATAGCCTAAAGAACTCACCCGAGGCGGGGGTTGTCCTCCCATGTGACCAAGAACTCGGCACCCTTACAAACGGGTGGCTTGACTGACCGCTTAGATTGATTGGATTTGACATATTTGATATTATCAGAAGTATGGTTTTGAATAGATAATATTCAGCTTCTACTGTGTGTTCCTTTGATACAGTAAGCTCAAAATGACTGTGCCTGGGTACTGTGAAAGAAGTTTTATACCTCTGATCCCCTACACAATATGTATTTTCAACTCATAAGATGGTCTTTTTGAAGCAGTGATTTATCTACTTCTTGGAGAATGTTAGTCAATAGTCTAGCAGTTGCATTTTCATTATGCATATTGCAGGCAATATGATTTTCAGCAACTTGTTCCTGTGTTTTTTTTCTCAAGTTGGAAAGCTATACAAAATAAATTGATGTGCCCCCTCCCCCCCTTTTTTTGTCAATTTCTGTCCACTATAAATTTTAATGTAACCATTGAGATGTTTTAATGTAACCATTGCCTGGCTTGTACAATACCATGGTGCCCCTCACAGGCCAGCTGAAGTCTTTATTTATACATTTTGTGAAGCAGCAGGGAGCAGTTTCCATGCAAAATAAATAGCCCTGCAACAGCAAACTCTGTCTTTACCCTTTGTTTGACAGGTGCAATTTTGATTCCATGACACAAGCTGAAAACATTTCCCTAGCTGTGAAATGTCTGTATCAATGGCTGAAACTCCCTCCATGGCCCACGAGGCCTAGACATGTGAAAATGCAATAGTGGCAATAAAGTGAACACATTCCTCTACCATGCTGTTATTTAGTCTTGAAGATAATCTTGAAGTGCATCAACTGAATATACTGTCCAGGTCAATATTTCACTTTGAATTGGTAAGGGAGAAGGCAATGAACCTACCTCTCAATTCTGGCAAAAAAGTTAGAATAGGAGGGGTTATGACTTTTAATGGCTTACGATCTGTTATCATTTTTAAATCAAGTTCAACTGTGAATGGTTTATAATAAAGTGTAAATACTTATGCCATAAAACTTAATATGGCACTAAACCCACTTCATGAAAACTATCAATAAATGGTGTATTACATGCTGTTCATACTCAGTCACTATGAGATTTGCTTTTTGTATTCTGAAAAAAAACCTGATTGATCTTGCTGCTCTCTATTTCCACCTCCTGTTCATGTCCCCAATTCAGCTAGGGATTTTGCAGCTGTAGTGGCAACTCGGCACATGCTCAATTTTCAGTGAGTTTCTATGCTGAGCATTTGCTCCCTATTACATTTGAGCAGCCCATGTGACTATAAAGTCACACATGTGGGCATATACACAGTGGTAAATGACAGCCCACTCCCTCCCTCCTCCTCTATGCCCACTAATCAGCTAAACACAAAAGGGACAGGATATTACATCTAGATTAATGAAGGCTTCACCTCCCTCTTATTCTAAGACACAGGCTGGAGGGGCATGACACAGCCTGTGACTGGCAGAAATCTGCCCACACCATCTTATTGCCAAAAAATAATAAAGGTTTGATTTCAAATATATAGTTGTTTGACAATTTAAAACAGTTTACTTATATTATTTATTTTTACTCTGTATTCCAAAGGCTGTGTTTTTTATTTTATTTTGTACATGTAACCAGTAGGACTAGAAGCTCCTCCTGCTTATGTTTCCCTGCAGACAGGCTGGGAAAGATCTGGGTCATGTCACAGCAATATTTCGATTTGGAAAAAGGCCCTCAGATGTTTGTTTTTTGTTATTCAAATAATTACAGTACCATCATCCACATACATAAATCGAAGGGACAATGTAGATTGAACAGTGTGTGTTTATTTTCACTTTAAGCCTCTTTTTCATAGCATCATCTGTCCACACAGTAAGCAAAGTATTTATAAAAATCAAATATTATTAGTCTATTTACTGTGCTTGTTGAGTATTTTTCATTTATTTAAAACAAAAGTTCCTATGATTCTTATCATCATCTAGTTAAGAAAGAGAGGGGAGTAGTGGGACTTTAAATGAGGCAGTGACTGGTTAGTGTCATATGCCTCCATCCCTGGTACAATATAAGAAAGAGGGGACAATTGGGACTTTAAATGAAGCACAGGGCTATGCGGTAATGAAAAAAAAAAATCGATATATAATATCATGTTTAATGGTACATATACACATGTCGAGTCATAACAAAACACAGTGAATAAATAGTATTGCTCAATAGTAACACATCAGATGGTAGTGGTAGGGTAGCATCTAAAAAAGGCTCTACATGTTTTGTGGGTTCTTTCTACTCATCTGGAGCTGATGCAGGGTACATTAACTTGTATCTGCACAAAGTGCATATAGATGTATTCTGGTATTTGATCCAAAGAGAGAAAGGATAAGGAAAGGGGGAGGGGGAGAATCCACTAGGTTACTCACAAGTCAGCTATAGGTTTCAAATGGGGTGCTGAGAGCTGAAGACATAATGGGGGATTCATCTCCAGGAGCTGGACCAGTGGCTAGTGGCAGGAAGACAACACAAGCAGTAAGGAATAGACTACCATGGGAGTGAGGTCTCCATTGGAAATCAAAAAGTGATGCAGTGTGTGTCACAAAGGACACTCTGTGGAGAGTAATAAAAAAAATATATATATATCTATATATATATAGATATATATATATATGTAAATAGTACATGTCTAATGATATAGTAAGGATGGGGCTGTGCGTTTTTACTACTTCACTTGCTCAGAGGGGATCACTCCATTGATCCCTGCTGAGCCGATGGATGACAAGTCCATCTCTGCACTCTGTGCATGGACGAACCTGTCAGAGAATCCGCTCTCCCCTATGGGGGGATTGGATGATTATGGATCAATTGTCCGTTTTCATCCGATACGCCAGACGGATGGAAAATAGGACATCCATCCGTCTAGATTTTGCAGAGTGGATTGGATCGGGGCAGATCGGATGTCAGCAGGCATGTCACCACTGACATCCGAAGCTCCATAGAGCTGTGTGGAGCGACCGTTCAGATCCGCCTGAAAACCTGACAGGTGGATCTAAACGGTCCAAATGTGTGAAAGGGGCCTAAGAGTTTTTATTTCTGTCTGTGTCTCTACTGGGGAGATTCACCCTTATTATACAGTATGCCTTGGTGACTATTATCTCTGCTAGAGAAAGTGATAAAAAAATCCAAAGTTTTGAGCTGTCAAGGAAAGAGGAGGTGGGTGCAACTTCTCTAAAGAAAAAAATATATGGGTTATTATTCCCTCACTTTGTATAGATCCGCTCTAGTTTTCATACATTTGTGTGTGTGTATATATATATATATATATATATATATATATATATATATAGTAGTCAACAAATTATTTATTTTTATTTTTATTTTGGATAGAGTAGGAATCCATGTTTTGTTTTTTGTGTACCATTGGAGACTAAAAAAAAAAAAACAGAAGAAAGTAACTTCTATCCTATAAAGAGAAAAAAGGAAAATATATATTTTTTTTATAAAAAAAGAGAGACAGTAGCCCATGGGACTTTAAATGAGGCAAGCATGGGGGCCAGCACGGTGGAGTAAAACATAATAGCAATGATTTATTGTAACCCTGAATATTACATAACATATAAGCCAAGCTAATAACATGATGTCAAATAAGTTGAACACATTCACATGGGTTGTTGATGGAATAGCAGAGTATGCACGCATTAAAGAACTCAGTGCATTTCGCGGGCCACTGCCCGATTCCTCAGGAGTATATCTTTATATGCAATGTTTCTATTAAGACAAAAAATATATTGAAAACATCTGTCACATGAAATATCTTTCTGCAAATAGAGGCCCAAATAGAGCCCCATACTTACAGATCAGTGAAGTTTATGCTCCAAGAAGTGATCCCCCAGGGGGTGGCACAGCAATGCATTCGGCTTAGGAGCTGGAGGGATGAGGCCGATGGCAGAATGCCAGGAGAACAAGTGGGGGACAGACACAGCTTGAAGATGAATGCCTTGTCCACTGGTGTGTCTCAGTATCGTACATATGGATGTAGATATGTGTCTAGATATTTGTTATGGATCCTGCTGTTGACAAGCTGTAAAATAGTAATGGATAATCTTCATGTTGCACAGAACATACACATTGCAGTATGAATATAAATATAAGTATATGTTTTCAAACCCCCCTGGTTAGGTTTGCGCCAGAACATCTGAACAGGCCAAAAAATTCGGCAAGAACACACGAACACGAATAAAAATCTGAAGTGTTAATTTTAAAGCCTTATATGCAAGTTATTGTCATAAAAGTGTTTGGGGACCTGGGGACATGTATCAATGCAAAAAAAGTTTTTAAAAATGGCAGTTTTTTCGGGAGCAGTGATTTTTTTTTAATGCTTAAAGTGAAACAATAAAAATTAAATATTCCTTTAACCACTTAAGCCCTGGACCAATTTGCAGCCAAAGGACCAGGCCCCTTTTTGCGATTCGGCACTGCGTTGCTTTAACTGACAATTGCGTGCGTCGTGGCTCCCAAACAAAATTGGCGTCCTTTTTTTCCCATGAATAGAACTTTCTTTTGGTGGTATTTGATCACCTCTGTGATTTTTATTTTTTGTGCTATAAACAAAAATAGAGGGACAATTTTGAAAAAAATTCAATATTTTTTACTTTTTGCTATAATAAATATCCCCAAAAAATTACATTTTTTCTCCCTCAGTTTAGGCCAATACGTATTCTTCTAAATATTTTTGTTAAAAAAACACAATTAGCGATTATTGATTGGTTTGCGCAAAAGTTATAGCGTTTACAAAATAGGGGATAGTTTTATAGCATTTTTATTAATATTTTTTTTACTAGTAATGGCGGCGATCAGCGATTTTTATTGTGACTGCTACATTATGGCGGACACATCGGACATTTTTGACACATTTTTGGGACCATTGTCATTTATACAGCAACCAGTGCTATTTAAATGCACTGATTCCTGTGTAAATGACACTGGCAGTGAAGGAGTTAACCACTAGGGGGTGGGGAGGGGTTATGTGTGACGTGTGTGTGTGTTTTTTTACTGTAGGGGGCGTGGCTTGGCATGTGACATCACTGATCGTCTTTCCCTGTAACAGGGAACAGACGATCGGTGACAGCCACACTGACACAGACTGACACAGACCTCTCTTCGTCCTTCAGCTCTGTGACCCAATTGTGGGACACCAGCGGCGATCGGGTCCGTGGGTCTTGTGGCCACGGTCACGGAGCTTAGGACCGGGTCGCACGCGCGCCACCAGCGGCACGCGTGTGACCCACGGCTGGGCACTTAAAGAGCAATGTACCTGTATGTTGATGTGCCCAGCCGTGCCATTCTGCCGACGTAAATGTGCAGGAGGTGGTCCTTAAGCGGTTAAATATCATGCCTGGGGGGCTTCCCCATGGCGTCAGAGGGGGGTGGGGTCACCCGTTTATGTCACGGCTGGCCCCGCCCTCAGCTATATAACAGCTGTCACCAATGGAAAGTGTCATTCGGCGGAAGCCTCCCATGAAGGCAGAGGTGTTGCGTTTTTTTCTTTTTTCAGCTCGTCAGCAGCGTGATAGAAGATGAATGGACATCACAGGACATTTTTATTTTTTATCTTTTAATAAAGGACCCAAGCTGTCTCTTGTCATTTTTACCATTATACCATATATATATATATATATATATATATATATATATATATATATTATACTCTGCAACCAGTGTAGCCTATATCTACAGTGCATTCTGTGGTAAACTGGTGCTAATACACTTCAGGCGAATACACTTCAGGCGATGTACACAGTACTGTGTACTGTGTGTACAGTTTCTACTACACTTCTGGTTTTGTACACAGTACACAATACAGTGCAGCTGTAGTACAGTTGCTAATACAGTGCAGACAGTGTACACAGAATCTAAAACAGTGTGTACAGTTTCTACTACACTTCTGGTGGTGTACACAGTACACAATACAGTACAGCTGTAGTACAGTTGCTAATACAGTGCAGGTGGTGTACACAGAATCTAATACAGTGTGTACAGTTTCTACTACACTTCTGGTGGTGTACACAATACAATGCAGCAGTAGAACAGTTGCTAATACAGTGCAGGTGGTGTATACAGTATCTAATAGAGTGTGTACAGTTTCTACTACACTTCTGGTGGTGTACACAGTACACAATACAGTGCAGCCGTATTACCATTGCTAATACAGTGCAGGCAGTGTACACAGTATCTAATACATTGTGTACAATTTCTACTACACCTCTGGGGGTGTACACAGTATCCAATACAGTGTGTACAGTGTCTACTACACTTCTGGCAGTGTACACAGTATAAAACACAGTGCAGCCGTTGTACAGTTGCTAATACAGTGCAGGCGGTGTACACATGATCTAATACAGTGTGTACAGTTTCTACTACACTTCTGGTGGTGTACACAGAACAGAATACAGTGCAGCTGTAGTACAGTTGCTGATATAGTGCAGGTGGTGTACAAGGTATCTAATACGGTGTAGTGTGGTGTTGAAAAACAAACTCGACATCATGTCAGGAAGCCCACCAAGGAGAGGCAGATGCTTACAGGCCACTAAAAGAGGGGAAGCAGCCTCTGTGTTTACAGTCAACTGTGCTGGTCGTGGATATGGTGCATCCTCTGCAGGTGGGGCACGCTTGTCCTTTTTTTCTGCTGCTGGCCGGGTTATTGAACCAGAACATGCAAAAGAGTTGATGGGGTATAAAACAAAGCCATCCTCATCTTCCTCATCCTCTGTCACCCAGAGTAGTTTGCCTTCCAATACAGCTGCCAAAGCGGCCTATTCCACCAGCACCTTGTCCACAGTCACCTCTTCTGTAGCACCACCATCATGCATTGAGGAGTCCCCAGAATTATTCGACCACAGTGTTGGGCACATGCTGCTGGAGGATGTGCAGTGATTTGAAGACTCCAATGTTGGTTCCCAGGTTGAGGAAGGGAGTAACATGAGCCTAGAGAGAGGGGGTGCCCAAGAAGGACAAGAAACTGGCAGTCATGTTCCCCCAGCTGCAGCATACTGCCAAGTTTGTTCCAGTGATGAGGAGGGAGGGGACGATGAGGTCACTAACTGTGCTTGGGTGCCTGAGAGAAGAGAGGAGGAGGCACAACTCCAATGAGGCAGGGTGTCCACTAGGGGGCAGCTTAAGGGCAGCCACTCTATTGCATCGCAGAGCTCCACAGGTGCAGGGCGCTGCTGCCTTGCCTGCTGACTTTTAAAAGTTCCTTGGTGTGAACCTTTTGACACGTGTGCAGCAGATCGCACCATTGCTGTTTGCAGCCTATGTCTGAAGCGGATCAAGCATGGCCAGAACAGCAGCCGCTTGGGCACCACATACTTGACCAGACATATGACGACCTGCCATGCAGTCAATTGGCAACAGCACTTGAAAGACCCACATCAAAGAAAAAGGCGGACTTCTCCTTGCTCCTCATCTGGGATTTTCAACCCTACTATACCTCCAGTCCTCTCAAAAACCTGCACTGAGAGGAATGAAGGTATAGCAATAGGTGTCCCAGGTACTTGCAGCCAATCTGCTAGCAGCACATCATCATCTGATTTTAGCAGTCAAATTTCCCTACCCCAGTTGCTGAACCATAAAACGAAATTTGGTCCCAGCCATCCACATGCTCAGCGTCTAATTACTAGCTGGACCAAATTGCTAGCACTGCAACTGCTGCCTTTTCTGGCATATGGACTCTGCCCCCTTTCATGGATTTGGGGAATGTGCTGTACCTTGCCTCTCTATCGGCATGTGAAAGGCAATATTTTGGCCTCATTGGTCAGGGCGGTCAGCAGTAAGGTGCATATTACCACTGACTCATGGTCCAGCAGGCATGGGCAGGGACATTACCTTTCCTTTATGGCATACTGGGTAACTCTGCTGACAGCTGGGAAGGATGCAGGACAGGGTTCAGTGTTGTTGGAGCTTGTTTCCGCCACCACGCCTCAAAAATGCTAGTGGTGATTCTGCCACAGCTCTCTCCTCCACCACTCCTCTTCTTCTTCCTCTATGGCCTCTTCTGCAGATTTGTCCTGTGAACCAGTGGTGCTCCATAAGCTTTCAAGGGGCTACGCAAGAAGAAGAAGTTAGGCTAAAAGATGCCATGCAATGCTTGAATTGGTCTGCCTATGGGACAGGAGCCACACTGGGGAAGAGATTATGTCAGGTCCACAGGGGAAGGCTCAGAGCTGGTTGACACCATGCCAGCTTCAGCCAGGAATGGTTGTATGCGACAATGGCAACAACCTGCTCTCCGCCCTCCGACAGGGACACTTGACCCATGTTTGGCACACGTCCTAAATTTGGTGGTGCAGCCATTTTTGAGCAGGTACCCAGGCTTACAGGATCTCCTGAGGGAGGCCAGAAAAGTCTGTGGTCATTTCCACCGGTCATACAATGCCAGTGCTCGGCTGGCTGAGATTCAAAAGCCCACTAACCGCCTCCTTTGTGACATGCCCACTAGGTGGAACTCAACGTTGGCAATGCTGCAGTGGCTGTACACACAGCAGAGGGCCATCAATGAGTACCTGTGTGAGTATGGCACCAGGACAGGGTCAGGGGAGCTTGGCTTCTTTTTGCCATGCCAGTGGCTACTGATCAAGGATGCATGCACTGTCCTGTCACCATTTGAGGAGGCCACCAAGATGGTGAGCAGCGACAATGCATGCATCAGTGATACTGTCCCGCCACCACCACCCAAGGCCCAATTTTTCTGCCCCTGTTTAACAGGGGCATGTAATTACAATTCTTTATATAATATTTCATAGCAGGGCCCATTCCTGCTCCCACCGAGAGTAACTGTGAGGGCTTACAGTGTTCTGGTACCACCACCACCACCAAAGGCCCAATTTTTCTGCCCCTGTTTAACAGGGGCATGTAATTACAATTTTTGATATAGTATTTCACAGCAGGCCCCATTCCTGCGCCCCCCAAGAGTAACTGTGAGGGCTTACAGAGTTCTGGAACCACCAACACCCAAGGCCCAATTTTCAGCAGAGTATATAGAGCAGGCCGCATAGTATATATATTGCTGTTCAGAGTATAGAGTGCCTGGGGGCCTGGGGGACCCCCATGCTTTTTAAAAAAAAATTTAGGTGCATGGTTTCGCTTTATATCCATACCAGACCCAAAGGGCCTGGTAATGGACTGGGGGGCCCATGCCATTTTTTATATAGATGATCTTCATCTATATTGCCGGGACCCGACAATACATTACCGCTGCAAGTAGTTTTAAATAACATGATATTTAAAAGAATATTTTTTTTTTATTGTTTCACTTTAAGCATTATTAAAATCACTGCTCCTGAAAAAACGTCAATTTTCTAACTTTTTTTGCATTGAAACATGTCCCCTGGGGCAGGACCCAGGTCCCCAAATACTTTTCATGGCAATAACTTGCATATAAGCCTTTAAAATTAGCACTTTTGATTTTTCACGTTCGTGTCCCATAGACTTTGACAGTGTTCAAACAATTTTTTTGCCTGTTCGCATGTTCTGCTGCGAACCAACCGGGGGGTGTTCAGCTCATCCCTACTGGGGAGTCATTTTTGTTTCTTTTCTGATAAATTCTTAATTTAACAAAGACATCTATACAGAAAATATAACAATTCAAGGAGGCATATCAATATCTTTTTGTTGTTATATTTGTGCAATAATACAGTAGAGAATTACAAGTTGGTGCATTGTATTTCTGATAAGTATCTCTGAAGCCCCATACATCATTTTTCTGCTGAGTTTTTTTTCAGGTTTACCAAAACCATGTAGTACAAGGGCCTGCCTGATTGCATACAAATTGAAACTCCTAAGGTTTGACCTCATATTATATGGTTTTGATAAATCTGAAGGAAAAACTCAGCACAAAAACTGATAGTGTGTATGGGGCATGAGTCTGTCCTCTGGATGTGGTAATACACTTGAGTGACCTTACCTTTTTCCCAAATGTAACACTACTGAGGTCTGTCAACCTGTGTCTCCAATCATTTTACATTTTGAAGATGTGTTTAGGGGAGAGGACTGGGTTTTTAATGGTATTCTAAGTGTGTAACAGTGTATGGGCATAAAGTAGAGAAAGGGGAGGAGAGGTTATATTTGAGGATAAGTAATGGCAGGGAAAAGGAGCTATAGAGGGAGGAGCAGATTGCAAGAGAGGTAGGGACAAAAGCGGGGGTTATAGAGTGGGGTGAGAGAACATACCTCCACCCTCTGTGGCCCAAAGTAAGTTTACAGGTCCTAACCAGTAGTAGCATTTTGGAGGCTTGGTGGAGGAACAACCTCCAACACTACTGCACCTTGTCCTGCATCCTTCCCAGCTACCAGAAGAGTGACCCAACGGGCCGTGAAAGATAGGTAATGTCCCTGTCCATGCCTGCTGGACCATGAGTCAGCAGTAATATGCACCTTACCACTGATCGCCCTGTCCAGCGTGGCATGGACATTGCCTTCCACATGTCGGTAGAGAGCCAGAATCGCTTTCCTTGGGAAAAAGTGGTGTTTGGGGACCTGCCACTGAGGAACTGCACATTGCACAAAATCACGGAAGGGGGCCGAGTCTACCAACTGAAAAGGCAGCAGTTGAAGTGCTAGCAATTTAGCCAAGCTAGCATTTAACCACTGGGCATACGGAAGGCTGGGAGTGAACTTCTTTAGACGGTCCAGCAGCTGGGGCAGGGAAATTTGCCTGCTATAATCGGACATCGTGTACTGCTAGCAGAGTGTCCACAAGTACTTGGCTGTGACACACCTAATTCTACACCTTCATTCCTCTCAGTGCAGGTTTCAGAGAGGACTGAAGGTCTAGTGGGGTTGGAGATCCCAGCTGAGGAGGAGCAAGGAGAGGTCCACTTTGTTCTTTGGTGTGGGTCTTTAAGGTACACTTGCCAACGAGCTGCATGGCAGGTCAACGTATGTTTGGTCAAGCATGTGGTGCCCAAGCAGCTGATGTTTTGGCCACGCGAGATACGCTTGAGACATATGTTTCAAATAGCAGCGGTGCGATCTGATGCACTCGTCTCAAAAAAGGCCCACACCAAAGAACTTTTGGAATAACGCGCAGAGACAGCACCCTGCACAGGTGGAGCTCTGTGGTGTGATTCAGTCGGTGTGCTGCCCCTAAGCTTGCCCCCGGAGGGCATCCTGCCTCGTTGGAGATGTGCCTCCCCCTCCTCTCTCCTATCAAGCACCCACGTGGAGTCAGTGACCTCATCATCCCCTCCCTCTTCATCACTGGAGCAAACCTGGCAGTATGCTGCAGCTGGTGGAACATGACTGCCAGATTGCTGTCCTTCTTGAGCCTTCCCTTCTCTGCGCTCACATTACTACCTTCCTCTAGGTGGGTATCATCATCAGAGCCTTCAAAATGCTGGGCATCCTCCTGGAGCATGTACCCAACACTGTGCTCAAACAGTTCGGGGGACTCCTCAGGAGGACATGGTGGGTCTAGGGAAGGAGTGACTGATGACATTGAGATGAGGGAAGAGGATGCGTTGGCAGCTGCTTTGCTAGTACCCTGAGCCTGGGTGAGAGAGGTTGAGGAGGATGAGGAGGGCTTGGTCATCCACTCTACCAAGTCTTCGGCATGATGTGGCTCAACACGTCCAGCTGCCGAAAATAAGGACAAGCCACGTGCTGATGATGATGCACTGCGTCCACGACCAACATTGTTGTCTCTAGACACAGAGACTGCTTGCCCTCTTTTATTGGCTCGTGACTGTCTGCCTCTCCTTGTTAGCCTTCCAGACATAGTAATGGCCTGCAGGGAGATGGGAAAACCAGCAATTGGGTAGTGTATACTGTGCTGGAGGCACACAACACCCACTTTAACTCCTGCAGATGCCTGTATTACAGAACACCAGTAATAAAGGGTAGCTTCAGGTGTATATTGTGCTGGAGGCACACAACCCCCACTGTAAATGCTGCAGATGCCTGTATTGGAGAACATCAGCAATAAAGGGTATCTACAGGTCTATACTGTGCTAGAGTCACACAACACCCACTTTAACTCCTGCAGATGCCTGTATTAGAGAACACCAGCAATAAAGGGTAGCTACAGGTGTATACTGTGCTGGAGGCACACAGCACCCACTTTAAATCCTGCAGATTCCTGTATTAGAGAACACCAGAAAAAAAGGGTAGATACAGGTGTATACTGTGCTGGAGGCATACAACACCCAGTATAACTCCTGCAGATGCCTGTATTAGAGAACACCAGCAAAAAAGGGTATCTACAGGTGTATACTGTGCTGGAGGCACACAACACCCACTTTAACTCCTGCAGATGCCTGTATTAGAGAACACCAGCAATAAAGGGTATCTACAGGTGTATACTGTACTGGAGGCACATAACACCCACTTTAACTCCTGCAGATGCCTGTATTAGAGAACACCAGCAATAAAGGGTAGCTACAGGTGTATACTGTGCTGGAGGCACACAACACCCAGTATAACTCCTGCAGATGCCTGTATTAGAGAACACCAGCAATAAAGGGTAGATACAGGTGTATACTGTGCTGGAGGCACACAACACCCACTTTAACTCCTGCAGATGCCTGTATTAGAGAACACCAGCAATAAAGGGTATCTACAGGTGTATACTGTGCTGGAGGCACACAACACCCACTTTAACTCCTGCAGATGCCTGCATTAGAGAACACCAGCAAAAAAGGGTAGATACAGGTGTATACTGTGCTGGAGGCACATAACACTCACTATAACTCCTGCAGATGCCTGTATTAGAGAATACCAGCAAAAAAGGGTAGATACAGATGTATACTGTGCTGGAGGCACACAACACCTACTTTAACTCCTGCAGATGCCTGAGAAAAGAACACACTGTCCCTGCCTATCCTTCTCTTCCTGCACGCCAGAACACACTACACAAGGCTGCGGCACTGGCGGCCTTATATAGTGTGGGGCGTGTACTAAACCCTGTGAGCTATAATTGGCCAAAACGGGCGAACAGCCGGTGTTCGAGTCGAACATGCATTCGACTCGAACACCAAGCTCATCCCTAATCCAGGCTAATGTACAGACTAACTGCACAGCCGCTGACATGTTTCACACCAAACATGATGCTTCTGCCTGGATGCTATGATTTTAATCATATTTTTGCAATAAAGTCGAATACTTTGGAGTGCGACTATCCAGCTACATTTTTTTCACTTCAAGGCAGCCATTACTAGCTGGGTGGCTACCCTGAGAGGTCAGGTGTACCAGTGTGATCCAGATGTATATGGGGGACTGGGATCCCCACAGGAAAGAGGCGAGGAGACGATGTAGATGTGTGAAAAAAGATTTAGGTATCCACTGTGGAGAGTGGCAAAATAAGTATGTGAATTTGGGTAATATTTTAATTTTAAACAAATGTATACGTCCCATCAATGAAAGCGACAATGATTCCCATGCCTTCAGTCGTTGCTGAGCTTCCTGAACTACCAGGGACAGGTTTAGGGGTAAGTAGTCGGAGGCCTGTCTGGAGACCACCACCCCTAAGTATTTAAAAGTCTCGACCCATTGAAGGGGAATGCTAGTAGGAGCTGTGACACGGGCCATCTGGTCTATGAGGAACAGGAGAGATTTTGTCCAGTTGATCCTGAGGCCTGTGACAGAGGAAAAGGAGTAGAGAATCTGTAGGGCTCCCTCGAGCGATGGACCCGCATCATTGATCAAAAGTAGGAGGTCGTCTGTGTACAGGGCGACCCTCTCCTCCAGCCAGCCAACCCGCAGTCCCTTACTGGGCGGGGGTGGAGGTGCGAAGGGCCTCTGCAAATGGCTCCATCGCGATGGCAAACAAGGCCGGAGAGAGAGGGCAGCCCTGTCGCGTACTTCTGAACAGATGGAAGGACTGTGACAGGCCCCCTCCCAGCTTAATGGCCAAAGTGGGGTCACAGTAAAGGACCTTAATCCACTCAAAGACCAGGGGAAACCCCATCTGTCGGAGGATCTCCCAAAGAAAAGGCCACTTGACCATGTCAAACGCCTTTTCAATATCCAGAGAGGCCACCACCCTGGATCCCTCATTAAGATGTTGCGCATGTATGTTAGTGAACAGGCATCTCAAATTTACGTCTGTTGCTCTATTGGCCATGAAACCAGTTTGGTCAGTCTTGATGACAGAAGGCAGTAGGGGCTGTAGTCTTGTGGTTAATAATTTGGTGAAGCACGGTCAAACTTTGAATGACAATTGGGTGGTCATGTAACAATGTACCCAAGTGACATTAAAAAAAAAAAAAAAAAATCACACAAATAGAGCTTTCTTTTGTTGGCATTTAAAGAGGAACTGCTCACATAATTTGTAATAAAAAACATCTTTGCCATTCTGAAGCTTCCCTCCAATCACTTTGCATATTATTTTATATATACTGTGATTCTGTACTTGCCAAATATTCTGCAAAAATCTCCCTCCACTGAGTCTGGCTGCAGACATTTTAACTGAAGCTGAAGCTGTTGCCTGTTCACTTCCTGGATTTACACAGACACAGACCTCCAGCTCTGCAGCTCTCATTGGCCCTCTTATGACTCATCCCCCTCTTTTCCCGACAAACTCTCACAAGAGTAAGAGAGAGAAAGAGCTGTACATGATATCATAAGCCTAGGCTAATGACCAGACAAGAAACAGGAAGTAGGCTGTATAAGGGATTTACTGTCAGAAAACAAATGTTTTACTATCCAAAGTTAAAACAAAAAGGGCAGAAGATTAGATAGATAGATGGAAAGCTGATAAATGACTGAAGGTCTGTTTTAATCACCACTGTTTTTTTTTATTTTTTTGCTAAAAAAAAAGGAATAAAGACCGATTTAAAAAAATATATATATATTTTTCATAGTTTGTTATAAAATTTTGCAACAAAAATTTTCAGCTATTCACTGATGTGCATAGCTCCCAATCGTCCCTGATTTGGAGCAATGTCCCTCTGTCCCTCTTTCCTTCTCATTTGTCCCTCATGTTGGTCTGATCTATGTAGTTGTATATAAAATGCACTTTTTATCTTTCAAAAAGTTTTTCCCAGTGCTAAACATTTTATCCAAATTCTAAATGGCTGCATTTGTAAATTTGAAAAGCCAAAATAAAGGAATAGTAGTGGAAAAAAAAAGCCCCTGTCGATTTAATGAACCTTTTATTTGGTTAATTCTCCTTTAAATGGGTGTGACAGGGGACGCGTCCTATGCCTACCTACATTTGCTGGTAGGTGTCCCTCATTCCCACCTCAAATGGCAGGTATGGATGTGCGCTGATGAGGCTGCACTGATGGGCACTGGTGAGACTGGTCAATAATGTCGGCTAACATCCCTGGGTGGTTTGTTGACATTCAGCAGACAGCCAGGAAACTGTCATTTATGGTGAGAGTATGGTGTGAAACCATTGCCAGTTAATTTGCCCATTTGGAGAACTGCAAACAACTTGGACTGTGATCAAACTCGTGGTCTATCTGAACCCAAATCTCTCATATCTAATGACCACGATTAATTGGTCTAATATGAATGACCTGCTACCAGGGCAGGACTTAGGGTGGTGGGGGCCCCTGGGCTTGAGCCACTTTCGGGCCCTACCTTCTATACATTACCGTATTTATCGGCTTATAACACGCACCCCAAGTTTAGGAGGGGATTTTAAGGAAAAAAACTTTTAGGAGGGAAGTTTAACCACTAGAGATCCGCGCTATAGCCGAATGACGGCTACAGCGCGGACCTGCTTTGCCGGGACTACGTCTATTGACGTCCCCCCGAGCACGAGCGGCCTGCGCGCCCCCTGAAGGGCGCGTGCGGTGCGCTCTGTGAGCGGCGAGTCTATGAGACTCGCCTGATCACGGATCGGAGCAAGGGGTCAATCCCGAGAAAAAAAAAGCCGATCACCGGCGGCCATGAGAGGGACATCAGTCCCGATCACGGCCAGCTCATCAGTGCCCACCTGTCCCCTGCCAGTACCACCCAGATATTAAAAAAGTGCCACCCATCAGTGCCCATAGTGCCACCCATCAGTGCCCACAGTGCCACCCATCAGTGCCCACAGTGCCATACATCAGTACCCACAGTGCCACCTATCAGTGCCCACAGTGCCACCTATCAGTGCCCACAATCTGCCTCAACAACAGTGCTGTACCTCAGTGCCACATATCCGTGCCCATCAGTGTCATCTACCTGTGCCCATCAGTGCCCATCAGTGCCACCCATCAGTGCCCAGCAGTGCCACCTATCAGAGCCACCTATCAGTGCCACCTATCAGTGCCCATCAGTCCCATCTATCAGTGGTACCTATCAGTGCCCCTTAGTGCCACCCATCCGTGCCACCCATCAGTGCCACCTATCAGTGCCATCTTATCTGTGCCCATCTTTTCTCATCAGTGCCGCCTTATCTGTGCCCATCAGTACTGCCTTATCTGTGCCTATCGGTGCCACCTTATCTGTGCCTATTAGTGTCGCCTTAACTGTGCCTATCAGTGCCCACCAGTGCAGCCTATCAGTGCCCACCAGTGCCGCCTATCAGTGCCCGCCAGTGCCGTCTCATCAGCGCATTTCAATGAAGGAGAAAAATTACCTGTTTGCAAAATTTTATAACAAACTATTAAACATGATTTTT
The DNA here is from genome assembly GCF_037356315.1 of Lithobates pipiens. Taxonomy (NCBI): domain Eukaryota; kingdom Metazoa; phylum Chordata; class Amphibia; order Anura; family Ranidae; genus Lithobates; species Lithobates pipiens. The sequence goes on along the minus strand of NW_027507764.1, from coordinate 255,366,570 downwards.
TTTATTTTTTTATTTTGCATCTTTTTTTGTTTGTTTAGCAAAAAATAAAACTCCCAGCTGTAATGTAATACCACCAAAAGAAAGATCTATTTGTGGGAAAAAAATGATAAAAATGTCATTTGGGTATGGTGTTGTATGGCCGCGCAATTGTCATTCAAGGTGCATCAGCGCTGAAAGCTGAAAATTGGTCTGGGCAGGAGGGGGGTTTAAGTGCCCAGTAAGCAAGTGGTTAAGGAAAAAAACTTACATTTAAATGCCCATCAATGCAGCCTTATCAGTGTCCATCTGTAGCCTTGTGAAGTGTCATTTGCAGCCTTGTCATTGCAGTCTTGAAGTTTAAAAATGGCGCCGCCGAGATACAGAGTCCTGCATATCTCGGCGGCTCTTGGGTACTCTTGAAGTCCTGAGCAGAGCCGATAGTAGTCGAGTGTACTCGGCTCACAGTCACACCCAGTCCCTGTGTTATGTCCATCATAGAGCGGGACTGGGTGTGACTGTGAGCCGAGCCGAGTACACTCGGCTATGTATCTCGGCGGGGCCCCCTATTGGGTGGGGCCCATGGGCTTGAGCCCAGTCAAGCCCAATGGTAAGTCCAGCCCTGCCTGCTACCGACCAATGCTTTAAAGAGAACTTCTTCCACCTGCTAGGAGTCATTTAGTTAGATCCAGTATACTTTGACTATCTTTTTGGTGAGCAATATTGTTTCCAATGTGTTAATGAGTAAGTGCTGCTTTATGTTTGTTTTTCTAACTAAGCTAACAATTACCTTCAAGTTGCAAATTCATTATTTTCTATCAGTTAATATTCTGAAAGGTTGAAACGATCCTGTATATATTGTAACTGTCATTACGTAACTTTCTTTTCCCATGCATTTACATTTCTCACATTTTATGAAATTCTTATACAATTGGTATTTATTAGGCTGCAGAGAACAGTGCATAGAAGATGGAACAGAGGAATAACAGAACAATAGTTTCAATTTAAAAATCTGCTGATCCTATACAAATTATAAGCATGTAACACTCACAGAGAGCAGTTAAAAATCAATAGGAATATGTACCGTTTATCTGCTCTAAAAACTAATTTCCTGCAATAATATAACGTGTCCTTGGCAACCCAAAACAAAAGTTGTTTTTTTTACTACTGTTTCATTATATAATATAAAATTTTTTTATAATTACACTGAGCAAAATTATAAATGCAACTCTTTTGTGTTTGCCCCTATTTATCTTGAGCGGGAAGCAAAGATCTATGACTTTTTTACACAAAAGGCCTATTTCTCTCAAATATTGTTCACAAATATGTCGAAGCTTAGGTTCACACTGAGCTGCGGGAATTAACCACTTAAGCCCCGGACCATTTGGCTGTTCAAAGACCAGACCACTTTTTGCGATTCGGCACTGCGTCTCTTTAACTGAAAATTGCGCTGTCGTGCGATGTGGCTCCCAAACAAAATTGATGTACTTTTTTTCCCCCACAAATAGAGCTTTCTTTTAATGGTATTTGATCACCTCTGCGTTTTTTATTTTTTGCGCTTTAAAAAAAATAGCGACAATTTTGAAAAAAGCGCATTATTTTTAACTTTTTGCTATAATAAATATCCCCCAAAAATATATATAAAAAAACATTTTTTTCCCTCAGTTTAGGCTGATACATATTCTTCTACATGTTTTTGGTAAAAAAAAAAAAAAATCGCAATGAGTGTATATTAATTGGTTTGCGCAAAAGTAATAGAGTCTACAAAATAGGGGATAGTTTTATGGCATTTTTATTAATACTTTTTCTTTTTACTAGTAATGGCGGCGGTCAGCGATTTTTATCCTGACTGCAACATTATGGCGGACACATCGGACAATTTTGACACATTTTTGGGACCATTGGCATTAATACACGGATTAAAATTAAAATTGCATTGATTACTGTAAAAATGTCACTGGCAGTATAGGGGTTAACACGAAGGGGTTAATATGTATCCTAGGGAGTGTTCTAACTGAAGGGAGGATGGGACTGTGCAGGGAAACTAACAGATTTCTGCACAGATGTCAAAGTAAATCGCAGCCCGAAATTGCAAAAGTGATTAGGACGGTGCCATTTCCGGCAATTGCCGCCGATTTAACATGTCAAATCGCATGTCAAAGCGTACCAATGTGAACCAGGGCGTAATCTGTGTTAGTGAGTACTTCTCCTTTGCCAAGATAATCCATCCACCTCACAGGTGTGGCATATCAAGATGCTGATTAGGCAGCATGATTATTGCACAGGTATTCCTTAGGCTGGCCACAATAAAAGGCCACTCGAAAAAGTGCAGTTATCCTGTATTGCGGGGTTGGGCGGGGGTCCAAAAACCAGTCAGTATCTGGTGTGACCACCATTTGCCTCACACAGTACAGCACATCTCCTTTGCAAAGAGTTGATCAGGTTGTTGATTGTGGCCTGTGGACTGTTGGTCCATTCCTCTTCAATGGCTGTGTGAAGTTGCTGGATATTGGCAAGAACTGGAGCATGCGGTCATATACGCCGATCCAGAGCATCCCAAACATGCTCAATGGGTGACATGTCCGGTGAGTATGCTGGCCATGCAAGAACTGGGATGTTTTCAGCTTCCAGGAATTGTGTACAGATCCTTGCAACATGGGGCCATGCATTATCATGCTGCAACATGAGGTGATTGTCGTGGATGAATGGTACAACAATGGGCCTCAGGGTCTCGTCACGGTATCTCTGTGCATTCAACATGCCATCAATAAAATGCACCTGTGTTCATTGTCCATACGCCTGCCCGTACCATAATCCCACCGCCACCATGGGCCACCTGATCCACAACATTGGCATCAGCAAACCGCTCACCCACATAACTCCATACACGCTGTCTACCATCTGCCCTGTAAAGTGAAAATCGGGATTCATCTATGAAGAGAACACCTCTCCAAAGTGTCAGATGCCATCGAATGTGAGCACTTGCCCACTCAAGTCAGTTACGATGACGAACTGCAGTCAGGTCAAGACACAGATGAGTATGATGAGTGTGCAGATTAGCTTCCCTGAGACAGTTTGGAGGTGAAGATGCTGGATGTGGCAGTCCTGGGCTGGTGTGGTTACACGTGGTCTGCGGTTGTGAGGCCAGTTGAATGTACTGCCAAATACCGCATTTGGAGACACACCTTTGGAGACAGCTTATGGAAGAGAAATGAACATTCAATTCAAGGGCAACAGCTCTGGTGAACATTCCTGCAGTCAGCATGCCAATTGCATGCTCCCCCAAAACTTGTGACATCTGTGGCATTGTGCTGTGTAGGGATGAGCTCAGGTGTGTTCGCATGGTCCATGTGCAGAGCCTGCCAGAAAATCGGCACAGCACTGCACTAATCACAGGCAGTGAGACATTGCCCGATCTCTGCAGCTGCACATCAGAGAAATGTCTCACCGCCAGAGCTCATCCTTAGTGCTGTGCGATAAAACTGCGAATTTTAGAGTGGCCTTTATTGTGGCTAGCCTAAGGCAATAATCATGCTGTCTAATTAGCATCTTGATATGCCACACCTGTGAGATGGATGGTACTTAGTTTACTGATATAACATTATATGCAATCATTTTATGAGATTTTATTTAAATTTTAACTGTACTTCAAGACAACAAAAAGTAACATATACAGTTGAAATACATACAGTACTGTATGTGAATTGTTTTACCTGCCAAATGATTTAAAGGAGCACAAATAAATAGGGACAGATCATGTCACCCTATATTAGGAAATGCCTGAACAAGGACCTTCATGGCAAGATCACCAGGCATTATTTTATTGAAAGTTGCACATTTAGGCCGGGTTCACACTATAGCGATGCGGGAACGCCGCGAATCCGCAGCGTTTTCCCGCATCGCACACCTCCCGCCGGCAGTTCACACTGCCCTATGCAGACGGCTGGGAGTGTCAGGCCGCGTACACACGTGGGGACTGTTCGCCCAACTTTGTCCGTCAAACAGTCCGCTCAAAATTAGCATGGACGGACATGGCCACACACGACGAACGAACAGTTTGCTGAAACCGTGCGCGATGACGTGAACGGCACGTACGACGGGACGAAAAATACGACGTCCTATACACTGCATTATAACTTTCGGCGTGTAAATCCTTTCTGAGCATGCGCGGAACTTAGTTTGTCGAACAAGCCTACACACGAGGGAACTGTTCGCTGAAACAAAGTTTCAGCGGACAGTTTTTCGGAAATTCCGAAAAACCTTGTTCAGCGGACTGTTCGCTGAAACTGTCCGCTGAAAGCCCACACACGGGCGGACTGTCCGCCGAAACACTGTTCAGCGGACAAAGTTGTCCGAACAGTCCCCGCGTGTGTACGCGGCCTCAATGTTATGTTAATGACACCCCCAGATCCGTCGGCATATCGCAGTGCGATCTGCCGACTCGCACAGGAATCGGATCGCATGGTGTGAACCCCCATGCGATCCGATTCTGTTGCGGACCCAAAAAAGGGTCCCGTGCGAGTTTGCTGCGGGAGCGCTGCGAATTCAGCCATACTATCTGTATGGCTGTACTCGCATCGCTACGGAGATCGGATGTGATTTGCTGTGCGAATCACATCCGGATCTCCCCCCGCAGCGGTGTGAACCGGGCCTTAAGAATATTGAAAATGACTTGAAAATACTCGATTACTTCATTTTTGGATTCTTTTAGGTCAACCACATCAAAACCTTTGTCATTGGTCTCAAGACCTAATTCATAGAAGCTATGGTCTCCCTACACTGCCATAATATAAAAAAAGGCTAAAACAACAAGGCATGCAGCAAACCAGCAGTTCTCATAGTTACATAGTTTACACATGCATTTGCAAATTTGTGCAGACTAAACCCCTGCTTTTAATGCATACTGTTAGCCCTTGTACACACGGTCAGACATTCCGACAACAAAATCCGTCGGATTTTGTCAGACGGATTTTGTCCGAAACTTGTGTTGCATACACACGGTCGGACAAAGTTGTCGGAAAATCCGATCGTACGTAACGTGATGACGTAATTTCGTTACGACAGGACTACGTTCAGGCTAGTAGCAAATAGCTTTGGTCTAGGAATTTGACCTGAGCATGTGTGGCACTTTGTCCGATCGGATTCTCTATACACAATCGGACAAAGTCCGATCGGATCATGTTGTCGGAAAGTTTTATAGCCCATCTCTAAAACTTTGTCCGTCGGATATTCCGACGGAAACAGTCCGATGGAGCCCACACACAGTCGGATTATCCGACAACACGGTCCGATCGGACATTTTCCGTCGGAATGTCCGACCGCGTGTACAAAGGCTTACACAGGTTATCTGGTTGTGTGTGGGCTGGTTTGTGTGCGGGCTGGTTGGTAAGTTAAGCTTGTTTTTTTTTTCCTTGGATTTATCCTTGGCCTCGTTTGTACCTGTTGTAAGCCTTCCAATGCTTTTTATTGCTGTAGCAAGCTATAGATTGGAGAAAGTGGCGCCTTTTTTGTATCACTGTCGTGTTTTTTGGTCAGGCAATTCACTGACACCTTTGCAGCCATTGTGCTATATGCTGGGTGTTCAGTGTGCCCCTGTACCTTTAACCACTTCCTGCCCGGCCTATAACAGAATGACGGCCAGGGAGTTGTTCTTTTATCCTGACTGGGCATCATATGACGTCCAGCAGGATAACATGCCGGCGTGGCAATCGCGAGTGCGGCGCATCTCCAATTGTGATAAGAAGCCTCTGACAGAGGCTTCTTACCACGTGATCAGCTGTGACCAATCACAGCTGATCATCGCGAGAACCTGGAAGTGCCTGTAAATGGCATTCCTCGGTTCGCGCTGACAGGGAGAGCCAATCAGTGGCTCTCCTTGTCGGGGGGGGGGGGGCGGTTGTGCTGCATATTGATTATCAGCACAGCCCCATCAGATGTGCCAATCAGTGCCCATCACAGTGCCAGTCAGAGCCCACCACAGTGCCAATCAGTGTCCAGCATTAGTACCTGTCAGTACTTGCCCAATCAGTGCTAGCCATCAGTGCCATCTATTAGTGTCCATCAATGTCACCTGTCAGTGCCCATCAGTGCTGCATATTAATTTCACCTATCGGTGCCCATCAGTGCTGCATATCAGTGGCCATCAATTCTACATATCAATGCCTCCTCATCAGTACCCATCAATTCTACATATCAGTGCCTCCTCATCAGTGCCCATCGTTGCCACCTTATCAGTGCCAACTCATCAGTGCCCATCAGTGCCCGTCAGTGAAGGATAAAACAAGGAAAAAACAAAATTTTATAACAGAAACAAAGATGATCTTTTTTAGTTTGTTTAGCAAAAAAGAAAAACCACAGAGGTGATCAAACACCACCAAAAGAAAGCTCTATTTGTTGAAAGAAATTATTGCATTTGTCTTTCAAAGTGTGACATCACTGAAAGCTCAAAATTGTCCTGGGCAGGAAGGGGCGAAAGTGCCTGGTATTGAAGTGGTTAAGAAGGGGTGGCTCCCGTTCAGTCCACCTGCTCTCAACTATCCATCAGAATGCAGGTGCCTCCACTGTGGGGACACTTATAAATTAGTGTTAGGTACCACAGATACTAGGTTATCTGGTTGTCTGCTGTCTGGTTGGTAAGTTAAGCTTGTTTTTGTCCTTGGATTTATCCTTGGCCTTGTTTATACCCGTGGGGACAGACCTTAGGTGGCATTGTTTAGTCTACAGTTATCCAGAATGTTAAGTCCCTGGTACCGATTACCCTTGGTCTGAGTCGTCTATCGAGATACTGGCTCTAATCGACTCTGAGGCTGCAGGCCTGTTCTTAGATGGTGCCTTTGTGTCCAAGCACTCAATACCACTGCAGCTTTGTGCCACTCCACTTGCCATTGAGGCTATGGATGGGAGACCTCTATAGCCTTCCCATGTGACTCATGAGACTGTTCCGTTGACAATGGCCGTAAGGGCTCTTCACCATGAGATAATCCAATTCCAAGTAATTTCCTCACCTCATTTGATTATTCTTGGTTACAGAGGCACAACCACTCTTTTGATTGGCTTCATGTTGAGGTTCATTCCTGGTCGCCACAATGCAGGATGTTTTCTAAAAGTGGTTAAGGTCTTGTGCACCCCTTCACTCTCCGTCCTGCTGGAGAAGTACTGCAAATTTTGCGATGTCTCTGACAAAGGTCAAGCCAGTATCGGTCATATGATTGCACAATTGATCTTCAAACTGGTACAATACCCCCTCATGGTCGGGTCTACCCTTTTGGAAGATAAAGCTGTGGAGGAGTATGTGCTTTCTCGTGGATTCATCCACAGATCCTCATCTCCTGCTGGTGTTGGTTTCTTCTTTGTGAAAAGGAATGGTGAACTGAGACCTTGTATTGCTTATAGGGGTCTCAATCACTTCACGATTAAGAACGTGTATCTGATTCCTTTGATTATGGAGTTTACCGCTTTAAGAGAGCAAAGGTTTTTCCGAAGCTTGAGGGGCATAAAATCTCATGAGGATCAAGAAGGGCGATGAATGGAAAACTGCGTTTAATACCAGAACAGGCCATTATGAATACCTAGTTATGCTGTTTGGTCTTTGCAACGCTCTAGCAGTTTTTCAGGAATTTATCAACGGTGTCCTTTGAGATTTGTTGCAGCTATGTGTGGTGGATTATCGTAACAATATTCTCATATTTTCCAAGTCCCTAGAGAGCCATCAAACAGATTTGCGCCGTGTGTTGCAGAGGATGAGAGATAATAACCTGTATTGCAAAACAGAGAAGTTTCATTGTGAACAGGTTAAATTCCTGGGTTAGGTCATCTCCACTGCTGTTTTTTCAATGGACCCAGAGAAACTTTCGGTAGTGTTGCAGTGGCCCCGACCCATGGATTTACGACCATTGCAGCGTTTTCTTGGCTTTGCCAATTTTTATATCAGAAGTTTATTTGTAACTTCTCATCCCTCGTCAACCCCCTGACTGATATGACCTCAAAGTACGGAACCCAAATAATTGTTCTCCAAACTCCATTAATGCCTTTGAGAGTCTCAAGGCCGCCTTTTCTTTTTGCTCCTTTGTTGGTAAATCCTGATCCTATGATACCTTTCATCCTTGAGGTTGATGCATCCGACACTGGAGTTGGTCCTCTGCTGTCTAAACGTCCTACCACTGAGAGCTCTATGCATCCTTGTGGCTACTTTTCCAAGAAATTATCTCCAGCGGAATGAATAAGACTGGGGACAGAGAGTTGATAGAGATCATTTTAGCACCTAAAAAAATGGAGGCATCTCCTCAAAGGTACTACTGTGCTGATTCTTATTCTGACTGACCATAAGAATCCCACATTCTTGTCTGAGGCTAAAAGCCTCTCTCCCAGAAGGGTGCGATGGGCTATTTTCTTGTCAAGTTTCAATTACATAGTCTAATACTTACCTGGTACTAAGAATGTAAGGGCTGATGCTTTGTTGCAACAGTTTTCCTGCACTTCCAAAATGGAGTTGGTTCCTGTTCCTGTGATTTCTCCCGATCATATTCTGGCTACGGTTCGCACCAGTCTCCCTTCTCCTTTGGGTGACAAAATTGTTGCTCCATTCTCCTTCTGAGAAACCTTGTGACTACTTTGTCCCTGAGAGTCTTCGTACTGCCGTGCTCCAGACTTACCATTCTCTAAAGGCTACTGTCCACCCAGGGAGGAATCAACTCTTTTGGCCCATTTGCCAACAATTCTGGTGGCCTAGTCTTCATGCTGATATAGCCTCCTTCATAGCTGCTTGTTCTGCATGTGTCTAATTAAGATACCATGACACCTTCCAGTGGGCCTCCTACAACCCATACCCAATGGAGAGTGGAATTTGAATTGATACCCAGCGGAGTTGATTTACTAGAGTAGAGCATGTTCACTTTGCAAATTAATTTTCTTTTTCCAGAATGAATTCTAACTAGCTTAGTGAATGTAAACCTAACTATCTTAGTGGAAGTAAACGTTTGCTGACTTCAATTGTTTTAAAGATAAATGAAAATCTGCTTTGCAAACTGAAAATTTACTTTTGAAAGTGTAAGTATTCTACTCCTTTGTTAAATCTGGGTCTTTGTTCCTATTGTATACAGACTATCACAGGATGATAAAGCTGTAGCATGGGTAATACTTTCATACATATCATTTTTTAAGTCTGCACAGTATTATGTAAAAGAAAGTTCCTATTTTCAGTAACCAAGCTTTCCAGTCATGTGAATGGTGACAACAGAGCAAAGAAGGAACATACATCAATGCTGTCCATACATAGCAAAGCCATCCATAAACAGTAAAGCCATACATATATGGATTAAAATGTGGCTGGTTCATCTGAGACTGGCTGAATTTTGGACTGTGTGTGACCGCCCCTGTTCGATGGAAGGCAGTCGTTAGATTTAATGACACACAATGGATACACTATATACATTTTTTGTTGATCAGGGGCTGCAGCCACTAATCAGTGTATTCTGATAGCAAAGAGCCCTGCTGTCAGAATACAATGTCCCAGTGGGGGGAATTCCTCCATTTATCTAATTTGTGTAAATGGAGGAATCTGTTCAGGCAAAACAAAAAAAAAAGATCCAATTAGGGTCATAAACTTTGCTAACAAGTGGGAAAAAGCTGTGGGCAATCTTGATTAATGAATTGTGTTAGACTGGGTTTACACTGCAGATGGATACGGCTCGCAGGAGGGGTCCAGTGCGTCCCTGTTCTCCGTTTCAGGAACGAATCAGGGACAAATTTTTGTCTGAATTTGGCTCTGAAACTGAGCTAAAGGCACACAGGAATCCTGTGCAAGCTGCTCCGCAGACACCATGGAGATATGTGAACCAGCTCCATAAAAGTCAGTCACAATCTCCTGTCATGCGAATTGGATACGGGAAAATCCGCATCCAGTTTGCACTAGTGTAAACCCAGCCTTAAAGAGGAACTGAACTCTAGAAGCTGTGGCAGAGAACAAATAATTAGTTTCTGTGTGGATGCATCCATCTTGGTAAAAGTCCTTTTCTTTCTCAAGTCAAAGCGAGCAGGAAGGAGAACAGTGACCAGCAAAGCAGGCATCACTAAATGTTGTGCAGTAATCAGAGGCACGGTGCTTTAGATCTGCTGCAATGAGGCTGTAATCACAGGAGTGCCTAGGCACACTCACATACCTGGAAATGTATTGCTATTTTTCAAAAGGAATTCAAGACACAAGGAAACCTTTTAGGCACAGTTAACATTTCTAGATGTTCCCTAGAACATAGAACATAGCAATTTTTACTTTTGGAGCATAGGTCCACTTTAAACCTAAGTGTAGAACTGACCCCGAAGGCGCTGCTGGTTTTCTTTGGGCTTACCGTTACCTCACCTGATCACTGTGTCCATCTTAGGGGTTCCGTTGTAGAGTGGATTAAAGAATGTTAGCTCCGACACTTTCACAGTCCTTTTTCCAAAGATTTATTTGAAAGAACATGAAGTTTTGCAGTAGAGGGATAGAGGGTTAAGGGGAGTTCAGGTACCTTGAAATTGCAGGTTAGAGGTATTTCCTTGATCCAGAAGACAAATGGCTTCCACAGGCTGGATCTAGCAATCACTGGATAGGCCTCTCTCACTGACCTAGCAGCCGATGAGATGCTCGAACAAATTCTCTGCCACAGACTTGTCAGTATAACGGAATCCTTGTGCAATACTCTGCCACAGGAAGGTACAACCATCAACTTAATAGCAGAGCAATCACAATAAACATGTCTATAAACAGGCTTAAAATCATATAAGTGCAAAATTGTGCTATGAAGATTACTAATAACTACTTCAATATATAAAGCTTCTAAAGTGCATCCGTGCCTAAAGGCTTTCCAATATACAATAAAGTGTAGTGCAAAAATTAAATAAGTAGATACAACACATTTGTTCCAGCATAAATAACATAAAGTGCATCAGTGACAACTAAAAAAGTCCAGTAAAAATTCAATATGTTTAAATCCACAACACCAAACCATCTGTATTAGATCATGCAATCTGTGAGTCCACACAGTGCCATAAAACTAAACAACTCTGTGAGCAGAGAGGTGATTCCAAAGGTGATCTTGCAATTCCTCAAAGTGTTCACACATTGGGTGCAGTGGCCACCTTACCTCACTGCTGTAAGGTAAACAGCATTTATTATTCCCAAAACACTAGATATTGCTGCCAATTGATGTAGGTGTTGCAGATATTTCCCACTAGATGCTCAGTCATAGGTTGGTTACCATAGAAGAAAGAGGAGCTCCAGTAGTGAAGTATGTAAAAATATTTCCACTTTATTTATAAAAAGGACATAGTCCTGGGTACTCACATTTAGCAACACAGATCATGGACAAATAACAAAACGAGCGCCGCGCTCGTACTCCGGATGTCACTTCCGGTGTCCTCCTATCTCTGTTACGTTCCTGTATTCCTATGCGTATCGTCACTAGTCATGTGACTTCATCAGGGAATTCCCTGTGAGTACCCAGGACTATGTCCTTTTTAAAAATAAAGTGGAAATATTTTTACATACTTCACTATTGGAGCTCCTCTTTCTTCTATGTCTATGAGCCAAACTGCAGCTTCAGACAAACTTAAATTTCCAAAAACAATAGTGTCTGCTCATTAGGAGCAGGATGCTACATAAGGAATATCAATTTTATATTACTGCTGTTTGTGAAACATTACCGAATAAGCTAATGAAAATAAGTTTGACTATTCTTAAAAATTGACTCAGTTAATTCCAATAGGAGGGTTCCTATCTTACATAATGGTTTGTGAAAATGTATGAAAATAACCAATAATTCTGACTGTGTGAAACAAGCTGTGCACAATAAATAGAAGGGGAAAGAGGAAAGCAAATCATATAATTTTGATATAATTATGAAAATGAGAAGAATATGTAAATTAGATTAAGACTTTGTTACTTTTTAGTGAAAATTAAAAGAGTAAAGCATTATTTGCATGCACAAAAATTCCAGTACAATAATGTCTAGTCAATATTTTTTAGAAGAAGCATATAGTATTTTTGCTAAAAAAAAAGGTTATACAAATATTGTACACCATCTCCAGGGATTATAGTACCTTCTAGGCATTGATATTAGAAATACTCTGCTAAATAATTTTTTTAATGAAAAATTATTATTATTATTTTTTTTTTTAAGGAAACCACTTATCAGAGAAAAAGGTTAGCTGCCATTGCTGACCTTCTTTTGAGAATGTTAATTTGTTGGATACCGTACTGGTCATTTGTATTAAATACCTATTGAGTCACTAACCTTGAAAGATCATGCAATTCGGTAGTTCTGTCTGCAAAGTTAAACAAGTAACTAGCATGTTCAGAAAATGTAAGAAAATGGCAGGCTACATACTATATATCTTTCAGGGAATGTCACCTTTAAACAGTGAATGATGGCAAAGGAAAGTGCAATGTTCAATTCTAGTTGAACATTTAAAAAGGTATAAATTAAACAGTGAGTGAAAATACTCCTGGAAAATAGAAGTGCTTAGCTGCATTTTTTGTAGGTTAATATGACTTCAAGCCTGCGGGGATGATTCACCATCTATTTAAAATATGTATATATCTAACTGCTTGGTCAGGTCAGTGTCAGTAAATATAAAAGCAAAATGTCCTTGAAACCACAATTGCACAGATAACACAAAGTTGTTGTTTGCTGTGTTTCAAATATTCAGTAGTTCTGTAAGGATGGTAAATATATTCTTGCGTTAATATATAATAACCTATTTCAAGGAAGATGTTTGGAATGTGCTGTTAATATACCTGTCAAAATTATAACGTATGTGTGCTTGGGGAAAGAAATCCTAATGCATATGACTTATTTTTGAAAGTGCTGTGTGATGAAGCCTGTGCCTGACAATGAAGCCATACATTATGTAATTTTTTTTTTTGTACAATTTTACTTAATTACAACTACAGTAGGTGACCGCGATATTGTGTCAATCTTGCCGCTTTTATCCGCGAGATTGACACCCTGCGAGCCCCGTTGCGGGAGCGAGTGCCGAGCCGGCTCGCATCGGGAAAGGAAAATTTTTTATTTTCCTTTCCTGATAAGCGACAAGCATCGCTTACATTGAGGCCGGGTTAACACTGGTGCGGGGATCCGAATTGGATTCCCGCCAATACCAGGTACTGTATTTGTATTTTGTATTTGGTATGAATCCTAAGGGAGAACTCCACGCCAAATAAAAAAACAAAAACTACATGGGTTCCCCCTCCGGAGGCATACCAGGCCCTTAGGTCCGGTAGGGATTTTAAGGGGAATCCCCTACGCCGAAAAAAACGGCATGGGGTCCCCCCAAAATCCATACCAGACCCCTATCCGAGCACGGAGCCCAGCCGGTCAGGAAAGGGGGTGGGGACGGGCGAGCGCCCCCCCTTCCTGAGCCGTAGCAGGCCGCATGCCCTCAACATGGGGGGGTGGGTGCTTTGGGGGAAGTGGGGCACCCTGTGGCCCCCCACCCCAAAATACCTTGTCCCCATGTTGATGAGGGCAAGGGCCTCTTCCCGACAACCCTGGCCGTTGGTTGTCGGGGTCAGCGGGCAGGGGGCTTATTGAAACCTTTAAGAAGGGGGCCCCAAGATACCGGCCCCCCACCCTATGTGAATGAGTATTAGGGTACCATGTACCCCTACCCATTCACCTGGTGAAAAAAATAAAATAAAACACAACACAAGGTTTCAAAATAATTTATTGCACAGCTCCGGTGGTCTTTCGTCTTGGGGGGTCTTCTCGCCGCCGCCCGGGGGTCTTCTTCCAACTTTGGGGGTCTTGTCCCCCTCTTCGGTTCTTCTTGCCGAGCCTCCACTTTCTTCCTTTAGCTCTTTTACTAGCGGAGGCCCGGTCTTCTGTCACCGCCGCCTCTTTTTCCGACTTCGGGGGTCTTGTCCCCCTCTTCGGTTCTTCTTGCCGGGCCACCGCTTCTTCTTCCAGCTCTTTTACTAGCGGGGGCCTGGTCTTCTGCCGCCGCTGCCGCCATCGCCTTCCGTTCTTCTTTTCTTCGTCTTCTTCTTCTTACTCCTCCTTGAGATGTTGACTTGACGCTCTCTCTGGCCGCAATGCCAGAGACGCGGTGTGTGGCGACTTATATAGGGACAAGGGGCGGGGTCACCGGTTGATGTCACATGGTGCCCCACCCCCTTATGATGTCACAGTCCCAGCATCTTCCGGGGCCATGGGACATCAACCGGTGACCCCGCCCCTTTCCTGACCGGCCGGGCTGCGTGCTTAGATAGGGGTCTGGTATGGATTTTGGGGGGACCCCCACGGCGTAGGGGATTCCCCTTAAAATCTCTACTGGACCTAAGGGCCTGGTATGCCTCTGAAGGCATGCAGGTTTCATTAGTGAGGCGACATTATCGCCGATCTCTCTCGCTCGCTACTATAGGAAAATGACATTTTCCTATTGCAGCCAGCACGAGAACCAGCGTGACGGGATTGCGCTGGTTAGAGAAGCCTGTCACCGGGAACCAGCGCGTCAGGATAGAGCTGGAAACACAATATCGGCGGCACCTACTGTATATAATATGAGGTCAAACCTAAACAACACTTTCAATTTGTATTCACTCAGGCAGGCCCTGGCATTACTTAGATGAAGGTAAATCTAAAATAAATTGTTTCCGCCCTGATTCACACTGATCTGATGTGGGAAGCGCAGCAAATCCTGTGCGTTTCCCACACTGCTTTGCAATCACACAGCATCCATACTGCTGTCAATGTTAGATTAATGACACCTTGAGACAGATTGCAAAATGCAGTGCGCTTGCCAGAATTGGATCACATGGGTATGAACACCCATGCAATGCGATTCAGGTGTGGAAAAAGAGGGTCCTGCACCATTTTGGTGCAGATGCAATTTGAGCCATACAAAATGTACGGCCTGGTATTGTCGGGATCAAAATCAGATCCCCGTTCACTGAAGTTGGATAGAGTTGGTCTTCAAGTCACAGGGAAAAGTCAGATCCACAGTCGTACAACTGTTGTGTCATACCAGTGTGAATCCGGCCTTAATATTAGATTGTTCACTGCAAAATATCGCATTCCCGCTATAAGTTGCTGATCACCACTATTACTAGTATAAAATAAAAATAAATAAAAAATTCCTTTATATATACCATAGTTTGTAGACGCTATAACTTTTGCCTATCAATCAATATACGCTTATTGGATTTTT
Source organism: Lithobates pipiens (assembly GCF_037356315.1). NCBI lineage: Eukaryota > Metazoa > Chordata > Amphibia > Anura > Ranidae > Lithobates > Lithobates pipiens. Next base: position 255,351,411 of record NW_027507764.1, on the reverse strand, counting down.
TTTTTTACCAAAAAAATGGAGCAGAATACATACTGACCTAAATTTATGAAGATATTTTGATTTTTAATTTTTTTTACTGGATACCTTTTTTAACAGAAAGTAAAAAATATTGTTTTTTTTCTTTTCAAAATTGTTGGTCTTTTTTTGTTCATAGCGCAAAAAATAAAAAACCCAGTTATAGCACCAAAAGAAAAAAAATGCTTAAATGTCATTAATGTACAAAATTGCATGACCACGCAATTGTCAGTTAAAATAACGCAGTGCCGTATAGAAAAAAAATTGCCTGGTCATGAAGGTAGTTAAATCTTCTGGAGGTCAGGTGGTTACTGAATTGTGAATATTTGTTTCTCTCTTACAAATCACTAGAAGGTGTATTGCCACTGATGCATGCTGTTGAATGAGATACATGTAGCCAGGAGCTGGATACTTACATATTCCTGCAACCAGATGCTGTATGGTATTATTTAGAGAGAGCTGTTTCCCTCTAGTGTTCCAGTTTGGCTATCCTGTGACTCTTTTAATTAAAGGCAGAGCAAGGCATTTTGGGACATGTAGTCCATATGGAAAGGATTCACCCTCTGGTTGTATTGTGTGAAACTACAAATACCAGCGGGCTGTTGGAGAAGAGAAGACCGCTAGAACAGACTATAAGAGGCAAGGCTTGAGGCCGAGCATGTTCCCTTTGAACCGGCGTGGATCTGCATGCAGGGAATCAGAGTGAGCTGCAGCTGTTTTGTGACCTGTCTTTGCAGAGTTACCCAACGGATATCTGAAATGACACCTGCGGACAGTTAGCCTTCCCTGTCCGGCGGCAGCCTGGAGGCCGTTCCTATTCCATCCACCCTGCAGAAATATCGGATTTGTGCGTCCCGTGATGCAGTGTGGCGGAAGTCATGTCTTGAGCCATATTCCTGAGAGATCATCATCCTCATCATCTTTCTCCTCATCAATCTCTTCTGTTCCAGTATGGTGAGTGGGCTAAGCCCAGTATGATAGCCCAGTCTGATAGACACTGTGTATAGACATCATTGTTTCCTGCACTCAATACCATCTTTAGTTCAAAGATCTGTTCCAGCATATCATAGAAACTATACACAGACATCCATCCCATCGATTGTTCTGCTGCTGCTTGTAGTTCTACAGAGTTTGACATCTTTAAGTCAGTGGTCACTGTGAATTCAATTACCGTTCTGATTTGCACATTAATATTGTCTACTGGTTATACACCATCTATTGGATCAGCTATTCTGCCTTACCAATCAATATTATTTGCTTGCAGTGAAACATATGAGAGCAAGCTGAAGATTAACCAGATTGGCACACAGCAACACTGGACTACTTTTGCTTCCCTCCCCACTTCAGAAAATGGTTTCAGAACTTTTTGTAAGAGCATGTTATATTGTGCTATAGTTATTGTTTGCTGGAGTTGTATTTCTTTATCTGTCAGTTTCCGGTTCTTGTGTGATGGAGCAGTAGGGAGGGGTCTGACACTCACAAGAGTCATACCCCTGCTTTCCTGTAGCCCACCCACATAGAATATACATATACTTGTTTGGGTATAGGAAATACAGTATGCACTGTTGAATGTTTGAATCATAAAGGTGACAATTACTTTGCTATCAATAATATTTTTTGTAAGACAACTCTTTTCCCTTTTTTGGGTTAAATTCAAGTTTGTTCTATGATTCCTTCCTCATTTATCTCACTGAGTAAAATATTCTTGATGTAACTAATTTTGGTGTATTTCTGAAGACGCTCGTGCCCACGACGACCCGCGGCACGAACGCGTGTGCGCGTACGGAGACCCGATCGCACAGAACGGACGGATTCCTGACATTGCCCCCCCACAAGGGGCAACCTCCGGGTGCCCCTAGTGGCTCTTTTCTCCGGGTGTGCAGCAAAAAAGGCCTGGATTAGTCTATTAGCATGTAAGTTAGCAGCAGGTTCCCAAGAATTATTCTCCGGGCCATAGCCCTTCCATTTAATCAGAAACTGACCTTGTCCCCGTCGTCTTCTGAAGTCCAGGATGGCTTCCACTTCAAATTCCTCGCTGCCATCAATCAGCACAGGGTCAGGTGGCCTTGTTCCTCTACCAGGGAAGGGATCAGGTACAGCAGGTTTAAGCAGAGCTACATGGAAGACTGGGTGTATTCTCATGGAATCAGGTAAGGACAATTCATATGACACCTCGTTAATCCTCCTCTTAACAGGAAACGGACCCAGAAATTTGGGTGCCAACTTCCTAGAGGGGCAGGCTAATTTTAAGTTAGAAGAAGACAGCCATACCTGGTCCCCGACTTGAAGGATCAATTCTCCCCTTCTCCCTCGATCAAAGCTCCTCTTGCTGTCAGCCTGAGCCTTGGTTATGGCCTCCTGCAGGGTCCGGTTATTCCGCTGAAGAAAAGATACTGTGTCCTGTACTGCTGGAACATGGGATTCTGTAAGGATATCGGGAAGAAAAGACAGGTTAAAACCGTAATTAGCAAAGAACGGGGACTGCCCTGTGGTAGCATGGCTGGCATTGTTGTAGGCGAATTCCGCCAGAGGTAACAGAGAAACCCAATCGTCCTGAACAAAGGAAGAAAAACATCTGATGTATTGCTCGAGGGTTTGGTTGGTGCGTTCCGTTTGCCCATTGGTCTGTGGGTGGTAGGCGGAGGACAAGGCCAACTCTATTTTCAAAGCTTCACATAGGGCTCTCCAGAAACGAGAGGTGAACTGGACCCCTCTATCAGATACGATGTTGGTGGGTATCCCGTGAAGTCTGATTATCTCTTTGATGAAAATGTGGGCCGTCTCAGTCGCGGAGGGGGTACCCTTTAAGGGTAGGAAGTGGGCCATCTTAGACAAATGGTCACAAACCACAAAGATGGCAGTACAGTTCTCAGAAGGGGGAAGTTCCACAATAAAATCCATAGTAATCATCCGCCAGGGGTGGTCGGGTGCGGGAAGAGGTTTAAGCAGCCCCCAGGCCCGATTTCTGGGGACCTTATTCCGGCTGCACACGGGGCAAGAATTCACGTATTGCTTGCAGAACTCCCTCATGCCTGGCCACCAGAAGGAGTGTTGTACAAGCTCCAAAGTCTTGCGGACACCAAAGTGCCCTGCGAGCGGATGGTCATGGAGGAGACCCAAGATCTTTATTCTGACGTCTTCAGGGACGAAGATCAGATTGTCCTTCCAAAGCAGGCCCTCCCTGGATGCTAATGAAATTCCTGGGGGACAGGAGGATGTGGAGGAAGCTCTTCTCAACAGAGATACTAGGTCTGGCTGGATGAGTAGAAAGGTGTTAGCAGGGAGGATGGTATCCGGGGGCGCGGTATCCTTGGAACTGTCAAACATGCGGGAGAGCGCATTCGGCTTCACATTTCTTGATCCAGGGCGATAGGTTATGTGAAAGCAGAACCGAGAGAAGAAGAGGGCCCAGCGGGCCTGCCGAGGTTTTAGGCGTTTAGCGGTACGGAGGTACTCGAGATTCTTGTGATCCGTGTAGATGAGCACGGGGTGTACCGCCCCCTCAAGTAAGTATCTCCACTCCTCCAAAGCAGACTTAATGGCAAGTAATTCTCGGTCCCCCACATCATAATTCCTCTCCGCCGGAGAGAGTTTTCGAGAAAAGAACCCCACGGGGTGCATCAGGTCATCTTTACCTAAGCGCTGGGAAACCACCGCCCCTACTGCTATCTCAGAGGCATCTACCTCCAGAATATAGGGTCTAGACGGATCCGGGTGACTGAGGATGGGAGCAGAGGTAAACAAGTCCTTGAGTTTCTTGAAGGCGGCCTGGGCTTCAGAACCCCAATGAAAACGCATATTTTGTTTTGTGAGCTGGGTGATGGGAGAGATAATGGCTGAGAACCCCTTCATAAATTTTCTATAGAAATTGGCGAAGCCCACAAAGCGTTGGATGCCCTTTTTGTCGGTGGGGGCTGGCCATTCGAGGACAACAGCAACTTTTTGTGGGTCCATCCTGATGCCTGCTGGGGAGATTTCAAGGCCGAGGAATTGGATATCCTGTTGCTCAAATTTACATTTTTCGGCTTTAGCGTAAAGTCCATGTTGCCGGAGCCGAAGCAGTACTCTGCCCACGTGTCCCCGGTGCTGTTCCAGGGACCTGGAGAAGATCAGGATGTCTTCAAGATAAACGAATATATCCAAAAAGTCCCGGAAAACATCGTTAATCAAGTGCTGGAAGGTGGCTGGGGCGTTGCACAACCCGAAAGGCATCACTAGGTACTCGTAGTGCCCAAAGCGAGTTCGGAACGCAGTCTTCCACTCGTCACCTGCTCGTATACGGACCAAGTTATAGGCTCCCCTCAAATCCAATTTGGTGAAGATAGTAGCCGACCTCAGTTTTTGAAAGAGTTCCGGAATCAGGGGTAGGGGATAGCGATTTTTAATCGTGATTCTGTTCAGCTCCCGATAGTCCACACAAGGTCGAAGGGTCTGGTCTTTTTTAGTAACAAAAAATATTCCAGCACCGGCAGGAGACGTGGAGTGATGGATGAACCCCTTCTTGAGGTTCTCGGAGATGTAGGCCTTCAGGGCCTCTTGCTCCTTCTCGGACAAAGGGTAGACACGTCCAAACGGGATCTCTGCCCCGGGAAGGAGCTCAATGGGACAATAGTAGGGGCGATGCGGGGGAAGGGAATCAGCCCCCCGTTTACTGAAGACGTCCAGAAACTCGTGGTAAGGCTCGGGGACTGACTGACATAAGTCCAGGTCTGGGTCTAGGCAGAGAAGCGTTCCGGACTGTACAGAAGCCTCAGGAAGACAGTGGTTCTGGCAGTAAGGGGAGAGGAACCTCACCTCCCCGGAAGACCAGTCAATGGAGGGATTGTGTGCCTGCAGCCATGGTATGCCCAGGATCACAGGAAAAAGTGGGGACGAAATGACATCAAGAGTTAATAGTTCCGTATGTTGGCAGGAGGTGGTGGTGGGTAGTGGAAGGGTCTCCTGGGTGACTCGGCCAGATTTAATTTGGGAACCATCGGCCAGGAAGATAGAGAGCCCATGAGGTTTTTTCTGGAGCGGAATGGAATGTAAGTTGGTGAAGGCAGCGTCAATGAAGCAACCGCAGGCCCCGGAGTCAAGGATGGCGTTGACGTGAATCGTTCTTCCCTGTAGCTGAAATGAGAGCAGAAGGGCAACATGGAAAGAGTTGGAAGGCAGGGTTATGGAACTGTGAGACACTAAAGAGAGGCACTTACGTGTCTTAACAGGGCAGTTTGCCACATAATGTCCGGAACCGCCACAGTATAGGCACAAGTTCATCTGTCGGCAGCGGGCTCGCTCTTCAGGAGACAGAGTAGGCCGGAGTAATCCAAGCTGCATGGGTTCCTCAGGAGCGGGAGTAACACTGGCAGGCCCCCCTTGAGGGGGAGGAGAGAAGAAAGGTGTGGAAGATGGGGTTCTGGCGGTCATCCAGGCAGGTCTCTGGGGTTGGGAGGAGCGTTCGGCCCTACGCTCGCGAAGTCTTCGATCGATCCGAATGGCCAGGGCAATTAAGTCCTCCAAGGCGTCAGGGGTACCAACACGGGCTAATTCGTCCTTAAGGCCCTCAGACAGGCCCATGCGAAATTGATGTCTTAGGGCCGACTCGTTCCACTGGGTATCTGCGCTCCAGCGTCTAAAGTCCGAGACATAGTCCTCAGCCATCCTACGGCCCTGCTGGAGCGCAGTTAAGGTGGATTCCGCAGTGGCAGCCCGCTGAGGATCATCGTAAAGTTGAGCCATCCCCTCGAAGAAGGTAGAGAGAGTCTGAGTAAGAGGATTGTCATTCTCCAGAAGGTGGTGGGCCCAGGACTGAGGTTCTCCTTGCAGAAGGGAGATAACAAACCCCACTTTAGTTGCCTCCAGGGAGAAGGTCCTGGGCTGGAGGGCAAAGTATAGCTGGCAGGCGTTGCGAAAAGCCCAGAATTTAGAGCGGTCCCCTGCAAACCTCTCCAGGATGGGAACCCTAGGTTCAGGTGGAAGCATCATGACTGCTGAATGGGTGGCTGGCTGAACAGGGGGAGGCTGAGGTGCGGTGCCTCATGAACCGGGGGTAGAGAGATGCTGAACACGCTCCTCCAACCTGGTGTAGCCATCCTGAAGGGACTTCACGGCCTGGGTGAGAGCCGCAAGGTGTGAGCAGATCTCCTTCATGGCGGAGGCCCCTTCCGCAGACTCAGTCATAGCTGTTCGTAGTGTTAGGATTTTCAGATAGTGAGTCTGACTTGGTGGAAGGGGACCTCTCTTACGGCTCTGGTTCTGGTCTCTCTGGAATGGGAACAGGGAGACCGGAGCGCAGCGGGGTAGGAGGGTCCAGCCAGGTGCAGCGGCAGATGCTAGGTAGATAGAGATCTTCAGGTGCAGGAGCTCTCAGTAGCAAGAAGGCAGCTGGTGGAGAAAGGCCACGGACCGTGGAACCAGGATGGGCGGATCTCTGAATGAGGAGGTAGCAGACACAGAAGCAAGCAGGAGCCAGCAGAAGAATCAGGTAACAAGCAGAAGTTCGACAACAGGAATCAGTCCAAGAAGGGTCAAACAAGCCGGGGTCGGAGCAGGAGAGATCAGCGGAGTCAACGGAGCCGGGTCAGGTATCAGATAGGGTTCAGGCAGAATAACAGATCACTTCGGGTACAAGCTGCAGACGAACAGCACAGAACCTCCGCAGCTGTGCCTTTAAAAAGGGCCACTGGCGCCAATCGTACTAACGCGCACCCGTGCGTGCGTGTACCGCGCGCACATACGAACGACGTGCACCCGCGCGCGTCTGAAGATGCTAGTGCCCACGACGACCCGCGGCACGAACGCGCGTGCGCGTACGGAGACCCGATCGCACAGAACGGGCGGATTCCTGACAATTTCCTTATTGCTGCTGTTGTTTAAAGATACAAGAAAGATTTGTAGAACGGCAAAGTTTAGCTACTTTGTTGTGCCACATCCAATAATAAAGGAACTAGAAAACGGGGGATTCCCCTAGTGGTGGACTTTGGAGGCACGTACACCAGTAAATATAATAAAATACAACATTTATTAATTGAATGAATAAAATCATATCATGAAAACATTGAACATAGTACATATGGTACAGAAGATTGATGAATTAATTATCCATACATAATACAATTAATCATAGCATTCATTACCCTACGCATTTCGGAGTGCTGGGAATCTCCTTCTTCAGGGGAAGGTATATAGTATGGAGTGCTGTGTCTGTGGGATGCTGAACAGATGGTCAAAGAAATTCCATTCCAACTGCCTTAAGAATTGTACTCCATACTATACACCTTCTGCTGAAGAAGGAGATTCCCAGCGCTCCGAAACGTTTAGGAAAATGAATGCTATGATTAATTGTATTATGTATGGATAATTAATTCATCAATCTTCTGTACCGTATGTACTATGTTAAATGTTTTCATGATATGATTTTATTCATTCAATTAATACATTTTGTATTTTATTATATTTACTGGTGTACATGCCTCCAAAGTCCACCACGAGGGGAATCCCTAGTTTTCTAGTTTCTTGTTTAAAGATTCAATGTTTGAATCCAGGGGGTGAGAGGTGGCAGAGGACTCACAGGGTCAGAGCAACCAGAGGGGTATTGATCTTGCAACCCTCAAGTGGGAAGCGCTACATACATATTTGGGGTTACCTTTGCAAAGGGTCTTTGTCCTTCCAGACTTTGCCTGGGGAGGAGTTTTAGATGCAAGTGTTTTTCCTATCAGGCCTGCTGTATTATAGTGATGAGTCAAATTTGATTTGGGGTCCATTTGGGGCAGGTTCAGCAAACAAGAGCTGAATATTAACAAAAATGATTATTTTTCTAGGCTTATAGGTAAGGGATTGTCAAACAAATGACATACATGGGGGACCAGGCAGTGAATTTGGTAATGCTTAAAGCGAAACATTAAAAATTCAAAATCCATTACATAACACATCTGAGGGATGTTCTGGCCTAGCATATGAAGAGACACATCTGTGCAATATATACAATCTACTACAGTAAAATGGACATTTACAAAGAAAAAAATGTGTTCAAAATTTTACTGCAAAGGTGGAAATACACTTTACATTCTTAGTCTGACTGTGCAATACCAGCCAATCCAAATACATTTTTGCAGTGAGACAGAAGAAAAAAAAATGGCCTGTGATTAAGGTGGCCAGATGGCTGCAGATTAAATAGGAAATGATCTGTCATTTCTGGTTTGGCTTTCCTCTTTTCCAATCTAAGTTTGATTTTCTAGTAAAAGTGAAATGTAACTTTAATCTTAGGTGTACTACAACTTCTTGATTGTTTAACTCTTAAGTCAGCAATTCAGTAATGTAGGCTCCTTGCACTTTTGTAAAAAGAATGTATTTTGAAGGCACTGTCCACTGACCTACACTCGGCATTCATGGTAAAAGTAAATGCAGGCTGTAAATGAATATTTATTGGGAGTATTCCTCTAAATGATTGCTCATATTTTCTAGCTCATTGAACATGTTTTGTTGGTAATCGATAAGGTCAACCAGCATGTCTTCATAGAAAAGAGGATCAGTGTTCATAGCATGGAGATTTTTCAAAAAGAAAACCTCTGAATACAAATGAGTGCTTTCAATGGTGAGAAGTGGCTGTTGTCATTACCTGCTGCTTTTAGCCCTTGTACACACGGTCGGAGATTCCGACAACCAAATCCGTCGGATTTTGTCCATCAGATCTTGTCCGAAACTGTTGCATACACATGGTCGGACAAAGTTGTCGGAAAATCCGATCTTTCAGAACGTGATGACGTAATTTCGTTACGATGGGACTACGTTCAGGCTAGTAGCCAATAGCTTTGATGTAGGAATTTGATCTGAGCATGTGTGGCACTTTGTCCGATCGGAATTCTCTACACATGATCGGAGTATGTCCGATCGGAGCAGTTTGTCTGAAAATATTTCCAACAAGTTGGAAAATTTGGTCCGACGGATATTCCGACGGAAACAGTCCGATGCATACCACACACAGTCGGAATATCCGACAAACCACTCTGATCGGACACATTCCGACGAAATCTCTGACCGTGTGTACAAGGGCTTAGAGTTGTTGCATACAATGACCAAACCCCAGGGCCATTGAAATCTTGATGTCCAGACCAAATGTAGCGGTACGTGTTGGTTAACTTGAGTATTATGTCATAACTACTTTTCCGAGCTAAATAAATTTACATTACAAGAATAACTCCACTTTTCTGGAGGGGGGTGTAATATTTAAGGCACCCCCTGCAATAGGAATTTCAGTTTTAGTGGGGTACTCCAAGAGTTAATTACTTTTAAAGGGATGCAGACATTGCAGTTTTTCTCATCACAACACTGAGACTGCACTAAGTGATCAAAATTAACTAGATCCTACCATTCGGATTCAGTCTGCAAAACACATGGGGAAACAAACAGATATTTCTTCAGCATAGAAAAGGGTAGGAATCAGCAACAAGGTTTTTCAAAATCCTCATAATTGGCATATATCACCCAGAGGGGATTGTTTTTTCTCAATGAAAGTGGAATTACTCTTTACTGTAACTTGAAAGCACTCATAGTTATCCTCTAACAGCAATGTGAAGGACTCACAGAGCTCGGAAGGCACCTGCACCTGCCTACATCCTGATTGAAAGATAATTTACCTTCAGTTAGAGACTATTGCTATCTACACCCTATAACTTGTATCAAAGAATTCATCAACTATTTGATTAATCAAGTTAGAGGTGTTCAGAGTTTAGTAAATGAAACATAAAGCAATAATAACTTTTAAATCTACTGTACGTTGAGAATATGATTTCTATATTAGCAGTCATATTTGATTTTGCTAGGTCTGGGCCAAATAATTTTTTCTTGTATTGAAGCTTGGCAAATACACATTTAGTCAAATACTCCAGATAGGATTCATTTCTTTTAGAGTAAACATATTTTATATCCATCCTTTTGTAAACCTCTGCAAAACCAACAATTTCACAAATTATTGGGGCAACGGAGGAAATGACCATGTCATATAGTTATAACAATCTCCATCTAAATTGTAGATAACTATATTTTTTAGACCAGAAAACAAACAGAGGTTGCAAAGTATATCCTTTTGTCTAGAGTAAAGCTTAAAGCTTGTCTTTTTTTGTTCAAGTTAAAGTGGAACTTCACACTCTCAATCAACATTGATTATTTTGAATCTTTATGCTGTTAGCATTAGTAAATTTATTTTAATTTTTTTTATTTCTTTAGTTACTTTCTAGTTTTCATGCCTAGGCAATTGATGTCAAACATCCCAGGAGTCTTCAGGAGGGGAGGGTAGGTTTTCTCAGCTAAGCACACCATCCTGCTTGCCTGCCTGAGCTAAGGACAGATGGATTTCAGGTAGTAAATGCTACATGAATCGTCTGCCCTTACTCGAGATCAGGCAGAAATGCTAGCGGTGTTTTTCTTAAAAAAAAAATGTTACTAAATAAAGCATGGAGAGTTATGTGCATCACTGTACGTTTGGCACATTATATTATAGTGTATCCATGGAGTGTGTCTGTGTATTGTGAGTTCTCAAGTGCACCAAACATCTCTTTACATTGATTAAAGTGCATCTATGTACAGATTTCAACTTCTTCTTTACATTTGCTTATAAGCACTGCCACCTCCCTCCCAATAATATCTGAGAGGACAACAAGGAGAGGCAGACATTCCCTTGGCACTGTAAGGGGGCCAGCAACAAATGTGTCCACAGGCAAAGGTGGATGTGGTGGTCAGTCCTCAGGCAGGGCATCATTTCCTCTGTTTAGTGGAGTTTGCCCATGCTATCCAGCCACATCTTGCAGAGGAGGTGATGGACTGGCTTACTAAACCCTCCTCATCCTCTGTGATGCAAGTAGAGACAAGTGTGCAGTCCCCCACAGTTGCCTCAGTGGATAAACCTGCCTCCTTGTCCACATCTATTCCTGCCATAGCCCCAACATCGGCCATTAAGAAGTCAGCTGAGTTTTTTGACCACAGCGTCAGCCACTTGAACCTTGATGATGCCCAGCCATTACCGGATTCAGATGTTGGTTCTGAGGTTGAGGATGACAGGAACATGAACCTAGAGAGAGGGAGCAACACTGGTAGACAAATTGGCATTCATGTTCCCCAAGCCGCAGCGTATTGCCAAGTTGTCTCCAGTGGTAATGATGAAGATGGAGGAGATGGCGATGATGATGATGATGTCATTGATGTGACTTGGGTGGCAGATAGAGCAGAGTAGGAAACTGAAGGTGAGGCGGCACAACCCCAAGAAGGCTAACATCAAGAAAGAGAAGAGATCAACAACCCTATTCCATCACATTCTGCAGCTGTTATCTCCCGGGCCACTCCCCTAAGCTCAGCTGCCTGGGCCTTTTTCGGCACATCTGCAGCCCATCGAACTGTTGCTATCTGCAAACTGTGTCTCAGACACATCAATTGTGGCAAAAACACCAACCACTTGGGTACCACATGCCTAACAAGGCATTTAACATCCAACCACTCGTTGGCAATAGCACTTAAAAGCCATACAAAAGGGGCACAAAACTGTCCCTCCTCCTCCTTACCTACTTCAGTCTGCCCCTGCGATACCGAGTCATTACCTTTCAGCAGCCTCCCCTGACAGGGATGATGGTCTGGCACATGGTGTCCCAGGTCCTAGCACCACATCTGCCAGCAGCACACCACCAGCTGTAGACTGTAGCCAGCAAATTTCTCTGCCCCATCTGCAGCGGGGAAAAAAATATAGTACCTGCCACCAGCATGCTCAGTGTCTGAATGCAAGCTTGTCAAAGATCTTGGCTCTCCAACTTCTGCCTTTCAGTTTGGTGGATTCTGCCCCCTTCCATGAATTCACACATGTTCTGTACCACAATGGCAGGTTCCTATCGCTACTATTTTTCATGTAAGACTGTTCCATCTCTCTACCATCATGTGGAAGGGAATGTTCTGGCATCGTTGGGCAAGGCAGTCAGACATAAAATCCACCTTACTGCTGACACGTGGTCCAGCAATTATGGGCAGAGACAATATATTTTGTTTACAGCACACTGGGTAACGCTGCTTGCATCTCAAAAGAATGCAGGACAGGGCTCGGTGCTGCAGCTTGTTTAGCCCTCACACCTCCATACAGTTGGTGGAGATGATGCCAGACCTGTGATCTCTGACCCCTTCTCCTCCTCCTCTGCCACCTCCATGCCCTCCTCTGCAGAATTGTCCTATGCACATCAGGTACCCCCTAAGCATTCAAAGGGCTATTCTCAGAGCCAGGCTAAAAGGTGCCATGTTGTGCTTCAGTTGGTATGTTTAGGGGACAGGAATCACACCAGAGCTGAGATTTTTGCAGCTCTGCAAGGACAGGCCCAGAGGTGGTTCACACCATGCCAGCTGGAGCCAGGAATGGTGGTGTCCAATGATGGTTTAAACCTCCTGTCCGCCCTTAGACAGGGAAAGTTGACACATGCCATGCCTGGCACATGTCCTCAATTTGGTGGTACAGTGTTTCTTAAGTACGTACCCAGGGTTGCAATTAAAACAGGCCAGAAGGGTCTGTAGCTATTTCAGGTGGTCATACACAGACAGTGCTTGGTTGGCTAAAATTCAGCGGGAATTCCACCTGCCCATAAACCGCCTGATTTGTGACATGCCCACCAGGTGGAACTCAACTTTGGGAATGTTGAAGTGGCTATACATGCAGCAGAGGGCCGTCGACGAGTATCTGTGCCAGTACGGCACAGAAGGATGCATGCACTGTATTGTCACCATTTGAGGAGGCCACAAGAATGGTGTCAGGAAGATCCTGCCAGTAACAGGCGTCCTGGGCTTGCCGCTGTGCATTCACACGGGTGCGCCAATGCGTGTGTGTGCACGCCTGTTGGCACCAGGCGGACTATGCAAACCTGACTGTCACTCTGGGATCTTGCTGTCTGATCTACAGCGTGTGTGTGCTCTGATCCTGAAAACCCATTTCCTGTGCCTGAACTTTACCCGGCTTGTCTCTGACCTCCCCTGTCATCCACATGCATCCGACCACGGCTTGTCTGACTACTCTTCTGCTTGATCGTCTGGTACCTCTGCTGCCCGCCTGATAACTGACCTAGCTTGTCTGACTCTCCGCTCTCTGTATCCTGGTTCCTGACACCTGCCTGCTGCTCTACTCTCAGTTTGTGGTCTAGCTCCTGCCTGCTGCCCAGTTCCAGTCTGAGGTCCTGCTCCGGTGTCTCGGTTCCTGGTACCCGCCTGCTGCTAGTTCCTGTCTGCCGCACCTGCCTGCTGAACCAGCTACTTCCAGGCTCCTGCCTATCTTCTGATCCAGTTTGAGGTCCTGCTACACAGTGCATTCTGGGTTCCTGATCCATCTTCTGCTGTTGATCCTGCCAGGCACTCGTGCCACTCCCAACTTTTGTGCTTCCTGTTCATCCTACCAGGGCCCTCGAGTCGGAGCCGCAAGAGAGGTCACTCCCTGTCGGGCTCGTCCACTAGGTATGTGACAGATGGTGAGCAGTGACAGTGCATGCATCAGTGACACAATCCCTGTTGTGTTCCTGCTGGAGCAGACTCTGTGTGGAATTATGGATAAGGCACTGGAGGTAGAGCAGCAGGAGGAAGAGGAGGACATCCTTTCCTCTTAAGGCCCACTTTATCCAGACAACATCATTCCTATGTCACAGAACACACAGGAGGAAAGAGGGGGGGAGGCTGATGAGAAGGATTCTGGCACTTTCATGTGCTTCGAAGAAGAGGAAGACATGCTTTAATCTGTAAGCAATGGCTTTCCAACCCCAGGACCCTTGGGGGTAGTACGTGGCTGGGAGGAGGAAGTTCCAGATGCTGTCATCTTGAATGACCCCAAAGAATCTGCTTCTCAAGCCTCTGCAAATTTGAGGCACATGGGCAATGTCATGCTTCAAAGCCTGCGAAAGGACCCAAGAATACGTGGCATAAAGGAGAAGGATGAATACTGGTTGGCAACCCTCCTTGACCACTATAAGACCCCTTTCACACTGCCACGCCCATAGCGTGGGCGGTAAAAGACTGTTATTTTTAGCTGCGTTTTACAGTCGGATTTGCATCGCATTTCGGCCCCTAGCGAGGCGCTTTTACCCCCCCTAGTGGCCGGGAAAGGGTTAAAACCGCCCGCAAGACACCGCAATAGCGGCGTTTTGCCGGTGGTAATGCAGCGCTGCCCCGTTGATTTCAATGGGGAGCAGCGGCGGAGGAGCGGTAAACACACCGCTTCTTCACTGCTCCAAAGAAGCTGCTGGCAGGATTTTTCATGACGTCCTGCCAGCGCACCGCTCCAGTGTGAAAGCCCTCTGGCTTTTACACTGGAATGAATGGAGCAACAGTTTGAGGGCAGATTGCAGGCGCTATTTCTAACGCTATAGCACCTGCAAAATGCCCTCGTGTGAAAGGGGTCTAAGGGGAAGGTCTCAGAACTCACCCTGTCCCTACAGAGAGTACAGAAGATAAAATCTCTTGAGGACATTTTAAAGAGGATTTTATTGAACATTTTTCCTGACTCCAGTAGGTTACAGTGTGGTGGAAAACGTCATTTTGATTTTTCTGTTGGTCAAGAGAGGAGCGTTGGAGAAGGCGTCTGCCTAAAGTGAGGCGTTTTGGATTTTTTTCTAGTATTTTCCGCCCAGGGCTGTCACCTTTCACATACCATTGACAGCATCTGCATCATATGGTGGACGATTACCTCAGGGCCAAAACAGAGATGGAGATCTTTTCAGCTTATGATCCACTGACTTACTGGGTCGTGAGAACAGACCACTGGCCAGAACTTGCCCAGTATGCTATTGAGTCTTTAGGCTGCCCTGCATCCAGCGTGCTTTCAGAACGGGCATTCAGTGCTGCAGGAGGTTTCGTTAATGATCATAGAACGTGTCTGTCCACAGACACTGTGGACCGTTTGACTTATAAAAAAATGAATCAGTCCAGGATTACCAGCTATGATGCCCCTGATGCCGATATCACTGATTAAGTATTTTTGGGATGTGGAATCTCTACAGGACTTTGAGGCTACTTAGCTTTGAGGATGTTCAATCATTTTATCTGGAAGAATGTTTTTGGTATAGGTTTCATGGGCACAATTAACACCCAAAGACCAAATTTTCAGCACCTGTTTGACAGGTGCATATCATTGCAATTTTTTACAGCAAGGCCAATTCTTGCTTTCATCGAGTACCTCTATAGGGTTATGGTGGGAAGGCACCACCGACACCCAAAGACCAATTTTTCAGCACCTGTTTGACAGGTCCATATCCATCATTGCAATTTTTTACAGAAAGGCCAATTCTTGCTTTCATCAAGATTACCTCTATAGGGTTACAGTGGGAAGGCGCCACCGACACCCAAAGACCAATTTTTACGCACCCGTTACGTCTATCCAAAGTCAAAGTGACACCAGAATGTATCCAAAATATCTCTTATCACTACGCACTACACACTAAAAATTAAGTTTTTCACAAACTTTTTATTTTATTCATACATGTCCCCCAGGGCCTGACCCGAAACGCTATAACCATTGTATGCCCAATTACTTGCATATAAGCCTACAAAATGGGCAATTTTGATTTTTGACATTCAGATCCCATTGACTTTAATGGGGTTTGTTATTCGGGTCCAAACATTTGCGGTGTTCAAAAGTTCTGGTACAAACCAGAACCTTCTATGAGGAGGTGAGCTGTAATTTATGTAACTATGTCATTTGAATGCATGGCTAAAGACCTGGTGTAGGGAGGAAGATTTTGGGTTTGTAGAGCACTGGGCTGACTTTTCATTGGGGTGCAACCTATATGCTAAAGATGGTTTGCACTTGAATGGAAGGGGGACTGCTGTGCTGGGGGAGAGGTTTATGGGAAGGCTGGAGGAGTATTTAAATTAGGATTGAGGCAGGAGGGTGAACCAGAATTACATTGGGCAGACAGGTCAGTTAGGGGTCAGACATTAATGGAGGGTTGAATGGGGATAGATGGGGGGTGGGATGTGGCAGGTGACAAGAAATTTCCCATGTTGCAAACAGCCATTGAAAACTATAGTGCCATTTGTACTACTAAAAATAATATGAAAAACACCAGAGCAAAATGTAATAACGTATTAAAGTGTTTGTACACCAATGCCAGAAGTCTGCAAAGCAAAATATGTGAGTTGGAAGCTCTGGTGCATGAGGAGAGCTATGATGTAACCGGTATTGCTGAAACTTGGCTTCAATCCTCACAGGCTATTAATATTCCTGGCTATGCACTCTTTTGGAGAGACAGGGTAAAAAGGAAAGGTGGAGGGGTCTGTCTCTATGTGACAAGTGATCTCAAGGTAAGTGTGAAAGAGGACCTGGTTGATGGAGAGTGTGATGAGACTGAAGCATTATGGGTGGAACTGCATACAGATGTGCGTAGTTCAAAGTTAATCATTGGAGTTTGTTATAGACCACCCAATGTTAATGAGGAGGTGGAGACTCAGCTCCCTGCACAGATGGAAAGGGCTGCAAGGGCTGGCACAGTGATAATAATGGGGGATTTTAACTACCCAGAAATTGACTGGAGTAATGGCACTGCTGGGACAGTTAAAGGGAAAAAAATGATAAACCTATTAAACGACAATTTTATGGTCCAATTTATTGAAGCCCCAACTAGGAATGAAGCTCTGTTGGACCTGGCAATCTCAAACCATGCAGAGCTTATTACTAATGTCCAGATAAAGGAACACCCGGGTAGCAGTGATCATAACATGATTTCTTTTGATGTTAGCGCTAAACAAGATGAGGGCTGCTCTCCAGCACTTAGACTGGGAGATAATATTCGCTTCAATGAGCACAGAACAGAAATGGGAATTCTTCAAAAAGACTGTTTAGGACCTCACTGCAAGGTATATTCCCATGGGCAATACATTTAAAAGGCTTAGGACCTCACTGCAAAGTATATTCCCATGGGCAATACGTTTAAAAGGCTAAAAACAAAACCTATGTGGCTCACGGCCAAAGTTAAAAAAGCTATAAACTATAAGAGAAGAGCTTTTAAAAAATATAAAAATGAAGGAACACTAGTGTAATTTAAATGTTACAAAGAATTTAACAGAATAGGTAAAAAGGAAATCAAGGATGCAAAAATTCAAAACGAACGACTGCAAAAGATAGTAGGACAAACCCCAAAAAATTCTTCAAATATATTAATAGTAAAAAGGTCAAGTCTGAGCATGTAGGCCCTTTACAAAATAATCTAGAGTGGGTGACTGGGGACAAAGAGAAGGCTAATTTATTAAATACTTTCTTTGGCTCTGTGTATACAAAAGAGCATGGGGGAGCTCATGTCCATAATGGGGGTGGTAGTGACACAGCCCCAAATGATTCACAATGGCTCAAAAGTGATATGGTCCAGAAATATTTAGACAGAATAAAGGTGGATAAAGCACGTGGCCCTTATGGCATTCACCCACGGATCCTAAAAGAATTGAGCTCTGTAATTTCAGAGCCATTGTATCTAATTTTTAGGGACTCATTAATGATGGGAATAAAACCACTGGATTGGCGCAGGGCGAACGTGGTGCCTATATTTAAAAAGGGATCAAAGTCTTTACCAAGTAACTATAGACCTGTTAATTTAATAGTTTCTATAGCCAGGAAGATACTGCAGCGTTTAATAAAAGACCACATCGATGAGTTCTTTCTGGAAAAAAACACTTTAAGCAACAGACAGCATGGATTAATGAAAGACAGAAGTTGTCAGACAAACCTGATTTCTTTTTATGAAGAGGTAAGTAAAACCTTAGACAGAGGGATGGCTGTGGACGTGGTATACTTGGATTTTGCGAAAGTGTTCGACACAGTTCCCCTCACACGGCTCATGTGTAAGGTAAAGTCTACAGGTTTGGAAATATCAGTTTGTAAATGGATAGAAAACTGGCTAAAAGACAGAATTCAAAGAGTAGTGGTTAATGATTCTTACTCTGAATGGTCTAAGGTTATCAGTGGTGTACCCCAAGGTTCAGTGTTGGGACCCTTACTTTTTAACATCTTTATAAATTATATTGGATCTGTGTTCAAAAGTAACATTTCTGTCTTTGCAGATGACACCAAGATATGCAGTGGAATAATGCCCTTACAGGATGTCTCCAATTTACAAGCCGACCTCAATACACTGTCTAATTGGGCAACTATGTGGCAGATGAGGTTTAATGTTGATAAATGTAAAGTTATGCACTTGGGGGCTAAGAATATGCATGCATCATACATGCTAGGGGGAGCACAACTGGGGGAATCCATGGTGGAGAAGGATCTAGGGGTTTGGGTAGATCATAAGCTCAATAATAACATGCAATGCCAAGCTGCTGTTTCCAAAGCGAGCAAAGTCCTTTCTTGTATTAAGAGAGGTATGGACTCCAGAGAGAGATATCATTTCCCCCCCGTTCAAATCATTAGTAAGACCTCCCCTGGAATATGCAGTTCTCAAAAAGGATATCGGAGAACTGGAGAAAGTGCAGAGAAGGGCAACCAAACTGATAAGAGGCATGGAGGAGCTCAGCTATGAGGAAAGATTAGAGGGACTGAATTTATTCACTCTTGAGAAGAGGAGAATAAGGGGGGATATGATCAGCATGTTCAAATATATAAGGGGTCCATATAGTGATCTTGGTGTTGCGTAATTCTCTGTACGGTCAACCCAGAGGACACGGGGGCACTCTTTACATCTAGATGAAAAGAGATTTCATCTTCAAATGTGGAAATGTTTCTTCACAATAAGAGCTGTGAAAATGTGGAATAGACTCCCGCCAGAGGTGGTTATGGCCTGCTCAGTAGTGATGGACGAACGTTTCGCCCGGCGGTCGTTTCGCGGCGAATTTCCGACTTTCGCCGTCCGCGGGTTCGAACGCCTTTTTCCGTCGTTCGCCCCGGCGGACTTACGTGTTTAATGTATACAAGAACTTTAACCTTTCGTGACACGTTTATCATGTGTTACAGGACAACCAATTGAGACATGACAGCTCATGGACACTTGGACATTCCCCCTAACCTATAAATACACCCGATCCGGTGGCCATTTTACATTCTTTCTTCTGTCACTGTAGGGAAAGGATCCTGTGTGGAGTAGGGACAGAGAAAACGCTAGCTATTTGGTACACAAAAGTTCTTTTCAGGACTGGTATAGGTGTTAGGTCAGCAGCCTGAGTTTCTTTTGTCAGTTTAGATAAAGGGACAGAGCGCTGTATGCTGCTATTTTAGGGACAGCTCAGCCAGATTAGTCTTTCTTCATCATCATCATCATCATCATCATTAGCTGTTACTATCAGGTCCACAAAAGAGCTGTTCCAGCTAATCGTTCCAGCCTACTCTTTTTTGCCAATTTGTATAGGGACAGGCAGGAAGCAGTGTGTCAGGCAGTGAGGATAATTTTAAAGACTTGCTGTTACTATTAGTTCCACAAAGGTTCTTTTCAGGACTGGTATCAGTGGTACGGTAATAGGCTTGTACACGTATAATATTCTTTCTTCCAAATATAGAAAGAATATTATACTTGACTGCTGCCCTTCTGCTGCAGTCTGCTAATCATTCACAACTCACTTGTTCCACAAAGCTCTTTATCAGGACTGGTAACTTGGTCTGTCTAGGGTGCTACGGTACATAGGCTTGGGTGCGGTACAGTCTGCTGTTCTGTAAGGACCGCTATCGGTCCACAATACATAGGGTTGCCGTGCACTACTGCTGACCGCTGCCCTATACTGCAGCAGTCCTTCAGCGGTATAGGGACTGACGCACAGTCTGCTAAACACTAATACACAACCTGCTTGGTCCACAAAAGTTCTTATAAGGACTGGTAACTTGGTATAGGGTGCTACGGTACATAGGCCTGAGTGCGTTACAGTCTGCTGTTCTGTAAGGACCGCTATCGGTCCACAATACATAGGGTTGCCGTGCACTACTGCTGACCGCTGCCCTATACTGCAGCAGTCCTTCATTGGTATAGGGACTGACGTACAGTCTGCTAATCACTAACACACAACCTGCTTGGTCCACAAAAGTTCTTATAAGGACTGGTAACTTGGTATAGGGTGCTACGGTACATAGGCCTGAGTGCGTTACAGTCTGCTGTTCTGTAAGGACCGCTATCGGTCCACAATACATAGGGTTGCCGTGCACTACTGCTGACCGCTGCCCTATACTGCAGCAGTCCTTCAGCGGTATAGGGACTGACGCACAGTCTGCTAAACACTAACACACAACCTGCTTGGTCCACAAAAGTTTTTATAAGGACTGGTAACTTGGTATAGGGTGCTACGGTACATAGGCCTGAGTGCAGTACAGTCTGCTGTTCTGTAAGGACCGCTATCGGTCCACAATACATAGGGTTGCCGTGCACTACTGCTGACCGCTGCCCTATACTGCAGCAGTCCTTCATTGGTATAGGGACTGACGTACAGTCTGCTAATCACTAACACACAACCTGCTTGGTCCACAAAAGTTCTTATAAGGACTGGTAACTTGGTATAGGGTGCTACGGTACATAGGCCTGAGTGCGTTACAGTCTGCTGTTCTGTAAGGACCGCTATCGGTCCACAATACATAGGGTTGCCGTGCACTACTGCTGACCGCTGCCCTATACTGCAGCAGTCCTTCAGCGGTATAGGGACTGACGCACAGTCTGCTAAACACTAACACACAACCTGCTTGGTCCACAAAAGTTTTTATAAGGACTGGTAACTTGGTATAGGGTGCTACGGTACATAGGCCTGAGTGCAGTACAGTCTGCTGTTCTGTAAGGACCGCTATCGGTCCACAATACATAGGGTTGCCGTGCACTACTGCTGACCGCTGCCCTATACTGCAGCAGTCCTTCATTGGTATAGGGACTGACGTACAGTCTGCTAATCACTAACACACAACCTGCTTGGTCCACAAAAGTTCTTATAAGGACTGGTAACTTGGTATAGGGTGCTACGGTACATAGGCCTGAGTGCGTTACAGTCTGCTGTTCTGTAAGGACCGCTATCGGTCCACAATACATAGGGTTGCCGTGCACTACTGCTGACCGCTGCCCTATACTGCAGCAGTCCTTCAGCGGTATAGGGACTGACGCACAGTCTGCTAAACACTAACACACAACCTGCTTGGTCCACAAAAGTTTTTATAAGGACTGGTAACTTGGTATAGGGTGCTACGGTACATAGGCCTGAGTGCAGTACAGTCTGCTGTTCTGTAAGGACCGCTATCGGTCCACAATACATAGGGTTGCCGTGCACTACTGCTGACCGCTGCCCTATACTGCAGCAGTCCTTCATTGGTATAGGGACTGACGTACAGTCTGCTAATCACTAACACACAACCTGCTTGGTCCACAAAAGTTCTTATAAGGACTGGTAACTTGGTATAGGGTGCTACGGTACATAGGCCTGAGTGCGTTACAGTCTGCTGTTCTGTAAGGACCGCTATCGGTCCACAATACATAGGGTTGCCGTGCACTACTGCTGACCGCTGCCCTATACTGCAGCAGTCCTTCAGCGGTATAGGGACTGACGCACAGTCTGCTAAACACTAACACACAACCTGCTTGGTCCACAAAAGTTTTTATAAGGACTGGTAACTTGGTATAGGGTGCTACGGTACATAGGCCTGAGTGCAGTACAGTCTGCTGTTCTGTAAGGACCGCTATCGGTCCACAATACATAGGGTTGCCGTGCACTACTGCTGACCGCTGCCCTATACTGCAGCAGTCCTTCATTGGTATAGGGACTGACGTACAGTCTGCTAATCACTAACACACAACCTGCTTGGTCCACAAAAGTTCTTATAAGGACTGGTAACTTGGTATAGGGTGCTACGGTACATAGGCCTGAGTGCGTTACAGTCTGCTGTTCTGTAAGGACCGCTATCGGTCCACAATACATAGGGTTGCCGTGCACTACTGCTGACCGCTGCCCTATACTGCAGCAGTCCTTCATTGGTATAGGGACTGACGTACAGTCTGCTAATCACTAACACACAACCTGCTTGGTCCACAAAAGTTCTTATAAGGACTGGTAACTTGGTATAGGGTGCTACGGTACATAGGCCTGAGTGCGTTACAGTCTGCTGTTCTGTAAGGACCGCTATCGGTCCACAATACATAGGGTTGACGTGCACTACTGCTGACCGCTGCCCTATACTGCAGCAGTCCTTCAGCGGTATAGGGACTAAGAGTTTTGTCACAGGGTGATTTAAAAAATGACAGGCAGAGGAAGAGGCAGGCCCTTCCGCAGGGGTGGTAGGGGTAGGGCAGGAGCAACAGCCTTGAGCCAAAGTGGGAAGTTGCAGAAGGTGCGTTCAATTACTTTAAAGGACGCACCAGACTTGGTTGAGTGGCTCACTCAGCCTTATTCTTCTGCACCCTCCTCATCCTCTCGATCTGCACCCTCTTCTTCACTCTCTGCTATGTGCACCCCCAAAGACACTACCACCAACAACACCACCACCACCACATACCTTCCGCTTGAGTGCAAATGGGGGCCTTCATGCTCCAGTGTTTTAATAGGGACCCCCGTATAAAAAGCATGAGGGTCAAGGACCAGTACTGGGTGGCAACGTACTTAGATCCCCGGTACAAACACAAAATGGCGGAAATGTTACCGCCGTCGCAGAGGGCTGTCAGAATGCAGCACTTCCAGGCCTTGCTTCGAGAAATGCTGCATTCTGCTTTTGCGTGCGCTGGCAGAGGAGCAATTCCCACTCCCAGAGAAGGATTTGCGGGTACCAATCCAACAGCGCCTGCAAGAAGAGGCCGGTTTGAAGATGTGTTGGTGACTTCGGATATGAGGTCATTCTTTCAGCCGACCCATCGACAGGTGTCATCCGGATCCAGCATCAGGGAACGCCTAGACCGTCAGGTGTCCGACTACATTGGGTTAACGGCCGATGTGGACGCTCTGAGGAGTGATGAACCCCTAGACTACTGGGTGGGCAGGCTTGACCTCTGGCCAGAGCTTGCCCAATTTGCAATCGAACTGTTGGCTTGCCCCTCATCCAGTGTCCTGTCCGAAAGGACGTTCAGCGCAGCAGGGGGGATTGTGACCGATAAGCGTACTCGCCTAGCTCACGACAGTGTTAACTACCTCACATTTCTAAAAATGAATGAGGCATGGATCTCGGAGGAATTCAACACATGTGATCAGTAGACCATGTATATGTCTATAAACAATTTTTGGAATCAAGCACACAGACCTTCTTAATTCATTTGGCTCACTTCCCTGACCCAAAAAAGCACACCGTACTATATGCCCCTACCCTCCTCTTTGAAGAGGTTGAGCGGTGTCATATTTCTACTGGGGCTGCTTATTATGAGGGGTTCCCACCATCCCTGTGCTGTGCTGACTTCCTCCTGGGTGTTCTTATTATGAGGGGCTCCCACCATCCCTGTGCTGTGCTGACTTCCTCCTGGGGGTTCTTATTATGAGGGGATCACACCATCCCTGTGCTGTGCTGACTTCCTCCTGGGGCTGCTTACGGTGCTGCTGTCAGCGCTGTATGTCACGGAGCTGCTGTCAGCGCTGTATGTCACGGAGCTGCTGTCAGCGCTGTATGTCACGGAGCTGCTGTCAGCGCTGTATGTCACGGAGCTGCTGTCAGCGCTGTATGTCACGGAGCTGCTGTCAGCGCTGTATGTCACGGAGCTGCTGTCAGCGCTGTATGTCACGGAGCTGCTGTCAGCGCTGTATGTCACGGAGCTGCTGTCAGCGCTGTATGTCACGGAGCTGCTGTCAGCGCTGTATGTCACGGTGCTGCTGTCAGCGCTGTATGTCACGGAGCTGCTGTCAGCGCTGTATGTCACGGAGCTGCTGTCAGTGCTGTATGTCACGGAGCTGCTGTCAGCGCTGTATGTCACGGAGCTGCTGTCAGCGCTGTATGTCACGGAGCTGCTGTCAGCGCTGTATGTCACGGTGCTGCTGTCAGCGCTGTATGTCACGGAGCTGCTGTCAGCGCTGTATGTCACGGAGCTGCTGTCAGCGCTGTATGTCACGGAGCTGCTGTCAGCGCTGTATGTCACGGAGCTGCTGTCAGCGCTGTATGTCACGGAGCTGCTGTCAGCGCTGTATGTCACGGTGCTGATGTCAGTGCTCTGTATTACGGTGCTGCTGTCAGTGCTCTGTATCTCCTGCACCCTCTTGTTTGCCTACCCTGGTCCCTGACCTTCCCTCTCCTCCATTGCCTTCATTAGCTCCATAGTCCTGAATTGTCAGAACAATTTCCCAAATAAAAAAAAAATGCTTGTAGTTATCGATCCCAAATTCACCTCATACATGTATTATGCTATTGTCCAGGTGGTGGGACTACGTGCTACCCCCTAATAATTACCCCGTGGCCGCAAATTCGACCTAAAGGTTTGCGAAATTCGCCTCCCATTGAAGTCAATGGAGCCCGCGGCGAACGGTCGTTTTCGCGAACGTTTGTGTCCGTTCGCGTTTCGCGTTCGCGAAACGTCCCGTCGGAAGTTCGTCCATCACTACTGCTCAGTAGATTGCTTTAAGAAAGGCCTGGATACGTTCCTGAATGTACATACTGGAAGGAATTTTTTCCCCTGCTGTAGCAAATTGGAGCATGCTCTGCTGGAGTTTTTTTTTTTTGCTTTCCTCTGGATCAACTGTGGGCATAAAATTGGGTATATTGGATTGTACGATATTTTTTATTTATTTATTGTTTTTAAGGTTGAACTGGGTGGACTTGTGTCTTTTTTCAACCTGACTAACTATGTAACTATGAAAAAGGCCTGTGGGTGTAGTGTATCTAGATTTTGCTAAGGCATTTAATACTAGACATGTGCACATTGAAATATTTTGTTTCGCAATTTTGTTTTCGTCCAAAAAATACATTCATTTAGTTACTCCCGAAATTCGTTTTTATTTACTTAGTTTTTCGTTAAAAATTACATTCGTCCGAAAATCCAAATTAATTAAAGGGATTTATAAAGAGAATTTTTTTATTTTATTTTAATAACAAACATGTTATACTTACCTCCACTGTGCAGCTCGTTTTGCACAGAGTGGCCCTGAACCTGCTCTTCTGGGGTCCCTCGGCGGCTGTCTTGGCTTCCTCCCTCAGATGCTTCTCACGTTCATGCGAGCTCCCTCGCATTGTGAGAAGCATCTGCGGGCGCGCTCCCATGATACACCCGGCGGCTCCGTGTCAGTGGATGTGATTGACAGCAGCGCGAGCCAATGGATGCACTGCTTTCCATCCATCCACTCCAACCAATCAGCGGCCAGGCTGAATGGTGTAAAGGACGTCAGGACGAGCGCGGGACTTTCGAGGGGTGAGGTAAGTAAAACGGGGGGGCTGGGGGCGCAGGCAGTGTCAGATGTTTTTTCACCTTAATGCATAGAATGCATTAAGGTGAAAAAACATTTGCCTTTACAACCCCTTAAGGTCAAATCTGTCATTGAAGGCTTATGGTGTCTGTCGAATGTTCAAAGAAGATTCGTCGGAGCAGCTAAACTGTATGACTGTCAGGTCACCTTGAGGCGAGGTGACAGGTGCACACCGTAGGGATCAGGAGTGCACCGCAAGGTTGTGGACCCTACGGCTGACTGCTGCGGACGGGAGACAGGTCCCACCGGGGTTAGAGCGTAAGATTCCCTGGGGCGCGGAGTCTAAGAGCCAGCAGGTGTTCACCAGCGCCTCTAGTGGTGAAGATGGATTTGGCTGCAACTGGCTCCAGGTCGCGACCCCCAGGGTCCCCCAGCTCACACCCACAGTAGGCAACAGGAGGATAGGGATGGTGAGGGACAAAGCCAAGGTTGGGGCCACAAGCAGACAAGAATAGTCGGGGACACACCAAAAGGTCAGGATCACAGGCAAACAGGGATAGTCAAAGACACGCCAAAGTCGGTAATGGAAAACAGTAGAAGAGCACACGGCAGGAAACAGGAAGCTAACACACAAAGGAATACACAATGGATGATCAGCACTGATGGCCTGCAGTGCACAGGTTAATATAGGGCTCCCTGATAGGGCCTGGGGTGGAGCCATGCTTAGAGGAGAGGTTATGAAAACCACCAGGTGGAAGTGGCTGGCCTCTTAGTCTGAACACATGAGGGGAGGTAAGCAAACACAGGAAGATCACTGAATAACCATGACAATGACTCTATATAGTTTAGCTGCTCCATCAAATCTTCTTAGAACTTTCGACAAAGACTCAACGTTTGTATGTTTTTCGCTGCTTTGTCGAATCTTTGCCGTTCATGTTGAATGTATATAGTTCAAACTGAAAATTGGCTGGTGATAGTGATCACTGATCAGACAGGTAACAAGATAGGGTATATAGAATCTGAATCTATAATACAGAATCTATAATAATAAACCCCCCCCCCCCCCCCCCCACAACACAGGCAGCCTCTGAGGCTATCACAACACTAGCAACAGTAGTATCACTATCAAGTTCACAACACTAACACAATAGCAGCAGATTATTATGAAAAAGTTAAGTTGAACTGTAGCTTGCTTCACTATTGTTCTGCTGCTGTGCTTATGCTTAATTGCTAAATAATTTAGGTTCTCTGATAAACGGACCAGCTAAGATTGACTGTCTTCTTAAATGATTCAGTGTGTGTGTCTCTCTCTGCTAGCAACTGTAAGTGAAAGTAAGTTGGCTGTACGTGTGTACTTAGTTCTAGCTATTTTATTGCTCCTCCTCTTTGGTTACAATCAGCCAATAACATTCATCATCATCATTATTTTTATTTTACTTCCCCCACCCAATTCCAGCAGCGATCTTTTTTCTCTATGTCGAATCTTTTCTCTCTATGTCGAATAATCTTGGACTAATAGAGTTAAGGTTAGGCATATTGGACCACAAGTTCGATAGACACAGATTGTTATTGTCAGCGTCATGTCGAATCTCCGATCTATATTGAACTGTTGTCACAACGAAAACAAAAATAAAGCATTTGTTTATGTCCGATCTTTTGTTTTTCGGATTCTGCACTTTTGTTACCGTTTGTTAAAATGATAACGAAAATACCTGAAATTCCGACGAAAACGCATTCGGACGAAAACGAATGCACATGTCTATTTAATACAGTACCCCATAAATGAATAATTTACAAATTATGGTGATTTGGCATTGATGACATGATATTTACCTGTTGTGGCACATCATGATAGTGCCAAAACAGTCAGGTAACTCCATGCAAAATATGATTTTTTTCAAGGCTTTCCTACCTCTTTTATTTAAAAGAAAGTCAAAATTCATACAGGTACTGCATGTCTTCCCATGGAAGGGGTTCTCACTATCACTATGAATCAACAAAATAACATTCAGCTTTCTGGCTCTCTGTTGGCAGCTTTACTGCTCTGAGTAGCTCTTCAGGCTCCTCCTGTACATTAGTACCCTTTTGGACCTCTTGACCATGAAACAAGTCCCAGTGTTTATGTACAGACACTACATGTTATACCTTAAGGGTTCCACATGTACTGTCACTTTAAGGCTGGCTCCACCCAGGAGTGATGACAAGGGTCAAGGGGTATAGTAGCCATCTTGGACACATGTAAGCAGCCTAATAAGATGTACTGTCCTGAGATGCATGTTGCAGTGTACAGTGAGTACTGAAATAAAAATCCATTGTTCCAGACCAGAGTCTTGTGTCTCTCACAACACAGAGGATATAACAGTGGCGACGAGGATGGGATTTACAAAGTGTCTATCAGTCTGAGAGAGAGACAAAGACATTGTGGATTGTCACCTGGATAAAAGCAATCACAGATCCCAGCAGGAAAATGTCATTGATCGGGACATTGAGTGAATTTGATGGAAAACAGACATCCTGGAGTTCCTGGGTGGAGAGACTGGAACAGTATTTCAGTGCAAATGCCATCCCAGGTGAAAGGCAAGTAGCAGTATTTCTGACAGTGGTCGGTGCTCAGACATATGACATTCTCAGGGATCTTCTTTTTCCTGTAAAACCAGCAACTAAGACATTGGCAGAGCTCCTGAAACTGTTAGAGGGTCACTTCCAGCCTAAACCACTAGAGATTGCAGAAAGATTTTGTTTTTATCAGAGGCAGCAGCAGCCAGGTGAAGAAATTAAAGCTTATGTGCTTGCCCTTCGCAGACTAGCCTCTACCTGTTCATTTGGGGAGTACCTACCTACTGCACTGAGAGATACGTTTGTCATGGGACTGAATTGTGAGTCTAGCCAAAAGAGACTGTTAACAGAGAAAGACCTTACCCTTGCAAAGGCAATTGCTTCAATGATGGAAATGGCTGTGAAAGATACAGAGGAATTGAACCCCCAGGGCAGAAGGGAAGAGGTGAAACAAGAAGTTTTCAGAGCAGCAGTCAAGCCCACAGTCACAAACTGGAAATACAGACCTCCACCAGGCCGGGAGTCAGCTTGCTACCGTTGTGGGAATACAGACCATGATCACAAAGTCTGCAGGTTTAAGGATCAGCCCTGTCATAATTGTGGTAAAACAGGCCATCTGAAACGAGTTTGCCGGAGCAAGAAGGTGCGAGATAAACAACCTCTGAACCCCAAGACAAAGACCTATATGGTGGGAAGATATACATCATTATCTGAGTCAGAGGATGAGGAAGTGCTCCACAGATTAGACATACATCATATGCATTCAGCACCCTCTGCAATGACTGTAGAGGTAACCATTGAGGGAAAGAAACTAAATATGGATGTAGACACAGGAGCAGCAGTTTCAGTTATCACTCAGAAACAATGGAGACAACTTCAGACCCGAACAACTGTCCGCCCAACGCCAATCAAACTGCAGACATACTCAAAGCAGATACTCCACCCACTGGGTTATGCAAAAGTGCAGGTATTGTACAAGGGTCAGACAAAGAGACTGCCATTATATATACTAGAAAATGGGGGACCCCCTCTCTTTGGGAGAGACTGGATTGCTCACTTTGGTATGCCAGACATCGCCATAAATCCCTGTAACACTGTGACAATTCCATTAGGAGATAATGAGGGATGGGTGGTGTCCCTGAAGCAGCGGTTCCCAAAGATCTTTGATGACCAGTTGGGGAAAATAAAGCATGACTGTGTGAGACTCAAGCTGAAACCCAACGCCCAGCCTAAGTTCTTCAAGGCTCGCACAGTACCTTTCGCACTCCGAGCAGGAGTGGAAGCAGAACTAAGTCGGCTGGAGGAACAAGGTGTCATCTCAAAGGTAGAGCACAGCGAGTGGGCATCACCTGTTGTACCAGTGAAGAAAGCGAATGGGGACTTGCGCATTTGTGGCGATTTCCGCATGGCACTGAACTCCCAACTGGAAATAGACCAGTATCCTCTACCCAGAGTAGATTACATTTTTTGCCTCTCTTGCAGGGGGTCAAAAGTTCACCAAGCTTGATCTCAAACAATCATATTTACAGTTTGAGGTCCATCCTTCTTCCCGCAAATTTCTGACCATCAACACCCACAAGGGACTGTATGAGTACAATCGGATGGTGTTTGGTGTAGCCTCTGCCCCAGCCATTTGGCAACGGAAGATGGATGAGATTTTGGCGGACATTCCTTTCACGCAGTGCCTGTTAGATGACATGCTCATCACGGGACGGACGGACCAGGAACACAAGCGAAACGTGGAGCTTGTGTTGGAAAGACTCCAAGAGCAGGGTCTGAAAGTGAACTTAGCAAAATGCCAATTCATGGTGCCTAAATTGGTGTTTTGTTGGCCACCTTGTGGATGCAGACGGTATACACACCACAGAAGCTAAGGTTGATGCCTTAGTCAAAGCTCCTGCCCCAACCAATGTCCAGCAGCTGCGATCATACCTTGGCTTGCTGAACTATTACCACAAATTTCTGCCAGATCTGGCACACACCTTGTTTCCGTTGAACAAGCTTTTGGAGAAACACTCCAGATGGGACTGGTCGGCCGCATGCCAATGCGCTTTTGAAGTCTCTAAGCGGAAGCTGTTGGCGTCACGTATGCTTGTTCACTATGACCTCCAGAAGCCTCTGACCTTGGCTTGTGATACCTCACCCTATGGTCTGGGGGCTGTACTGTCTCACATCTTACCAGATGGGTCAGAAAAACCAGTGGCATTTGCCTCCAGGTCTTTGACAAAAGCAGAAAGCAATTACTCACACATTGACAAAGAGGCTCTTGCGCTGATATGGGCAATTAAGAAGTTTCATCTTTACCTGTATGGTAGGGAATTCACCATACTGACAGACCATAAACCACTCCTTCAGATCTTTAGCCCTGACAAAGGCATCTCTCAGACTTCTGCGGCCCGCCTCCAACGCTATGCCCTGTTCTTGGGAGCCTACAGTTATAAGATCCAGTATCGCGGTCATGATGCCAATGCTAATGCGGACGCAATGTCCCGACTGACAGGGAGGTCAATGGACTCCACTCCACCGGTCAAGAGTTGTGGTTACACCAGCCTGTCCTTCTTGTCTTCTGGGGAGATAGCAGCCCATACAGCCAAGGATACCTTTCTGAAAACAATACTCTCCTGGGTACGGTCCGGTTGGCCTGCAACCGTCACACAGGATTATGAACCTTTTTTCCGTAGGCGTATGGAATTAACTGTGGCTGGTAACTGTGTTTTATGGGGAGACCGAGTGATCATTCCACAGACCCTCCGGAGACACATTCTGGACTTGCTACATACTGGTCATCCCGGGGGCACACGTATGAAACAAAAGGCCCGAGGCTATGTGTGGTGGCCAAACTTAGACTCAGATATCACAACATATGTGAATGCTTGTGCTGGATGTGCACAAACTGCAAGAGACCCTCCTCGAGGGTGCGTCCAGCCCTGGACTTGGCCCACGGTTCCTTGGTTTCGCCTACACTTGGACTTTGCAGGTCCGATCAGAGGACACACCTTCTTGATCATAGTGGAGGCCCATTCAAAGTGGCCTGAGGTAATTCCTGTTACTCAGCCAACAACTAAAGCAACAGTTTCCATACTGTTTCATCTCACTGCTACATTTGGATACCCCAGAGAAATCGTCACAGACAATGGTGCACAATTCACCAGTCAGGAGTTTCAGCGTTTCTTGACTGCCCACAACATCAAGCACAAGTTTACCGCACCTTACCACCCAGCTACAAATGGTCAAGCAGAGCGGTTTGTGCAGACTTTTAAACGCTATTTCAAAGCTACAGTGGCTACAAGTAAACAACAGTCCCTGTCACCCCAGCAGCTGGACTCCTTCCTTTCTGCTTACAGAAACACACCGCATGCAACCACTGGGAAAACCCCAGCAGAACTCCCTCTGGGTCGGCAGCCATGGACTGTTTTGGACATGCTCCGCCCTCAAACAGTCCAGGAACATGTATTGCAGTCCCAAGACAAGATGGTCAAACACCATGAGATCCCCCGATTCACAGCCCAACAAAAGGTATGGGCCCGATCTTATGGGCTTCCAACACCCGTTGGCTTCCTGCTGTCATTGCAGAGACTTTGGGACCCAAGATGTATAGGGTCTGCCTTGAAGATGGTTCCATTTGCAGAAGGCATGCAGACCAACTGCATCCTCATTTTCAACTGCATGAATCCCTGACGCCGGCTAAACCACCAGTGTTGCAAGGAACTGCTCCCAGCGGACCAGAATGCATGGGAACTGATGATTGGGCAGACTCTGAACTTTTGAACTCGGCTCCAACAGAGCCCTCCAGCCCTGGTCCGGAGGTTGGTTCACCCACTGAGCTGGGGGATCCCTTCTTGGCACCGCCGGTGCCCATTCCGGCTGACCCTGTTTCTTCCGATCCCGAGTCGATGGCTGCCCGCCCTCAACGATACTGTCGCCCTCCTGACCGGTTTCAGCTTCAAGACCGGTTACGAGACTTTCGCCGGGGCCGCCGAAAGTGATCCAATGACATTGTATCGCCGTAACTGTCCCTGGAATGTTGCTCTCACATCTGGATGCAGGAAAAGTCATGGGCATCTCCTGTGTTTGGAGGACTGTTATTGGACAGTTATTAGTTAATGTTTTGTGCCTTTTCTCATTTTGTTGTTTTGTTGTTTTTTTTTTGTTTTTTTTTAGGGATGGATGGAAGGTGTTATACCTTAAGGGTTCCACATGTACTGCCACTTTAAGGCTGGCTCCACCCAGGAGTGATGACAAGGGTCAAGGGGTATAGTAGCCATCTTGGACACATGTAAGCAGTCTAATAAGATGTACAGTGAGTACTGAAATAAACATCCATTGTTCCAGACCAGAGTCTTGTGTCTCTCACAACACAGTGGATATAACACTACACTTCAGCTCTGCATCTACCTTAAAGCTTCCTAGCTGCTCTGTCCCTCATGGACTCTCTCTATAGCTACCTAGCTGCTCTGTTCCTCATGGACTCTCTCTCAGGCTTGGGCCTTGCTCTGTCCCGGCCTAGACACCATGGTGCACACCAGCAACTCTCATGGCTCCCTTCGCACACTGACCCGCTCAGGAGGGTGAGGCTCTGGGCTCTAACTCTGGCTTAGTGTGCTTCTTAGAAAATAAATCTGGTATAAACGACCCTTTTAAAGAGTCGCCCTGCACCCTGACACACTGGATAGAAAACTGGTTGCAGAAGTGTGTTAAGAGGGTGGTGATTAATGCAGTGGCAGAATTACAAGGATCACAAAAGTCATACTTCCAACCTGGCCCCGGCATTCCGTCACTGTGTGCTCTGCAGGCAGTCAAGTGGGAAGCTAACAAGCTCGCATTTCCTGCGGAGCACACACAGGAGAAGGGAGGGAGATAAGGGGGAGCAGATCAGCTGTATACTCTGTCATCCTGTGTGAGAGAGGACAGACGGAGGGGGATATAGAACTGTCAATGCTGGCTCTGTGCTGCTGTTCTATGAGAGACACGCTCTCCACTCAGAGCCGTGCTGTCCTGAGAAGGCAGAAGGCACTGATGGATGCTGATAGAAGGCACTGATGGATGCTGATAGAAGGCACTGATGAGCACCGATAGAAGATACTGATGAGCACTGATAGAAGGCACTGATGGACACTGATAGGAGGCACTGGTGGACACTGATAGGAGGCACTGGTGGACACTGATAGGCAGCATTAATGAGCACTGATAGATTGCACCGATGATTGGGGCACTGATTATCAGTGTAAACAGTTTACTGACATTCTTGACAGTTAACGGCAGTCTGTTCCTCATACAGACACAGCGTGGGAGGAAAGGGCTGCGAATAACTGGCAAGTCTCTTTACATGTGTTCAGCTACGCGTCATGGTGTCACTCCCCTGATGAAGTCACGTAGCCGTGACGTAACGCGTAGGGATAGGATAGGCGCTCCATATTGATGTAAGCGAACGAGCTCGGCGCTCGTAAGAGATAAGCGTTGTCTTTTTTAATAAATGTGTTGCTGTTTTTAAAAAATACTACACTATATGGCACTCCCCTTGTTTTGAGCTACTCCCGCTACTGCTGAGAGGCAAAGGCATTTTAAGGATAACCCCAGGAGTCCAGGCATAAATATTATCCATTCAGATCCTAGGACATGGGGAAAAGGTGGTGAAACGGGCAGTATTTTAATACATGCGGTTACCACTTTACCGCAAGGTAAGAGGCCATTACTTACTCGTGTGGTTTGGCACGAAGAGGAAAAACACTTTTGCACATGTGGAATATTTTGCACCTCAGATAACTTTGCACAAGGAAATACTTCAGAAGATTTTTGAAGTAAAAGATTGGCATGTTTGGACAATTACATCTGTCTGTAAGGATTGGTTGATTTATGTGGACTATACGTTACCAGATTGACTTAATTATTTATTGTATTGACATGCAATTTTTTGTTCCACGCATGCGAATCAGCTTGCACAGGTTTTGCATGTGAGCACTTTTTGGAACATTCATTATTGACATGCAGAATATATGATACCAGTGTATTATATAGTGATATTTAGCACTTTATTTGCAGTTTTTTGCACGTTTTTAATGTATTCATTCTAAGTTTCATATGATTTTTACACAGAAGTTAAGTTTTGCACTGTGTACTTTAATATTGTTTTTTAGGTATATGCACCATAAGTAATTCTTTGCAATACATGCAGATTGCTATTATTCTTAGGTATTTTGAGCATTGACTACTTGCACAATTGAATAATTAATTTTCTATCCCGCTGATCTATGTTATCTTGACACATACTGATCTTATATTTTCCACTTATTCCTTTTGAACAGCACAACATCATTTTCTCTAATATAGTGTACATTCAGTGGATACGGCTTGATCCACCTAGGTGTTTGCGGCAGTTCTCCCCCTCCCCTTTTTTGCTTTTATCATTTCCGTTTTGCACATGGTAGCGTGAGAATAATTTCTTATTTTACTATTTCGCTCAAGCTGTCTTGCATACACACGGTCACAACAAATTCCGACCGTCAAGAAGGCGCTGACGTACAACACGAACGATGGGACTAGAAAAAGGAAGTTCAATACCCAGTAGCCAATAGCTTCTGCCTCGTAGTTGAATCTGAGCATGCATGAGTTTTTGCACATCAGAATTGCATACACACAAATGCATTTTCGGATAGGAACTTTTTCCAAACGAAAAATTGAGAACATGCTCCCAATCTTTTGCTGGCCGATATTTTGCTGGCCGAAGTTGGATAGAACATGCACACGATCACATTTTCTGACCAAAAGCTTTCACCGGCCTTTTGCTGTCCGAATTTCCGATCTTGTGTAGGCGGCATTAGTGTTTCCCTGCAAACACAATGTACAAGAAGATGCAAAAGAATAATCACACACACACACATACTCTCCGGTTGAACTGGATTAACCAATGTCTTCATTCAACCTTGAAAAATATGTAACTATGTATGCTTTTGTGAGCACTGCTACACTTTCTTGTTTTCTTAGTTTTTTTAGTTTTAATATAGTATAAGTGCAAAGTGAATTTTCGCGTTAAAATTGTATTTTCACTTAGAGTGTGAGTGAATGTGATTCACTTTTTAAAGAATATCCATGATTTGATGATGGAAGTGAGCAGAGCACCTCATTCTTTAAAGGATAAGTTCACATTTCATAACATGTTACATGTTTCATAGGGATGAGCCGAACACCTCCCCCACCCCCCCCCCCCCCCCCCCCGGTTCGGTTTGCAGCAGAACATGAGAACAAGCAAAAAATGTGTGCGAACACGCAAACACCATTAAAGTCTATGAAGCGCGAACGTGAAAAATCAAAAGTACTCATTTTAAAGGCTTATATGCAAGTTATTCACTGGAGAAAAAGAAGGACATTATCATAAGACTTGCCGATAAGGGAGGTGGCATTGTGGTTCTGAACAAGGATTTCTATCATGGGCAGATGATGGATCTGCTTAATGACATATCTACATACAAAAAAATTAGACAGGGACCCTACTAACATATATAGGGAACAACTGATGGCATTAATTAACTGGGGCTCGAGATATCAGGTTCTAAATAAGAAGCAACAAAGGTTTTTGTTGCCAAGTGCATGCCGCAACCCTGTCATTTATACTCTCCCTAAGGTCCATAAAAATGCAAGAACGCCACCTCTCAGACCCATTATTAATGGCATTGGTTTGGTAACATCAAGACTTGGGGAATATCTTGATAGGTTCCTCCAGCCTAGTGTTATAGCCACTAAGGCTTATCTAAGGGACAATAAGGATTTGTTGATATCGCTGAATAGGTTGGAATTGGACATTAGTGAACCCACATTTCTAATAACGGCAGATGTATCATCAGTGTTAGGGATGAGCTTCGTGTTCGAGTCGAACGCATGTTCGACTCGAACATCGGTCGTTCGTGCGTTCGCCGAATTCCGAACGTTTGGGCCGTTCGCGGCAAAATTCGTGTGGCCCACAATGCACTGCGATGGCGCAATGCATTGCTGTCTCATGATTGGCCAAGCATGCACTGTGACCCCGCATGCTTGGCCAATCGCAGCGCCAGTAGCGGGAAGAGCAATGGTTGGCCACAGGCATCCTGCCTGTGGCCAATCATAGCTCAGACTGTGTAGTGCACGCCCCCACACTATATAAAGCTGCCTTTCAGGCGGCCTCGTGTAGTGTTTGTTAGCATCTGAAGCAGTGGGTGTTCTGTGTACCTTCAACACAGTTACACACCAATCGTTTTTGGCTGATTTACTATTTTGCTCTTGTGTAGTGGTTACTGTCTGTGCCCTGACCGCAGTATACACCACTATATTCACCTCACCTATATAGCTAGTGATCTAGCTTTAATAATAGAGCTTGCAGTCAGTAGTGTTAGTGCGTGCTGTCTGCGTGCTCTGTACCCAGTACATACCACTATATACACCTACATAGCTGTTCTCTATTTGAGCCCGATTGTCATTTGCTGGAGTTATTGGAAGTTGTGTGTGCCTCCAGCACAGCACAGTATACATCTGTATATACTCCTTTAACTCTGCTGTTTTCTTGTTATTGTCTGCGTGCCCTGACCTCAGTATACACCGTGATATTCACCTCACCTATATAGCTAGTGGTCCATCTTTAACAATAGAGCTTGCAGTCAGCAGTGTCACTCAGGAGATAGTGCGTGCTGTGTGCCTGCTCTGTACCCAGTACATACCGCTATTATCCACCTACATAGCTGTTCTCTATTTGGGCCCGATTGGCATCTGCTGGAGTTATTGGAAGTTGTGTGTGCTTCCAGCACAGCACAGTATACATCTGTATATACCCCTTTAACTCTGCTGTTTTCTGGTTATTGTCTGCGTGCCCTGACCGCAGTATACACCGTGATATTCACCTCACCTATATAGCTAGTGGTCCATCTTTAACAATAGAGCTTGCAGTCAGCAGTGTCACTCAGGAGATAGTGCGTGCTGTGTGCCTGCTCTGTACCCAGTACATACCGCTATTATCCACCTACATAGCTGTTCTCTATTTGGGCCCGATTGACATCTGCTGGAGTTATTGGAAGTTGTGTGTGCTTCCAGCACAGCACAGTATACATCTGTATATACCCCTTTAACTCTGCTGTTTTCTGGTTAATGTCTGCGTGCCCTGACCGCAGTATACACCGTGATATTCACCTCACCTATATAGCTAGTGGTCCATCTTTAACAATAGAGCTTGCAGTCAGCAGTGTCACTCAGGAGATAGTGCGTGCTGTGTGCCTGCTCTGTACCCAGTACATACCGCTATTATCCACCTACATAGCTGTTCTCTATTTGGGCCCGATTGACATCTGCTGGAGTTATTGGAAGTTGTGTGTGCTTCCAGCACAGCACAGTATACATCTGTATATACCCCTTTAACTCTGCTGTTCTATAAAAAAGGCATCTGCAGGAGTTAGTGGGTGTTGTGTGCCTCCAGCACAATATAAACTACCCAACTACTGTTTTACCCAACTCCCTTCAGGCCATTACCATGTCTGGAAGGCCAGCAAGGAGAGGCAGACAGGCGCGAGCCGATAAAAGAGGGCAAGCAGGCTCTGTGTCTAGAGACAACAGTGCTGGTCGGGGACGCGGTGCATTGTCATCAGCACGTGGCCATGGGACATGCTTGTCCTTCTTTTCTGCAGCTGGACATGTTGAACCGCAACATGCCAACGACTTGGTAGAGTGGATGACCAAGCCCTCTTCATCCTCCTCATCCTCTCTCACCCAGTCTCAGGGTAGTAGAAAAGCAGCTGCTAACACATCGTCGTCCCTCCTCTCAATGTCATCATCAGTGACTCCTTCCCTAGACCCACCACGTCCTCCTGAGGAGTCTCCTGAACTCTTTGAGCACAGTGTTGGGTACATGCTCCAGGAGGATGCCCAGTGTTTGGTGGGCTCTGATGATGACACTCAGCTAGAGGAAGGCAGTAGCGTGAGCACAGAGAGAGGGGATGCTCAAGAAGGACAGCAATCTGGCAGTCATGTTCCACAAGCTGCAGCACACTGCCAGGTTTGCTACAGCGATGAAGAGGGAGGGGATGATGAGGGCACTGACTCCACGTGGGTGCCTGGAAGGAGGGAGGAGGAGGAGGAGGAGGAGGAGGCACATGTCCAACGAGGCAGGATGCCCTCCGGGGCCAGCTTAGGGGCAGCACACCGACTGAATCACACCGCAGAGCTCCGCCTGCGCAGAGCGCTTCCTCTGCGCGTTATTCTAAAAGTTCTTTGGTGTGGGCCTTTTTTGAGACGAGTGCATCAGATCGCACCGCTGCTATTTGCAACATATGTCTCAAGCGTATCTCACGTGGCCAAAACATCAGCCGCTTGGGCACCACATGCTTGACCAGACATATGTTGACCTGCCATGCAGCTCGTTGGCAAGCATACCTCAAAGACCCACACCAAAGAACAAAGCGGACCTCTCCTTGCTCCTCATCAGCTGGCATCTCCAACCCCACTAGACCTTCAGTCCTCTCTGAAACCTGCTCTGAGAGGAATGAAGGTGTAGAATTAGGTGTGTCACAGCCAAGTGCTTCCGGGCACTTTGCTAGCAGTATACCCACGTCCGATTATAGCAGGCAAATTACACTGCAGCAGCTGCTGGACCATCGAAAGAAGTTCACTCCCAGCCATCCACATGCCCAGCGGTTGAATGCTAGCTTGGCTAAATTGCTAGCACTTCAACTGCTGCCTTTTCAGTTGGTAGACTCGGCCCCCTTCCGTGAGTTTGTACAATGTGCGGTTCCTCAGTGGCAGGTCCCCAAACGCCACTTTTTCTCACGGAAGGCAATTCCGGCTCTCTACCGGCATGTGGAAGGCAATGTCCTTGCCTCGCTGGACAGGGCGGTCAGCGGTAAGGTGCATATTACCGCTGACTCATGGTCCAGCAGGCATGGACAGGGACGTTACCTGTCTTTCACGGCCCATTGGGTCACTCTTCTGGCTGCTGGGAAGGATGCAGGACAAGGTGCAGTAGTATTGGAGGTTGTTCCGCCACCACGCCTCCAAAATGCTACTATTGGTTGTGACACACCTCTCTCCTCCACCCCCTCCTCTTCTTCTTCCTCCATGGCCTCTTCCAGTGCTCTGTCCTCAGAACCAGCGGTGCTCCGTAGGCGTTGCAGGGGCTACGCAAGTACGCAGGCAAAACGATGCCATGCCGTGCTTGCGCTGGTTTGTTTGGGGGACAGGAGCCACACTGGGGCGGATGTTTTGTCAGCTCTGCAGGGGCAGGCCGAGAGGTGGTTGATGCCACACCAGCTTAAGCCAGGAATGGTGGTTTGCGACAATGGCACCAACCTCCTCTCCGCCCTCCGACAGGGACAACTGACCCATGTGCCCTGTGTAGCTCACGTCCTTAACCTGGTGGTGCAGCGGTTCTTGGGCAGGTACCCCGGCTTACAGGATGTCCTGAAACAGGCCAGGAGAGTCTGTGTGCATTTCCGCCGATCATTTAATGCCTGTGCTCGGCTGGCTGAGCTCCAAAAGGAGTTGAACCTGCCCAAGAACCGCCTTATATGTGACATGCCCACCAGATGGAACTCAACATTGGCCATGCTGCAGCGGCTGCACACGCAGCAGAGGGCCATCAATGAGTACCTGTGCGACTACGGCACCAGGACAGGGTCAGGAGAGCTTGGTTTTTTCTCACCACGCCAGTGGGGCATGATCAGGGATGCATGCACTGTCCTGTCACCGTTTGAGGAGGCCACAAGGATGGTGAGCAGTGACAGTGCATGCATC
Organism: Lithobates pipiens; assembly: GCF_037356315.1. Lineage (NCBI taxonomy): Eukaryota > Metazoa > Chordata > Amphibia > Anura > Ranidae > Lithobates > Lithobates pipiens. The sequence goes on along the minus strand of NW_027507764.1, from coordinate 255,311,859 downwards.
AGTGACACTATACCTCTTGTCCACCTCTTGGAGCATACGCTGCGTGGAATAATGGACAGGGCACTTGAGGCAGAACAGAGGCAGGAAGAGGAGGACTTCCTTGCCTCTCAAGGCCCCCTTTATCCAGACAGTGTTCCTGCTGTGCCACCCATCACACAGGAAGAGGGTGAGGAGGAGGAAGAGGAGGAGGAGGATGATTGTGTCAGCATGGAGGTGGAGGCTGGCACTCAGCATCAGCAGCAGCAGTCTTATAGGGATGATTTACAGTCCCAAGAAACACGTGGACTTGTACGTGGCTGGGAGGAGGTAGCTGCGGATCATGTTGTCCTTAGTGACCCAGAGGACTCCGGACCGAATGCCTCAGCTAACCTACGCTGCATGGCCTCCCTGATCCTGCAAAGCCTGCGGAAGGATCCTCGTATTCTTCGGATCAAGGAGAGGGACCATTACTGGCTGGCCACTCTCCTTGATCCACGGTACAAGGGTAAGGTTGCCGACCTTATCTTGCCATCGCAGAGGGAGCAGAGGATGAGACATCTCCGGGAGGCCTTGCAGAAAGCTCTGTGCAACGCGTTCCCAGAGACTGGGAGGTCACAAACTCCTGGTCCTGGACAACGTGTTGCTGAGGCATCAGTCAGAAGGAGCGGTGGAGAAGGTGGCCGTCTGACTGATGCTTTCAGACAATTTTTTAGTCCGCAGCCCCAAGGTATGATTGGTTCCAGCACCCATCGCCAGCGTCTAATTTACATGGTGCAGGAATACCTAGGGGCAAGGTCAGACTTGGACACCTTTCCCACTGAAAATCCTCTGGCTTACTGGGTCTTGAGGATGGATCACTGGCCAGAGCTTGCACAGTATGCAATTGAGCTACTGGCCTGTCCTGCATCCAGCGTTCTTTCGGAACGCACCTTCAGTGCTGCTGGTGGCTTCGTTACCGATCACAGGGTGCGCCTGTCCACCGAATCAGTTGATCGACTGACCTTCATCAAGATGAATCAGTCTTGGATCACCCACAGCTACCAAATACCTGAAGCTGATGTAACCGAATAATTTTTTTTGAAATACCACATCCCTTCAAGACTGCCTATGCTGATGCTGAGTGACTGTCCTGTTATGTTGATTGTCTATCCTCTTCCTCCTCCGCTGATATGTTGGAAGAACATTTTTGGTTCTGGGTGATGCCAGCAGCCCAATTTTTCTGCCCCTGTTTAACAGGGGCGTTTAAGTACAATTTTTGATGCAATGCTTTGCAGCAGGGCTAATTCCTGCAAAAAAACTAGAGTATATGGCAGAGGTTGCAGTGTGATGGCACCAGTGCCTAAGGCCCAATTTTTCTGCCCCTGTTTAACAGGGGCGTTTAAGTAAAATTTTTTATGCAATGCTTTGCAGCAGGGCTAATTCCTGCAATAAAACTAGAGTGTATGGCAGAGGTTGCAGTGTGATGGCACCAGTGCCTAAGGCCCAATTTTTCTGCCCCTGTTTAACAGGGACATGTAATTACAATTCTTGATATAATATTTCACAGGAGGGCCCCTTCCTGTGCCCACCCAGAGTAACTGTGAGGACTTATAGTGTTGTGGCACCAGCACCACAACCACCAAAGGTCAATTTTTCTACCACTGTTCAACAATGGCATGTAATTACAATTCTTGATATAATCGTTCACAGCAGGGCGCTCCAGCGGCCACCAAGAGTCACTTTGAGGGCTTACAATGTTGTTGCAAAACCAACACCTTGTTCCGCCATTTCTGCAGAGCATATAGGGCAGGCCCCTACTTTCAAACATCCAATTTACAAACATCTCCTACTTGCAAACGGAAGGAGACAACAGCAAGTGAGATGAAAAAAGATGGACGACAAAACAAATTATACAGGGGTGATAACCCTTCCCTATGTTTTCCAAAAAGCTTAAAGATATTTTTTTTGACTGGAGCTACACTTTAAAAATGTACCGGTTGAAAATGACAAACAGATTCAACTTAACACAACAAACCTACACAGTCCCTGTCTTGTTTGCACCGCCTGTATACTGCTGTTCTGAGTATATAGGGCCTGGGGGCCACACGCATTTCCTTTTTTTTAATATGGGTACAGGGTTCCCCTTAATGTGCGTACAAGACCCAAATAGGCTGGTAATGGGCAGGGAGGGCTACCCATGCCATTTTTCTGAATGATTTTCAACCATATTGCAGGAACCAGATATAACATTAAAACCGCAAGCAGTTTTAAATGGTGTTATTTCCGTTTAATGTCATTTTGTGCAGGGACTGTTCTAAACACGGGAAACACGTGGCACTTCACAGGCATACTATATAGACACCCCCCAGGCACCATATTTAAAGGAATATTTCACTTTTTTTTTTCACTTTAATCGTCATTAAAATCAGTGCTCCCGCCAAAACGGTAGTTTTTAAAACTTTTTTTTGCAGTGACCCATGTCCCCTGAGGCAGGAGGCAGATCGCCAAACCCTTTTTAGCATACTATCTTGCATATTAGCCGTTAAAATTAGCACTTTCCAATTCGAACGTTCGAGTCCCATAGACTTCAATGGGGTTCTAACGTTCGTGCCGAACGCGGGGGTCGTTCGCAAGTTCTGGTGCGAACCGAACCGGGGGGTGTTCGGCTCATCCCTAATCAGTGTACACAATCATACAACACAATGATGTCCTATTAGCCCTAAATTGGGCATTAACCACTTGAGATCCGGACCAATAAACACCTTAAGGACCAGGGGTCTTTTTACAATTTTGCACTGCGCTGCTTTAACTGGTAATTGCGCGGTCATGCAATATTGCACCCAAACAAAATTTGCGTCCTTTTCTTCCCACAAATAGAGCTTTCTTTTGATGGTGTTTGATTGCCTCTGCGATTTTTATTTTTTGCGATATAAATGGAAAAAGAGCGAAAATTTTGAAAAAAAATGATATTTTCTTCTTTTTGTTATAAGAAAAATCAAATAAACTAAATTTTAGTCATACATTGAGGGCAAAATTTATTCAGCCACATGTCTTTAGTAAAAAAAATGTCAATAAGCGTATATTTTTTGGTTTGCACAAAAGTTATAGCGTCTACAAACTAGAGTACATTTTCTGGAATTTACACAGCTTTTAATTTATGACTGCCTATCTCATTTCTTGAGGTGCTAAAATGGCAGGGCAGTACAAACCCCCCCCCAAATGACCCCATTTTGGAAAGTAGACACCCCAAGGAAACTGCTGATGGGTATGTTGAGCCCATTGAATATTTTTTTTTTTTGTCCTAAGGGATTGAATAATGACAAAAAAAAAAAAAAATTACAAAAAGTTGTCACTAAATGATATATTGCTCACACATGCCATAGTTATATGTGGAATTGCACCCCAAAATATATTCCGCTACTTCTCCCGAGTACGGGGATACCACATGTGTGGGACTTTTTGGGAGTCTAGTCGCGCACGGCACCCCGAAAACCAATCACCACCTTCAGGATTTCTAAGGGTGCAAATTTTTGATTTCACCCCTCACTACCTATCACATTTTCGAAGGCCATAAAATGCCAAAATAGCACAAAACCCCCCAAAATGACCCCATTTTGGAAAGTAGACACCCCAAGCTATTTACTGAGAGGCATGTTGAGTCCATGGAATATCTTATATTTTGCCACAAGTTGCGGGAATATTACAAACTTTTTTTTTTTGCACAAAGTTGTCACTAAATGATATATTGCTCACACATGCTATGGGCATATGTGAAATGACACCCCAAAATACATTCTGCTGCTTCTCCTGAGTACAGGGATACCACATGTGTGGGACTTTTTGGGAGCCTAGCCGCGCACGGGACCCCGAAATCCAAGCACCGCCTTCAGGATTTCTAAGGGCATACATTTTTTATTTTACTCCTCACTACCTATCACTACCTATCACAGTTTTGAGGGCCATAAAATGCCAAGATGGCACAAACCCCCCCAAATGACCCCATTTTGGAAAGTAGACACCCCAAGCTATTTGCTGAGGGCCATGTTGAGACCATTGAATATTTTTTTTTTGTCCCAAGGGATTGAATAATGACAAAAAATAATTTTTTTTTTTTTTTTACAAAAAGTTGTCACTAAATGATATATTGCTCACACATGCCATGGTTATATGTGGAATTGCACCCCAAAATATATTCAGCTACTTCTCCCGAGTATGGGGATACCACATGTGTGGGACTTTTTGGGAGTCTAGTCGCGTACGGCACCCCGAAAACCAATCACCACCTTCAGGATTTCTAAGGGTGCAAATTTTTGATTTCACCCCTTACTACCTATCACAGTTTCGAAGGCCATAAAATGCCAAAATAGCACAAAACCCCCCAAAATGACCCCATTTTGGAAAGTAGACACCCCAAGCTATTTACTGAGAGGCATGTTGAGTCCATGGAATATTTTATATTTTGCCACAAGTTGCGGGAATATTACAAACTTTTTTTTTTTTGCACAAAATTGTCACTAAATGATATATTGCTCACACATGCTATGGGCATATGTGAAATGACACCCCAAAATACATTCTGCTGCTTCTCCTGAGTACAGGGATACCACATGTGTGGGACTTTTTGGGAGCCTAGCTGCGTACGGGACCCCGAAATCCAAGCACCGCCTTCAGGATTTCTAAGGGCATACATTTTTTATTTTACTCCTCACTACCTATCACTACCTATCACAGTTTTGAGGGCCATAAAATGCCAAGATGGCACAAACCCCCCCAAATGACCCCATTTTGGAAAGTAGACACCCCAAGCTATTTGCTGAGGGCCATGTTGAGACCATTGAATATTTTTTTTTTTGTCCCAAGGGATTGAATAATGACAAAAAATAATTTTTTTTTTTTTTTTTACAAAAAGTTGTCACTAAATGATATATTGCTCACACATGCCATGGTTATATGTGGAATTGCACCCCAAAATATATTCAGCTACTTCTCCCGAGTATGAGGATACCACATGTGTGGGACTTTTTGGGAGTCTAGTCGCGTACGGCACCCCGAAAACCAATCACCACCTTCAGGATTTCTAAGGGTGCAAATTTTTGATTTCACCCCTTACTACCTATCACAGTTTCGAAGGCCATAAAATGCCAAAATAGCACAAAACCCCCCAAAATGACCCCATTTTGGAAAGTAGACACCCCAAGCTATTTACTGAGAGGCATGTTGAGTCCATGGAATATCTTATATTTTGCCACAAGTTGCGGAAATATTACAAACTTTTTTTTTTGCACAAAGTTGTCACTAAATGATATATTGCTCACACATGCTATGGGTATATGTGAAATGACACCCCAAAATACATTCTGCTGCTTCTCCTGAGTACAGGGATACCACATGTGTGGGACTTTTTGGGAGCCTAGCTGCGTACGGGACCCCGAAATCCAAGCACCGCCTTCAGGATTTCTAAGGGCATACATTTTTTATTTTACTCCTCACTACCTATCACTACCTATCACAGTTTTGAGGGCCATAAAATGCCAAGATGGCACAAACCCCCCCAAATGACCCAATTTTGGAAAGTAGACACCCCAAGCTATTTGCTGAGGGCCATGTTGAGACCATTGAATATTTTTTTTTTTGTCCCAAGGGATTGAATAATGACAAAAAATACTTTTTTTTTTTTTTTTTACAAAAAGTTGTCACTAAATGATATATTGCTCACACATGCCATGGTTATATGTGGAATTGCACCCCAAAATATATTCAGCTACTTCTCCCGAGTATGAGGATACCACATGTGTGGGACTTTTTGGGAGTCTAGTCGCGTACGGCACCCCGAAAACCAATCACCACCTTCAGGATTTCTAAGGGTGCAAATTTTTGATTTCACCCCTTACTACCTATCACAGTTTCGAAGGCCATAAAATGCCAAAATAGCACAAAACCCCCCAAAATGACCCCATTTTGGAAAGTAGACACCCCAAGCTATTTACTGAGAGGCATGTTGAGTCCATGGAATATTTTATATTTTGCCACAAGTTGCGGGAATATTACAAACTTTTTTTTTTTGCACAAAATTGTCACTAAATGATATATTGCTCACACATGCGATGGCTATATGTGAAATGACACCCCAAAATACATTCTGCTGCTTCTCCTGAGTACAGGGATACCACATATGTGGGACTTTTTTGGAGCCTAGCCGCGTACGGGGCCCCGAAAACCAAGCACCGCCTTCAGGATTTCTAAGGGCATTAATTTTTTTATTTCACTCCTCACTACCTATCACAGTTTTGAAGGCCATAAAATGCCAAGATGGCACAAAACCCCCCCAAATGACCCCATTTTGGAAAGTAGACACCCCAAGCTATTTGCTGAGGGGCATGTTGAGACCATTGAATATTTTTTTTTTGTTCCAAGGGATTGAATAATGACAAAAAATAAAAATATTTTTTTTTTTTACAAAAAGTTGTCACTAAATTATATATTGCTCACACATGCCATGGTTATATGTGGAATTGCACCCCAAAATACATTTTGCTGCTTCTCCTGAGTATGGGGATACCACATGTGTGGGACTTTTTGGGAGCCTAGCTGCGTACGGGGCCCCAAAAACCAATCGCCACCTTCTGGATTTCTAAGGGCGCAATTTTTTTATTTCACTCCTCACTACCTATTACAGTTTCGAAGGCCATAAAATGCCAAAATAGCACAAAACCCCCCCAAATTACCCCATTTTGGAAAGTAGACACCCCAAGCTATTTACTGAGAGTTATGTTGTCTGAACGAAAAAAAAGAGATTGATCGGTGGGTATGCCCACCATTAGACACCTCCCTTCATCCACCCACTTCTAATGATGGACATACATGCACCATTTATATATGCCGAAGCATGGGGGCATCCTCCCGCAAAAAAGTTATGCCGTGTACATACGTTCAAACTTTTCCATGGGCAAGCCCTCCGTCGGAATTTTGACCGTATGTACGCGGCATTAGGAGCAAAATCGCTCCTCCACCCCTTATGCCCCCATGCTTCGGCATATATGCTCTTTTTTAACTGTGGTGGTGAAATCACCTCCTACAGCACTGGAGTCACGGCTTTATGTATCGTGGGAGCAAACGCTGTTGCTGTCAAGATAAATAAATCCGCGCTGCAGCTGAATGGCGTACCTGCTAAGCAAATTATGGTTAACGTTAAAACAAAGTAACATCACAGTAAAACCTTACCATACCATACCTGCAAAGCAAATGCCAAAAAAAACAGTAAAAAATAAAACATTTTTTAACACAACCTGTGCCTAAAATATATATATGCTGAAGCATGGGGGCATCCTCCCGCAAAAAAGTTATGCCGCGTACATACGTTCAAACTTTTCCACGGGCAAGCCCTCCGTCGGAATTTTGACCGTATGTACGCGGCATTAGGAGCAAAATCGCTCCTCCACCCCTTATGCCCCCATGCTTCGGCATATATGCTCTTTTTTAACTGTGATGGTGAAATCACCTCCTACAGCACTGGAGTCGCCGCTTTATGTATCGTGGGAGCAAACGCTGTTGCTATCAAGATAAATAAATCCACGCTGCAGCTGAATGGCGTACCTGAAAACATGAAAAATGGTTAACAATAACACAGTAAACAGTAAAGTATAAAAAATTAGAGAGAAGAGAGAGAGAGAGAGAGAGAGAGAGAGAGAGAGAGAGAACAATAAAACGACAACTATTTTTTGTTTTTACATTTTATATTTTTTTTTTTTTTTTTTATTTTCCTTTTTTTTTTTTTTTTTCCTTTTTTTTTTTTTTTTGTATACACTTTTTTTTTAACTGTAAACTGTAACAACTGTAACGGTTCGGGTCTCTCAAAATGCGATGGCATCTTGGGAGACTCTGTGTTAGTGTGCCTAGCCTGTGAAATGCTGTACCCTACGCTAATACTTCACTAGTGTGTGGTAGCGTTCAAAACACTCATCCTGACAAAGACCAGGATTGCCAGGACAGCGTGGACAATAAGAACGGGTGTCACGCCTAAATCCGCGCTTGGTACAGACACGACATCTTTTTTGGGGGGCTCGTTGGGTAGGGGTACTCGGGAGGACATAAGAATAATGCCTCTCATGCAGCCGGCTTACTGCATTTGGTTGGGAATGGTGAGGTGCAGAACCCTCTGGATACAGAAGCTCTGTGACAACCTCTCTTTGGAAGAAAAGAAAGGTTAATGTCCCGCCTGAAGTTTTGTATAGCACAAAAGCATTCAGCAAAGCCAATTGAAATAAGTAAGCAGACACTTTTTTGTACCAGCGTCTGGCCTTACGGGAAGCTAGATACGGCGCCAACATCTGGTCATTGAGGTCAACCCCTCCCATATTTTTGTTGTATTCGTGGACACAGAGGGGTTTCTTCACAATACCAGTCGCCGTAGAAATTTGGATCGTCGTGTCTGCATGAAGGGAGGTAAGAACGAAAACATTCTTATTATCCCTCCACTTCATAGCGAGCAAATTATTACACCGATAGCAGGCTCTCTCCCCCAGCCTAAGACGGGAATCTACAAGCCGCTGGGGAAAGCCCCGGCGATTAGGTCGCACGGTGCCACATGCTCCAATCTGATGATCAAATAAATGACTAAACAGTGGCACGCTGGTGTAATAGTTGTCCATGTACAAGTGGAACCCCTTTCCGAATAAGGGTGACACCAATTTCCACACTATCTTGCCAGCGCTTCCTATGTAATCAGGGCAGTTCTCCGGCTCTACGTAACTATCTTTACCCTCATAAACCATAAAGCTCCATGCATAGCCTGTGGCCCTGTCACAGCACTTATAGAGCTTGACCCCGTATCTGGTACGCTTGTTGGGAATGTACTGTTTGAATGACAAGCGACCAGTAAACTTAACCAGGGACTCATCAACGCAGACAACTTTTTGGGGAGTAAACAAGTCTGCAAAACGTTGGTTGAAGTGGTTTATGAGGGGCCGAATTTTGTAGAGCCGATCGTATTCAGGGTCTCCACGTGGACGACAAAGTTCATTGTCACTGAAGTGCAATAACCGCAAGATCTGCTCGTATCGTTTCCTGGACATGGAGTTAGAGAACACGGGCATGTGGTCAGCCGGATGCGTGGACCAATAATCCCGCATCCTCATGAATTTATGTGTGCCCATGTTGAGGGAAAGGCCCAGAAAGGTCTTAAATTCGGAAACCGTAACTGGTTTCCAATCTCTGGCAAGAGACGGCAACTGGGGATTAGCGGCGATGTGTTGACCAGCATATAAATTGGTTTGGTCCACAATAGATCTATAGAGATCTTCTGTAAAATACAGAGAATAAAAATCGAGTGGCGTAAAATCATCTGTATCCACCTGAATACCGGGTTGGGCAGTGAATGGGGGAAGTACTGGTGCTGCAGAAGTGGTGGGCACCCAATCAGGATTGGCGAATTCTGCAGGAAGGGCACTATGGGAACGACGGGCCTGTCTTCGTCTTCTTGGTGGCAGCGGGACACTACTTGTGCTTGCCACCTCGCCAGCTTGAACTGCACTTATGGGACTCGCCACGTCACCACGTGATACTGCAGTGCTGGATGTACGTCCAGGGTGTACTAGGCCGCTGGTGCTTGCCAGTTCACCAAAAGGATGAGCGGCGCTAGTACTGGCTCTATACTCCATACGAGGGACTTGCGGTTCCTGCACCTCAACAACATCAGAAGATCGGGGTCGGGTTAGCAGGGACCTCTTCTTCGTCGTCAGAGCTATCTGACATGGAGGCGCTGTCCTCTACAGGTTCGTATTCTGAGCCTGAATCTGACAGATCAGTGTCTTCCTCTTCACTATCTGTCATGCTCAGAAACGTGTAGGCCTCTTCACTAGTGTACCTTCGCTTTGCCATTTTGGGCTCTAAATTTAGGGGTACAGTAGTGAGACTCACAGGTAAAAAAGCACCTAGCCTGTCAGCGACTGTATAAAACGCTACAAAAAAACTGTTAGCGATTGCAGGGATCAAGCCTGACTCTGCGAACGCTGCAGTTATGTGTGTTGTGTTTTGTAAGTGACAGTGATCGATCGATACTGCACTTGGGTGGGCTGGGCTGGGCTGGGCTGGGCAGAGGGGCAAAACGCAGGTGCTAGCAGGTATCTGGATTGATCCTGCTAACAATGCATTTTTTTAGAACCCTAAATTGCTGGGCACGCTAGTATAGATCTGATCAGATCAGATATTGATCTGTTCGGATACTATACCACTAAGGGAGGTGTATGCTTTGCGCGTGGGTGTTAGCGGTACTGGCACTAACCTAGCACTGCCTGGGGCGACGCAGACCCTTTCTGACCCTAAAACCAAATTTATATCACCCGCCGGGTGATCAGGGGGTTAAACCTTTATTAGGTAATAAATGGCGGGTGCCCTGATGCTATAAAAAGCGAACTACCTAACCAGCGTCACCCGTAACACTTATACGGTGATCACTGGTGAAAGGGTTAACTAAGGGCAATCAGGGGTTAAAACCTTTATTGGGTATTTATATGGGGGTACCTGAAGCTTTATAAAAACCTGACGGGGAACCTAAATAACTAAAATAACTAACTGGCTAACCAGCGTCACCAGTGACACTTATACAGCGATCGCTGGTGAAAGGGTTAACTCTAGGGGCAATCAAAGGGTTAAAACCTTTATTAGGTTATATATCGGTGTACCTAACGCTATAAAAACCTGGCGTTGAACCTAAAAAAAAACTAGCTTCCTAGCGGGACCAGTGACACTATTGCAGCGATCAGAAAAACGATCGCTTAGTGACACTGGTAAAAGGGGGTGAAAGGGTTAACTGGGAGGGCAATCAAGGGGCTAAACCTTTATTAGGGGGGGGGTAGGGGGCTACCCTGGACCTAAAGGGGCCTAACACTAGCTGCCCTGACACTTTTTATAGTCACAACTGACACTAAATGTAGTGATCAATAAATAAATGAACACTGCATTAGTGACACTGTGACTGGGGGGGGGGGGCGGGGGGCCGATTGGGGGGGTGATCGGGGGGTGACTGGGGTGAAATGTGTGCCTATGTGTACCTATGTGTCAGTGGACTGTTGGTGCACTTACTTGTGTGTCTTCACTCCGCACTGTCCGGTCAAAAAGACCGCCACGAGGAGTGTGACATCACTTCCTCCTCCTGTGTTTACATTTTCACAGGGGAGGAAGTTCGTCACTGGCCAGGGGTGATCAAGAGGGGATGGCCAGAAACCAACGGCCATCCCCTCATCGCGGATCGCTCTGGCACCGAAAGGGACCGCCGTATCCAGCGGGAGGGGGTCCGATCGGACCCCCCACCCGCTGGAAGGCAGGTACGTACATGTACGTGCTTGTGCCTGCCTGTGCCATTGTGATGACGTACATTGGCAATACAGCGGTCCTTAAGTGGTTAGGGCTGGTTCACACTGCGGGCGATGCGAGGCGACACCGACTTGCCTCGCCGCGACCTGCCGCGACCTCAGCGGCGACTTGCAAATGACTTCTGTATAGAAGTCAATGCAAGTCGCCCCGAGGTCGCCCAAAAGTAGTACAGGAACCTTTTTTCTGAGTCGGAGCGACTCGAGTCGCTCCTCTCAGAACGGTTCCATTGTACAGAACGGGGGCGACTTGTCAGATCGCGGCGAGGCAAGTCGTGTCGCCTCGCATCGCCCGCAGTGTGAACCGGCCCTTAAGTAAAAGAGATGACATCCCATACTCACAGAAAGTTTTTTAGGGAAAGCTTTGGATTTTTTTATTTCCGTAATTATTTTTGGCTCCATGGTCATTTCTATTCGCAGCAGGTTGACGTTGCAATGAGAGCCAAATTTGCTCCCAGCATCACCAACCTATTTATGGCAGAATGGGAAGATAGACAAGTCTTCAATGTAACACGACCAAACTTAAATATTACTGTAGATTTATTGATGATCTCACATGTATATGGGAGGGAATGGAGGATTATGTCCACTCCTTCTTAGCATCTCTTAATAACAATGGTAATAATGAATATTTGGATTGAGTAGTGAGTGCGGGCTTTATTCATTCTTTAGATGTCCCTATACAAAATGTGGGATCAAGATTGGATACTAAGGTTTATTTTAAGCCTACAGATCGAAATAGCTATGTCTCAGTTAAAAGTGGTCATCAACCGACATGGATAAAAAACATACCAATGGGACAGATCATGTGGGTCAAACTAAATTGAGGTAAAGATAGTGACCATGTTGCACAATCAAATATTTTGAAAGAGAAATGTACTCAAAAAGGTTATGATCCAAAATATCTTGATGACATCATTGAAAATGTAGCTACCTCCGCCAGGTTTCTGGAAAATATAGTGGGTAATACCTCTGTAGTATCAAACCAACACCTATGGGGTTTTATATAAAACTTTCATCATCAATATCAGGAAATAGAGGCCATTTATCAAAAACAATGGCACATATTATCTATGGATAGGGACCTAGGTTCAGCTGTCCCCCCTAAACCTAGGTTCTTTTACAGGAAGGCCCCTAATTTTGGGGATAGGGTGGTTAAGAAGATACTAGACCCACCTGGACAACAGAAACCATTTTTTGATAAAAAATTATTTTATCCTTGTAAGAAGTGTGTATGCTGTAGGACTGTCAAAACTATAAAGAGAAGTTGCACATCCTTTAATTCACATATTGTGGGGATGATTATACCATTGATGAATTTATCACCTGTAATACCACGCAGGTTGTATACTAACTATGGTGTCCATGCGCCTTGTATTATGTTGGCCACACTAAACGGTTACTGACGATACGTATCTCAGAACATATGACCAATATTAGAAATGGTTTCACTAAACACAGTGTTTCTTTGCACTTTAAAAATGTTCATGATATTGACCCATCACTGCTGCAGTTTTGTGGTATTGATAGGGTCTTCAACAATTGGAGGAGATCCAATTTAGTAAGAGACTTATCAAAACGTGAAATCAAATGGATTTTTTTTATTAAATACACTCACACTGAATGGATTAAACATCGAGTTAGATTTAAATTGCTTTATTAGTGATGTTTAAGTTTCTGTGCTAGAAACTCATGATTTTAGTTTTTAGCTTTATTTAAAAAAAAATATTTTTTTATTACTATTGCTGTTTTTAGGATGTATTATATGATTGCAAATTATATTTATATTAATTTTGTATGATGTTTAGATTTGAGGGGTGAAAACAATTTAGTTTGCTTTAAATCTAGCGTTCTTGTCACGATAAGCCAATATGGTATTTGGTATCTTCTTCTCCAGTCACTCTGGTAGCTCTGAGTGGTTGTGAGATGGGCGTGCAGGTTATAATCATTTGCATGTCTCTGAGAGATAAGGAATGTTGCCGCGCCATACATCCAATCCTAGGAAGTCAAGCAATTGGCTAGCACAGTGGTCTGAACCCGTGATGAAGGAAGGCACCGGGGGGGTTGATCTGTCCCCCTTCCTCTTCAAAACTATTGGAACAAGTCTATTTTTATCTCGCTGAAGAGGTGTATATAGGAACCTGTATTGCATGAAAAATTGTGGTTTATACCACCTTCTCCTGCGGTCTTACATCATAGATATCTGGATTCTTGTTGCTAATTGCAAACTACCGTGTATGCAACAACCTGATGTCAATATGAAAATCGTTCTATGTGCATATAAAATATTCTCCCTTTTTCTTTTTTTGCACTCCCTTCCCTTTACTTTGGGCTTAGCCCCAAAAAATTTAATTGGTAAAGCTCCTGAGGAAGCGTTAATCAAAACGCGAAACATGTAGAGCATCCGAATACATCTAATCGGTTCTATAATTATTATCCTGTCTATTGTAACCATTTTCATATTTAGTATTAATGTCTGTTTTTTTTTTGGGCATACAGGCTTAATGGAAATATATATGGATACTGTTATAATGCACTAGAATAGATAGGATATGGAATAATACTTGGTATGTTTTGTATATATCCTTTTTTTTTATAAATACATTTTTTTTTTATATTTAAAAAAACCTTTTTTCCTTTTTTCTCCCCTTCTTTTTTGTTACATTTAAATATACTATTATGCCTAAAAAGTCCAACACAATCAACAATAGGCTTGTGCAATTCGTTTCGTAACGAATCGAAATTCGGCCGAATTTTGCATCTTTCGGACATTCGGATGCATCCGAATGTCCGAATAAAAAAATAACAAATTACAACGAATACGAAAGAAATATAACAAATGAATTCGAATGAATTCGACATGATTCGAAATTATTTCAACCGCATTCGAAATGATTTCAACATGATTCGACATTATTTCAACTGCATTTGAAATGATTTCAACATGATTCGACATTATTTCAACCGCATTCGAAAATATTTTGTGACCCGACTTTAGGGCCATGTATCTCGGGGTCACTTGGTGCTAGACACTTCAAATTTGGATATGTTATAGAGCTAGTACCATTGTGTTTGCATACCAAATCTGCTCTACCGGGGGGGGGGCCTCGAGTCAGAGGTGTAAGAGAGGCCGTCCACTGCATATCAGGCTCTACTGTCAGGTACATGACACTGCTGGACCATGAGTCAGCGGTAATATGAACACATTCCACAAATTCACAAATGGGGGCAGAGTCTACCAGCTGAAAAGGCAGCAGTTGCAGTGCTAGCAAATTGGCCAAGCTAGTATTTAGACAGCATATGGATGGCTGGCAACAAATTAATTTTTACAGTTCAGAAACAGGGTTAGGGAAATTTGGCTGCTAAAATCAATTGGTGGTTTACTGCTAGTACTTGGGACACCTATAGCTATACCTTCATTCCTCTCAGTGCAGGTTTTTGAGAGGACTGGAGGTATAGTAGGGTTGGAGATCCCAGATGAGGAGAAAGGAGAAGTCTGCTTTTTTCTGTGATGTGGGTCTTTCAAGTGCTGTTGCCAACAGACTGCATGGCAGGTCATCATATGTCTGGTCAAGTGTGTGGTGCCCAAGCCGCTGCTGTTCTGGCCATAGCTGATCTGTTTCAGACATAGGTTGCAAACCGCAATGGTGCGATCTGCTGTACATGTGTTGAAAAAGGCGCACACCAAGGAACTCTTAAAAGTCAGCGGGGTGTCAGCAGCGCCCTGCACTTGCGGATCTCTGTGGTGTGATGCAATACGGTGGCTGCCCTTAAGCCACCCCCTAGAGGACATTCAGCCTCATTGAAGTTGTGCCTCCTCCTCATCCTCTCAGGCACCCAAGTACAATCAGTGACCTCATCTTCCCCTCCCTCCTCATCACTGTAGCAAACTTGGCAGTATGCTGCAGCTGGGGGTACATGACTACCAGTTTCTTGTCCTTCTTGGGTCAACCTGGGAACCAACATCAGAGCCTTCAAATCGCTGCGCATCCTCCAGCAGCATATAACCGACACTGTGGTCGAATAATTATGGGGACCCCTCTGTGCATGTTGGTGGGGCTACGGAAGGAGTGACTCTGGACAAGGAGCCGGTGGAATAGGCCGATTTGGCAGCTGCTTTGGAAGGCAAACTACTCAGAGCCTGGGGGACAGAGGATGGGGAGGATGAGGATGGCTTCATTATCCATTCCACCAACTCTTCTGCATGTTGTGGCTCAATAACACGGCCATCAGCAGAAAAAAAGGACAAGCGTCCAACGGCCACCTTCAAAGGATGCACCATGTCCACGACCACCACTGTTGACTGTAGACACAGAGACTGTTTGTCCTCTTTTAGTGGCCTGTGAGCGTCTACCTCTCCTTGATGGCTTTCCGGACATGATGTATTTTTTGTTTTGCAACATCACACTACACTGTATTATATACTGTGTACACCGCCTAAAGTGTATTAGAAACTATACACCACCGAATGCATCGTATATATTAGCTACACTAAATGCAGTGTACGTGTGTGTGTGTGTGTGTGTGTGTGTGTGTGTATGTATGTATGTGTATATATATATATATATATATATATATATATATATATATATAAATACACCATCTGAAGTGTATTATATACTGTACACCGATGAATGCACTGTATATATACACTACACTGAATGCAGAGTATGTGTGTGTGCGTATATGTGTATGTGTGTGTATGTATGTATAGATATTATATATATATATATATATATATATATATATATATATATATATATATAGATAGATAGATAGATAGATAAATATTTACTAGATATATATATAGATAGATATATAGATAGATAATAAGCACCCTTTCAGCCTTATAATGTATAATGCATCTTACTAAACCCGTATAAGTAAACGGACATGATCACCATCTTACATCCTCAGCTCGACTGTCTGCCCTCATGAGCCCATGCGCTTAGTTTTTATTATCGGCAACAAAAGAAAATGACAAACAGGAAGTCATGGCCCCAACAGCCAGTCACTTCCTCCATGCAAAAGGACATTACAGGAAATCACCACACAAATCACAACACTAAAGGGAAGGGCATCCACAGGAGTGGAAGGAAGAAGTGTACATGTCTCATCGACTTGAGGCATGTACACTGCCCTCCACCCAGCCACATGTACGCACATCCACCATCTTGGTCACTGTGGAGCCCACTCAATACTTCTCAGTGTAACCATTATTTAGTAAGATCATTCTACTTGTTCTACAGGCTTGAGAAGATCTGCGGGGACATTGCTATTGCCAATATACGGTACGAGTATACCAACAAGGCAGTTATCAATGTCCTCTTATTAAAGCAGATATGTATCCAAAAAAGGGATAGCATAGTCACAACAGAGATATAATATGTTTCTCTCGTTATGCAGACTTTGCTTCTTTAATGTCCATTGGCATTTGAAGGCAAGAAGCCAATCGCATTACAAACCAACAAACGCCCACACATACACAGAGAACATGTCTCCAAGCCCAAAATAAGGTTTTCGTACGGACGGTTTTACCGCTGGTCCTGATTCAACCTAAGTGTGCTCTGCTAGAGCGCTCCTGGGTTAAATCAGAAACAGGAAAAAAGATGACAATCTATAAAACACACATGATAACATTTCCACAACAAAATCAATACATCGCCTGAAGTGTATTAGAAACTATACACCACCAAATGCACTGTATATATAGGCTACACTGAATGCAGAGTACATATGAATAATATACTAGAATATATATATATATTACACACTGCCTGAAGTGTATTAGAAACAGTACACCAATGAATGCACTGTAGATATAGGCTAAACTGGATGCAGAGTATATATAGATCTATATATATACAGTATAGATCTATATATACTAGACTGTATATATGTGTGTGTATATATATGTATATATATGTATATATATATATATATATATATATATATATATATATATATATATATATATATATATAAAATGAAATACACTGTCACTAACTGAATAACCTGCTTGCTTAATCTAACTCAAGCCATCTCTCTGTCCACGCCAACAACATTGCACATGGAGCAGCCTTATATGGTGTGGGGCATGGACTTAGTCCCCTCGATCCATGATTGGCCAAAAGCACCCTGCCTTTGGCCAATTATGGCTCTCTCAGCAGAGCGCTGTGATTGGCCAAAGCATGCAGGTCAGGTGCATGCTTTGGCCAATCATCATACAGCAATGCACTGAGAGCTCGCAGTGCATTATGGGGCGTACCATGGCACTCTAATTTCCCGCGAACGCCCCATATGTTCGGTTCATTTTAAAACAAATGAACACCCAATGTCTGAGTCAAACTTATGTTCTACTTAAACCGTGGGCTCATCCCTAATGTTAAACCCATATTCAGTCCACTCTGACAGCTAGCAGGGATCTTCTCCCACACCTGCTGTCAATTTTTTTTTTAAAAAAGCAGTCATGTGGGGCCCCACCTGCCCTGTCACACCACTTATTCACAGTGTTCTGTGAATGGAAAACTACAAGTCCCGACAGCTTTGGGAGCTGTTTGCTTGTAGTTCCCAATGAACTACCACATTGCTGTGAGCGCCGTGGTAGTTCATTGAGTCATCCTGTCAGAGTGTATCAGCTTGCCCATACAAGGTACGAGTAAGCAGATACACTGACAGGACTGCAGGAGTCCCGCATGGCATCAGCGATCTGCTAATCACTGATGCCATGCTTTACAGGCTCCTACAGCAAAAAAATATATTTACCTGCAAAAAATGTGCATTATTTTTTGTAAAAGGTGAATTTATCCTTTAACTAAACTAAGGGAAAATTCCCTTAGCAAAGTAAAAATGCACTTTGCTAACTGAACAGTCTTTAGTAAATAATGGTGTAGATTAGTATTTAGCACTGAATAATCTTTATATATAAGTATGAAGACTCTCTACCCATTATTTTTTAGGTATCTTAAAAATACTTCCTGACAAAGGTTTCCCCTAGAGGAGAACCATATAGGTATGCCTCTGGGGTGACTGCATTCCCCTAACAGTCTAGCATCTAATATTCAACTTAAAGTGGTTGTAAACTCTGTTACACCAGAGTACCTACATATAATAAATCTTACCTGTAGGTACTGTAAATATCTCCTAAACTTGCACAGTTTAGGTGATATTCACTATATACGATGCTGCCGACGTCATCGGCACATGCACACTGAAGAAAATGCCAGCTGGTGCTGGTTTTTCAGGCACATGCCATGATCAGCAGCTCCCGCACACGCATGCCAATCACAGGGCCAGAGGCCCTGAACCCGGAAGTAACTCCGGTGAAAGATGTAGGCCATGGGAGAGGCATCATTCTAGGGTACTTATTTCATAATGAGCTAGTATGCAAATTATGCTTTTTGCTGCATACACAGGACCGGCAGATTAGGTCCGACGGAATCAGTCCGTTGGACATTCCGATTGCGTGTGGGCTAATCCGATAGTTTTTCATTTAAAAAATCAGACAGACCTAGAAATAGAACATGTTTCAAATCTGTCCGATGGATCCAATAACTATTGGGAAAACCGTTCATCTATATGCTGGTCCGATGGACCAATACGACGCAAGGGAAGCTATTGGCTATTGAACTTCCTTTTTTAGTCCCGTCTTATGTCATCACGTTCAAAATGAACGGATTTAGTCTGTTCGTATGTGGGCAAGTCCATTTGTTCGTAAGTCAGTCGGAACTTCACCGAAAGTCCGTCGGACCTAGCCTGCTGGAAAGTCCGGTCATGTGTATGTGGCATTTGTCTTGCAGTTTTTTTTTACAACCTCTTTAAACTTTGTGGCTCAGAAAAGACATGCCTTTAACATCGGCGCTCCCATACAGGGGTGCTTTTACTCAACTTGGTTGGTGTGTCACAAAGTTCACGCTATTTGTTGAAGGATGTCAATATAATTGACATACTAGTCCATGGATCTATAGGTGTAAGTGGAGAAATTATTATTAATTAATTTAAAGGTAAACAAAAACCACTTACAACTTACTAGCGGAGGAACTAATTGTAGTCAGTATTAGTGGTTCACTGAGTAGTGCATACTCAAAGTCCTTGGAACCTGAAGTCCAACATTTTTGATCAGGCCTTGCCTAATATTTTCTGTAGGGAAACAGGAAAAGCTGCCCCCAGACAGATAGAATATTTAATTTTATAAAAAAAAAAAAAAGTCATGTCATTTTAAGAAAAAGCTACAGTATATCAGATCAGACGGGGAATTAAGGGTCAGGTAACACTGAGATATAGATAGGGAATGTAATTGATCCAATCAGGAAGGTTAAAAAGGTCACATGACCAGTGGGAACATTCTGGAAGCAAGGCAAGGCTATATAAAGGGGTCCTCTATGGAAATCTCCTCACAGCTGGTCAGATTACAGCAACAAGGTCAGCTCAATAGAGCTATTCGATTTTGTGTGTCAACTGTACTGACCATGAAGACTCTAATGCGCCAAGTACTGGAGACAGCAGGGGACAGAGGAGGTGAAGAATGGCTGAGAAGATGCCTAGAGTTGGGAAAAGAAGAGGACATTTGGCAGGAGCAGGTGCCTGAAGAGGAAGGACCGGCAGTGACAGAGGTACCTGGCTTAATTAATAGAATCGGCAGACCTGTCACTCGCAGCCTGTGTTTCTGGCAACAAAATCAGCGAGGTCCGCAACAGCGTTCTCCCCCTCCTCAGACAGAAGGGAACCAGACTTTACACCGCCAGAAGAGGCGGCTGCCAGGGTGGGGGCTCTTTTCTCTTTTTCTCAGAGAAAAGAGAAGGAGGAGAACACTATCGCCGTTGCCTCCCAGGAACAGAGGAAGGCGGGATCAGGTATCAGCATCCACTGTGATGGCTGAGGGGACAGCAGCTACCACACAAACTGACAGTCATTCAAGATTACCTTATACACAAGAGCAAGTGATACCTACTGTGACCACTGGAGGCTCGAGAGAGCAGCAGTTGCTGAGTTCTCCTAGGAAAGCTAATGCAAAAGCGCATCTAGTGGTCAGGGTGAGTTGGCACAGGTCTTAATATAATGGTTTCTATTAACAACCTTAATGACAGCATTAACACTCAATGATAGCAATGATAATGTTAAAGGGGTTATAAAGGTAAAAGTTTTTTCACCTTAATGCATTCTATGCATTAAGGTGAAAAAACATCCGACAATACTGGCCCCCCAGTCCCCCTCCCTTTTTACTTACCTGCCCCTCGAAAGTCCCGCGCTTGCCCCCGACATCCTCTTCACCGCTAACCCTGGCCGTTGATTGGCTAGAGTGGATGGATTGAAAGCAATGTCAATCACATCCAATGAAGAAGCGCGCTGAGGGGCTGGGCCAAGTGATACAGTGAGCGGCTACGGCCGCTAGCTGTATCACGGGAGCGTGCCGGCAAGCTCTCCACACTATGCGAGGGAGCTCGCATGAAGTTGTGGAGTCCTTGCGGGAGGGAGCCGAGACAGCTGCCGAGGGACCCCAGAAGAGCAGGTTCAGGGCCACTCTGTGCAAAACGAGCTGCACAGTGGAGGTAAGTATAACATGTTTGTTATTTTAAAAAAAATAGCTTTTAGTGATCCTTTCATTACTCTAATGTATGGGTTAATGAATCTGGGAATAGGTATGGTAATGTTTCTAATACTAATAGTACTTCTTCTATTTCCGCAATTAACACCAATAGCATTAATACTTTACCATCTGAAATGAATATTAATAATTTTTCAGTCCCGGAATCCTGTTTAAAGGAAATTATACCTTGTGAAATGTCACCACTCGGGTATCACCTGTCTGTTCAGGTAAAAGAAAAAAATATAGAAAGGGCAGTTCATTGACATTTTGTCATTACTGCCCTCAGCAAAAGAGTTTAGTAACAAGCCTGACAAAAAATCTGATGATAAACCTGAGGAAGATAGGCGTAGACCAGTGGCTACAGAATACTGTAGTGGCCTTTTTCAACACCTTGAGCATGTGCTTGATGCATATAAAAGCTTTGGTGGTTTAGGCTGATACCAGTATGACGAGTCGTTTAGACAAAAATTGTCCATATATCCTTCTTTGACATGGGGTAATAAAGAGATAGGATCATGGTTAAACCTTATAGCACTGCAAAAATTCTCTTACTCTAGGCAACAGACCTCTGTTATAGTGTACAGGAACCATGAATCAGACAGAAGTAAAGTTAAATCACACTTGTTTATTAATAATAATATAATAATAATAATAATAATAATAATAATAATAAGGTAAACCGAGTAAGAGTAGTCAAAACAAGCCAGAGTTCAGTAATCAGATCGGGTAGTCAGCCAAGCAAATGTCAGAGAGTCAGAGATAAATGTAGTAGTACAGCAAGCAGGATCAGGAGCCAGAAGCAACATCAGCCAAGCAAGTCTTCAACAGGAACGCAGGAGAAAGTCTCTGTGATGTTGACAGAGTTGAAGGCAGAGATCAAGTGAGCTGCATGGCTTTAAGTAGGCAGGACTGATGAGCAGAATCAACAACAGCTGGGTAACTGTGGAGAGAGAGGGGAGCTGGCAATTAGCTGACAGCTGAGTGGCCAGCTCAGTAAAGGAAGGACTGAGCCAAGCCCTGACAAGTGTCCCCTTATAAAAGGGGTTACGGCTTTGCATTTAATGAGAATCAATGCAAATGGGGGGGGGGGGGATCATGCAAGTACAAGCATGAGTGCTTGCACTGCCCAGACTCCCACCCATTGCTTAAATGTGTTAAAAGGAATACCAACACACAAGGGCAAAGAGATAACCATTCAAAAAGCTTGCACACCGTTGAACCTACAAAACATGCAGCAATGGTTGGAAATTTACCCAGACCAGAAGACAGCCACATTTTTAATTGAAGGTTTCTCCAGAGGTTTTCCTTTGCCAGTTTTTAAAGGTATAGGATGCAAATTGCTTAATAATTTAAAATCAGTATTACAATTTCCACACATTGTTACAGAAAAGTTAGATAAAGAAATTAAAGAGGGTAGAATAGCGGGCCCATTCAATTACCCATCATTTAAAAATGTTAGAGTATCACCATTAGTAATTATCCCAAAAAAGGAGAACAACTCATTTTGCCTAATACATAATTTATCCTTCCCGATAGGTTCATCATTAAATGACGAGATGAATGAAGAGCTAGCATCCATCTCATACTGTACATTTGAAGAAGCAGTTTGTCATATCAGGGAATTTGGGAAGGTTGCGCTACTCACGAAAGTGGATATTAAACCAGCTTTCAGATTGCTTCCGATTAGCCCAGCTTCTTACTATTCTCTTGGCATTGTTTTTTTTTTTTTTGTTGAAAAAACGAGTTTATTGGTAAATGGCACAGTAAAAAGGTTACAGTTTTGGTACATTCGGCAACAAAGGGTAACAACAAGCAGAAGCAGCTCCACCACATAGAAAAACACAGGTCATATCCATTAAGACTATGTCATTATACATGTATAAGCACTGCAACCGTGCTGCATAGTAAACAAAGAAACAGAAAAAACCATTATCCCGTAAAAAACACGTCAATAGCACTTTACTTGTTCCTGGTTAATACAAGAGGATAAGCACCATGTCACAAGTTTGCTCAATACGTAAATAGTAATCTGGACCCCTTACGCCCTAGCCTGCCTTTACGTTCCCTCTTCCGGGCTATCAAAGGATCAGCCCACCCAGCCACCTAAAGTGGATCAGGTAAAAGTGGTCTGCCCCACACAGGTCACCCAGGAAAGTCGTACCATGTCAGTATAGCTAGTCCACACAAGTGTCTGGGTTATTGAGCCAACGGTCCCAGATCTTATTGAATTTGTTTGGGCAGCCCCTGTGTGCATAAATAACTTTCTTCATCGGCAAAGTTAGATTAACCTCAGCTACCCAAGCCCTGAACGTCAGTGTTTCTGGCCGCATCCACAGCCGGGCAATTAGCTTCCTAGCACTGAATAACGTTTCTTGAATGAAAACAGCACTCGAGGAGTCTGCCGGGACGTCCAGTTCCAGGCCTAGTAAACAAGTTTTGTATCCACCTGAAGGGGGGAGCCCATATGGTCGTGGAGAAATTGAACCACTTGCAGCCAGAAGGCCTGGACGTCCGGACAAGACCACACCAAATGGTAAAAGGAGCATGCAAGATTCCCACAATGTGGACACCCCGGTTCCAGGGAGGGTTTGTATCTGCGAATTCTGGCAGGAGTAAGATAGGATTTATATAGGATGTACAGTTGAGTCAGTCTGTCGGTTATCCTAGGGGAAACTTGCTTAACCTTATCTAAGATCTCCTCCCATTCCTCACTCTCAAGCGGGCCCACATCCTCCTCCCACCTGTATCTTGCTACCTCTGCAAGTCTGGCTACAGCACGTCTCCTAAGGGAGTCATATAGAGTAGATATTCGTTTCGTGGGCTCCTCACCAACTATAACACCCATTACTGACAGCTCTTGAGGATCAGGGAATCCCCCCTCGAATTGAGCCCGAAGGGCATGGGATAACTGCGCAAAACGAAAGACCATATGCGGGGGGATCTCAAACTCTCTCTGCAGCGCCTGGAAGCTGCGTACCCCCAGCGGGGTGATGACCTGATACAGGTACACCACCCCTCTGGAGGCCCAGAGACCCGCACCCGGCAGCCCTCGAAGCTCCCTCAGCTGAGAATTGTATCACAGGGGTGTATGGGAGTGCACCCAGTCCGCCCCAACATCTTTTGTGCGATTCCCCATACCCGCCTATGCTGAATCAGCAATGAGGCATGACTCTTCACTCTCCTGTTAGGCTCCCTCCCCCTAAACAGAACCTGAAGGGGAGAGTGGGCGTGGCTATTAGGCATTCCGCATAGCAGTGCTTGGTACCTGGAAGCGTCTGCTTTGTGTAGGTGAAAGAAGTGGGAGAGCTGGGCAGCAATGTAATAGGCGTGGAAGTCGGGGAGTGCAGCTCCCCCCATATTGGTAGGATTCTTAAGTGTATTCCAAGCCAACTTGTGTCTGCCAGAGCCCCAGATAAAGGAATTAAGGATAGTATCTATGGATTTAAAATATTTAAGGGGGATAAGAGTAGACGCCTGCCAGAGTTTGTATAAGAACTTGGGCAGGAGAATCATTTTGATTAAGTTTATCCTTCCCATTACACCGAGGGGGAGTCTAGCCCAGGATTGAGTTTTATTTTTCAAATACGAAATCAGAGGTTCAATATTATGAACTATGTAATCGGAGGGATCCCTAGTAATCTGGACTCCCAAGTACTGGATGGAAGACACTCTGCACAATGGGAGGGAGGCCGCGTCACGTTCCGGCGGAGATAGGTCAATGGGGAGAATTAGCGACTTTGCCCAGTTAATAGTAAGGCAAGAGTGTTTACCAAAGTCTTCGATGGTACTAAGAGCAGCTTTCAAGGAGGGCCCCTCATCCTCAAGATACAGGAGCATATCATCTGCGTACATGCTCACCGTCTCCGTTATGGACCCCGTTCTAAGGCCCCTAATGAGTGTGTTGGACCTGAGGGATATAGCCAATGGTTCCACCGCCAGGGCGTATAAAAGCGGGGACAGTGGGCACCCCTGCCTGGTCCCCCGTCCCAAGGGAAGAGGACCAGACAGGCAACTGTTTAGCGCCTCCGGAGAAAAATATAGAATTTTGACCCATTTTAAAAAATTAGGCCCAAACCCAAATCGTCTAAGGCATTCCCACAAATATCCCCATTCCACTGAATCAAATGCCTTAGCCGCGTCCAACGCCACCACGGCCCTAGTACCCCCATTGTCATGGGAAGCTTGCAAGTTCATGTGGAGTCTGCGGATGTTCATCGCCGTGTTTTTACCGGGCATGAAACCTGTCTGATCTGGGTGGATAAGGGACAAGATATGGGGGCATAACCGGGACGCTAATACTTTGGCTAAGATTTTTATGTCCACCTGTAACAGTGAAATCGGGTGATACGAATCGGGGCGGTGCGGATCTTTACCTGGTTTCGGAATGACTATAATTGTCGCTTGTCGCAAAGTGTCTGGGAGGGAATCGGACTCAAAAAGGTAAGTGTACAGATTTAGTAGCTCAGGGGCCAATACCTCAGAATATGCAGCATAGAAATCTAATGGTAGACCATCATGCTCTGGGGCCTTGGACGCTGCCAAGGACGAGAGCACCAGTTCAACTTCCTCAAGTGTAATCGGAGCCTCCAGGTCTGTGATCTGGGCCCCCGAGAGTTGAGGAAATAGAACATCCTGTAGAAATGCCCGGGTCTCCTGTGGCGTGACCTCCACACAAGAGGTGTAGAGGTCAGCATAGTAAGATCGGAACAGCTCGGCGACGCTTCCCGGGTCAGAGACAAGAGCTCCACTCTCATCCACCAGAGACACCACTACCGGCGGCCTCGTATCCTGGTGAGCGAGGTACGCCAACAGTTTACCCGCTCTCTCACCCTGCTCAAATATCGGCTGTCGCGTAAAAAAATGTTTTCACTTTGCCTGTTCAAATTGCAGTTGGTCTAAAACACGTGTTTGGAGCTTGAGAGCTGAGACGTTCGCCGCACTGGGGTGCATTACGAACTCCCGGGTGACAACCTCCAACTGCTCCTCCGCCTGACTGATTAGCATTTTAGAGGAACTTTTCAATCTGTTGATTCGTCTTATCATAGTGGATCGTGCATGAATCTTGAATGCCTCCCAGACACTACCACCCGTTGCTGTCCCCCTGTTAACGGCAAAAAAGTGACTCCACTCCTCAGACAGGTCATCCCGCTCCCCCAGCGCCTTCAGCCAAAAAGGATTGAGGCGCCAGACCCGAGGTCCAGCCTGCTGTGTCAGCATAAAGGTAGCCCAGCAGAGAGCGTGATCTGATAAGGATCTCGCATAGAACCCTGCATCCTCCAACTGGGGAAGGAGGACGTTCGACGCCAAAATATAATCTATGCGAGACATAGTAGAGTGTGTAGCTGAGAAGCATGAAAATGCCTGGGTCGTGGGGTACCTATGTCGCCAGACATCAGTCAGCGAAAACTCCCTAAGGGTGCAACACAGTCTAGATCCTATCTGGGCCGTAGGAGCGGAACCACCCTGCAGCCTATCCATGTTTGGGTTGAGGGCAATGTTAAAGTCCCCAAGCCATATGGCAGGGGTATCTGGGTGCTGAGCCATATAGGATAGTCCTTCAGACACAATACTAGCGGAGTAAGGAGGTGGTATGTACAGAGCCAAGATTAGATAACGTCTGCCTTGTATAGTGCAGTGTATAAAGACAAACCGGCCCTGGGGATCTGTCCGCAAGTTAAACAGGTGAAATTGTAATGTCTTAGCTATTAACAGGGATACGCCCCGAGAATAGGGGGTGTGGGTTGCGTGGTACGTCCAGCCAATCCATGGCCTCCTAAGTGCCAACTGGAGCCGGCCTGTAACATGAGTTTCTACAAGCACTATAACATCTGCTCTGTAAGATTTAAGGCAAGTGAAGATGGCCGTACGTTTGAGCTTATCCCTGATACCCCGGACGTTCCACGTCAGAAATTTAACCGGAGTCATATGACAGTAGTGTTCAGTTTATGCACCTGGCTGGGCGGACCAATCCCCAGTGCGGGACCTATCTCACTCCCCCCATCCACCAACCACCAGCCCAGCAGTGAATACAGGAGCACACTTCTTTGTACCATAAACTCAGAAATTAACCAAAAAACAAACACAAACCCAAACCCCAACCTCAACCCCCCTCCCCCCACCCAGCTCTCAGCCCCCCCAACTGGGCCAGAGCATACATCCCCAACTTGCCAAACTTTTGCCCGTACCCCCTGCATCGAAGGCGTCCAGCATAGCCTCCTCCCACCGCCTGGATTATTCGATTCCACAGGAGACAGACTAGGCATTTAACTATACACAGGGCGGTCACTGGCTGCATAAGGCTCAGAGAGTAGCCCACCGGGCTAAGCCGTGAAACAAGGGTCGCGGCCTCCGCCCCCTGTATCAATGAATGAAGCATCCCAAACAAAATACGGTTAACAGCTATGACAATAATAAAGTTAGGAAGAGAAAGAGATGAGAAAAAGAAAAAGGGGACAAAAGAATTAAGAGAAGAGAAGGAGAGCACATGCCTGAACAAAGTGTACTCATAGTGCAGGGTCAGCCAGCCGTGGGGAGGCAAGGAGACACAGCATAGGAAGTTCCAGGCCCATGCAGACAGTCACAGAGGAAAGATAGTGGTTAGGCTTCAGATCATCAAACCGCGCTGGGACAATCTCAGTTTATATGGTGAAACCTGGCACACATGGTGAGGTTGCAGGTAGAGATGCACAAAGCCTAAAGTGCCAGCAGTCATCATCAGGTCAGTGCGTGGTAGTAAGTAAAATAGCCCAACCAACAGTCGGTGAAATCCTACCCCCGGCGGTGAATACACAGTCAGGGGAAGGGATCCCCAGGAGCAGTGGCATAGAGCAGAACATCTTACCACCACGAGGCGGTAGGGCAATCCATTCCTTAAGCCCGACGATTCCTGTCAGCGTCCCTCCTCTCCAGCCATTCCACTGCCTGCGCCGGGTCGTCGAAGAAGTGTGCTCAGTCTTCTCCCAGGACACGAAGCCTCGCCGGGTACATCATGGCATATTTGATGTGGTTGATTCGCAGCTGCCTCTTGACCTCGATGAAGCGAGCCCGTTGCTTCTGAACTTCTGCGGAGAAATCCGGGAAGACCATGATGTGACCTGCCTGATAGGGAATGTTGCCCTTTTCTCTGCTCAGGTGCAGAACGGTGTCTCTGTCCCGGTAATTGAGCAACTTGGCAATGAATGTGTGGGGCGGTGCGCCTTCCGGCGGGCGCCTCGCAGGCATACAGTGCGCCCGCTCCACTATAAAGGTGGTGGAGAATGCTTCCCTTCCGTAAGTTTTTACCAGAAGATTCTCAAGAAAGGTAGGTGGATCGGAGCCCTCTGCACCCTCCGGCAGGCCTAAAAAAAAACGAAGGTTCGACCTGCGCGATCTATTTTCAAGATCGTCCTGTTTTTGGGCAAGGAGATGAAGTTGGCGCCTCACCTCCTCGTGGGAGTGTTGGAGCGGATGCAGCACATCTTCGGCCTGGCCGATCCTATCCTCCGTCTCCTTTACACGGTCTTTAAGTTTAGACATGTCCTGTCTGATGAGGGATATGTCGACTCTGATCTCCTCAATTTTGGTAGTAAGGGAGGATTGGCAGGTGGAGATAGCCTCCAGCACTTTATCAGTATCATTCGCCGCTGGTTGAGCTGTTGAGGGCGAGGAGGCACCATCTTGAGCCGACTCCCTATCCTGCCTGCGGTACTTGTCCAGGGAGGCCACCACCGCGCCGTGCTTTTTCGTAGGAGACATGTCGGGATAAGTGACGGGGTCCCAATCCACTGACTCCCTTCAGTTTTTGGCTGTTACCGAAGCACAGGATAGCTGTTCAGGATAAACCGGGAGCGGAGCACAACTCACTTGCGACCTACTCCATCGCCGTCCAGGCCACGCCCCCCCCCCTCTTGGCATGGTTTTTGAAGATACATTTTACTATGACATGTGCCTTCCAATGGGATGTTCAATTTCATTGGCGTATTTAGAAAAATTTGCATTGTTCATTCAATGGGTGTTTTTTTAAAAATCCGGTCATAAGGGTATATTACACTACTTGGGCGACTTCCTATTTATTGGCCCGGCCCAATCTCCAATTTGTCTATTTATGCTGGAATTGTTTAGCACAAGCACCAAAAAATTAGGCGTTCCCCTTGCTGAAGAAAAAACTGTGTTCCCCTCCACATCCATCGAATTGATAGGCATAAAAATAGACACAGAATTATTAGAATTAATACTGCCATTAAATAAAATGAATGATATTAAAATGGCCATTTCTTGGATGTTAAGAAGAAAAAAGATTTTACTGAAAGAGCTTCAGTCTTTATTAGGGAATTTAGTATTTGCAACAAGAGTTATGCCTATTGGCAGGATATTCTCTAGAAGGTTATATATGGCTATGCCAGGGCTTAAATCCCTGTTTTCACCCATTAGGTTAACAGCAGATCTTAAGGAGGACCTCCTGGTATGGATGACATTTTTTGACACGTATAACGACCATTCATTTTTTCAAACAGAATTTGTATGCTCATCAGAGATGAAATTATACACCGATGCGGCTGGATCTTTTGGTTTTGCTGCAATATGGGGCAATCACTGGTGCTGTAATGTATGGCCAGAAAGATGGATTCAAATAAAAGCCACCACGAGCATAGTCCTACTTGAACTATTCCCCTTGGTTGTAGCATTGGAAATATGGGGAGATAAGTTTGCTAATAAAATAATTTTAATTGATTCTGATAATAAAGGAGTAATATACACAGTAAATTGCCTATCAACAAAATCCCTTTTGGTCGTCAAATGACTCAGGTATCTAGTCATTTTATGTTTACATTTTAATACCTGGGTAAAAGCAAGACACGTTCCAGGTAAGGATAATCAAATTGCGGATGCATTATCTTGATTGCAGATACAAAAATTCCAACAGTTTCTGCCGAATGCGTACAAGGAAGGACAGGTATGCCCCAAACATCTTTGGAACCTGATCTAGGAATTCTGATGCAGTCTATCAATTCGGTGGCTAATAGTACATGGCATCCTAATACACGGCTGCATGGCAGAGGTGGAATCAATTCCTCAGGGAATTTGAGATGCAGTTCGAGTCTCCTTCAGAAACCAAACATTCAAATGTTCTTATGCACACTGATGCAGGTGAAGCTATCCTATAGCCAGGCCAGATTGCTAAGATACTGGCAGGGGATGTCATTTTTCTTTTTAAATTGCAAGGTTATCGTCAGTGTACATCTTTTTTTTCTATAAATCAAGCTATGATAGTTTACAAAAAGAAGAATTATCTCCCAGATACTAGAAGGCCCATTTCTGTTTCATTGCTTAAAGCAAAAATGGTATGCTTCTTTGGATTCAAGGCGTAAGGCCGCGTACACACGCGGGGACTGTTCGCCCCACTTTGTCCGCTGAACAGTGTTTCGGCGGACAGTCCGCTCGTGTGTGGGCTTCAGCGGACAGTTTCAGCGGACAGTCTGACGAACAAAGTTTTTCGGAAATTCCGTAAAACTGTCCGCTGAAACTTGGTTTGAGCGGACAGTCCGCCCAAGTGTAGGCTTGTTCGTCAAACTAAGTTCCGCGCATGCTCAGAAAGGATTTACACGGCGAAGGTTGCATTGCAGTGTATAGGACGTCGTATTTCTAGTCCCGTCATACGTGCCGTTCACGTCATCGCGCAAGTTTCAGCGGACTGTTCGTTCGTCGTGTGTGGCCAAGTCCGTCCATGCTAATTTTGAGCGGACTGTCCGCTCAAACTGTTTGACGAACAAAGTTGGGCGAACAGTCCCCGCGTGTGTACGCGGCCTTACTATTTAAAACCGCTTATGTATTAGCATTTTTTGGCACCATGATAATATCAGAATTGTTACCCAGAAGCAAAAAATCGGTGTCTGGCCAGTTAACCCATCATGTATTGGTCCATAGTGCAGGACTTAATATATTTATTGCACATTCAAAAACAGACAGATCAGGAAAGGGTGTATGGATTACTCTTTATAGTTGTGGAGCAGTGGAAATTTGTCCATTAAGAACAGTAAAGGAGTACCCCGCAATTACACCATCTGGTGAAGGCCAATTTTTGGTTCATTTGGATGGGTCACCCTCTACAGGATATCTATTTAATATGATTCTCAAAAGATGCATGTTGAAGTTACGGCTACAAGCATTTAATTTCACATCCCATTCATTTAGGATTGGTGCAGCAACCGAAGCTTCACAAATGGGCCTTGATGCAGCAATAATTAAAATAATGGGAAGATGGGATTTGCAGCAATCTAACATATATGTTAGACCCAATCTCTCTTTAATTTCTCCTATAGGTAATAGAAGAATTATTTGGATCCTTGGCCACTCCTTTATATTTTGGGCCAACAAAAGATCCAGGTTGCGTTGTTATACACTTATTCTGTCAATGGATCCTCAGAAATTTCAAGTTAATGGAAAGGAATTTGTGGTTTGAAATGGTTAAACATGTCTTTTTATCTCTCCAGATTGTTGGAATTGTGGCCAGTCCCAGGTATATTAATCATCCACTTGGGAGGAAATGATGTGGATAGAACCAAAACCCTATAACTTATGCTTGTGATGAAACAGGATTTAAATACATTTAAATTGTCTGTCCCGAATACAACCATAATATTTTCAGAAATAGTCCCAAGACTAATATGGCTTCAAGATGCTCAATTTAAAAATATGGACAAAAATCAGGCGTTCGATAAATAGGTCTATGGAAAAATGCTGCTTATCAATGGTTTTTCATACAGACATGGATCTAGAGGGAGATTATGAAGGCATATACAGGATAGATGGAGTTTATCTGTCTGACATTTTTTTCAATTTTCAATGTGTGATTTCAGAACAGCATAGAATTGGCCATGGCGATGTGTTAGACTGGACTTGATAATTCAAGCCTGGCTGGTGGGGACTTGTTTTTTGATTACGTTATTGCTCGAGTCCTGAAGACAGAGCTGTTTATATTTATTATTTACTAGTGAGAATTTTATGAATTACTAAAATGATTGGATGGATTTAAGGTATTTAGAGTTTACACCAATAAACGTGCTTCGGCCAATTATATTCCAAGTAAGTCATGAGTGGGTTGATTTATTTATTAAAGGTAAATTGGGTATGGAAGGAGGGATAGGTGCAGCCTACATTTCCATGTCCTGAGTGGGCTAAAGAATGTGCCTGAACAGCATGGACATGTGGCTGCCTCCCAGACTGGTAGAATATTTTATTTATATTTATTTATTATTTATTTTATTTATATAAAAAAAAAAAAGTAATGTCACTTTAAAAAAAAGGTACAGCAGGTCAGGTGGGGAAATAAGGGTCAGGTAACACTGAGATATAGGTAGGGAATGTAATTGATCCAATCAGGAAGGTTAAAAAGGTCACATAACCAGTGGGAACATTCTGGAAGCAGTGCAAGGCTATATAAAGGGGTCCTCTGTAGAAATCTCCTCACAGCTGGTCAGATTACAGCAACAAGCTCCCCCCCCTTGTCGCAGACACTTTATGTGGTTTGTAATCCTTCAAAGTTAAAAGAGGGGACTTGCTTTTTGATTATGGTATTGCTCGAGTCCTGAAGACTGAGCTGTTTATATTTATTATTTATGAGTGAGAATTTTATGAATTATTAAAATGATTGGATGGATTTAATTTATTTAAAGTTTACACCAATAAACGTGCCTCAGCCAATTATATTCCAAGTAAGTCGTGAGTGTGTTTATTTATTAAAGGTAAATTGGGTATGGAAGGAGGGATAGGTGCGGCCTACATTTCCATTCAGTAATCTATTTTAATTTGCCATTTCCCTTGGTTTTGCCATTGTTTTTCCTTTTCTTTGTTAACCTCACTGATTTTTTAAAAAGGTTTTTCAACATTTTGCCTAATTGCTGTTACTTTTGTTTACTTTTTACATTTTCATAAATTGGAAAAATAGCAAAGTATGGAAAGAGTGAATGTAAAACAATTCTTAGCAAAAAAGCTCCTAAAACTTCTACAGGTTGACCAGCAGACTAACAAAGTATATATGAATACATTCAAAATCATTGTTAGATTCTTGGCTGCAGACACATCTCTTCAGTCAGTTGCACCACAAATCTCTAGAGTCCTTGCATAACTGTAAGATAAAGAAAATAGAACTTAATAATGGTGTCTCTTTCCCAGAGAGAAAGATCGAACTGATGACATTGTGATGGCAATTAAATGCATCGCAACAGTTATTAAAGTACAGCTCTGAGATGTGCATTTAGGTAATGAAGTTAAATTCACTATTTATCTGTAGCAACTAATTTGCTAAGATCTGTTTAAAAAAGAGAGAAAGGGAAAGAGATAGAGAAAGAAGAGAGCTGCCACAAGCTTCCCTAGGTGAATGTCCAAGTGGAGACAGAGCCTAGGCAAATATCAAAGACTATTTGTCATTGTTATTAAGCAGTAAAATGCTTTGAGTAAGCAATGTGTCATACAATGCTGATGGAAAATGCAACTAGCATATCAATATTTTAAACATGTAATGCAATGCTGTACTAACTGTAGAATAAATACAGCAATAAAAAAAGTAAGAATGCTATTTATGAAAATAAAGGTTACTAATGTGAATTGATAAACCTAGCAAACATAACATGTTTTGCATACACTGACAATTCCAATTGTTTTAAATACCCAAAGTACAGTAAAAATTGTAAATAGTCAGCATGTTTTGGTTAGGTTAAAATTAAAAATATACAAAAATGTATTGCTGTTAGTTTGTTTAAAGTGGTTGTAAACCCTTACAAACCACTTTGACCTACAGGTAAGCCTAGATTAAGGCTTACCTGTAGGTCCAAGCAATATCTCCTAAACCTATATGGTTTAGGAGATATTTGCCCGAAAACGGGCACCGCTGTCTACGGCGCATGCGCCGTAGACAGCGGCGCGCAGGCGCACTGAGCGCGGCATTTCCAAGAATGGAGCTGCCGCGTGTGTCGACTCCCGTGCGCATGCGCGGGAGTGACGTCATTGCGGCTTCGCCGAATGACAGCGGCGGAGCTGCGAGACGCCACCAGCAAGATGGATGCGGCGGACTACAGGGGACAGCGGCAACTTCGCTGGCTCCTGTGTCAGGTAAGTGACACATAATGGGCTACTATGCGATGCATAGTAGTCCATTATGCTTTGCCTTTGCAGGGAATGGAAGAGGAAGTAAACCCATCAGGGTTTACTTCCTCTTTAAAAGACAGAAACTCTAAAAACATAAATTGATATAAAATACAAATGTTTGTTCACCCAGAAAAAACAATAAACTAATATGTGATTTAATGTATTGCAATATACCCCAGACTGGCAGGGATCTCTTTTTTTTTTTATTATAAATGAACATTTATTTATTTTATTTTCCATAAAACTGTATTTTGCTGCATAAAATGCAGCAAGATTTTTATTGGCTTGTCCTGATAAGTAACTAGAGCTTGCCATATATATTTTTTGACATAGCTTAGGGCCCCAGCTATTAAACACCCAAGACCAAGTGCTAGTCATTGAAGTGAGAAATCTAAAAAAGTTTTTAAAGGTATTTTTTAAAAGAACAAACATGTTATTCTTACCTACTCTGTGCAATGGTTTTGCACAGAGCAGCCCTGATCCTCTTCTTCTTCCTCCGCTAGTGGCCCTGGCTCCTCCCCTCTGCTGAGTGCCCCCACAGCAAGCTGTTTGCTATGGGGGTACTTGAGCAGGCCCCCCCCCCCGATCTGTACTCCTGTGAATTGCTCACTGGCTTTAATGGCTCCCGCTGCTGTGTGAGCCAATGAGGAGAGAGAGTTTTGTGAGAGCTGCTGCTCTCATGTACATCGCTAAATCAAGATGGGGCTCAGGTAAGTATAAGAGGGGCTGGGGGGGGGGGGGAGCTGCACCCAAGGTTTTCTATTTTAATGTATGTAATACATTAAGGTAAAAACCCTCCTGCTATTCAAACCCCTTTAAATTATGATCAGAGATATTGGGGTGCAAATTATTCTGGAATGATGTATAAGTATTCTCCCTGTGTTTTTATGGGTACCCCCTGGGAGCTCCCTTTTCCGTCCATATTCCAAAAACATACTGGTACAAGAGTTATCTGCCTCCAAAATTGGTTCCGGTGTGTGTATTTGGTAGGAACATTGTTTGTCCTTTTAGTAATGGGGACTGTTATATATGGTTCCCTGCACTCTCTAAAGGGCTGCATAGTAATGGGGCAATATAAATGCAGGCATAAATAAATTTAAGTACATTAACAAGGAAATTCAATGCACACCAAATGCAGAGGGTGGTCTAAGAGCTTCCCCCACACATACTATGCCTTTCTGTTAGAAGAAGCTTCAAAGGTACCCTGCTGTGTCAATAATTAGCTAGAAAGCATCCAAGAGTGGACAAAGCTGGTGCACTATACAGACTAAATAGAGATGAAGTGTTGATAGCCCAAAAATCACAGAATAAACAGTGAACAGTAGGGTCAAAAGTTAATTGCTATAGAAGAGACAAGGCTGTGAAATGTGAACTTAATATGAAAAGTTTGTAAAAGTTATCTTATCTTGTTTTTATGTTTGTCGATGCACTTAAAGCCTGATACACACTACAATTTTTTATTCTGGTTGAACGAAAAAAAAAACTGACAACTGCAGTTGGAGCCACTGTCCTCACTATGCAAATTGAGTACAGCAATCTCCCCTGAGCTGTTGTGTTCTGACAGGGGAACGGTACCCCCCCCCCCCCCTCCAGCCAAGACACTCTGATAAGCATTCTCTGCCATTGGTTGATAGTGCTGATCGGGAGTCATTGACAGAAGCCAGCCAAACGGGTGGCTTCTGTTGGACAGACCGACATACACACAGGCAGAATGTCGGCTGTATTTTTTTTAAACCAGCTGATGTCTCCCAACATTTGGACCGTGTGTATGGGGCTTTAGCTACCACCATTGTTTAACCACTTAAGGATAGAGCCTTGTTTTGAAATCTGGTGTTTACAAGCTAAAACAATTTTTTTTGCTAGAAAATAACCCCCAAACATTATATATATTTTTTTCTAACACCCGAGAGAATAAAATGGTGGACGTTGCAATACTTTGTCGCACCATATTTGCACAGCGGTCTTACAAGCGCACTTTTTTGGGGAAAAAAATACACTTTTTTGAATTGAAAAAAAGTTAGCCCAATTTCGAGTAAATTGATACCCAACATGTCACACTTCAAAATTGTGCCCGGTCGTGGAATAACGACACACTTTTACCCTTAAAAATCTCCATAGGCAATGTTTAAAAAATTCTACAGGTTGCATGGTTTGAGTTAGGCCCCTTTCACACTGGGGCGGTGCGGGCGTCGGCGGTAAAGTGCCGCTATTTTTAGCGGCGCTTTACCGTCGTTTTAGCGGCGGTCTGCGGGCGCTAGCGGGGTGGTTTTAACCCCCGCTAGCGGCCGAAAAAGGGTTAAAACCGCCCGCATAGCGCCGCTGCAGCGGCGCTATGCTGGCGGTATTGCCGCGCTGTCCCATTGATTTCAATGGGTAGGAGCGGTTTAGGAGCGGTGAATACACCGCTCCTTCACCGCTCCAAAGATGCGGCTAGCAGGACTTTTTTCACTGTCCTGCCAGCGCACCACTCCAGTGTGAAAGCCCTCCGGCTTTCACACTGGAGTGAAAGGGCCCGGTTTTTTTCAGGCGCTACACAGGCGCTATTTTTAACACCATTTTTTTATATGCAGGCCCTGCTCACATATGCATTTGGCTTCTGCACGCAAGCTTTTTATTTTTTATTTTTAGACTTCTTTTTAAAAAATATTGTGTCACTTTTATTCCTATTACACGGAATGTAAACATCCCTTGTAATAGAAAAAAGCATGTCAGGACCTGTTAAATATGCGATCTTGGGTCAAAACGACCTCAGATCTCATATTTACACTAAAATGCAATGAAAAAAAATGTCATTTGGAAATTTCTTTTTAGAAAAATTGTCCATTTAAGAGCTATGAGTGGAAGGGATGTTTTGACGTCGCTTCCGCCCTGCAATGGTATGGAGCCGAGCGGGGGCCATCTTCCCCTCAGTCAGCTCCATACCACAGACCGAGAAGGATCTGATTGCTCTGGTAAATGGTGGAGGGCACCGGAGCGTGGCGGGAGGGGGGCCTCTCCTGCCACCGATAAAAGTGATCTTGTGATGAATCTGCCACAGAGGCCACTTTTATCTGAAAGCTGACTGCCCGCTGAAGAAGAAGATACCAGAGTTAGGGCAGCTAGCTGCTGCCATAAAAACAATATTCCTCTTCAAACAGCCGACATATAACGATGGCGGGCAGTCAGCAAGTGGTTAATATCTGATCATTGTAGACATGTTTTTTGACAGACACACCTAGTTTCTTCATCAAAGATACTGCTGATTATGTACACATTTGATTGAAATGGGAGCCAGATATTAAAGTGTAATTCCACTTTTGTTGAGGGAAAAATATGATGTTCGTCTCCTACTGGAAGGGCTGCACGCCCTACCAAACTACCAAACTGGGAGCTCACCCCTAATCACAATCAATGTGAATTTAAATTTAAATAAACTTTTGCTAAGTCAGGCATGCGTGCAAAGAGGAAAAAAAGTACATTGCTTTCATTATATATGTACTTTCAAGATACGCTATTATTCTTGTTTATTTGTGGTCATGAATAGCTGGTACTATCTTTATGCCCTGTTTGTCAGCTTACCTCTGGTCTGTGTATCAGCCTTGGGCTGCACTCTCACACCTGCATGGTTAAGTAATCTTCCCTCAACGTGGATCCACCCTAGCCTCTACAGGATGCACTATTTAACACTGTGCTGTCCAAGCCTGCCTTGCCTGAGAAATATTGTGTGTTTGGTTTCCTGTCTCTTGCTTGCCATGTGCTCTACGTCTGTTTCTGTTACCGATCTTGGCTTGTTCTTTGACTATCCCTGTCTGCTTGTTACCCTGACCTTTGGCATGTTCTCTGTTTATCCTTTTCTGCTAGTTGCTCCGAACTTTGGCTTATCTCCTGACTATGCCTTGTTGTCCTGGGATGCTGCTTCCTCTCTATCCTCCTGTAGCTTACCATGAGCATGAGCTGGGAGACCCTGGGGGCCGTGACCTGGAGCCAGTTTCAGCACATTCCATCCTCACCACTAGAGGCTCTGGTGAACATCTGCTGTTCTTAGACCCTGCGCCCTGGGCAATCTTATGCTCTAGTTCCCAGTGGTATTCGTGTTGGTGCTCCAGTGGACCTGCTTTTCTGAACCACCCAGAGTTCCATCCACAGCAGTCAGCCATAGGGTCCACTACCTTAGCAGTGCACTCCTGACCCCAATGGTGTGCATCTGTCTCCTGGCCTCAGGTGACCTGACATTTATAAACTTTTTTTTTTAAAAGGGAATTCCACTTTTGTTAATTAAACTATGTAGCATATACAATTCCCACACAATCAATTTTGTAGTTTGTTTACACATTTTAATTGATGTATAATTTTCTAAATCTGTCAAAAAATGTAATGCAATATGGTAACGTAAAGGCATTGTGTAAATAGTTGGATTACAGAATACTCCCAAAAATGTAATTTGTGACACTTGCTCGTGTGATTGGTTCACTGTTTTTCTCAGATCACTAAGATACAGTAAGTAATATTTTAGGTACCCACTAGAAAAATATTTTAGGGTTAATGATTTCTGAAGCAATGAAGACACTGCAACTTTCCTCATTTGAACACTAAAATTGCACTGGGGGTTATAATGCATGCATGTCCCCAATTTCAGAAGCCATTCTTCTAAGGATATCATGAAAAAAATATTTTTTTCTTCAGAACAGAAAGAGGTAGAACTCATTTGTTAAAATCCATGTACATAGATCACCCAGAGGGGATTTATTTTAACAACACTTGAGGGGTACATGTTTGTTTAGATCACAGGTTTTCTTTATACTGTACAAAAGATGAGTTAAACAAGACAAATATTTACCTGATGTACAGTATATGAGGAACCAATGGCTCCAATTTGCATCCGGTGAGTTACTGATTATAATCTATTTCCACAGCTAGCAAAGATGTTGCCAATTTGTTTACACATGGCTTGGCACCGTTTTTTCTAGACATACATCTAGAGAAATTTGCAAGATAGCTGAAGCATACTGTGCAAAAATTTTATAATGGTTTGTTTTGTGTACTTTTTGTGCTGCTGGCTGAATGTGATAGTGATTTCAGTTGTCATCCTGGCTGGTCTTCTGGAATCTGTCTGATTGCTACCTCTATGACTTCATATGGTTTTACAGCTGAATGCCAACAGTCTCAACCTCTGTTTCTTTACTGGTTGAACCTAGTCTCCCCTGTCATCTTCCCTCCCCTGTGCTTGATACTTTCAGACGTTGGCATCCTATTAGCAGTCATTAAACTCAGTGATCTATTCTGGGAGCATCATAATGCTTAACCCATATGTCCTTGAAAATAAATCATGCAAAACAGATATTTCTTCAATTTTTTCTCTCAAACGATCCTTTTTTATAATGACACAGATGGCCCCCACATACCCATGACAGTATAAAATAATTTAGCAAGTTTGGACAACTAGATGTGATAAAAACAGTTGTAATAGACATTCTTGAGATTTTATTTTCCGAGACAGAAGACAGACAGTTTTCATGTCATTCTCCATTATTTCCTTGTCAAATGTTTTCATTAGCGATTAAACATAACAAGAGCAAGTCAGATACAGGTAATGATACATAAGCCACACCAGCTTAAAACAGGAATGAAAAATTAAGGAATATATGAGAATGAGATCAAGTATTACACTGGCTGGTAAGCAGGGCCGGCACTACCACTAGGCAAACTGGACAGTCGCCTAGGGCACAGCCATGGCCGCTGATTCCATATCTCGATGTGTGACAGTAGTAGTCCTTTCAGGGTGGCGCTGCCATGCAGTCCTGTGGAGGAAGAGAAGGATGCACTGGGAGCTTGTCACAACCTTGATCCAACAGTTGTTTGGTCAGTGAGCGGATTCATGTGCTCCCCTCCCCTAGCTCCTCCCCTTCTCCCGCGCTCTGTGGATCTCCTAACATGTGCAGAGTGCAGATAATGGCCGCTGTGGCTGAGCAGCTCCCTGATCTAATCTCCGGGATGGACGGCTATAGTGCAGAACCTGCCAGAGCAGGCATCATGATTAGCACGGGGAGCCAGTCTGCCAGAGTCTCAAGGTACATACAGTATTACGGTCCTGCTGCCTGCCACTGACGCACCCTGTGACATTATTCCCTGATCGAGGGCACCCCAAACATCCCTGCTACCAACCGCCTGTTACCTCACACACCCAGCCCTGATGATATGATGCCACCTACTGTCCCCTGTCATCATCATGCTCCTCATCATCCCCCTGTTCCTGGCATCCCACCACCCTACTAGTCCTAGATGCCACCTACTAGTCCTTTCATCATACTTTTTATCATTATCCACCTGTACCCCCCTGTCATATGCATCCCCCTGTCATTATCCCCCTTGTACCCCCCTGTCATATACATCCCCCTGTCATTATATCCCCTGTACCCTCCCTGTCATATGCATCCCCCTGCCATTATCCCCCCTGTAATATGCATCCCCTTATCATTATCCCCCCTGGTACCCCCCCCCCCGTTATATGCATCCCTCCGCCACCATCCCTTCTGTACCTCCCCTGACATATGCATCCCCTTGTCATCACCCCCCGTACCCCCCTGCCATATGCAACATCCGTCATCATCACCCCCCGTACTCCCCTGCCATATGCAACCCCTGTCATCATCGCCCCCCTGTACCCCCCGCCATATACATCCCCCTGTCACCATCACCCCTCTGTACCCCCTGCCATATGCATCCCCCTGTCATTATCATCCCCCTGTACCCCCTGCCATATGCATCCCTCTGTCATCATCCCCCTATACATGCATCCCCCTGTCATCATCATCCCCCCTAAACCCCCTGTCATACGCATCCCCCTGTCATCATCCCCCCATACATGCTTCCCCCTGTCATCATCACCCCCCCCCTAAACTCCCTGCCATATGCATCCCCCTGTCATCAACATCCCCCATGTACCCCACTTCCAGCTTCCTAGCAACCCCACTCCCTGTCATCATCACCCCCTGTACCCTTCTGCCAGCTTCCTACCACCTCACCCAATGTCATCTTCATCCTCCTTGTACCCCACTGCCAGCTTCCTACCACCCCACCCCCTTAAATGTACTGGTGCATGTCACATATGATAAATGCAAGGACAATTTTTTTTCTTCTAGACACCAATGGGCAGGGACTTTTTTTCTTTCAGTGACACCAAGGATGCAGGTGCATCTCTACCTGCTCACCCACAGTGCAGTGACCTGGGCTTAAAACTTTTTTTGGGGGGGGCGCACGTAGCTGGTCCTGCCTAGGGTGCAAAATAGCCCAGCACCGGCCCTGCTGGTAAGGCTAACAAAAGGCTGCTATGAGTGAAGTAACTGAAGTGGTTATCATTCTCCATTATATTCAAACAGATGCATGGCCCCAAAACACACATAGGCTATAAATGCCAAGGTTTATGTGTGCAGGTCAAAAAAGTTTAGTATGAGCATTGTTTACTAATAATAGACAATATTCCAGTGTTTCACGATATCCCCTTTTTTAGACCTAGGTAGAAGATGTATTTTTGTAAATGTACTGCAAGTGAAAATAAAAACCTCTAGTTCACCTAGCAACTATGCAAGTGCTTCCATTTTTGCAGCCCAAAACTTTGAATTAATTAAATTTGCTTTATATAACTACTTGAAAAGCTTTTTAAATTGGAGAAGACTTTTTTTAGTAATTTACAGAAGGTTATTCTTTTTCAGAACTCTTTATAAAAGAGCTGACATAAAAATAATTTGATTTTATGTTATTGTATAGTAAGGCAAAAATAATGGAACTCTCACTAATAAATTCTTTTTCAGTCATACCTAAAAAAATGAGAAATGCTGTAGCTCCTATCAAAAAATGTCACTAGAGAGTCCATTTAATCTAGAGAGACCTGCAAGCACCATAACAATTTAGCAAGTAAATGAGGAAATCGAAATTTAATGGATTCTCATTGACTGGATTTGCAAAGAGAAAGTGCATTGATAAATTTCCATTATGTCTGTCACATTTCACATTAGAACAACAACTACAATGAGTTCTTTGGCATACATTAAACATCTATTACTTTTAGAAACTCTTTGGGAGAGAGGGAGATTATGAACAATACATATGTTGATTTTCTCTATCAGTTATCATAGTTATCATGCTAATTGTATATTTAAATGTACGCTATCTTAAATGATAAAATGTTTGTATGTACTCCTGTCGATAGATGCCGAAAAGGCTTTTGACAGGGTAAACTGGGGTTATATGCTGAAATCGTTTGAGGCCATGGGAAAAACAGTACCAGACATGGGTGCCCACTGTCTCCCTTATTGTTCATACTGTCCCTGGAGCCTTTATTGGCATATATCAGGGTCAGCGCGGACATTGGGGGGATTAGGGTGGGAGAGGAGGAGCACAGGCTAGCAGTATTTGCTGACGATGTGCTTTTCTTCATTACAAAGCCTAGGATAATGATCCCCAACCTGTTAAGTCTTAAAAAAAATTGGAGAAATCTAAAATTTTTAAATTAATCAGAATAAATCGGAAATATTAAACATCAATATAAAGAAATCAGAGGAAGGTAATCTTTCAAAGGAATTCCATTTCTCATGGAGA
The DNA here is from genome assembly GCF_037356315.1 of Lithobates pipiens. Lineage (NCBI taxonomy): Eukaryota > Metazoa > Chordata > Amphibia > Anura > Ranidae > Lithobates > Lithobates pipiens. The sequence continues at coordinate 255,269,253 of NW_027507764.1, read as the reverse complement.
AATGATATTAAATATTTAGGAATAAGACTAACTGACACCTTAAGGAAAACTTATATGATAAATTACATAGCTTTACTGGACAAGATAAGAAGAGAAATTAAAAAAATGTCAACTTGCGTGCTTTCCTGGTTTGGGCGAATAAATGCTGTAAAAATTATGATAACCCCCAAAATCCTCTACAGATTCCAGATGCTCCCCTTAACAATTCCGCAATCTTTCTTTAGAATTTTGAAAGGTATAGTATCTAGTTTTATATGGTGTAACAAAAAACCCAGACTGTCGGCCACGATTTTAAACTTAGGGAAAAATCAGGGCGGCCTAACCACGCCCGATTATAAGATATACTACAACGCGGTGATATTGTCATGGGTAATAGGATGGGCAAAAGAGGTTAGCGATAAAAGATGGACAAAGTTAGAATACACACTGAGTAATTCACATTTAGGTCACATAATATGGAACCCACCCCAATTTAGAACATTGGGCCAAAATACACGATATTACAAGCACAATATTTAAGGTATGGGACAGGGTACGCATTCACAAAAAATGGAAGTATAAATCACCCCTGATCTATTTAAAGGAAAACAAATATTTTGAGCCCGGGAGGTGGGAAGTGGGGGGAAACTGGATTAAAAAAGAAAACGTGCAAGTGAAAGATATAGTAAAAAATGGTAAAATACGCACTTTACAAGAACTTCAACTTGACACGGAGGTGATGAAAATTGACATATGGAGATACATCCAATTGAAATGTTTTGTGGAGAAACTACCAACCCCAATTAGATCTGGAGAAGAATACACCCCATTAGAGAAGTGGATCCTGAAAGGGAACTCCAAAAATAATATAACATGTCTGTATAAAATTCTCTACGAGGGAGAAGGATTGGAGATCCCTCCATATGTCAAGTCATGGGGAAGGGAAATAGGGATCAAATGCACTTCACATAGATTAGAGAAAATTTGGAAACTGACCCATGGATCTGCGGTAGATGCCAAGATGGCAGAAACAAATTATAAATGTTTGGCAAGATGGTATCTCACGCCTGATAGAATTAGTCACTTCCAGGTAAGATAGGTCCTCCAAGTGTAGGAGACGGTGTAAAAATAAGGGTACAATGTTCCACATATGGTGGGACTGTACCATTATTAAAAAATATTGGTTGGAGATATTAGACCTTATAAAGCTAATCACTAATGAAACAATCCCAGCGGACCCATGGACATGTTTATTCCATGGGACTGACATATTAGTGAGACAATATAAAGCCTTGATAATTCCAATCATGCTTAACGTAGCAAAGAGCCTAATTTCAAAAAAATGTCAAGAAACTGAAAGTCCTAAAACTCTGCATTGGATTTTCAGAGTGGAAAGGATACAAAAACTAGAGAAAGAAGAGGAAAGGAAGGAGGATCAGACAGGTGAGGATGACCGGAAGGATAAATGGAAAGAGTGAGATAAGTTTAAAAACTCCTGGAGATACATAGTTACATAGTTACATAGTTACATAGATACATGATTGAGATAACCAAATGAATTAGAAAACAAGTCTGGAGAGAGGTGAGAAGTTAGAAGGAATAGGGAAGAAGACCAGTAGTGAAAGGGACAGGAGAAGATACATCACCTACATTAATAGAGTCATTGGTGTATGGGGGAGGGGGGTTAAGGGGTGGGGAGGGAAAAGTGGATGCTTAAATAAAGGAAGTGGGTAATTTTAATTGTGATGTATATTTTTTGTATGATGGAAAATTATAAAATTAAATATAGAATTAAAAAAATAAATGTTTGTATGTCCATCCCCTAAAGTGACCCTGCAGTACAGTAGTTTAATACATGCACAAGATGCACAAGATGCACAAAATGAATCACCACTAATAAAAAATCCAAGATACAGTCCTTTATTTAGTAAAGCAACATGAGACTGCAGTTTTTGGAACAATGCAAGGTTCCCCAACTCTAGCTCAGCTCCTCAGCCTCTCTCAGTTCAGATAAATCAGCTCCAGCTCAAGCAATTTTTCTTTGGACTGTTATGTTATAGTTTCCGATAGAGCGGGATAAAAACTTTGCCACATTTCTGTTGCTGTTTCTGTGGTCAATTATACAGGAAGAGAGCACAATCTCTTTAACAAGGGCTCAGACCTCCAAAAAAGCCAGAAGAGTTACTCCCAAAATCTGGTCTGCCTCCTCTTCCTCAGTGATAGTTTTGCTGCCTCCTCTCTCTCACTCCACAACCAGTACTTGCTGCCTTCTACTGTTTGTGAATCGTGATTAGGCATTGCTGTCATTTTTTATGCACTTAGGTAACCACACACTACAAGGTCCATCAACACATTTTTACGGAAAACTACAGTACTTATTATTGATTTGTAGTTTAGTGTATTTAAAAGAAAAATGGGAAACAAACAGAGAAAGATAGAATAAGATTACGTAAAAAAAAAAAAAAATACAGGTTGCCAGTAGGCACTTCAGACATTCTAGTATACTTGTATTGGATATGGATTATATGGATTCAGGTGCATTATACCCACTCAGAGATTTACTTCCAGGAACCGTTCCTTATTACAGAATACAAAACACTGTGATCCCTATCACATAAAACAGCTGTTCAGGGAATTAAAAAATTACAAATAAGCCTGAATTTCAGCACAGCAATCACAGATTTACATTTAGATAGACAGTCGTCTAGGGTGCCCGGCCACTGGTGTTCCTACTCTCTACTCTTTGCAGTAAGCAACTAAGTCTCAGCATCAGCAGGCAGCCACCGCTCCATTCGCACATAGCGCCAGGCACGCAGTGGCGGACTGTTTTTGTGTCCCGACTCCCGAAATAATGAAAGCAAGCATTTATTGAAGTGCGCTGGCAAACTGTGGAGAACCAGATTGGCCCACTCCTGTTAAAGGGGGTCTCACATAGAAGTTTAAGACCCCTTTTGCATTTGCCTAAATTTGAAGCATCAGAATGCAAGAGTTGCATAAAAAATCCATGTGTTTTAGAAATCCCTATTCTGTGACTGCTAAATATTCATTATTTTATTATTGTAGCAAAAGTGTACCTATATGGAAACAAAAGGAGTGAGCTGATCTCACTCACCGGGCAGCAGAATTTGTTATTGCTCTTTCCCCCTAAGGCCCCTGTCACATATGTGGACCGTTCATTTCATAAGTTCAGTCACGTTAAAACAGATAAAGTATTCATCAGGTTTTCATCGGTGCTCAACAGTTTATCATCCGTTTTTCATCTTTTTTTATCTGTTTTTCATCCGTGCTCATTCGTCTTTCAGTTTTTTTTACATTACTACCAATGCAAAAACAAATGAAAAACTGACCATTTGTTAGTTTACATCAGTTTTTCATCCCATAACGGAAGAAAAGCAAACGGACAGCATGTATGAAAGTGGCCAACTCTTTCTATGCTCAAATGCTTGCACTTTTGCTACAATGAACACCTGAGGAATGTAGGCATAAACAAATACTACTTGCCAGGAAGAAACAGCCATAGAAAATGGTAGCTACAGGAGAGTATGGATACAAAAAATACCAGATGTCAATGGAAATAAGGCTACAAAAAGCCAAAAGCTACTGAGACAGAGAAGTTCTCCTGTTGGCATCTGGAGGAAAACATCTAAATATTGTCTCAAAAACCACCATGATTCTCAATTACAGTAAGTGACATCAGTGGGCACAAGGGTAAATGTGAAGTCCATTAGATCTTGTTAAACTTGATTTCACAGTTTTCAGCCTATGTTTTATTTTATTTTGTGTGTCAAGCTGTAGGTAAAAAGCTATATTTGTCGGTTGATGAACTTGACAAACCAGGTTAGCTCATTAAAGTTTTTTTTTTGCTTGTTTTATCAAGTGTGTTTTTATGGTATACGAAATGTGTTGTAATTTATGTTAACAAGAATTCTCTGGTTTACTGTTTTTCTTGTTTAATTAGTACTTAATGCAATAACTGCACCCATTATTTACTATAAAGGACACCTTTTAGTTATTCTCTTTATTTCATATTGGTGCCTCACATAGAAAGACTTTTATTTTGACATGTGTTGTTTCTCAAAGTCCAATTGTCTTTTTCATTTTACAATTGACAGGAGAAGGAATAAGAAGCATTCTCTGTGATATGTGCATGACATTGCAGGCATCTTGTTCAGCTCACATAGTACTTTATATATTGTAACATAGTCACTTTAAAATCTGTAATATTGGCCTAAAAAGAAGAGAATGCATTAAGATGAAGCCAGCAAGTCTGTCTTTACCCATTATTTACAAAACCTGTACTGAAGCTTGCTTTACTGGGATCCTCAAAAGCAGGGGGTGGGATTCCCAGTGTTATGGACTATGTTTAATTTCCTCCTAGACAGGTCTTGCTGGGCTGCTGCTGTTTCCCAATAAGATTATCTGGAATAAGGAACGCATCAGGGATATAGGGACTTGTGGTTTTGGAACTGTATGCCTTGGTTACTTTTTTTATTATTTTTGAGAAATTTAATTTTATACCTCTGCATTGAGTTTAATGTTCAATTCCTACTAATATACTTTAAAGGTGTGTCTCAATAAGCCATAGCCACTCAAATGTCAACTGGGGGGTTGGTGCGAGTAGAGATGTTTACTGGGGAGAAATGTGTCCTGGGAGGGGGGAGAGATCAGTTGGGAGTTTGGAGGGGGAAAACTATGTACCAGGGTTGAAGGGATGAGATGAGTACTGGAGTGGGTGCTATCTGCACTGGATGTTTGGAGAGATGTATACTGTATACTATACTTTTTTTATAGTAGGACCACACGCACACTGAATACCCATTTGGGGGAACATTTAGGTAACAGTAGGAGTGTCTCAAGATACTTTGATACAGCACATAATAATGATCCATACGGCATTGTTTTTTGCCCATAGATAGACATACTGCCCATTGAAGAGGAAGTGTGACTAAAAGGAAAATTTACAGGTTAGAGACTAAATTAATCTTTGATCTTAAATCTTACATCCATCAAGGCCTTAATGTTGAGTGGGATGTGAATGCCTTTATTAATAATGCTTGATTATGGTGGTTTCATTCTCCTTTTTGTTATCCCTCTTTTTCTTATCCCTTTTTCCTTATTTTATTGGTGTCAGAAACCATGAAATCAGACCGAGACAGAAGTACAGTTAAATCACACTTGTTTATTAATTAAAGTAAAAAGAACAAACGTAGTCAAAACATAGCCAAAGTTCAGAAACCGGAACGGACAGTCAGCCAAGCCAGAAGTCAGGGATCAATGTAGTGGAACAGCAAGCAGAATCTGGAGCTAGAAGGGATGTCAGCAAAGCAAGTCTTTAAACAGGAACGCAAGAGATAGTCTCTTTTGATGTTGACCAAGGCGAAGGCAGAGCTCCTCTGGACTGGATGGCTTAAGTAGGCAGGACTGACGAGCATGATATCATAAACAGCTGAGTAACTGTGGAGAGATAGGAGCTGGCAATTAGCTGACACATGAGTGGCCAGCTCTGAGAAGGAAGAGCTGAGCCCAGCCCTAACAATTGGTTTATGTTTGACTTTCTTCTTTTTTTTTTAAATGTTTCACTTTTTTGTAAATATTAATGGTTTTATTATTACAATTTATTTTAGGATATTATTGGGTATTATTTATGCAGAACTTATTTGGACCCCCTTGGATTTATTCTGTTTTTGAAATTTTTTGGGAACCATATTGTTTATCTTAGTCACTAGATGATGTTTTGTATATTTACTCTGTAACTTGTAGGTAAAGTTGGGCCCTGGTATTTTTCTGGAGTACCTTAACATATATATATATATATATATATATATATATATATATATATATATATATATATATATATATATTGTAAGGGATCTTCCCGGGGTAGGGTGTGTTTGGACACAGTTCACAGCAGACTTGGAATTTATAAAGCAGATCTTGGCGTTTATTCGTGGTACAAACAGTCCAGCAAACAAAATATACAGCAACACCGTGCTATCTAAGTACAACAAAAATAAAAGTCCTAGCCCGGCTGGGCGCTTACTAACAGGTTCTGCTCACCTATCTGACACTTACAAACACAGCGTCTTTCACCTGGATATCGCAGGGTGAGTTTTAGCTCCAGCAGTGGCTGTGCTTGCAGCTTCCTCAAACACACAGACTGTTCGTTTCCCTGGCTGAGAGCAATCACCTGCAGACCCTGCAGAGCCTTTAGCTTCCCAGGCTAATTAGGATCAAAGCTCACCTGATCCCAAACCCAGAACTGGATCGGGGGATGTGGAATGACAGGTCCCTCTACCAAACCTACCTGCCATTCCATATAAACCCAGGCCCGGCAAAATTAAATAACAACTCAGCAGCATATCGCTGCTGAGAAACTGATCCATCCTGGATTTACCATCTCACACTGTGTAGCAACCTAGGTGAGATGTACACCCCCTCGATCACTTCTCCAGTGACATGTCTACATATCCCCCCCCTCTTTTTCAGACCGGAGGGCTGAGCCTTTTGTCCCCACAGACAACTTACCCTTGACAATGCGTCAGCATTTGCCTGTAATTTCCCTGGCCTGTGTTCCACAGTGAAATTAAAGTTTTGTAGGGAGAGAAACCATCTAGTCACTCTTGCATTTCTCTCCTTGTTTAACTTCATCCATGTTAGGGGGGCATGGTCTGTCACCAACTTGAATTTCCTGCCTAGCAAGTAATACTTTAACGATTCTAGGGCCCACTTCACTGCCAAACATTCTCGCTCCACAATGGCATAATTTTTCTCGGCCGGGGTTAGTTTTCTACTCAAGTACGTCACTGGATGCTCCTCACCATTCACTACTTGTGAGAGTACTGCACCTAAGCCTGTGTTAGAGGCATCTGTCTGGACCAAAAATTCTCGCCTGAAATCGGGGGTAACTAAGACAGGTGGTTGGCACAAGGCAGACTTAAGGCTTTGGAAAGCCTTCTCGGCCTCTGGGGTCCACGTGACCATTGCTGTCTTTCCGCCCTTTGTCAAGTCAGTTAGTGGAGCAGCAACTGAGGCAAAGTTCGGCACAAATCTACGGTAATACCCCGTAATACCCAGGAAAGCTCTAACCTGTTTCTTTGTCAGGGGTCTAGGCCAATTCTGTATTGCCTCAATTTTATTTAGCTGTGGCTTAATCAACCCTCTCCCAATAATGTAGCCTAGATATTTGGCCTCTTCTAGGGCTAGAGCACACTTCTCGGCATTTATGGTCAACCCCGCATCACTTATGGCATCCAACACGGCCTGTACCTTACAGAGGTGACTTTCCCAATCAGGGCTAAAAATGACCACATCATCGAGGTAGGCAGCTGAGTAATCACGATGTGGTCGCAGAATCAAGTCCATCAACCTCTGGAAAGTTGCAGGCGCTCCATGTAACCCGAATGGCATCACTACATACTGGAATAGCCCATCAGGGGTGGAGAATGCAGTTTTCTCTTTAGCCTCACCAGAAAGTGGAATCTGCCAGTAGCCCTTTGTGAGATCGAGGGTGGTTATGTACCTGGCGTTACCCAACTTCTCAATCAACTCATCTACCCTGGGCATAGGATACGCATCGAACTTGGAGATCTCATTCAACTTTCTGAAATCGTTACAGAACCTCCAAGTTCCATTGGGCTTTGGGATTAGCACAATTGGGCTGGACCATTCACTCTGTGACACCTCAATTACCCCCAGAGCAAGCATACGTTTTACCTCGGCAGATACGGCTTCCCTACGTGCCTCGGGTATCCTATAGGGCTTAAGGTTTACTCTGCTTCTAGGCTCAGTTTCAATGTGATGATGGATGAGGTGTGTACGCCCTGGGAGGTCAGAGAACTTGTTTTTGTTTTTCTGTAAAAATTCCTGAGCCTCCTGTTTCTGTGACACTGATAGAGTATCACCTACCTTGACTGGAGGGATTGGTGGTGACAAATTATTAACAGTATTTGTCGCCACCAAGGATTCCCTGTCTTTCCAGGGCTTGATCAAGTTTATGTGATAAACTTGGAAAGGCTTCCTTCTACCTGGTTGGTGCACCTTGTAGTTCACCTCACTGACCTTTTCAACAATTTCATAGGGACCTTGCCACTTCGCCAAGAATTTACTCTCAACAGTGGGGACTAGTATAAGGACCCTATCGCCTGGGTTGAATGTCCTGATTCTTGCGGACCGGTTGTAAATTCTACTTTGGGCCTCTTGAGCCCTCTGGAGGTGTTCCCTTACCAGGGGCATTACAGTGGCTATACGGTCCTGCATTTGTGCTACATGCTCAATAACACTCTTGTATGGGGTGGACTCATTCTCCCATGTCTCTTTTGCAATGTCTAGTAGACCCCTAGGGTGATGACCATAGACCAACTCGAATGGTGAGAACCCTGTGGACGCTTGGGGCACCTCCCTAATAGCAAACATGAGGTAGGGTAATAAATGATCCCAGTCACGACCATCTTTTGCCACCACTTTCTTCAACATATGTTTCAAAGTTTTATTAAATCTCTCCACCAATCCGTCCGTCTGGGGGTGGTATACAGAGGTACGGATGTGTGAGATTTTAAATAGTCTGCATAATTCCTTCATTACTTTCGACATAAATGGCGTACCTTGGTCAGTTAGGATTTCTTTGGGGATCCCAGTCCTAGAGAACATATAAAACAACTCACGTGCAATTGTTTTAGATGCAGTGTTTCTTAAGGGTACAGCCTCAGGATAGCGGGTCGCATAATCCATGACTACCAAAATATACTGGTGTCCTCTAGCTGACTTTACAATGGGACCCACTAAATCCATGGCAATACGCTCAAAAGGCACCTCTATAATAGGGAGCGAAACCAAAGGACTGCGAAAATGTGACACTGGGGCACTAACCTGACATGTGGGGCACGACTCACAGTATTTTTTAATGTCATCATATATGGCCGGCCAAAAAAACCTCTGGAGAACCCTCTCTCGCGTTTTGTCAGTCCCCAAGTGTCCCCCAAGAACATGGTTATGTGCCATGTCAAGCACCTGACGCCGGTACGGCTTAGGTACCAGAAGCTGTTCCACAATCTCATCCTTAACCTTATTGACTCTATAGAAAAGATCATTAGTCACCGAAAAATGTGGAAATCTTTTTTCAGCATCTGGTTCCTGAGGTACCCCATTCATAACAGCAACCTGCTCTCTCGCATTTTTGAGAGTGGGGTCCTGTAATTGTGCAGCCCCAAAATTATCGCTAGACACCTCTAAGTCTAGTATATTTTGCTCAGTGGGAGGAGCCTCCTCCTCCCCAGCCAGGACCTGCAAAGGAAAACAATCATTTTCATCCTGTACACTTTTATCATTCACAGTGGACAAGGCAACCACCTTAGAGGTATCCTCACTCCTTTTGGGGATTTTTCTTTTTTCCCAGAGAGCCCAGAATAAAGGAAAATCGCGCCCCAATATTACATTATGCATGAGGTTTTTAACCACACCCACTTCATATTGTACTGTGCCTTGTTCAGTCCCGACTTTAGCCAGCACTATAGGGTACACTTGTGTATCACCATGTATACACACAACGCTCATATGCTTTTTAGACTCTAAGTCCCCAGTCACCAGGCTAGCATGCACCAAGGTTACAAGGCTTCCTGAGTCCATTAACGCTTTAACAGGAAAGTCATTGATTGTGATGTTGCAGATTTGCGGTTCAGTCTCTAGTCCAGGAACTGCAGCACAAGATGGTTCCGCAAATAGCGACTGACGCCGGCTAGCGTCACATTCCATGGGTTCAGAGGTAAGAGGGCAATGGGCCGACACGTGTCCCGCCTCATGGCATCTCCAACACTGGATAGGGCCTGGTCTCTTTGGCAAGGAGTCCTTTTCAGAGCCCCTTAGCCACCCGGGACCATCACCAGTCTTTTGTCCCTGAGACACCACTTGAGCCCTTTTCCCTCCATCAGCACCCCTCCACACTCCCCCAATAGATGGAAGTCTCTTACCAGCTGACGGCACAGATCTGGCGCTCCGGGGAGGTGAAGATGCTGCAGGAACATCACGGAGGTAGTCCTCAGTCGCCTGGAACCTCTCCACAAGGTTGACAAGTTCGTTTGCATTCTTAGGATCACCTTGTCCCACCCAGCGTTGCAGGTCAGTAGGAAGCGCTCGGAGGTAGCGATCCATCACGACCTTCTCTAGGATTTGTGCAGGAGTAGAAGTGTCTGGCTCCAACCACTTTCTTGCCAAATGGATTAGGTCATACATCTGGGACCTCGCTGATTTGTCCTGACTGTAGCTCCAGTTGCGTACCCTCCGGGCACGGACTGCAGTAGTAACTCCTAGTCGGGCAAGTATCTCCTCTTTTAGCCGAGTATAGTCCTTAACCTCTTGCTCACTGAGGTCATAGTAGGCCTTTTGGGGTTCACCTGTTAAATAGGGCGCAATTACCTCTGCCCACTCAGCGGCTGGTAACTTCTCTCGCTCAGCCACGCGCTCAAATACTGTTAGAAAGGCCTCAACATCGTCCTCAGCAGTCATCTTTTGCAGCGCTTTCTGCACAGTCCTTCTCCCAAAAAAAATCTCTGGAGCGGCTCCCATCACTGTGGGTGGATTAGCAACCACAGGCGCCTCTCGAATTGCTATCAGGTGCTCGATAAGTTGTTGTTGTGCAGCCATGGACTGTTCATGTCGTCTATTGGCCTCTGTCTGAGCCTGCTGTTGTTGCAAACTCACTTGCATAAACTGCTTCAGCATCTCCTCCATGTTGCTGGACTGTTCTTGGAGTGTAGTTGCAGCTTTCACCCAGGACATCAGCAGCTGTAGCCAAGTCTGTCCACACCGTTGCCCCTAGCAACCGTGTTGCCCGCTACCTCCACCAATTGTAAGGGATCTTCCCGGGGTAGGGTGTGTTTGGACACAGTTCACAGCAGACTTGGAATTTATAAAGCAGATCTTGGCGTTTATTCGTGGTACAAACAGTCCAGCAAACAAAATATACAGCAACACCGTGCTATCTAAGTACAACAAAAATAAAAGTCCTAGCCCGGCTGGGCGCTTACTAACAGGTTCTGCTCCCCTATCTGACACTTACAAACACAGCGTCTTTCACCTGGATATCGCAGGGTGAGTTTTAGCTCCAGCAGTGGCTGTGCTTGCAGCTTCCTCAAACACACAGACTGTTCGTTTCCCTGGCTGAGAGCAATCACCTGCAGACCCTGCAGAGCCTTTAGCTTCCCAGGCTAATTAGGATCAAAGCTCACCTGATCCCAAACCCAGAACTGGATCGGGGGATGTGGAATGACAGGTCCCTCTACCAAACCTACCTGCCATTCCATATAAACCCAGGCCCGGCAAAATTAAATAACAACTCAGCAGCATATCGCTGCTGAGAAACTGATCCATCCTGGATTTACCATCTCACACTGTGTAGCAACCTAGGTGAGATGTACACCCCCTCGATCACTTCTCCAGTGACATGTCTACAATATATATATATTATACATGCATTTTGGAGCTTTTATGCCTTTTTCCTTTTTATATAATGAACATTCCAGATATCCAATTTTTCAAAGTGAGCCTTATGTATTTTGGGGACCTCTGAAGTAACATGGGAGTTTGTTTAATGCGGATCCAGAATGATGATCCAAAATAAAGGTTATGTTAATGGTTTTACACTATGTTGGGCTTCCCACTTTTATTCCTTATATGAGTTACAATGATGGAGGGCTAATATAGGAGATCCAGATTTAATAGGGTGATTGGAGTACTTTATTGAGGCATAAGTAGAACCTTCAGGGCCCCAGTGCAAGAGACCATAAAGGGCACCCTTGACCCCTCCCTGTCCTGGGCTTCCAGTTCTGTGAGGGCATCCAGGGACATTCTCCCATAACCCTGCCTCCTGTGTGATAAGACATATAAATACAGCGCTCGCAAACGTTATATATAAGATGAACCGACACAAAGTCCAAAACAAATCACTGAAGGTGCTCCAATCCAAAGTGATTGAATAAAAACTTCAGGTGCACAACACTCCCTTAAGAGTCCCCACTCACCAGATACACATGACCCCCAGCTCTTCAGTCTGGAGGGTCAGTTAAGTCTTGGTATGGATGTCTTTAGGATGGTGTGTGTAAAGCCAGGTCAGCAGATCCAGGGTTCCTCAATGAAGAGTTTGATCCAAATAGACACATACCCAAAAGTAAAAAAAGGGGGAACTAATAGTGAAGTACCATCAAAAAATGTATTTATTTGAACAAAAGATGGGTACTTACAAGACAAAGGAATTAAGCATGGAACAGATCGTATGAAACCATCGTTGATAGCGTGCGTTCCAAACGACCAGAGCTGATGTCAGTATTCCCGGAAACAGCATCAACGTTTCGCCCTCCCACAGGGCATCATTAAGGACCTAGTTTCCGGTAGGCTGAGCCAGATTAAATAAAGGGCGGAGGAGAAAACACCCCTCCATATACCCAATCAACATGAGTACAATGGCCATATTGTTGCCTGAATAAAAATGTCGCTCCTAAGGATCAAAAAATGTCCATAGGAGAGACAAAACGCCATGTTTCTGGTTTGATCATATCAAACAATTTCCAAGGAAACCATAAACGTCAATTCCGGTTTACTATTGGAACTAATAATAAACACATAAAAAATTGAATATTAATTAAAATAAAATAAAAATAAATAAAAATAAAAATAGATATGAAAAAAACAAAAAAACAAACAAAAAAAACAACAATAATAATAATACAAATACAATGAAAGCAATACAAATAATGTGTATTGTAAAATGTTTAAAATATAAAAAAAATTGGACAGGAAACAATTCAGATCTAATTCGATGTTCAGCCCCTGGGGGCTCATTGTTTTAAGATGATGGATCCTGGGGCGCATCCAGCATGCTTTGTGACTGCTGTGTCTTTTTGACACAGCTGATCACAGATCAGGATAAAGGGCTGATCACAGCAGCTTTACCATGTGATCAGCTGTTCACATGTAAAAAGACTTGCCAGTTATCGGCAGTCCTTTCCTCCCACTTTGTGTCTGTGTGAAGAATGGAGAGCCTTTAAAGTGACACTAAAGGTAATTTTTTTTTTTTTAAATAACAAACATGTCATACTTACCTTCACTGTGCCGCTCGTTTTGCACACAGTGGACCCAATCCTGGTCTTCTGAGGTCCCTCGCTGGCTGTCTTGGTTCCTCCCCACATTAGATAACCCCCTGGGAGAAGCATTCTCCCTGGGGTTTACCTTGCGGGCGCACTCCAGAGTCCAGCTTTCGGCATCCATAGACGTTGAATGCAGGACTCGGCCCCGCTCCCTGGTGGCCGCGTCATTGTATTTGATTGACAGCAGTGGGAGCCAATGGCTGCACTGCTATCAATCTCTCCAATCAACAGCTGAGAACCCCCTAACAGAGAGAAGGCTCGTCCTCGTGGGACAAGTTTGAGGGTTCAGTTAAGTAAAACGGGGAGAGCTGGGGGCCAGAATGCATTAAGGTGAAAAAACACTTACCTTTACAACCCCTTTAACGGGCAAGAATGTCAGTACATTGTGTACACTGATAATCAGGGCACTGATCAAGAGAAGATCCCTGTCTGGTTTGACAGACCCAGTGGTTTTCAAATAGCTCATTTGTTTTTTTTAAATACTTAGATTTTTTTTTCATATTTTCATAAATGACAACTTCATCTCATTTCTTTCCTACTTTGTCTTCCTAGTACAGTGTGTACCCAGGCATACGCAAGGAAGGAAAGATTTCCGCTACTCCCGATCAGCCCAGGTGAAAAAAATGACAAGTAGCAGCCTCAGCCTACATGTCACTCTCCACCAAATGACACACCCTGATGCATAACTAAGCCTTAGTGGGCAGGGCAAAATGCATCAGGGTGCGTGGTTTGGTGGAGACATGTAGGCTGAGGCCACTCTTTATCTCAATAAGTCTACACCCCATGGTCTGGGACACAGGCATATGTTTTCACCTCCAAATTATCCCTACATATAAGAGCTGATAGCTCTCAAAGTTTGTTACTTAAACTACATGCATTAGTGAACATGATGTACAGTAACACTACTATCTACTGATGAACAAAATATACAGTAACCCTGCTATCTAGTGTTTGAAATTTTAGTACCAGAATCTTTTACTGCATAAACCACCCCATCAGCCAAATCTTTAGAAACACAAACCCTCAAATTTGATTTGACCTGCTGGGGACAGAAATGTTTATCATCAACTAAATATCTGCTCCCATACATGATAAAAAAAATATGAAGTCCATACTAAATAGCTCATTGACCTTGTGTTAAGGATACAAACCATCTCTTTTGTACTGCGCAATATCACCTGCTAGCACCATGATTAACTAAAACCTTCAGCTTAAAGTGATTGTAAAGCTTTGTTTATTAAAAAAAAAAAACATGTCATACTTACCTCCACTGTGCAGCTCGTTTTGCACAGAGTGGCCCCGAACACCATCTTCTAGGGTCCCTCTGCGGTTATCGCGGCTCCTCCCCATATCAGATAAGTTCTCCCCACATCAGAAGTGCTCCCCCGCGGGGTTGCTTTGCGGGCAAGCTCCCAAGTCCATCATTCGGCATCCATAGCCGCCGAATGTATGACTCGCCCCCGGCGCCCGTGTCATTGGATGTGATTGACAGCAGCGGGAGCCAATGGCTGCGCTGCTATCAATCTATTCAATCAAGAGCCGAGAACCCAGGGCTCAGGTAAGTAAAACAGGGGGACTGGGGGGCTGGTCACTGACAGGTGTTTTTTCACCTTAATGCATAGGATGCATTAACGTGATAAAACACAAGGGTTTACACCCCTTTAACATCAATCTTTCAACCACACAGTGAACTTTGCACATTAAGAAGTTTCCCCTTTTATACACTGTAGACAGGTAGCCAAACACTGAAAATCCTTCTTTACAGAAAGCATATAATTCTGGAACAAATCATTGGTGCCAAGGTGCACAACATCGGCATTGTGCCCCTGACTAGCTACCTTGATAATATGTAAAATGTGCCTTGACAGGAGCACCAGTTAAACTTATTTTGACACTTCCACACCATTTTCCTACAGAAACATCTCTTAGTCCTTGTACACATGGTCAGACATTCTGACCACAAAATCCGTCGGAAGTTGTCGGAAAATCCGATCGTTCGTAACGTGATGACGTTATTTCGTTACGACGGGACTACGTTCAGGCTAGTAGACAATAGCTATGGTCTAGGAATTTGATCTGAGCATGCGTGGCACTTTGTCAGATCGGATCATGTTGTCGGAAAATATTATAACCCAGCTCTAAAACTTTGTCGGTCGGATATTCAGACGAAACAGTCCGATGGAGCCCACACACAGTCGGATTATCCAACAACACGGTCCGATCGGCGTGTACAAGGGCTTACAGTTACTCATTACTTTTTTCCTTAAACTTTCTATTATCTTTCTCGTTTTCATTTCTCCTTTGGTTCATGAGTTTGTAAAGCCACAATTTCATAATCCTGACATGTGCCTGCTGTACCATGTACTTGTATGAAAAAAAAAGTATCCTCTTCTCCTTGTATTGCTGCCTTTGTGTGAAATCCCTGGTGTTCCTGTCAGTCCCTCTGATTTCCTATTAAAAACTGACTACACTAGGCATAAAAGAAAAGTGTGGTCAGTTTCCTAACTGTGCTGGGAACGCAGTGTGCTCTTCTCCAAAATTCAGACTTGTCCTGACACATCCTCCTGCACAGCCATTCACTGGGGGAATGAGATCACTTTTAAAAAAAGGGGGAGAAAAGTAAGTAAACATTAGACAGTAAGTTTGATATAAGCAGAGGTTGGGCATTTTTTGCTATGGGATTGCTTCTCTGTGTAGTGTTGTGGTCTTACTCTTATGGCATCCCTTATCTTTCTTTTTTGGGTATTGCTTGGCTCTGTTGATATAGGATCCTCAGTGTTTTCTAGATGAATGGAAATGTAGAATCTCTGGGTTCCTTCTTTTGATTAAGCAAACAAGTTATATAATATGGTTTGTTGATGGTGGGATGCCCCAGTCCAGGTCCAACCTTGTTGGCTCTGCCCTCATTGGCTGCATTTACTTCTGAGGCTCTGGCCAGGCTTGCTGGATATTCGTGGGGATGGGGATTTGAAGATGTAGGGGACGGAGGGATGCTCCCTCTTTTTTCGCTTTTTTATGGAAAGAGGGTGCCCTGTGAGGGTGTGTATTTTTTTTTCTCTTCAGGTCACTTTCCCTGGTGTATGTTAAATATAATGGTTTGTAACATGATGTATATATCATTATTATATTATTCATAATTTAGTGTTATTGTTTTAGTCATCTGCTTCATGTATTTTCAAGCTTGGATCCTGAGAAAGCAAAGTGTGCGAAACGTGTCAATCCAATATGCTGATATAACATGTTCTAAATGGATTTAGCATTGATGTTTTTAACATGAAGATGACATTCTAACCATATTTTGTAATAAAATTATCTTGGTTTTATATCTGTTGTTATCCATACTTTGCCTTTGTTGGCACGTTTAAAAACCTGACCTTCCTTTGGGCATTTACTCCATTCCACTCTGGGAATCTTTTTGGAGGGATGGACCCCGGAATTTTTCTTATGTATAGTGATTTGGGATAGTGCCCCAATGAGGAGTATTATCCTATCCTCATCTCACACTTCAGGCTAGCACAGCTATTTACAAAGACAGACAGTAGAGAGCAGCAGAACCCTACAAATGTAATTGATATTAGGTACTAGTTCTAAACCTCAAAACAAAATGTAATATATTGCAGCTTACTATCCCTAAAATGATTATTATTACATTATTTTTAAGACTTTTTTCTCATTAATCTCATCTGGAAATCCTCAGAGTAATACACTTCTGTGGAGGGAGCCATGGTTGTCAAAGTCTGTGCCACTTCTGGGGTTCTACAACAAAATCCAGAAATTGTAGGAATTTGAGATTTTCATATCGGATCTCTGGAAGCCTTTGTGCTGCTGCCAAGACCATATCTCAAGAACAGCATACTCCAAGAGGTTCTGGGAACTTTTAGACCTGCAAGTCAGATAAATGAACAACAATCTCATTAGCTCTGATAAGGCAGCTCTCCACAGCAAGGCTTCCCTAGGTGGGCAACTCAAACCATAGAAATAGAACATTAAACAAAATTAAACATAAACCAGACAAAAACCAAATACTCACAATAATATTTTTAAGAAAACACCCATACAGTTTGTGCTCAAAATACTACACAGTGTGTGCACACGTGCCTCTCCTGTTGCTGTAGTATGCTTCCGTGATATCTAAGACTTCTAAATGATTATGAGGCCTAATACCACTTTAAATGCTATTATAACATTTCCACACTATTCCTTCCCCCACATACTGTATATGCAGTCTGCTCATCCCACAAAATGGACCTCTAGATGATCTATTAGGTCTGCTATAAATACAGAACTCATTTTCGGTGAGCTGGCCCAATATCTTAAGACTGCACTGTAAGGCTAAATGGTAGGTTCTTGCAATCAGTGAGACTTTGCACTGTTTGATGGCTTTTAGGATAAGCTTGGTGAATATCTCCAGATTCCGCTCCTGGGTCCAGGGTTTAGCTAGGGCAGGGGTAGGCAACCTTGGCCCTCCAGCTGTGGTTAAACTACAAATCCCATCATGCTTCTGCCTCTAGGAGTCATGCCTGTGATTGTCAGGGCCTTGCAATGTCTCATGTGACTTGTAGTTTCAAAACTGGAGGGCCGAGGTTGCCTACCCCTGAGCTAGGGTTTACATTGAGAAAGACCTGCATCTTGTGCTCCTGCAGTGGAGTTTGGTCTAAATAGTCCTCAGCAGTTGCAGGCAATATGTCTGGCATTCACACTTGACCCATTCCCTGCTCTGCCTTAGGCCCCTTTCACACTTGTACGACTTGTGATTGCAGTTGTTACCCATGATTTTCAATGACTACCATTCATATTAGTACGACTTTAAATCGTCCCGACTTCAAGGTAGTCCCTGCACTACTTTGGTCCGACTTTGCTCCTACTTCAGCCCATTGAATATCACTGAAGTCGGATCGCGGTCTTAACTGATCCGACTTTGACAGGCGACTTGTGCTCTGGTGAACTTGAATGGGAACTCCTATGCAATATGTCCAAAATGTAAAAAAAAATGGCATGGGTCCCCCCTCCAAGAGCATACTAGGCCCTTCGGTCTGGTATGGATTTGAAGGGGAACGGCATGGGTTCCCCCCGCCAAAATCCATACCAGACCCTTATGCGAGCACACAGCCCGGGAAGTCATGAAAGGGAGTGCTGATGAGCGAGCGCCCCCCCCCCCCTAAACTGTACCAGGCCGTCTGCCCTTAACATGAGGGGGTGGGTGCTTTGGGGCCCCCTACCCCAAAGCACCTTGTCCCCATGTTAATGAGGACAAGGGCCTCTTCCCAACAACCCTGGCTGCTGGTTGTCGGGGGCTGCAGGCAGGGAGCTTATCGGAATCTGGAAGCCCCTTTTAACAAGGAGGCCCCCAGATTCTGTCACCCCACCCTATGTGAATGAGTATGGGGTACTTACCCATTCACCTAAAAAAATTGTCAAAAATTAAACACAGTACACAGGTTTTTAAAGTAATTTATTAGGCAGCTCCGGGGTCTCTTCTGACTTCTTCTCCCCTCTGTGGCTCTTCTCCCTCTTCTGGCGACATCTTCTACCTCCTCCGCTGATATCTTCTTCCTCTGCCGGTTCTTCTCCCCTCTCCAGGTCTTCTCCGCTGATGATGTCTTCTAGCCCTCTCCGATATTTCTCCCTCTATCCTCTGTCTTCTACCTCTGCTGGGGCTTCTTCGCTGTCTTCTCGCTCTTTTGCCATGTCTTCTTCTTTTTCACTAAAGGGCAACAAGCATCCAATGCTACAAGACATATTCTCAATGTAATATATCATGCAGAGCGTAGCCAAGCTTCTTCTCTGCTTCTCTGCTTAGATGTAGAAAAGGCATTCGATAGACTCCACTGGGGTTATGTGTCTTAAGTCCAAAATTTGGGTTTCAAGGGCCTTTACTAGCTGTCATTTTACTGCTTTATTCTTGG
Organism: Lithobates pipiens; assembly: GCF_037356315.1. Taxonomy (NCBI): domain Eukaryota; kingdom Metazoa; phylum Chordata; class Amphibia; order Anura; family Ranidae; genus Lithobates; species Lithobates pipiens. The sequence continues at coordinate 255,250,235 of NW_027507764.1, read as the reverse complement.
CAATCTGCCCAGGTATATACCTCAAGACTATGCTCAAAACCTTTCGGTATTTGTAATGGAACCCAACAAGGATGTCATTTATCTCAACTTATATTAAGCTTATGCTGCTTCCAGTCCTCTATTACAGATTTTACATTCCATTCCAGACCTCATACCATAATCCTGTTTGCAAAAGATGTTATTTTACGGCTCTCAAATCTATTCTCATCGCTACCTAGTGCCCACCAAATTTTATTACTATAAAGTCAACTTTACTAAATTACTAATATTGAACTTAGAAGTTCCCAAGAAAACCTAACTTTTGCTATCCCAACAACGGCCCTATTTCTGAGCAGAAGCAGGCATACCATACTTGGGAATTACACTGACATCATCTATTGCCTCTTTGGCAGATGCCAACCTCAAACCCCTTATATCCAAACTAGAATCTAAGCACCACCATCTTTCTTGGCATGAGCTATCCTGGGCCAGTAGATTGGCATCTTTCAAGATGTTAATCCTACCACAGATACTATATCTATTCTGCATACTACCTATACATCTTAAAACTTTGACTTCTTTAGCCTTTCTTCTCAAGAAATTTCTTTGGCATAGCAAACGAGTGAGGTGTTCCTACACCCAGCTCATAAACATAGGAAAATAGGGTACATTTGTTTGGTTAATATTAAAGACTACTATACAGCTACTCTTCTAGACCAGGTAAAACCATGGTTTAACAACTCCACATTGGCCTTGTGGGTCAACATAGAAACCACATTGACACAAATGTGAGATCTACGACTTCTTCTTTTGGCAGACCTGTGGAAACCGTTAAACCAAGATACTTTTCCTTTATTGACAAAAGTCTTGCTCCTGGCTTGGAGATCCCTAAACCATTCAGTTGTTTATTTCCCACAGACTAAAAATATCCTCTTGCACATTTAAAAAATCCTTATTCCACATTTTTTTTCAATAAAATATTTATTGAAGTATGAAAAGATTTAACAGTCATGCACAAAACAGGCTTGTAGATCATACAGGGGGTGTGACCGAGGTTATCCACCACCCTGACGCAATGCAAGTCCTTAATAGTGTTCATACATCAAGTGCAAAGGAGAAAAGCTGCTATACAATATGAACACAAGCAAGTGTTAAGTACATTTTACAATTTCTGAAGTGGGATAGAAAGCAATAGGGGTACATAAAAGAGAGAACAAAAAATAAAAGGAAATAAAACAGTAAAGCACAAATAACAGGTGGAAATATGGTATTGTGGAAGATATGTTCCATCTGCATAAAACTCACTCATATGCCTAATTCGGAATATAGATAGGTATATGGATACCATTAGAGGTAAACAGTCTGGGTGGGTGTCTTTAGGTCAAAGTCAATCAGCCAGTTTGCAATTTATCATAGGAATCTGAATATTTGAACAGGAACCATGGCCTTCATAATTTATTGAATATTTCTGTGTTCTCTGAGGCAGAAGCTGCCATCTTTTCCATTTTGTTGATGGAGTCCACCAAATGCAGCCACTCCGCCACCGTAGGCACCTGCGTGGTTTTCCAATATCAGGGGATGGCAGATTTTGCCGCATTCAGTAGATGCCTGACAATGGATTTTTTTGTGTTTGCGCAGGGAGTAACTGGATACGTTCAATAAACTGCATTCTGGTTTAAGTGTACATTTTTCTCAGTTATAGAGCGGATCTGTGAACAAACGTCAATCCAAAAGTTGTGTATAAGCAGGCACCCCACCATATATGCAACATGGTGCCTGTATCTGTGCCACAGCGCCAGCATGTTTCTGGTGTTTCTGGGTACCATGCACGAAGCTTGGCTGGGGTAAGGTACCAGTTTGTCAGGATTTTGTATGAGGTTTCGTGGATATTAGAACTGATAGAGCATTTGTGAGCTAGGATGCATGCATTAAACCATTGATCGGCTGTGAAGGTAGTTTTAAAAGCTAGTTCCCATTCTTTTCTCTGTTTGCTAGTGGTGTCCTCTAGATTGGATTGTAAAAAGCTGTACATTAGGGACGTTGCTTTGCTTATAGGGGATCCCTTAATACATAGCTTCTCAAAATATGTCATCTGTCTCATGAAATGTTTTCGGTTTGTATGACAGCAGATGTAGTCATGGAGTTGCCTGTATTGCCAATGTGTGAAGTGTCTTGTTTTAAAATCTGCCTGTAGCTGTTCAAATGGTTTAAGTTTGCCTTTGTCCACACAATGATGGATTACTAGGGGAGCCGAGTCTTCTCTGTGTGGAAATGATGCTGTGGTGTGACCTAGTGCAAAATCCTGATTGTGTATCAACGGTATCAAAGGGCCCGGCGAAGAGGCCAGCTTGTATTTCTGGATTATCGTTCGGAAAATTTTCGGAGTTGGTCCAATGGTAGGGTGCGACTTAAGTTCGGCAGGGCATGCGGTTTTGGGAAACCAGGGTAAGAACTGTAGAGGTGTTCTAGTGTGCATTTCCTCAATATATACCCAGTCTTTAGAGTTAATGTGACATTTCCAGTCAATAATATGCACCAGGTGAGTGGCGAAGTAATAGTGTTTGAAATTTGGTAGGTCTATTCCACCAGCCGCTTTTGGTTTAACCAGCGCCTGCATACTAATGCGTGATTTCGTTCCTGCCCAAATAAATTCACGTATTATGGAATTCAATTGAGAAAATAACCTTTTGGGTAGATAATGGGAAGGTTCTGGAAAAGTTAAAGCACTTTGGGTAATATCGTCATCTTCACCACTGTTGCCCTGCCAAACCAAGAGAAGGGTTTAAAATGTCAGTTTTGGAGATCCTGTTTCAGGTTATGTAGAATGAGGTGGAAGTTTTGTGTATAGAGATCAGCCAAATTAGGAGTAAGCCATATTCCCAGATATTTAAGTGAACATGTCACCCATTTGAAGGGGCAATTTGATTGGGTATTTTTTAACATCTTGGGGTTGAGAGATGTGTGGAGTGCCTCAGACTTATTGTAATTCATTTTGAGACTGGACATGTATCCAAAGATATCAAACTCATTCAGTAAGTTTGGGATAGGAATGTGCGGTTGAGTGAGGGTGAAAAGGAGATCATCTGCATAAGCGTCAATTTTGCAATGTGTTTGGCCTAAATTCAGTCATTTGATGGATAGGTTTAAGTTTACAGTGCATATGAAGAGTTCTAATATATGAACAATATTTGTGATAAAGGACACCCTTGTCTGGTACCATTATGTGTCGCACTGGTTCCAAGGTTCTGTAGGGTTTTTGTGTAATGCGGAAATCCAGGTTAACATGTTGGTTTTTAGGCCAATGTGCATGCACACTGAAAACATGAAGTCCCAAGCCACCCTCTCAAAGGCCTTCTCCACGCCCATAGACAAGAGAAGGCCTTCTTCAGTGCGTCCCTTGAGGAGGTGGATTAAGTTTAATGCCTTTGTGACATTTTCGCGCGCCTCCCTGCACGGCATGAAACCCATCCACTCCAGGCCAGTGATATCTAGAAGGTATGTGCCAAGTCTCATTGCTATGATCCTTACTAGAATCTTTACATCTAAATTGAGCAAGGATATTGGGCTATAACTGGAACAGTCAACAGGGTCCTTGTCGGGTTTGGGAAGTACTGTAATGTGTGCCATAGTGAAAGAGGGTGGTAGAACTTGGGGATTTCTTAGAAAGTTCAGTGTGTTAAGCAGTGGTTTTGCAATTAACAGGGTAAAAGTTTTGTAGTATATGGCTGAAAAACCTGTCCAAGGCTCTTGCCAGATTTCAGTGTTTAATTTACCTGTAAAAGTTCTGTCATGTCAATGGGCTTATCAATATAATTTGCTTCAGAGAGAGATAAACTTGGTAGCTCACTTTGTTCTAGATATTGCTGTATTATTTGTGGCCTAAAGCCCTAGAGGAATCCTGGTGTGTGGGGTGAAGTTGAATTATAAAGTTTAGACTAGAAGCTGTGGAATTACAACGCTATTTTTTCCGTGACATGCACCAATTTAGTGTCTTGGGCTTCGATCTATGAGATATGCGTCAAGGATCGGATATCTCTCAGTGCTCTAGCTAGAAATGTACTGCTTTTATTGTCATGCTCGTAAAAAAAAAATTCCCCTTTTGAGGAACAGTATTCGTTTAGCTTTGAGATCTAGTTTGGCTTATAGTTCCTTACATGCCGTCAGAAGTTTACTAGCATACTGTACTGCTACTGATCTCTTATGTTGTGTTTCCAATTTCGATATTTTCTCTATTAGAGATCGCAGTTCCTGTTCAGATTCCTTTTTACACTGACAGGCTAGGCTAATTAATTTCCCTCGCACCACACATTTATGTGCCTCCCAAATGGAAAATACAGAGACATCATCAATGTTGTTTTCATGAAAATACATACATATGGCTTCTGAAATGGGTGTCACAGTCATGGTAACAGTCAGCAAAGTAGGATTGAGTCAAGACGTGAAGGGTTTTGTAGGGACATCATGCAGTTGTAATACAACCGAGGTAGGTGTGTGGTCTGGTAATGTCTGAGTCCCTATATGGGCTTCTTTTAAAGTCATTAGGTCCCTCTGTGAGATGTAATCTATTCGCGAGTATTTATTATGGACTATTACGTAATAGTAAGTAAAATCTTTGTATTAGTCCCATGCCATGAATCTACCAAGGTCAAAGAATTTAACATTACCACGATTCTCTTGAGTATGCGAAAGGCAATGGCTGATTTGCCATTGATGGTGTCCTGAAGAGGGTTCAATGGAATATTGAAATCCCCTCCAAGGACAATGCATCCAGAGGTGAACCAGGACAGTTCATCAACTATTTTATGACAGAAAGAGATGTGTGCAACTTTAGGAAAATATAAATTGGCTAGGGTGATTGGAAGAGTCCCCAGCTTCCCTTTAAGAAAGAGATACCAACCCTCGGGATCAGATAATTGTTGCATGAGATCAAATCTTTTCCTATCAGAATAGAAACACCTTTAGTCTTGGCCACCTGATTAGTGGTGTGAAAAACTTTAGAGAAAAAATTATTGGTCAATTCGGGAATTGAAGATGTTTTGAAGTGTGTTTCCTGTAAATACACAAAGGTTGGCCTCTCCTTCCTAAGGCTCCATTGAAGCTGGGTTATTTTTCAGGTAAAGTCAACCCCCTGACCTTATGTGAGATCACGGTAGGGCGCCTGCCCAGGGAGGAATAGGGCATGTTAAGTTCAAGGTCAGACAGACTCATGTTCCAAAAAAAAGAAAAAAGGGGGGGAGAGAATAAAAGGGGTTATGAGCTTATCCCATCTATCCAAGTGGGTCAATAGTAAAGGAAGAGTGTTTTGGTAATATACCTCTGGGTAATGACACAGAGGGGTTCAATTAAAAATTTGGGACTGTGGGAGGGTAAATGAAAATTATGCAAGTTTTGTAAAAGATAAGGTGAGCAATAAGTGCCACAGTGCACACTCGGGGTAGTAGGAGGCATGTGCTTGAGTAGGTCAAAAACTAACCTAATAAGGGAGAAAATTTAGTAAGGTCTACAGAGAGGGCTTCATTTTATCCCCTCAGTTTCTATCAAAGAGTAGACTTGCAATTTATAAAGGGCAACATATACCCCACAAGGGGGCCTGAGTAGGTAAACACAAAGAGAAAGAGAGATCAAAAAATAGAGCACATAGGTTGCAGTGACCTGATAAGTAACACCAAAGTATTTGGTGCGCACTAGACATATCCATGAACCATAACATGACATATCAGTGCCCCTGTTCTTGCCCCTAGCTAAGTTCTTAGGGTTCCAGGTAAAAACATCATTAAACCAACTTAACATAATATAACATTAAAGTAACAACCTAGTGCGCATTATACTACTCTGGCAGCTAACTAGCTGAACCATGACCACTGTAGTGGTATAGCCAGATGTGATGGTAAAGGCAGTAATTATTGGCCAAACCTCAAATTATATAATGTCTACATTTATATGCATAGCAGGTACCATATAGTGAGAAAGCAGGTGTCACCTGCAGTTAATTTGAGGTATAGGTAACGCATAGGTAACCTTCTAACCTGTAACCACGTTGAGACCTTCCCAATAGGTTCCTACTGTAGGAGCAGTAGTGTTCCAGTGGAGTAGTCAGTGTTCTCTGAACATCCTGCAATGTGGGGATTTGCAGAGATTATAGAAAGGGCTCTAATGTGAGGCAACCTTCAAGTAGCAGGAGAATGGTGTATTTCTGATTTTATCACAAATGAAGGCAAGGTGCTCGGAGTCATATTAAGTCCTCTTACCAGCCGTTGTTTCCAGTAATGAAAAGAATGTAACAATGAGATACAAGGTAAATCTAGACAGCGCCCAAGTTAGTCGCCTTCAATATCCTTTTCCAATGATCTTGTCACCTTGGAGTGGGTTGGGGTGAGTTGGGATCCAAGAAGTTGTTGCTTTTGGTATTTCCCCTTCTTAGTGGGTGGTTTGAGTGGCATGGATTGAGCAGAGTCATGCCCATAGAAAGCCTGTGGTGGATTACAATACTCCTTATACCAATCTGGCACATCAATCAATGGGATCTGTACACAGAAGGTCTGCAAATCATTCGGTGTGCATTGGTAGAATTGCTTGCCTTGTAAGGTGACATTCAAATCGAAGAGGAACTTCCATTTATATGGGATGCCCTGCTTACGTAGCACCTCCAGCAGGGGTCGCAGAACACAACGGTTATTCAGTGTGATTGGTGAAAGGTCCTGAAAAATATTGATTGTATTCCCAATAAAAGTAATGAGTTTGTTTTGGGGGGCTTTCATCATTATGTCTTCTTTAAGTCTAAAATTAGGGAGACAGAAAATATTGTCCTGTGGAGGTGCTAGATATGCCAGCCGAGCCCTCAAAGCTTTATGTGCCCTCTCAAATTCAATTTGTGTATCTTCCTGGCATTCTAGCAAGTTGTTGAAGATTGCGTGCAGAGCAGAAATAATGCAGTTGGATTCCACTGTTTCGGGGACCCCTCATACCCTAATATTGTGTTGTCTCCCTCTATTATCCAAGTCCTCTAAGTGGTGATTCTATTAGGTGGGATGAATGAGAAGCAGAGACCTGGCTCTATCTCGTCTGCTTCTTGCTTTCTCAGTGTCTTCCATCTTTTCAGAGAGAGAGAGAATTTCAGACTTGAGCTCTGTGATTGCAGAAGAAAATGTGTTCTTTATGTCAGCTGCGATGTTCATCATAGCAGTGAGAGTCAAAGGGTGGTCCGGAGGTGCTGTGTCCCTTACCACTTCCTCGTAAGCTGACTGGGAGTCCTTGCTGAAATCGTCCTCCACACAAGGCAGCAACATCTTGCTTGAGGCCTTTGGATGCCCCGGCTGTGAGTTAAAGATCTCCGGGATGCTGCAAGTCCCAGAGAGGGATGCTGAGTGCCTGAGTCAGTTACCGGAGTTGTAGCAAGTGACTCTCCTCATCTCACAGCCAGATAGCGTTGCCGTTAAGCCTGTAGGAGTCGAGGGTGAAACTGAGCTCTTAAATCTTACTGCCATTCACACTGAGTGCCAAGCCACACCCTGTTGTTCCACATTTAATAATAGAAATAATACGCTTCAATCATCCTGACACCATAAAAACCATGGTGCCAGGATGATTGAAGCGACAGCACCAGCCATTTTCCTGATAAACTGCCTGCAAAAAAACTGATTTTCTGGCAGTACCCCTCCTGAGACTAGACTCTGGATCTTCCCCTGATCTCACACTGTGTTAATCATTGGGAACTTGCATAAAAGATAGTAACTAGGTGTTATCTTACTACTTACCACTTAGCCCAGTTCTCCTCCTTGTCCTCCTTATGCTGGCAGGGATGTGGACAAGTAAGTAAGTAAGTAGTTTATTCCATATATTTTGGACTTGCAAAACTCTGCACAGTTTCTGAAAGAGAGTTTTCAAGCTCCTCTCCAATATCTTGGGTATCTTGATAACTTCAGATCCTACATTGGCAATCTTGAATTTAGGAATTGAGAATTCCCTGCATACCTACCATATCATAGTGGTCCAGGTTTTGTTAGCAGTGGAACTCATAATAACCAGACACTGGAGAAGGGAGATGGCACCCAGTCCGTTAGAGGTTAACCCTCTGATTCAAGAACGCTTATGTCCGAAACATTGCTTGCTCTTAGAGCAGACTCACTCACTGCCTTTGCAAAATCTTGGAAACCATTGGTACTCTGGTATAAGAAATTACCTGCTGATGTGTGATACATTTTGTAATCCTATGATCTACTGACGCATTACTGCCCTTTGTGGCAAAACTCTGACACTCTGTTTGAACTTGTCAATTATTTTTTTTTTACTATGCAAATGAATACAAATATAAAAAATAAATAAAAAGAACATACTACAAAACTATCGCTTTAAAATCTTTAGCTTCAGGACTCCAAGTCACCCATTACCAAATTGAAATTACATTTTGAAAAGTTTAATACAATTCAAACTCTAGATGTTGAATAGGAGTTGGATTTAAATTTAAACCATGACATCATGTGATCTGACAGAAAATGGCTAGACAAGTGAAAATTATCTTGTATATATGGGTAATACTTGTCTAAAGTTTGTGTACAGAATACTTTTTCTGAATTATTCTGCTCATATGGTGCCATATTGTATAGACCATGTTGCTCTGCCCTTTTTCTTCTGGGTTTTAATTGCTTCCCAATGTCTTATGTGTTGTATTTTTCTACAATGTATTACAATGGTGTTTCCATTCAATTTTAAGTATTTAATATGCAACCTGTTAACTACATTTAAATTAAACTAAAAATCTCTAAAAAGTTCACATTCAATCAAAACATTTAATTTTGTTCTGCATAGAGACAGTGGTGTACCTAGGATAGTTGACACCTGAGATTTTTTTTTTAACAAACCTCTTTTCCCAACATGCATGCATGCTATACGGCTAATGTCACGGTCTAGCCTGCAATTTTCTGTTCTAAATTCTCCTAGATCTGTGACTCCATTTCACATGTTTTTGGTTTCTCTGTTCACCTCTGGGCGTTGCATGCTCCACTGTGGGTTTATATCCTTTTCCCTTCTATTACTTCCAGGGTCACCTTCCTGTTTGCCTCTCTCTCTCTCTATATATATATACACGTGTGCAGTGCAGTGTCCTTGCCTAAGCACCTCACAGTTCTCTTAGCTTCTGTGTATTACTACCCATATATCCTGTGTCTGACTACCCATGTACAGATCCCTGCCTGTCCTGATGGTTTATGTTTGCCTTCTGCCATTGTGCTGTACACAGGAGTGGTCTCCACATCCTCAGCTGGGTGTACTTGGGTGCCATTCCCACCATCATGGGCCCTGGTGATCCAGCAGTAGTACAATGCCCCCCCCCCCCCCGCCAGAAATCTCCAGTCATTGCTCCCAGCAGGTCGGTTATTTTTTAAGCGGACGATGTCTTCCAACTTTCAGCCTGTGTGTACGGGACTTAATCTTCACTTGGCAGGTGTATTATGCGAGACATCAAAGCCACGTAGGGGCATAGGAGGCATTTCCCCAGCTCTGTACAGCTGTATCTAGGTTTTAACAGGGCTTCTGGGTGTGCTCATGCAAAGCAAATGCTGCAATGTGCATCTGGCACCCCCTACTTAGACTCCGCCCCCAGGTACCTCATTGAGTAGAGCACATATGCCAATGATTTAATAACATTTTGCAGTTTTACCCTCAACTTACTCTGCAGTGAAATTTGCAATTATATTATAACAATTATTTGCAGCAAGATAGAGAACAAACCTATGGGGCTATTGAAAAGGCAATAAAGAACTATTTATTTAAAAAAAAAAAAAAAACACCCTCAGTGTCCATGGATCTTATCCACTTGCCGACCGCCGCACGCCGATGTACGTCGGCAGAATGGCACGGGCAGGCATAAGGGCTTACATGTACGTCCTTGCCTGCCCGCCGGTCGGGGGCCGATCGGGCCCCCGCCCGGTGCCTGCGGCGGTCGGTATTCGTTCGGGAGCGATCCCGGACGAGGGGACGGCCATTCATTCATGGCCACCCCCTCTCGATCGCTCCCGGCGAATGAAAATGTCCGGTGACATCACTTCCTCTCCTGTAATGTAAACACAGGAGAGGAAGTGATGTATTCTCTCCTCCGTGTCGGTAGTTTTCGTTCCGGCACCGAGGAGAGAGGTTCGGTGAGTTGCACCAACACACCCCACATACAGTAGAACATGCCAGGCACACTCACACCCCCCCTTTACCCCCGATCACCCCCCAATTACCCCTGCCCCCCCAGTCACAGTGACACCAATTGCTTTTTTTTTTTTTTTTTTGCATTGGTGTCATTTGTGACTGTAGTAACTGTTAGGGCAGTTAGGGTTAGCCCCCTTTAGTTCTAATGTGCCCCCCTAACCCCCCCAATAAAGGTTTAACCCCGTGATCACCCCCGTCGCCAGTGTCACTAAGGCTGGGTTCACATTGCAGCGGTTTATGAGAACGAATGTGATTCGCACCGCACTGCAGTGCAAATCACATCCGATCTCTGTGCGATTCGAGTTCAGCCATACAGATAGTATGGCTGAATTCGTGTCGCACCCGCCGCACCCGCCGCAAATTCGCACGGGACCCTTTTTTTGGCCCGCAGCAGAATCGGATCGCATGGGTGTTCACACCATGCGATCCGAGTTTGCAGATCGCACTGCGATATGCGAACTGATCTGGGGGTGTCATTAACATTTCACTGACACTCCCAGCAGTTCGCATAGGGCAGTGTGAACTGCCGCCGGGAGGCATGCGATGCGGGAACCCGCCGCGGATTCATGGCGTTCCCGCATCGCTCCAGTGTGAACCCAGCCTAATAAGCGATAGTTTTTCTGATCGCTGTATTAGTGTCACAGGTGACGCTTGTTAGGCAGGTAGGTATTTAGGTTCGCCGCAGCTTTTTATAGCGCCAGGGACCCCCATATACTACCGCATAAAGCCCCCTGATTGCCCCCTAGTTAACCCTTTCACCAGTGATCACCATATAACTGTTACAGGTGACGCTGGTTGGTTAGTTATTTTTTTATAGTTTCAGGGCACCCGCCATTTATTACCTAATAAAGGTTTAACCCCCTGATCACCCGGCGGGTGTCATTTGTGACTGTAATAACTGTTAGGGCAGTTAGGGTTAGCCCCCTTTAGTTCTAAGGTACCCCCCTAACCCCCCAATAAAGGTTTAACCCCGTGATCACCCCCCGTCGCCAGTGTCACTAAGGCTGGGTTCACATTGCAGCGGTTTATGAGAACGGATGTGATTCGCACCGCACTGCAGTGCAAATCACATCCGATCTCTGTGCGATTCGAGTTCAGCCATACAGATAGTATGGCTGAATTCGTGTCGCACCCGCCGCACCCGCCGCAAACTCGCACGGGACCCTTTTTTTGGTCCGCAGCAGAATCGGATCGCATGGGTGTTCACACCATGCGATCCGAGTTTGCAGATCGCACTGCGATATGCGAACTGATCTGGGGGTGTCATTAACATTTCACTGACACTCCCAGCAGTTCGCATAGGGCAGTGTGAACTGCCGCCGGGAGGCATGTGATGCGGGAACCCGCCGCGGATTCGTGGCGTTCCCGCATCGCTCCAGTGTGAACCCAGCCTAATAAGCGATCGTTTTTCTGATCGCTGTATTAGTGTCACAGGTGACGCTAGTTAGGCAGGTAGGTATTTAGGTTCGCCGCAGCTTTTTATAGCACCAGGGACCCCCATATACTACCGCATAAAGCCCCCTGATTGCCCCCTAGTTAACCCTTTCACCAGTGATCACCATATAACTGTTACAGGTGACGCTGGTTGGTTAGTTATTTTTTTATAGTTTCAGGGCACCCGCCATTTATTACCTAGTCTCACTAGTGTACCCCTAAATTTAGGGGTGTCTACTTTCCAAAATGGGGTCATTTGGGGGGGGTTTGTGCCATCTTGGCATTTTATGGCCTTCAAAACTGTAACGCCCTTAGAAAGCCTGAAGGCGGTGCTTGGTTTTCGGGGCCCCGTACGCGGCTAGGCTCCCAAAAAGTCCCACATATGTGGTATCCCCGTACTCAGGAGAAGCAGCAGAATTTATTTTGGGGTGTCATTTCACATATGCCCATGGCATGCGTGAGCAATATATCATTTAGTGACAACTTTGTGAAAAAAAAAAAAAAAAAAAAGTTTGTAATTTTCCCGCAACTTGTGGCAAAATATAAAATATTCCATGGACTCAACATGCCTCTCAGCAAATAGCTTGGGGTGTCTACTTTCTAAAATGGGGTCATTTGTGGGGGTTTTGTGCCATCTTGGCATTTTATGGCCTTCAAAACTGTAATAGGTAGTGAGGAGTGAAGTCAAATATTTACGCCCTTAGAAAACCTGAAGGCGGTTCTTGGCTTTCGGGGCCCCGTACGCGGCTAGGCTCCCAAAAAATCCCACATATGTGGTATCCCCGTACTCAGGAGAAGCAGCAAAATTTATTTTGGGGTGTCATTTCACATATTCCCATAGCATGTGTGAGCAATATATCATTTAGTGACAACTTTGTGTAAAAAAAAAAAAAAAAAAAATTTTTTGTCATTATTCAATCGCTTGAGGCAAAAAAATAAAATATTCAATGGGCTCAACATGCCACTTATCAATTTCCTTAGGGTGTCTACTTTCTAAAATGGGGTCATTTGGGGGGGTTTTGTACTGCCCTGCCATTTTAGCACCTCAAGAAATGAGATAGGCAGTCGTAAACTAAAAGCTGCGTAAATTCCAGAAAACGTACCTTAGTTTGTAGATGTGACAACTTTTGCGCAAACCAATAAATATACAATTATTGACTTTTTTTTTACCAAAGACATGTGGCTGAATACATTTTGGCCTAAATGTATGACTAAAATTGAGTTTATTGGATTTTTCTAATAACAAAAAGTAGAAAATATAATTTTTTTTCAAAATTTGCGGTCTTTTTACGTTTATATCGCAAAAAATAAAAATCGCAGAGGCAATCAAATACCATCAAAAGAAAGCTCTATTTGTGGGAAGAAAAGGACGCAAATTTTGTTTGGGTACAACATTGCATGACCGCGCAATTACCAGTTACAGCAGCGCAGTGCCAAATTGTAAAAAGACCTCTGGTCATTTACCAGCAAAATGGTCCGGTCTGAAGGTGGTTATTTATTTGTCCATGCTTTGCTATTTGGCATGCATATGAAAATGCTGTGCTAAAGTATGATTCAGTATTGCATCAATTGCATCAGTTAGGCAAATCCCCAGTGAGGTATGACCCTACTGTCTCTCATCTGAAAGAATAACCAAAGCTATGCATTATTATTCTTTACAGGATTTATATAGTATCAACAGTTTGCATGGTGCTTTACAAAATAAAGGAATATATTGCAGTTATAACACAAGTCAATGCAAAAGGTTTATTATGAGCATGTTTATATTGCCTTTGGACTGCAGAATACATGGCTTTCCAAGGTTATTTCCTGCTAACAGACACTAGTAGTACTGTGCTTCTTAGCTACTTAGCTTAAGGTAAACCCATAATAAGCATTAATCAGACCTTCTTACAGCTCATTACACTGCTGTAGCCATTGTTTGTTTCAATGTAGACCCTAATTACATCAGGCACATTGTGAGAACTAACTGACCTCTTTATTCAATTTAGCAAAATACTTTGTGCACATTTTTGTATAGCATTACAAAATAATTATATTTGATCTATATTTAGGGTGCTTATAGAACATTAGGTTGTGGCTTTTTATTTAGTTGCAGCATTTACAGTATCTCACAAAAGTGAGTACGCCCCTCACATTTTTGTAAATATTTTATTATATCTTTTCATGTGACAAAGCTGAAGAAATTACACTTTGCTACAATGTAAAGTAGTGAGTTTACAGCTACTAACTCAACACACAGCCATTAATTTCTAAACCGCTGGCAATAAAAATGAGTACACCCCTAAGTGAAAATGTCCAAACTGGGCCCGATTAGCCATTTTCCCTCTGCAGTGTCATGTGACTTGTTAGTGTTAGTGTTACTTGTCTTTTATACTGCTCACCTGGTTGCTGCCACACACGCTTGATACCATCTGAACCAAATAAGTTTATCTTGGTCTCATCAGACCACAGGACATGGTTCCAGTAATCCATGTCCTTAGTCTGCTTGTCTTCAGCAAACTGTTTGTGGGCTTTCTTGTGCATCATCTTTAAAAGAGGCTTCCTTCTGGGATGACAGCCATGCAGACCAATTTGATGCAGTATGCGGCGTATGGTCTGAGCACTGACAGGCTGACGCCCCGCCCTTTTCAACCTCTGCAGCAATGCTGGCAGCACTCATATGTCTATTTCCCAAAGACAACCTCTGGATATGATGCTGAGCAGGTGCACTCAACTTCTTTGGTTGACCATGGTGAGGCCTGTTCTGAATGAAACCTGTCCTTTGTGTAAAGCAACAATTCTTTTTTTCAGATCCTCAGAGAGTTCTTTGTCATGAGGTGCCATGTCGAACTTCCAAATTTAACACACCTGCTCCCCATTCACACCTGAGACCTTGTAACACTAACAAGTCACATGACACCAGGGAGGGAAAATGGCTAATTGGGCCCAATTTTGACATATTCACTTAGGGGTGTACTCACTTTTGCTGCCAGCGGTTTAGACATTAATGGCTGTGTGTTGAGTTATTTTGAGGGGACAGCAAATGTACACTGTTATACAAGCTGTACACTCACTACTTTGCATTGTTTATTAACTACTGTACATTGTAGCAAAGTGTAATTTCTTCAGTGTTGTCACATGAAAAGATATAATACAATATTTACAAAAATGTGGGGGGTGTACTCACTTTTGAGAGATACTGTATGTAAAGAAATAACAGCACTGTACAGGTTTTGTTAAATTATAAAGGTTATTAAATCAAAGTTCTACATTCTACAGTGCAATAGCAAACACCTGGTTTCATTGTTTGGTTGACAATGAAAAGATCAGACAATAACATGGGGAGTCATTTTTAGTATCATGGCTTTTATCTGAATGTGGTTATGTATTTTAAGATCAATTTAAAAGTAAATTCTGGTGCTAGAATTTACCAGCAGCACATGTATTCTTTAATATATAATGATGGTTATTCCCACGGAGTATTGCTAATACAGGGCTGTGCATGTGAACATTCACACTGCATCCTTTGTATGGGTCTATTCATTTTTTATTTAAAATGTATTGAAGCCATTAATCATATTTGTAAAAGGAGTTACCGTACATAGACTAAAAGCTGAAGCTGTCCAAAGGAATCAAGCTACAGGTAGATATAAAACCCGGCGCTTGCAGAAAGCATTAGTTTAAAGGTAGTAATACATTTGTTATTCCGTGAATCTGGTAATCTTTGAACCCCAGTTGGTGAGCTGTGTGCATGTACACACCAAGTGTTACTGACTCCATCAATTGTAGGCTCCTTACTGTCCTAAGAATAGGAAGGAAAGTTTAATAAGTCCTATGTCATGGCCCCTTGTCTAGATGCTTAAAGTGGTTTAAATAACCCAAAGACTAATGGTATTAAGCCTATCAAATGTATAGTGAAAGATAAATACATTTTCTAAAAGCTGCTAGTGTTGAACATGTCACATATATTGTGCAAAGATAAATGCATTCATTGAATACGCTGCGCTAAAAATGATATAGATTGTAGTGTATACTATAACCATATAAAATTAATCAAATTAATATAACTAATAAATGGGTATGATATACATATAAAACCAATTTAAAGCACCTCGTGCATAACTGTGCTTAAAATCATAAACATAAACAAATAATATATAGAAAAAGTGCTCCTGTGCAATATATAGTGTCCAAATATGTCGTAAATGACCGTGCTGAAAATAAAAACCACTGCAGGGATATGTGATTCAGATCAAAAGACAAAGTGCTCATGTGCATATAAATCGCATCCAACTGCATCTCTAGTAACGTGATAAAAGTTTGTGTAAGGAACAATAAAAAGGGTAATCCAAAATGTGCTGGGGTGTCTTCACTCAGGTGCCCCCCTTAGGTAGTAAACGCTCACCTTGGAGTGTGCGACTTTGCAAATAAGCTAAGTCAAAGTCACTGGGCTCTTTAAAATGTCAGGCTCCTGGGTTCCTCAGCATAGTCATCTGGGATATGTGAAAGGAAAAACTCAATAGTGCAATGGTGTTTTAAACAATTTATTTCACTAAAGCAAAGATCCCCATCAGGGGTACGCATTTATCAGTTGCGTCAGTGCACCATTCTATGATAAATATGTAGCAGATTATACCAGGGTGGTATCGGGATGATACGAGCATCCTCCTTAGCTTACAAGATGTCTTGTCGTGCCGTCCTGAGCCCTCCCCAACTAGTGTCGATACAGGGATATCGTATCTACTTCAGGGGGAAATATGCTATTGATATATATTTCCCCCTGAAGTAGACACAGTAGACTACACTACAATCTATATAATTTTTAGCGCAGCATATTCAATTAATGAACCCATTTAGTGCTTGAGTGTTAATTCATTTCAAAGCCCATAATATATTATTCTAGCCAATTAAATGAATTATCACCCATGTGCTTGATGGTCCTTAAAGTGTCTCAACGCGTTACACAAGGTTACAAGCGTCAAGCGTTTTTTTTGCCAAAACTCTGCTACCAGGAGGAAGGAGTCTAGGAGAGTTAGCAAAACGTCCAGTGTGTATGAGGCCTTATGATAAAATGATTATATCATAGAGCAACACATGTATGAGTGTCTGAGAGGGCTGCACACCCCAATTGAAGTCTTTGAAAAGAAAAAACTGGAAAGTTCCCCACGGACTTTATTTCAAAGGATGGTTAGACACAAAACATATATAAAAAATGAATTAAAATATGAGCTCTGGTATATACAAGGCAAGACACTTGGAATTGCACTCCGATGTATGGAAATGCCCCAATGCATTTCAACCTCAAAGGTTATGGTCTTCTTTAGGGGGTCCCTACATTTCTATAAACACATCAAGAGGACAGATTTCAATATTCTAATTGTCATGTAATTTAATATCAAATACAGTCTAATTTATTACGTATACATTGTTTCGTGTTGAATTTATGTAATCACAGTGTATTTACCCTTTCCGTCAGGAAAGCTCGCTTAACCAGAGACTTCTTTAAAACCAGATAATCTTCTCAAGTGCGATCCTGGAACCCACTGAGAGCCTGTCCATGCCCTTAACCCAAGGGGGAAACCCTGATCTGTGAGGCTTACGAGTGGTCACATGTTTAACTGCCCCCCAACCGGGAATCAAATGGGCAGGAGCACCTGAAAATTGTAATTATACATAATTAGCATACCAAAGAGGTAAGAGTCGTTTTTTAGGACATTGTGGGAGGGGGGAAAATCTTAATGAAAGGAGTACCCCTCTGTGCGCTGCCGGGGTTGTTTCAATGTTAACTTAATATATAATGATTTTTTCTCCATAGAGGGGTTGGGAAGTTTATATCCAATCCCTATATAAGAGAAACCATGTCACGCCGTACATGGTATATAATTTTCTATTTCGTTGCGGTGGTGAATTGTGAGTTGTTCTCCCAACCATCTTAGTATTTGGCATACAACAAATGATCTGGGTATGTTATAAACAATAAGGAGTGACACAACGATATTGTGTCAGCAAGATAAAGAGAGGAAATAGGTGCGTGTGTGTGTGTGTGGTTACCGCTTATAGCGGCCAAATGAGTGCAATCCATTTGAAAAGATGCATGTCATAAAAAAGCGTGGTATGGAAAATATATGTGTGTTAAATCAAATTATATGGTAAAATTATTAAACTTGGAATTTTGCACAAGCACAATATTCCCTAGTTGGCATTAGCAGTACTTTACTTTTTGACCACATTTTTTTTTGTGTAATCATCTATATGATAAAATGTGTTGTGATGCAACCTGCATTATTTTTCACTTATATTCAAATATTATCTAAAAGGATATATTAATGTGTCAGACCACAGGAGTCAGAGCCCACTGGTTACAAGCCTGCCTGTTGATTCTCTCCACATCCTGATTACTTGCCCTTGAAACAACCCCATGTTTTATTTATTAGATATTGGATGAGTATACCTCTTTGCTTATTTCTGTCACTGCTATGATGTTAAATGTAAAGGGCCTGAAACATAAAGTAGCACTCTAGAAATGTAAATGATTGCAGGCTTATACTGTACATGACCAGTGTAGCGTAAATGTTCCCTTATACCCCATAACCTAATTACTCCCCAACCTTTTACCTTCCCCTTACCTTTAAACCCATTAACAGATGAGACAACACCTTTCTTTGGAGTAAAATGGCCATAACAGCCTTTATTAACAACTTATCAACACTCCAACAGAATATATATATATATATATAAAATCAATAAATATATATATATATATATATATATATACAACTTTAACACAACAACCATAACCTGCCCATCCTGGTGATCTCTGACGGTGACCCATAACTCCACCAAACACCAAAAGTCACTGCGGTACCCATTTTAACTTTTCCAGGCCTCCACCTGTAGCCGGTCGGAGACAACCTCCCGCAGTGACACATACCAGTATTCCATCCACCGTTCTGGAATACAACGGAGGGGCCGATACTATTGATGAGCCCCCCACCCCATCAGATCACCTCTGATTTACCGTCAACCGTCAAAGACCACCAGGAACACCGCCACTTCGAAGACCTCATTTTGCTGTCATGGCGACCTTCAAACGACACCTGAAAGAAACAAAACAGAGCGAAAATACCATACCAAAAACCACTAAACCTTATATATAGGGAGGGAGGGTGGGAAAAACTGCCTCCTCTTCCAGATTCTCTCCACAGACTGATTCCCCACTCCGCCCACTCCCTTTTATAAAGCTCCTCCCCTTCCTCCACAAAATTAACCTGAGAGACAGCCTCCTGACTTCCTCTCTTCCTTTGCAGGAATTATTAACCCTTGATGTCCCTTAGTCACCACTGTCATGCCCGGCCCTCCATTAACACTTGCAGTGTCATTCCGTGCCTTTCTTGACCAGTGTAGCCTAAATGTTCCCTTATACCCCATAACCTAATTACTCCCCAACCTTTTACCTTCCCCTTACCTTTAAACCCATTAACAGATGAGACCACACCTTTCTTTGGAGTAAAATGGCCATAACAGCCTTTATTAACAACTTATCAACACTCCAACAAAAAATATATATATATATATATATATATACATATATATATATATATATATATATATATATATATATATATATATATATATATAATCAATAAATATATATATATATATATATACACAACATTAACACAACAACCATAACCTGCCCATCCTGGTGATCTCTGACGGTGACCCATAACTCCACCAAACACCAAAAGTCACTGCGGTACCCATTTTAACTTTTCCAGGCCTCCACCTGTAGCCGGTCAGAAACAACCTCCCGCAGTGACACATACCAGTATTCCATCCACCGTTCTGGAAAACAACGGAGGGGCCGATACTATTGATGAGCCCCCCACCCCATCAGATCACCTCTAATT
Organism: Lithobates pipiens; assembly: GCF_037356315.1. NCBI lineage: Eukaryota > Metazoa > Chordata > Amphibia > Anura > Ranidae > Lithobates > Lithobates pipiens. The sequence goes on along the minus strand of NW_027507764.1, from coordinate 255,230,739 downwards.
TACCGTCAACCGTCAAAGACCACCAGGAACACCGCCACAGCCCAAAAGGGGGACCACCTCACCTTTGAGGGCATCCCCACACCTGCAAGGCCTTCCTAATCCCTTCCTGCAAACCAAGGGACCAAAGGTCAATGCCCACATCCGAAAGGTGAACACCGTCTTTCCGTAAATAAAGCCCAACATTAACCTCCAACTCCCGGTGTCGGACCACGATCCCCCCATTTTTGGCCACAAACCTCCCAATCACCTTATTGATCCAAATCCTGGTTTTTTCAATGCTCGCCACCGACCGGGCCCACCGCCAAACTGTTCTGGCCACAATATCAGACCATACCAGAATGGTACCCGGAAACTTCACTCGCAGACGTATAAAGTCTGCCTTTATGTCCCTTACTTTGCGAATCCCCTAATCATTGCCCCCAGCGTGGATCACCAACACATCGGGGGGTCTGACCTTTCCACTTCCCTCATCACTCGTTCCCACTGCATCCCTGGAAAACCAAGCCATTTCACACATGCTTCCCTCCTGGAAATACCCAGTTGCCGTCCATCCGGTCGTGCGTCACCTCTCCTGGCCCCCCAACAAACATAGGAATGCCCCAAAATCCAGACGAGGCGTTCAGGACCTCCATCTGGAATAAAACCATAACAAAACAATGATCATGACACACATACCAAAACTTTACACAACCATCAACCACCAACCCCCACATCCCAACTTAACCTAGGAAGTGAGAAAAATTAAATCCACCGCCAACTGCGGCCGTACATATGTCCGGAACCTCCACGACTCCCACCGCCCAATCCTGCGAACAGCAGCTTCGTCCAACCCGTACCTGGCAGCCTTAGTGGCCGCCCCGATACGGAAGGAGTGCGACACATAAGCTTTGCCATCCAACCCCACTTCCGATAAACACTTCCGGAAAACCGAAATTAATTGGAACTTGGACAGAAAGGAACCGTCCGCATGACGCAAAAAGGGGCCATCCCCACCTGTCCTAACTTTGCGAAACTCCCATACTGCCGCAACAGGGCAGACACCAGAACCCGGCAGCGCATACAGCAAAACCACCGTCCCCTTCCCCAGCTGGTCGGTCTTTGACCTGCGCAACCGAAGCGCAACCTGATCCTCGTCCGCCCACACATCCTGTTCCAACAAACCCCCCACAGCCCCCTTGGAAGGGCTGACCAGTTCCCCAATCCTGAACGCCCTGTAAAACGCCAATGAGAACGCTGTTGTAAACAGCAACACCTCATATCGTGATCTACAAATAAACCGCAACCGCTCACATATAGCCACCAAATTAGCAAATGTGACCGGCCGCCTTGCGTCTTTTGCCCTATGCTGTTTCCGATAACCCTTCATCGCCTGCCGTACCCAAAAATCTTTTGTGCAATCCACCCCCCCCAAGCAATTTGAAGAAGAAGGCCAAACCCGCCAGTTTCCGGTCAATAACCGTGACCGACGCCCCCTTCTCCATGTTCCTGACCACCAGGTACAGCACCAACAGTCGCCGATAAGCCCCCCGGTCACTCGCCCCAACCTCCTGCACCAACTCTACCCACTCAGACCAAACCTTCGAGTAAGCCGCCCAAGTAGATACACTCACGGACCGCCGGATCCATCCTGCGGCGGTTCCAAAGGTAGCTCCCAAATCCAATCCGGGCAAGAAACCCCTGTCTCCGCCGCGCCCGGCGCCAAACTCCGGAACTTGTCCCACTGAAAACGAGACAAGGAATCCGCCAATGAGTTCTCCACCCCCGGGATGTGCACAGCATAAACAAAAAGGTTCAACTGCAAACACCTGAAAACCAATTGTCTCAACAGTCTAATAACCGGAGACGAGGAAGCCGACATTCGATTAATGACCTGCACCACCCCCATATTGTCGCAGTTTATGCGCAATTTCAAATCCTTAAAGTCCTCCCCCCACGGCTCCAATGCCAGTACCACTGGGAAGAGTTCCAGCAACACCCGGTTTCCAGGAAACCCAGCCTCACTCCAAGAGGGCAGCCAGGGCACTCCACTGTCCCCGAAAGTATGCCCCGTAGCCCGATGAGCCGGCCGCATCCGTCACCAGGTCCACATCAAAATTACTCACGGGGCCGGCCATCCACATGGCCCTGCCATTGTACAACGCCAAAAAGGCATGCCATACCCGCAAATCTTCCCTGTGTGCCTGTCGCAAGCGAACAAAATGAGTTGGGACCGTCACCCCCACCGTAGCTGCCAACAGCCGTCGACAAAAAACCCTCCCCATGGGGATGATCCTGCAAGCGAAGTTCAACTTACCCAACAATGACTGCAACGTCCTCAACTGGACCTTGCGCCGTCCTTGAATCTCGCTGATCTCCTTCTGCAAATCCTCCAGCTTAGCCTGCGGCAACCTACACTCCAAAGCCACCAAGTCTATCACTATCCCCAAAAAACTCAATTCTGAGGTCGGGCTTTCCGTTTTGTCCTCCGCCAGGGGCACTCTGAACCTGCCCGCGATGTGCTGCAACGTGGAAAGGAGAATCGCACACACAGCGGAGGCAGGCGGCCCAATGCACAAAAAGTCATCCAGATAGTGGATAACGGAATCTAGCCCTGACACATCCCGCACCACCATGGGCATCCATCAGGGGGGGTACAACCCATGCAAATGAAAGGAGCCCTGGCGTTCCTAGGGGGCAAAGTGGGAACCGCTGCGCTTTGGGTACTTTCCCGCATATCCTGTGAGGAATGGTGTGGCAATGAAGCTCTTCTGCGACAGGTGCCGGCTGCTTATCACAGCAGCACATCTAGCCGACGGAACCAGTCTCCTTCATTCTTACCAGGGGCGGACTGAGGACCCAGAGTAAGTGGATGGGGGGGTGGGGTACAGTTGCTACTGTGGGGACAGCAGCTTCTAAATACATAACCTGTGCCAGCGGTGAATGTATTTAGAACCTCCAAAGCTCTTCTCTCCCTCCGTCTCCTGCACTGTGAGATCTGACTCACCCCCCCTCCTCCGATCACCAGTGCAGTGTGCTGAGGGGGCGGGGCTCCCTGTAGCTACTGCTGGTTGGGATGTCTGTTCACACTACAGGGAGGAGGTGAGTTCAGTGTTTTACTGAGTAAAGTCTCCTTGGAAGTCAAGCTGACAACATTTCTGTAGGATTTGTCTTGTAGGTATTGTGATCAGTGATAAGAAGACAAGGAGAATGAAGAGATAGCCAAGTGCAGCAGATATCTCCCAAACTGGCACACGGCCCTATCCATATAAACATCCCCCAATCACTCTGTACAGATAAAGTGAAAGTACCATTCATGTAACGCTGACTGTGTTTATGTGGTGAGTTTGCATTTCTGATGGTGCAGACTCAGAGCTTGGATAACACAGGGTTACATGAATTGTCCTAAATAAATTTCACATTATCTGGACATACATAAAGTACATAAAGAGGATGTTTTCTTTACATACCAATTTTGTATTATGTATTGTTGTATATATTAGTAGATGTGCACAATATTTTTTCTTTTTCTTTTAATTATAAACATCACTATCTGACTACATCTCAGCCCCTTACTCCCGCCAGCCTGCATCACCGCCAGACCACCTTATATATCCAGCTGATGGACATCACTCGGACCCTTATCTACCCAACATCCATCTTCCTCCTTGTATTCTTCCATCATCACTTACTGCAGATATACTGCACATCATCTGTCCTGTATATATAGCTGTATACAGGACAGATTATATATATCTGCAGTCAGTGATGATGGAGAAGGTCTCTATATACAGGTAGATGTATATACCCACCTTCCTTCCTGTATATAGAGACCTTCCTCCATCATCACTGACTGCAGATATACATCATCTGTCCTGAATACAGCTATATACACCCACCCTCCTGCCTGTATATACTAATGCCATCCACCCCCTATATATACACACACATACTGTTCCCCCCCCCCCCCCGTACTGTACAGACCAAATTTGATGGGCACATGCCTGTGCTTTATGTGATAATGACAGCCCCTCAGCTTCATGGCATTGTCAAAAAGGGGCGGAGCATGGGTGACCTAAAATTATGCCCCCCCCTGAAAAAAGTTCTGCGGACGCCCATGCACACCACCCATTCCAACAAGGTGCTAAACGACTCAAAAAACGCACACGAGATGGAGCAACCCATTGGCAGGCACTTATCCACATAGAATTGGCCCCGCCAACTGCACCCCAACAACCGAAAGCTGTCCGGATGCACTGGAAGCAGACGAAAAGCTGACGTCAGCCTTTGCCATAAGCGCTTCCCGCCCATACCGGCGCACCCAGCGGACTGCCACGTCAAAAGACGTGTAGGAAACCGTGCACGCATCCGGGTCAATAAAGTAATTGACCGAACCCCCTTTTGGAAAGGACAAGTGGTGGATCAGCCGAAACTTAGAAGCTTCCTTCTTGGGAACAACTCCCAATGGGGAAACCACCAAGTCCTCCCAAGGCTTAGAAGCAAAGGGGCCCCCCATACGGCCCAACGCCACCTCTTTTCCCAATTTGTCGTCCACCACCCCCGGGTGCTCCATTGCGACTTCAAATTCCCTGCCACCGGCGGAACCACCGCCAAAGAACAAGGAATCCTGAACCCGTCCCGAAAACCCGAAGCCAATAGACTCGCCACCGCCCTATCCGGATACTTACTTAGAAAAGGAAGCATCCTTTCCACCTTCACCGGCGTCATCCCTCTTTTGCGCAGTGTCTCCAGACTGCTTCCCTCTCTTGAAACACTTGGACAGCATGTGGGCTCCCCCACACCCTGAGCACTCATGTTTAAACTTGCACCCACCCCCGAACTTGCAGGCTCCCTCATTGAACTGCCAGCAGACCCCCCATTTTTTTCCGGCCGGCAGCCCTGAGGACGATGCACTCCCGGCCCCCCCCTGAAGAAACTGAGGCGGGGCCCGCGCAGAAGACATAAGCCTCATCTATGTCCTTGTGGTCCCAACGCAATTCCGCCGGGACCGCCTTCCGCTGACGGAATTGCTCGTCATACCGCAGCCATGCGACTCCCCCATAAACCCTATGCGCTTCCCCAATGGCATCCATATAGCAGAAGAGGGCCGAGCACTGCTCGGGGTGAGTCTTGCCAATAACGCTAGCCAAGATGGCGAACGCCTGGAGCCAGTTCGGAAAAGTCCGCTGAATCAACCGATACCGCCGCTTCTCCTCATCCTCCTTCTTAGAACTATCTGGCTTAACCCTGTCCAGGTTAAACTTCTCCAAGGGGAGCAGTGAGAAGATTTCTACATACTCACCCTTTGCTATCATCGTGCGAACCTCAGGTTTCAAGTGCACTCCCAGCGGCCCTTCAAAGCACACATAAACCTCGCACCGGGCTGCATCCGCGATCCTGACCACGTCGGTCCGCACAGACGCCTCCTTGGTGCCTGTCTCCCCCACCTGCTGCACAGGCGGGTCCACCCCCACCTGTGCCACGACAGGGGCCAGCGAGGGCACCCCCCCAGCCTGCCGAGTATCCTTCTCGGGGGTCCTCACCCCCGGCGCCGACCATGGAGCAGCTGGCCCCGCAGGACCCCGTCCCCTATCAAATTTAGCCACTAACACCCGTAGACCCTCCAAGAGATCGTTAACCTGGGCCGCGGCCCCGTCCCCGGCAGGGGCAGTCCCCGCCGTCGACCCGACCGCAGCCACAGTCCCCTCCCCCGCGGTAGGAACCACCGACTACCCTGTGCCTACCCGTATCACCCCCAGCAAATCCTGCAAAGCACTAGAAAAAGTCAAAGGGTTAATAGACTCACCAGGCTGACCAGGGCCGTACCCCACTGCCGGTCTGCTGCTCTCCCGCACTGGCGCTGGCTGCTCTTCCTCCTCTGAAAGTTCTCCCTCAGACCGATCGGAACGATCCTCAGCTAATGGTGCAGGAAGTCCCCCAAGCGACGGGACTCCCGAGGTCGTCTCCTCCGCCCCCGATGGGGCCTGCCCCCGCGAGACCGAACTCCGTGACTCAGACCGGCGTGACCGACCAGACCTGAGGGCCTCCCTCGAGCAGTCCCGTGAAGTTCCAGCCCCCGATGCCGCAGCCGGCCTTCCGTCCGGTAAGCTCCGCCCCCCGCGCCGGGCGAACTGAACTCGCGGCCTTGCTGCCGGTCCCCCGGGATCCATCGCTCTTCCCCGCCAGTCTCACGGAGCTTCTGGAGCTCCAGAAGACGTCACTCTGACTAAACACGTAGGGCGTGGCCACGTACGTGCACCTTTGCCAGAGCCAGCAGCAGCAGCGGCCGGCGGAGTTTACTTCTTTTGATTGTTTTTATACACGCAAATTACTCTGAACAAAGTGTGAGTACCTTTCTTTTTAACATTAAATAAAAGCTTTTAAAAACGTACTTGCACCATGGATATGCTTCTCTCCCCCCCATGTACATAACCACGGAGTACATATGAATTGAAGAGTGAACATTCTCCCAGCGCACCAGCAGTAGCGTTCAAATAGCAGCACAGTGGCTTACATTGTGAAAGCTCGTTTAACCCCTCAGGGGGATTGGATCTGGTGAGAGCAATCACATTTCCACAATACTGAGTGGTGCACCGGGGATGAATGTTTTCTCTCTACATTGACTTTTTTGCACTAGTCACTTCACTTTACTATCATCTTTCGAAGTATTGCAGCATGCGACTTTCCAGCGATTTCTGAAAGCGATTTTGAAAAAGTTCTTGCATCAAAGGATATTTCTTGGGACTTTATTATTTTGCACGAATTCTGCATGATTGCCGAGATTAATTTATTTGCACATGTGAATTATTTTGATGTCTGTATCCTTTGTATTCCTCTTTGTTTTTTAGGATTTTCTATGAAATTGTAATATAAGTAGAATATATAGATGGGTTACTGTAGCACTAGCACTTTACACATACGTTTCATAGCACTGGTATATTTGATGCGCATACACTTATATGCACAAAGTTGCACATACACTGGGTTTCAGTGCCATAGCCCACTTTTTAATTTTAGACATCTCATACTACATGGCCTACTCGATCTTACAGAGGTCACACTGGTCACAACTAACAATAAGCAAATCGAATTCCTTAAAATTACCTTTCTTCACTTATTCCAATTTAAATGTCTTTATTCCTTATCAGAGGGGGTTTCAACTTTTCACACTCTCCAACATGACACAGAGCCTCCAATTCTTTATCCCACCTTTCTCTTCCTGTCCCTTCCAACAGCTTAATTGAGTGCTATGAAGGTATAGCTTCTACAGTATATGTTGTGTTAAACACCCTACAAAGAGATAGTTATTTTATTTTCTAATATTCACAAAAACCCATTCCAGAAAGGACAGCTTCATGGTCGATGTCCTAACTCTTAAGAATTAATTAACATTCTCCACTCTCCCTATTAGCTGATAAGACTATACCTTTTTATCTTTGCCCACCCCTTCTAATGCAACCCATCTTATGACGCGTACACACGACCGGAATTTTTGACGGGCTAGGTTCGACAGGCTTTCCGACGGACTTTGCAGTGGAGGTCCGCTGGACTTTTAAACGATGGACATGCCCACACACGATCACTCCAAAAGTCAGACGGATTCTAACGTGATAACATACGACTGGACTAGAATAAGGAAGTTCATAGTCAGTAACCAATAGCTGCCCTAGTGTCGGTTTTCATCCGTCGGACTAGCATACAGACAAACTGATTTTTCGACCAGACTCGAGTCCGTCAGAAACATTTGAAACATGTTTTATTTCTAGGTCCGTCAGACTTTTGGGAAAAAAAGTCAGCTGGAGCCCATACACAAACGTAATATGCGACGGATTCATTCCGTCAGACCTAGTTCGACGAGAAAGTCCAGTCGTGTGTACGCGGCATGTGATTGGAGCAGAGATCAGTGTTCACTAAATTAAAGCCCAGCCCCCAACAGTTAGTAACACACCCCTAGGAACACTTAACCCCTACACTGCCACCCACTGGTTAACCCCTTCACTGCCAGTGTCATTTACACAGGAATCACTGCATTTATGGTCCTAAAGATGTGTCAAAAATGTCCGATGTGTCCACCATAACAAACCAATCAATAATTGCTTATTGCGATTTTTTTTACCAAAAATATGTAGAAGAATACGTATCGGTCTAAACTGAGGGAAAAAAAAGTTTTTTTTATATATATTTTTGGGGAATATTTATTATAACAAAAAGTAAAAAATAATGCGTTTTTTTCAAAATTGTCGCTCTATTTTTGTTTATAGCGCAGAAAATAAAAACTGCAAATACCACCAAAAGAAAGGTCTATTTGTGGGAAAAAAAGGACGTCAATTTTGTTTGGGAGCCATGTCGCACAACCGCGCAATTGTCATTTAAAGCGACGCAGTGCCGAAACGCAAAAAGTGGTCTGGTCTTTGACGAGCAAAAGGTTCCGGGGCTGAAGTGGTTAAATTGTGAATCAACTAAACGTTCTCTAAAGTTGGCTATACAGTTAGATTTCTGGCTCTTGCAGAGGAATTGGCCACAATTCTAACAGTGGGTGACCTCACTGCTTGACAAAAGTTAATTTCCCGTTTACTCAAGAACGTGGCCTGACAAATTTCAGCTGAAAATCACCTGCAGCCAATCAGCTGCAGGCACTGAATGCAATAGCCTGGTAGGGGGATTCATCCATCCATGCTGTTTGTATGGATGGAGGAATCTGTTAAATTTCTTTCATTCAACCTGCAAAAAACTATTAGTTTATGGCCAGCTAACCAGTTCATATACAAAACTGCCTTGTGGGTAATGTATGCATTGTTGAACAGATCTTTACTATCTTGGAAGCCCATAAAGCTGCCATAAAAAAGGTCATTGTATCGCTCTAGATTCCAAGATGAAAAAAAAACTTTTCTTATTGAAACTGATGCCCAAATTAGTAGACTCCCTTGTCATCTTGTCAGGGATCTCGGGCAGCAGGTGCTCATTTCAGTACAACAGGTGCTCCTTCTTATGCACATGTGCAGGATCGTGAAAATATAAGGTTATCAAGACAAACAAGGATGGGAATGCACACACAGATGAACAATGAAGCATACGTGCGTGCATATAGGTGTACACACACCTTCACAGATTGAGGCGCCCAGCAGCCTATTTAAACTAGGAGTTTGCCTGGTTTCAGTACCGGATTGTCATGAGCTCGGGTTCCTGTGTTTCTGGTTCTTGAAAGTCTGCTAACCTTGGTCTTGACCCGGCTACATCTGACACCTCTCTTAGATTATCCCTGTCTGTTATGTCTGCTGCTTGCTTGTTACCGTTATCACTTTTGCTTGGATTTTGGCCTACATCTCCACCTCATGACTTGGTGCCTCGCTGCCAGCACATTACCTCTGCCTGTTTATGACCTTGAACTTAATCCTAATCCTTCACCTGTCTGCCTGTCTGCTGCTGGACAAGGCTTATGACAAGACTCCGTACTACCACTAGAAAGACTCCTGTGTTTCCAAGCTTCAGCTCAGCACTACAGCTTCCTGGCACCTGTGCCCTTCCACTATCCTAGCAGTCCCTGTTTCCACTACCAGGGCTGCTTGGACAAGAATTGCACAAGAGGCCACCCCTGTCATCTTGGGCTCCATAGTCAGGTACCTGACACAACTCTACTGAAACAAGCCTTGAACATTAGGCATCAGAATACAGAGGTAACGCTAAGAAAGCACTTCTAATAATCTGTCCCATATAGGGTTGCCACCTTTTCTTCAAGTCAAACCTGAACACTTTTGTGGCGCACAACAATTTTTTTTTTTAATAGTTTAAACTATTGTGGCAGCACGCAGGTAAAGTCACCTGGTTGTATCCAGGATGGGAAATATGTGTGCCCTAGATTCAGGCTTTATGCAGACTTTTACAATTAGAGGGGAAGAGTTAATGAGCCCAGCTGAAGTAAGTGGGCTCATTAAGACCTCTACAAAAAAAAACAGCATGCTTAGGGAGATGCTCCATCCTGGAACCAGTTTTGTGTTTGTAGAGACTGGGGAGTGTGACACCTGTTCTGTGCGGTGAGTTAACGCCTGTGTGGCAAACCTCTACAACAGAGACAGGGACTGGTGCAGCACAAGGCTGCACTCAGTTGTTAGACAGGGAATCTAAGTGTGTAATTAGAGGTCAAGCTGACCAGGATTTATTTTCATGTTTTATTTTTGTTTGGCTGTTATATGTTTCACTGCATGTAGCATAAATAAACCGCATCTTTTGTTTTTTGCACCTACAACGCTGTCTGCTGTGCCTGATTTCGTGTTGTGAACCCATCCAGGGGGTCACACACACCCGCTGCCGAGCTAACCCCTCACACTATACATATATTTTGCTACTAAATAACATTTCTAATCATATGAAGTTAATAACAAGAGTCCACAGAGTTCCCCTTTTACATCTGAACTCAGAGTTCCCTTGCACTGTAAGGGGGGACTCTGCAGACTCTGATGTAAGGGAGAACTCTGGGGACTCTGACATAAGGGATGTTCTGGGAATACTGATCTAATAACTCTGACGTACGAAGAAGAGTCTGATGTAAGGGGAAACACTGTGGCCTCTGGTGTAAAGGGAAACTGATGTAAGGGGTGCTCTGAGAACCCTGGTTTGCCTTAGTGTACTCACTCAGAGGCAAGAGACAGAAGGGGGAGACTTCAGTCACAGAGGGATGGATGGATGGATGGTGAGATCACTCACCCCTTGGCAGTCAACACCTCTCATCCAGATGACCCTGAGGCTGCTGGACTACAAATTTCTGGCCCCCACTTTCCTTTTCTGAGGCCCAGCACCGGGGATAGGAATGTGGGCAGACAAAGAGAGGTGGGAGAAGAGGTGCAGATCAAGCCCTCTCTCCTCTGCCCTCTGCATGTGTTTGGGGGGGGGTTATTAGTGCTGGCTTTGGGCAGTATAAAAGAGTGTAATAGACACTCTCAGCTGAGACAACTGCAGTCAGTAACCCTAGCCATAGTCCAGTCTAACTAATGTGTCCAGGTTTCAGACAGTCCCAAACCCGGACACATGATTCCAAACCCGAACTGTCCGGGTGAATCCTGGACAGGTGGCAACCCTAGTCCCATAGCTTGTGCCCTTGATGTGGTTGTAAACCTCAGACATGAAAAATAAACAAAGTATATTGTTTTATAGTGCCTAATGCAAAGCACAGTGTCATTTCTCACTGCTGAAAGGTTTTTCTGACTCCAAGAAATAAAGGGGAATGGGGGAGGAGTCCTCTAGCACACAGCTTGTGATTGATAATCCCAGCTGTGCATTTGTTCCTGTGTGCTGTGTGGAGGGGGTGTCCTTACCTTCAATCAGCTCATAGGTTAAACAGATCTCTCTGCGGCCTTCTACTGCTGAAAAATAGCCTTTAATCTGCGTGTTTTAGGAGAGAGGGCTGCAGATAAACAGGTACAGCTTATGTAGGAGGATTTGTTTCATCTCTGTGTATCACTTGAGGCTAGTCACCTCACTGCATAATATATATATATATATATAAGGGTTTACAACCGCTTTAAGGAATGTGTCACAGTCTTCCCTGCAGTTTCCTGTTTGTGAAATTCTTACCTCCTTGCTACAGTGGTTCTGTTAGAACTGTGATTCCATTCACATGTAGTCACATCTAGTGACCAAATATGGGTAACGCACCTGTTTATGATTTACCTCAGAACAACCTAAAGACTTGTACATTAAGTGACTGTTTGTTTGGATTCTGAAGGTTGACCTTGTTACCCAGGAGTCCGTGTGTGACCTACCCATGAACACTCCCTTACGCAGAGCATGCTGGGTAGGGAATATAAGGGACAGGAGCAGCCATTTTAGGCCTCTTGGGACCACGTTACCTGCCTGTGCGGATCTGTGGAGGGGTGTCCCGAGAGACAGCGGCCGACAGCCATCACAGAGCGCCAGCCTGTTTGTTCTTGTGGGGTGATCTGACGGAGCCTGAGAGACGGTAGCCAGATTGAGAAGGTCCAAAGACATTCAGAGGAGAATCGGAGAACCGGATCGATTTAGCGGAGCGATACAGAGCATCTGGCCCAGCTTACAGAAAGACAAGTGACAGTCACCGGACCAAAGTGATCACACAGAACTCTAACCCAATTGGTGAGCGGGTTACGACCCACAGTTTGTTAATCTTTGCATGCAGTTAGACTCGCACACAGGCCTCGCTGGAATCTGCAGTTCCATGGAGGCGTAGCAGAACCACTGACACTGAGCAGGCTTGGGGCCTATTTACGTTGGCGCCTCAGCGCATGTAAATAAGTTACTGGAATTACAGTGGGGTTCCTAGGTAGAGTGCAGGCCCAATTAAAACCAGCAGCTGCTTCAGGGGTAAGTGTTACACACACACACACATATATATATATATATATATACACACCACATACACACACAGTATCTCACAGAAGTGAGCACACCCCTAACATTTTTGTAAATATTTTACTACCGTATTTATCAGTGTATAACACACACTTTTTTCCCCTAAAATCAGGGGAAAATCACAGGTGCGTGTTATACGCCGATACTCCGCGATTTCCGCACAATTTTTTGGGCTCTGGGTGGCTTTCAGCCGCCCAGAGCCCTTCTCGCGGCTTTCGGCCGCCTTTGGCCCTTCTCGGCAGCTTTCGGCCGCCTCGGCCCTTCTTGGTGGCTTTCACCAAGAATTTCCGGGCGCCGCCAAGACACACAGGACATCTCGGCGGCGCCATTTTTAAAAAAAATAAGCGGACAATGCACTAAGGCTACAACGACGGACAAGCTGCATGACAAAGCTGCAATGAGGACAGGCTGCAATGACAAGGCTGCAATGAGGACAGGCTGCATGACAAGGCTGCAATGAGGACAGGCTGCATGACAAGGCTGCAATGAGAACTGCAATGACAAGGCTACAATGAGGACAGGCTGCAATGACAAGGCTGCAAAAGAGGCTGCCAAGGCTTCAGATGGACACTGATAAGGCTGCATTGATGGGCATTTAAATGTAAGTTTTTTTTCCTTAAATTTCCCTCCTAAAAAATTTTTCCACAAAATTCCCTCCTAAACTTGGGGTGCGTGTTATACGCCTGCGCGTGTTATACGCCGATAAATACGGTATATATTTTTATATGACAACACTGAAGAAATGACACTTTGCTACAATGTAAAGTAGGTAATAAAGAGACACAGAAATAGGCACTTTATAGGTGCAAATACATTGAAAGAAATATCAAATATAATGTATAAAACATTCCTTTATTTTGAAAAACAAGATAAACATTAATTCATTAGAAAAACCTACCCGCCTCTTACCTTTTCTATCCTTCCCTTTTTCCGAAATCTTTTTGTTTTCTTTCTCTCTCCCCCTCCCAAATTTCCTCTACTTAGCCCTTCCCCTCCTCCCCATGCTTCCAATCAATCTGGGTTCTGGAAGGGTCCGGCGACCCAACCCCACTCCTCCAAACAGGCCATTAAAATTTGTGTCCTGGAATGTAAAGGGCTTAAATATTCCAGAAAAACGATCCAGTTGTCTCACTGAACTCTGGACATAAAGACTTCAGATAGCAATCTTGCAAGATACTCAATTCCAAGCAGACGCGATACCAAAACTTTACAGTAAACATTTCCCAACAGCGTATCACAGTGTGTTGCCTACTACGAAATCAAAGGGCACGTGCATCCTCCTGGCCAAAACTGTATCCTGGCAGCTGATAGATCTTCATACTGATCAAGAAGGTAGATTCCTTTTTGTTAAGAGTACACTCCAATCGCAAACATTCACCCTGGCTAACCTGTACCTGCCGAATGGGGATCAGCTGTTGGTACTTGAGACATGCCTATCCGCCTGGCTTCATTTGCAGAGGGTACCCTGGTGTTAGGAGGGGACCTCAATCTCACCATTGACTAATGCAAGGATGCGTTGATGGGCTCCTCAGCCTTGTCCCTGAGAGCTTGAAACCAAATCCGTGATCTGTTGCACTCTCTGGTATATGGCTCTCGTATTCTAGGATAGATCTTTTCCTGGTCTCCCATGCCACGATCCCCATGGTCGCTAGTGCTCAGATTGGACATATTGCACTCTTGGATCATGCCCCGATCTCCATTACATTAGCCTCACAACACTCGATGCCTAGAACAGCTACATGGTGACTAAATGAATCCCTTATCCAAGACCCTGAGGTTAAAGCGGACATCTTGTGGGAATTGGGACTTTTCTTTGAGAACAACAAAGATTCAGTCCCTAACCCTCTTACTACTTGGGCTGCACATAAGTGCTACATTAGAGGAATATCCATTAAACATGGTCACAGACTTAAGGTGGCCAGGGCAAAGATGCTGTCCGAGTTGCTAGCAAAGCTTCACGACTGCGAAAAAGGCCATAAATCCCACCCAGACAGGTCATTAGAAGCAGAAGTGACTAGCCTCCAAGAACAAATATGGGAACACTCACTATTACAAGCTAAGAACGGACTACTGAGGGTGAGCAGATCCTTTTGCGAATACGGGGACAAATGCAGCAGAACCTTAGCGAACGTCATACGAACCCATCTCGATTTATCCTACATCCCCGCCATTTCCACCTCAGAAGGAACCAGAATTCATGACTCCATGGAAATGGGAGAATCCTTCCAGGCTTTCTATGAAGTTCTTTATCATTTACATTTCCTTCCTTTGGGAGACCGGCCTCAAGTCAGAATGGAGGCAATAGAGAGCTACCTTGATGCTGCAAACCTGCCCTCTCTAAATGAAGAGGAGGTTGATTTGCTTTCACAGCCTATAACAGCAGACAAACTCACAAACGCCTTGTCTGGGTCACCGAGGGGGAAAGCGCCTGGTCCTGACAGCTTTGCGATTTCCTATTACAAATCTTTCCAAGCCCAACTAACAACCCATTTTGTTACAGCCTTCCACGTAATACTAGACAATCACGCCATGTCTCCGGACCTTTTTCAAGCCAGTATCTCTGTTATCCCTAAGCCTGAGAAGGATCTTCTTTGTGTGAGCTATCTCTTTAATTGTGATCTTAAGCTGTTCACAAAAATACTGGCCAAGCGACTAGGTTCTGTCCTCCAATGCAAAAATTCCCAGGACCATGTAGGATTCATCCGAATCAGAGAGGCACGAGATAACACAATAAGGACGATAGATGTGATAACAAGGGCCAGGCGCCTCGATATCCCATTCATCCTATCGAAAAGGCATTTGACAGGGTGGATTGGACTTTCCTCCTGGCCACTCCGTGATGCCTTAGAATGCCGACCTCCATTTTGTCCTGGATATCTGCCATTTATTCTTCCCCTACTGCGACGGTTAGGGTTAACATGTGAGTAGCTTCCAACACCTTTAAGATAAGCAACGGTACGAGACAGGGGTGTCCACTTTCCCCGCTCCTCTTTATACTTACCCTGGAACCCTTATTGCAACACATTAGACTCAGCTCTGACATTAAAGGATTGGAAACGAGTTCTTACCCCCACAAAATTGCAGCTTAAGCAGACGACCTGCTGACGACCTGCTGTTTTACATTTCAGAACCACATACCTCTCTCCTGGTCCTTCTATCAGCTATTCACCAATATGGTGACTTGTCAAATTTTAAAATGAACCTACAGAAGTCAGAGGCACTTAACGTCTCCCGCAACTCCTCGCGTTCAGACTCGCCTTTGTGGCAACTTTCCCTTCCGGTGGACTCCCCAGGCAATTCAATATAATCAAGATTCCTTCAAATTTACATCTAATCTACCAACTTAACTTCCAGCCCCTCCTGAGCATTTTTTCCTCAGACTTAGATGGAAGAACTTGACGGTTTCATGGTTTGGTAGATGCAACATCTTAAAGATGAATATTATGCCAAGGTTGCTTTATCCCTTACAAGCTTTGCCGATCAGGATACCACAGACCTTCTTCCGTAAATTGTGGTCAATCTTCATTAACTATGTATGGCAGAGGAAACCTGCACAACTTAAAAGCTGCAATAAAAGCCCTACCCCCCAAATAAGCCCTAGTTAAAGTCCTTGTAGGTCTTCTTTTCAGGGTAGGGCTTATTTTTGAGGAAACAGAGTAGGGCTTATTTGGGTGGTAGGGCTTATATTGCAGCCAACACCGACAATCACGCTAGGTCTTATTTTAGGGGAAACAGGGTAGATTATTTTGGCTCCACCCAGACCAGAGTCTAGTTAAACCCTCCTCATTTATTGGACCTTCTGGATAGAGTGACCCCTCCGGCATATACCCTAGCTCTGGCTCCTCCATCTTGGGCAGATGGAGGATTTTGCAACTTTCACACTTTCTCAGATCCCTCCCGGAAACCAGCGGTTTCCACAGACAGGCCACGCCATTTGAAAATGTATGCTTGGGAGATGAACCTATACGGAAATCCCTTTCAAGTTCATATAACATTCTCCTCGCACATGCATCCCAACAGGACTCCCCCGTATTTGGGGAAATGGGAGAGCGGTCTTAATACCACATTCACAGAGGATCAAAAGAACCGTATACTACTTTTCGCACATAAGTCCCCCTTATGTAGCAAATACCAAGAAATCAAATTCAAGATCCTGACACGCTGGAACAGGGTGCCCTCTGTGCTAGCGTCCATATTCCCAGGTCACAGCCCTCTGTGTTGGAGATGTGGTACGCAGATTGGCACACTACTTCACATCTTCTAGGAATGCCTGTTTCTGACCCCTTTCTGGAGGCAAGTGTTGCAGACCATTCACAAGCTCACTGACATTGCCCTGCAGGATAACCCATCAGGATAACCCGTCAGCAGTTTTTCTAAATCTGACTCCCTTGTCCTGTAAGCATTATCGTAAATCTCTCGTAAATCTCTCTCGAAACGCCTCATGAATGCAACCAGGGCTTGTGTCCCCAGCATGTGGAAACAGCAAACCCCACCGACAGTGTCACAATGGTTCGCCAGGGTTTGCGATATCCAGCAGATGGAACTTCTCACAGCCACTTTAGGGGATAAGGAGGAGGAGCACAACACCCATTGGACGCAATGGAACTTGTTCCACTTTTCAGACGAGTACAAGTCCTGCAGTTGAGTAGCCTGACTTATGACAAAGTGGAGTTCAGGGTCATTGGCTTTGCCAGAACTCCACATCCCTCTACCCTCCCCTCTTACTACCCCTCTACTGTCCCCCCTTTACTCTTCTCTTTCCTCCCCCCTATTGACACCTTGGGTGTCACCCACCCTCTTTGTCTACAAAGGAAAAAATACCCCTGGTTTGCGGTTATCTTTTAGCACCATTTCTCCTGAAATAGTGCTAAAAAAAATAACTGCAAACCAGGGGTATTTTTTCCTCGGTACCTGATCATTGGAGTTAAGTTAGCTTTACTTCCCAGATGGTATCCCTCCTCCCTACTAATTTTGCTTAATGGACTGCACTTGTTTACTACAATTATGTTTAATGTGGGTTGGAAGGTCTCCTTTATGGTTCCAGTTCATCTGCAGAGTATAACTGTTGTGGAGTCTTTAGACCACAGTTTTATGTATTACTCTAACGAGGTAATGGAACCTAGATTGTTTTTTTCACTAATGTACAAAGACCTGACTGAAAAGCTTCCATCTTTATTTTACAATGGAAATGGTTGGATTACATGTGTGATTTCTTATTCTTTTGTAAAAGCTGCACTCCTTAAATAAAGATTTTAAAAGAAAATAGCAGATGGCTTCAAAAAGTACTGCTTTCACTTACTTAAAATTGTATAGGATATTCAAGCCCCTGAAATTAATTCCCTCTCTTATGCCCTGTACACACGGTCGGACATTCCGACAACAAAATCCATTGGATTTTTTCAGACGGATTTTGTGCCAAACTTGTCTTGCATACACACGGTTGGACAAAGTTTTCGGAAAATCCGATCGTTCTTTACGAGGTGACGTTCAACACGTACGTCAGGACTATAAATGGGCCAGTAGCCAATAGCTGTGGTTTCTTAATTTATTCTGAGCATGCTTGGCACTTTGTCTGTCGGAATTGTCTACACACGATCGGAATTGAAACGATCGGATTTTGTTGTAAAATTTTAGATCTTACTCTCAAACTTTGTGTTTTGGAAATTTCCAACGGAAAAAGTCAGATGGAGCCCACATACGATCGGATTTTCTGACAACGCGATCTGATCACACATTTTCCGTCGGAAATTCCAACCGTGTGTACAGGGCATTACTGCATAAGAAGAGATTTTCTTAAAAAGTGTATGTAAACCCTCACCTTGTAAAACAATCTATTCAGTTTAAAATAGAAATGAAAGGCAAAACATTTGTGTATAGGCATAAAAGAATAAGAAAAACATTATATACATACACACCTTTTCCCCCTTTTTTTATACATGATCACATTTCCTCTGTTCCTCTGTTCTCAACTGCATAGGAGCTGGGGGAGGAGAAGCAGCAGCACACTGAGCTTCCCAGTGAATGGCTGTGCAGTGGGGGCATGTCAGAACAAGTCTGATCATTGGAGGAGAGTACACCGAGTTCCCAGCACAGTTTGAGAACTGACTACGACTACGATGTTTCGCCTACCAAGTGTGGTCAGTTTTTAATAGTGAAGCAAAGGGACTAGCAGGAACACCAGAGATTTCACATAAAAGGAAGCAGTACCAAGAGAACAGGATACTTCCTCATATGGTACAAAAGGAACATATCAGGAATGTGAAGTGTTGGGGTACAAAATGCTTTACCATCACCTTACAAGAAGTAAAAAAAAAAAAATCCTTTCCTAATCACAAAGCACGCGATCCTGAATGGTCTCCTTATTTTTACTATAAACCATTCTTTACTGTTCTTAAACCTCATATATAGAATTGTAGCAAACATGCTCATCACCCATCTACTCTCCTCATTACATAAGGATCAAGTAAAGTCTGTGCATAGAATGATGCTGTGTGAAAAAACAAACAAAGCAGTCTCCTGTAGTTTCACAGACATGCAGGGTTAACCTGGTACTAGATCCTCAGATATGCAATGCTAATGTGTTACCTGTAGTTGTAGCCCCACAGACTAATCGCTGTAACAGTTCAAACATGCTAGGCTCACCTGTTAATTGTAGTATTTCAGACAGATTATCAATTACCTGTAGTCCCACAGACATGTGCTCAAAGACTGGAAACTATGGGTATCACCGTGTCTCACCTGTTTGTTTTTATCAGCTACATGCCCAGTCCCAGTCCAGCCTGGTCATCTTCCCTTCTATGTAAGCTATGTTCATTCTCACAAGCATAACCTGAACAATAGGATGTAATTGCTAGCAAAAGGCTCCAGTACCTTGTGCCAGAGAGACTGTTCCAGTATGTTGTTCCTTAGAGTTTGTTCCAGAGAGCTTGTTTCTGGTTCAGAATGTTTCTAACATCTCAGTGCTCCTTGTTAGTGATGGACGAACTTCCGACGCGACGTTTCGCGAACGCGGACCGCGAACGCGGCCGATAGTTCACGAACCGTAACGTTCGCGGCGGGCCCCATTGACTTCAATGGGAGGCGAACTTTGCAAACCTACAGGTCAAATTTGCAGCCACAAAATAATTAATAGCTGTGCAAATATAGTCCCACCACATGGCCAATGACATAACACATGTATGAGGTGAATCTGGGATCGACAACTACAAGCATTCTTTTTTTATATGTGAAATTGTTGTGACAATTCAGGACTGTGGAGCGCATGAAGGCAATGGAGGAGAGGGAAGGTCAGGGTAGGCAAAGAAGAGGGTGCAGGAGATGATCACCAGCAGCGTGACATACAGCAATGACACCTGCACCATGATAGAGTCATCTGACACCAGCACCGTGATAGAGAGCACTGACATCAGCAGCGTGACATACAGCAATGACACCTGCACTGTGATAGAGTGATCTGACACCAGCACCGTGATAGAGAGCACTGACATAAGCAGCGTGACATAAAGCACTAACAGCAGCACCGTGATATACAGCACTGACACCAGCACCGTGATAGAGAGCACTGACATCAGCAGCGTGACATAAAGCAATGACACCTGCACCGTGATAGAGTGATCTGGCACCAGCACCGTGATAGAGAGCACTGACATAAGCAGCATGACACAAAGCACTAACAGCAGCACCGTGATATACAGCACTGACACCAGCACCGTGATAGAGAGCACTGACATCAGCAGCGTGACATAAAGCACTCACACCAGCACCGTGATATACAGCACTGACACCAGCACCATGATATCCAGCACTGACACCTGCACCGTAAGCAGCCCCAGGAGGAAGT
Source organism: Lithobates pipiens (assembly GCF_037356315.1). Lineage (NCBI taxonomy): Eukaryota > Metazoa > Chordata > Amphibia > Anura > Ranidae > Lithobates > Lithobates pipiens. The sequence continues at coordinate 255,210,542 of NW_027507764.1, read as the reverse complement.
CAGCATAGCACAGGGATGGTGGGAGCCCCTCATAATGAGCATAGCACAGGGATGGTGGGAGCCCCTCATAATATGCACAGCAGAGGTACAGCCCCAGGAGGAAGTCAGCACAGCACAGGGATGGTGGGAGCCCCTCATAATAAGAAGAACAAGTAGAAATATGACACCGCTCAACCTCTTCAAACAGGAGGGTACGGGCATATAATACGGTGTGCTTTTTTTGGACAAGGAAGTGAGCCAAATGAAGAAAGAAGGTCTGTGTGCTCGATTAAAAAAATTGTTTATAGACATATACATGGTCTACTGGTCACATGTGTTGAATTCCTCCGAGATCCATGCCTCATTCATTTTTAGAAATGTGAGGTAGTTAACACTGTCGTGAGCTAGGCGAGTACGCTTATCGGTCACGATCCCCCCTGCTGCGCTGAACATCCTTTCGGACAGGACACTGGATGAGGGGCAAGCCAACAGTTCGATTGCAAATTGGGCAAGCTCTGGCCAGAGGTCAAGCCTGCCCACCCAGTAGTCCAGGGGTTCATCACTCCTCAGAGCGTCCACATCGGCCATTAACCCGATGTAGTCGGACACCTGGCGGTCTAGGCGTTCCCTGATGCTGGATCCGGATGACACCTGTCAATGGGTCGGCTGAAAGAATGACCTCATATCCGAAGTCACCAACACATCTTCAAACCGGCCTCTTCTTGCAGGCGCTGTTGGATTGGTACCCGCAACTCCTTCTCTGGAATGGGAATTGCTCCTCTGCCAGCGCACGCAAAAGCAGAATGCAGCATTTCTCAAAGCAAGGCCTGGAAGTGCTCCATTCTGACAGCCCTCTGTGACGGCGGTAACATTTCAGCCATTTTGTGTTTGTACCAGGGGTCTAAGTACGTTGCCACCCAGTACTGGTCCTTGACCCTTATGCTTTTTATACTGGGGTCCCTATTAAAACACTGGAGCATGAAGGCCCCCATTTGCACTAAACTGGAAGCGGTGTGGTGGCCTGGCTCCTGCTCATCATCCAGGATAATGTCGTCCTCTTCATTCTCCTCTCCCCATCCACACACAACAACAGGGATCCCAGAAAGGTTTAAAGCATGCTCTTCTTGCTCCTCCTCATCTGCCCAGGCACCATCCTCCTCTGACTCCTCTTCAGACTCCTGTTGTTGACTTGTCTCAGATAGAGTAGCCCCCCCTGGGAATTCATCCAGCATTGCGACTTCCTTATCTTCCCACTCCTGCTCCTCCACAGCTTGATCAATGACACGACGCAATGCATGCTCCATAAAGAAGGCATAAGGTACCATGTCACTGATGGCGCCATGGCTGCGACTGACCAGTTTGGTGATCTCCTCAAATGGCTGCAGAAGTCTGCATGCATCGCGCATGAGCAACCACTGGCGCGGTGAAAAAAAAAACCAGCTCCCCAGAACCTGTTCTGCCGCAGAGTTCATACAGGTAGACATTAACTGCACGTTTCTGCTGGAGCAGCCTATCAAGCATATAGAAGGTTGAGTTCCATCGCGTCGGGCAATCGCAAATAAGACGTCTGACCGGCAGATTGTGTCGCCGCTGAATGTCAGCAAGGCGAGCCATGGCCGTGTAAGATCTTCTGAAATGGGCCGAGATTTTCCTTGCCTGCCGCAAGATGTCCTGGACCCCAGGGTATTTGACAATGAATCGCTGCATGACCAAGTTTAAGACGTGTGCCATGCATAGCACATGCGTAATTTTGCCCTGCTTCAATGCGCTAAGCAGATTGGCACCGTTGTCACACACCGCTTTACCAACTGTCAAATTGAGCGGTGTTAGCCACTGATCTGCCTGTGAACGCAAAGCTGAAAGGAGTGCCGGGCCAGTATGGCTCTTGGCTTCCAGGCACAACAGATGCAGCACGGCATGGCAACGTCTCACCTGGCATGTCGAATAGGTTCTGGGGAGCTTGGGCGGCGCAGCGGAAGAGACGCTAGCAGCGGAAAAGGAGGAGTCAGCCGAGGAGGAGAGGGAGGAGGATGGAGTAGGAGGAGGAGGAGAAGAAGAGTCAGCCCTGCATGCAATCCGTGGCGGTAAAACCAAATCTACACGGGTGCCACGGGTTACATGCTTGACGGCCGTCAGAAGGTTCACCCAGTGGGCAGTAAAAGTGATATACCTTCCCTGCCCGTGTTTGCTAGACCATGTGTCTGTGGTCAGATGTATCTTGGCACCGACACTGTGTGCCAGAGATACATTCACTTGCCGCTGAACATGGCCATATAGCTCTGGGATGCCCTTCTGTGAGAAATACTTCCTTCCTGGGACCTTCCATTGTGGTGTTCCAATGGCCACAAATTTGCGAAAGGCCTCCAAGTCCACCAGTTTATATGGCAGTAGTTGGCGCGCTATGAGTTCTGACAAACCAGCCGTCAACCGTTGGGTAAGAGGGTTATCCGGTGTCATCATTTTTTTACGCTCGAACATTAGGCCCACGGAAGCCTGCCTTTTTGCAGAAAAACGTGAGCTTGGCGTGATGGAAGGTGTTGTGGAGGACAATTGTGGGGAGAGAGGAGAAGGAGAAGTAGAAGACGAGGCTGGACAGTGAGAGCCTGGAGTGTGGCTTTGTGTGTTCCGTTGCTCCCACTGGGCTCGGTGATGGCTGCTCATGTGCCTTCTTAAGGCGGTCGTCCCTAGGTGAGTGTTGGGCTTACCGCGACTAATGCGTTGACTGCAAAGATTGCAGATGGCAACGCTATTGTCAGCAGCTGACGCGTTAAAAAAAGCCCACACTGCGGAGCCATGTGCCGGTGTCCTGGGAGCGCCAGATGTGACCGTACATGGTCAATGACTCGCTCCTGATACATTTGCAGTCTGCTTTGTCCCTCCTGTGCAATGTAAGTTATTCCTGCTTCTCCTCCCTATCTGCTGGTCCATATCTCCCTCTGAACTCCCCTCCTCTTCCTCTCTTGTGGGCACCCACGTGACATCACTAGACACGTCATCATCAACGTCACCTTCCCCGCCGCTATAAGTAGAGATCTCAGAGTAGGCAGCAACACCGGGGACCAACCTCCTCCTTGGGCTGATCTGGGTACTGTCGTCAGACTGCTGAGTAGCGGTTGTTGCTACCTCCTCTTCCTGATCCAATACCAAGAGTGGCTGCGCATCAGAAATGTCTTGATATGGATCGGAAAATAATTCCTGTGACTCAAGCGGAAGGTATGTGGTGGTGGTGGTGTTGTTGGTGGTAGTGTCTGTGGGGGTGCACATAGCAGAGAGTGAAGAAGAGGGTGCAGATCGAGAAGATGAGGAGGGTGCAGAAGAGTAAGGCTGAGTGAGCCACTCAACCAAGTCTGGTGCGTCCTTTAAAATAATTGAACGCACCTTCTGCAACTTCCCACTTTGGCTCAAGCCTGTTGCTCCTGCCCTACCCCTACCACCCCTGCGGAAGGGCCTGCCTCTTCCTCTGCCTGTCATTTTTTAAATGACCCTGTGACAAAACTCTCAGTCCCTATACTGACAAGTAGGTTGTGTGTGACTGATTAGCAGACTGTACGTCAGTCCCTATACTGATGAAGGACTGCTGCAGTATAGGGCAGCAGTCAGCAGTAGTGCACCTCAACCCTATGTATTGTGGGCCTATACCAGTCCTTAAGGAATAGCAGACTGTACCTCACTCAACCCTATGTACTGTAGCACCCTACACCAGGTTACCAGTCCTTATAAGGACCTTTGTGGAACTAGTAGGTTGTGTGTGACTGATTAGCAGACTGTACGTCAGTCCCTATACCGATGAAGGACTGCTGCAGTATAGGGCAGCGGTCAGCAGTAGTGCACCTCAACCCTATGTATTGTGGACCTATACCAGTCCTTAAGGAATAGCAGACTGTACCTCACTCAACCCTATGTACTGTAGCACCCTAGACCTTACCAGTCCTTATAAGGACCTTTGTGGAACAAGTAGGTTGTGAATGATTAGCAGACTGTACGTCAGTCCCTATACTGATGAAGGACTGCTGCAGTATAGGGCAGCGGTCAGCAGTAGTGCACCTCAACCCTATGTATTGTGGACCTATACCAGTCCTTAAGGAATAGCAGACTGTACCTCACTCAACCCTATGTACTGTAGCACCCTAGACCTTACCAGTCCTTATAAGGACCTTTGTGGAACAAGTAGGTTGTGAATGATTAGCAGACTGTACGTCGGTCCCTATACTGATGAAGGACTGCTGCAGTATAGGGCAGCGGTCAGCAGTAGTGCACCTCAACCCTATGTATTGTGGACCTATACCAGTCCTTAAGGAATAGCAGACTGTACCTCACTCAACCCTATGTACTGTAGCACCCTAGACCTTACCAGTCCTTATAAGGACCTTTGTGGAACAAGTAGGTTGTGAATGATTAGCAGACTGTACGTCAGTCCCTATACTGATGAAGGACTGCTGCAGTATAGGGCAGCGGTCAGCAGTAGTGCACCTAAACCCTATGTATTGTGGACCTATACCAGTCCTTAAGGAATAGCAGACTGTACCTCACTCAACCCTATGTACTGTAGCACCCTAGACCTTACCAGTCCTTATAAGGACCTATGTGGAACAAGTAGGTTGTGAATGATTAGCAGACTGTACGTCAGTCCCTATACTGATGAAGGACTGCTGCAGTATAGGGCAGCGGTCAGCAGTAGTGCAACTCAACCCTATGTATTGTGGACCTATATCAGTCCTTAAGGAATAGCAGACTGTACCTCACTCAACCCTATGTACTGTAGCACCCTAGACCTTACCAGTCCTTATAAGGACCTTTGTGGAACAAGTAGTTTGTGAATGATTAGCAGACTGCAGCAGAAGGGCAGCAGTCAAGTATAATATTCTTTCTATATTTGGAAGAAAGAATATTATACGTGTACAAGCCTATTACCATACCAGTCCTGAAAAGAACCTTTGTGGACCTAATAGTAACAGCTACTGATTAAACTGACTGTCCCTCACTGCCTCACACACAGCTTCCTGCCTGTCCCTATTTAAACTGACAAAACACAGGCTGCTGGAACAATAACTTGAATAGCACTTTTGTGGACCTAATAGTAACAGCTAACGATTAAACTGACTGTCCCTGCAGCACACAGTGTCCTGTCCCTTTCTCTACACTGACAAAAGACACTCAGGCTGCTGCAACAATCACTAGCACTGCACTGCCTCAAACCTATATCCTGAACTACACCTAACACCTATACCATAATACCAGTCCTTAAAAGAACTTTTGTGGACCTAATAGATAGCGATTTGGGTCACTGAAGTCTCTCCCTGCTCCACACAGCAACCTCTCCCTATAGTGACAGAAGAAAGAATGTAAAATGGCCGCCGGATCGGGTCTATTTATAAGTTAGGGGGAATGTCCAAGTGTCCATGTGCTGTAATGTCTCAATTGGCTGTCCTGTACCCCATGAAGGATGTGTCATCATAGGTCAAAGTTCTTTTACACAGTAAACACTGAAGTCTGCCGGGCGAACAGCGCCAATAGTCCGCCGATCGAGCGGACGGCGAACAGCCAAAATTCGCCGCAAAATGACCGCCGGGCGAAGCGTTCGGCCATCCCTACTCCTTGTGACTTTAGCATTCCCAGCCCCTTGCACCCTCAGTGACACCTGCACACCACAGTGACTCCAAACTCCCTGTAAATATCGCTGTGTCTGCTCCACCCCTTGCTTGCCGATAAGTCTCCAGCATCTTTGTACCCCAGTGCTACAAGAGATCCTAGATAAAAATCACCAAATAATCTGGTAGTGAAAACTTAAAAAGCTAGCACACATATCACATGTCGTGCAGTCCTGTGAGGAATACAAAAAAATGTGCTAAAGTAAATAAACATAGAAAAGTCCAACTATGACAGAATAATGTGAAACCATTCAACTGTTGAAGGCTTATTAGTCGAAACGCATCGGGCTAGCGTTTCCTGCTCCCCATATTGCTTTTTTATCGTTTACTTTTACTTTTATTGGATCACGTGATTTTTTGGATATTTTTTTATGTCATTTGGAATTTTTTCAAATAAAACCTTCAATGGTGGAATTTCACTATGAGAGGCATTGTGTCCTTACTTTTTGTTTATGGTGAACCCGCTCCGAGCTCCTAGCTGACCGGAACTTTTGAGAGAGAGTTGAGAACCCCTGGAGATCTGAGGTGTATCGATCTTGAAGTGGGCAGCGACTATTCGGATGGTGATCCATGATCTGATGTATACGAATCCTGTGTGACGCACATAAGCCTGCATGACACATTTACTATACAGTAGTTTGTGTCCATCACTTCCGGTAAGGGTATCCACCGTTTTCTATAATAATTTCTGTCTGTGAACGGAAGGCTATACATAATTCATTATTCTGTCATAGCTGGACTTTTCTATGTTTATTTACTTTAGCACTTTTTTTGTATTCCTCACAAGACTGCATGACGATGCGATATGTGTGCTGGCTTTTTAAGTTTTCACTACCAGATTATTTGGTGATTTTTATCTAGGGTTTGGTTACAATTTCTGACATTATAGCGCTACATTGTTTGTTATCATCTGTTATTTTGACTTCATTTGTTTGTATGTTAGCTGCTTTTTTGTGTTATATCACAACTTTTTGTCACTTATATAGGGGGCGCAGTGTTTTCCCCCTCTTTTGATTTCTACAAGAGATCCACACATCTGTGTTCTTGTATTCTCAGTATTCCCATGCACTCTTACGCCTATGTCTATGATCTTCCAATATCACAGTACTCCCAGAGTCTTTGCAATGCCTGCCTTCCTGTGAGTGAAGCACCTCAGCGCTTCCAAGGCTCCCTTGTACATTCCCACATTTCAGTGAATCCAGTGCTGCAAGAGATATCTTTCATTATATCATTATATCATTCTTGTAATCACCCAATTGCTGTCCAACATTCCTGTTCTTTCTTAAACTCCGGAGTCCTTTGCTTCTTTGAATCTGGTCAGCTGTAGCTGGCAGCGATGGGCTTGGGGGCAGCAACTTGGGAGTTGTCCTGCAGCAAAACTCATAACCTAAGCCCTTCCCTTGAACATGCCTCCATCAAACATCTGACATTTTTAATCGCTAATATACTTATATGTTAAAATCTGATTACGATAAATACATTGGAGTCAATAACACTCCAGACTATAACTTACTATATGACATGCACTTCGTAGTTCTTCTCAAAAAAAGTGGAAGCTTCTACCTTCTACCCATCTTGCTTCTTGGCCAATGGCCATTCATAAAATTACCATTCTTCCAACACTAGTGTTTGAGACCTTACCGGTAAAAAATAAAACAAATTAAAAAAATAAAAATAAGCATTCATATTGTTGGACTTAATGGAGCTACAAAAGCAGCAGATTGTCCCGATCTGTTTTATTTACATCTAAATACCAAGATGGTCTTGCAATTCTATACATAGCTAAATAACATATTGCACCTCATCTAAGAACCCTTGCATCCTAGATCATATAGCATAGCATATAATAAATGGACAGAATTAAAGAAACCCTAGTTGGTCACAGTACTCCTTTAATAATTCTAATTTGGATCAGTTGAAACAAATGTCCTTTATGTGTCACATCTAGAGGCAAATCAGGGAAAAATATTCCCTAACTACAGCTAAATCTGGCATGACCTCATTTTTATTTATACCAGACATTCCAGCTAGTCTAGCAAATCAGATGGTTCAGTCCTAGAGCAAATGTTACTTTTTTTTAACTGGGTCAGGGGATTGACAGATGAGATAGAGGACTACACCCTTTCTCTACACTTGAGGAGAAATATTCTATGTCACCAAAAGCTTTTTATTCATGCATCATTCTGACATTTAGAAACTCCTGACCTGTTTGCCAGGTAATCCTTTTCCCTAATATTAATTCATGAAAAAAGTAACAAAGATATCTAGGTCAGGAACTTACCATAGCCACTTGGCAACTTATCTGGAGTTACAGAAGGTGAGAAAGAGCTTCATATGTATGTTATACAGCAAAAAGATACCTCTCTGTGGTAGACTCCCTAGTTCATATATACTGGATGTGTTCTAGTATAAAAATGTTTGTAACACTGCCATAGACAACATTTTCTGTCATTCCTGTCAAGTCTCCCTTCCTTGTAGTCCTCTTTTTTTATTTTTTTTTATTGGGGGCTTTTGTTTTCTGTGCATGAAAATAGTATGTGAAAGCTGGTTCTGTAGGACAAGTGTTGGCTGCACGTCATTGTTTAGAAGAAGAGTACATCTTTATTTTCTATCCCAGAGTGGCTGTGCTATACAACCCCACAGCAGGTGAAAGACATAGTTAGGTGGCTTACAAATTGGGCCGTCTTTAATGTGGGGCAGCAAGAGGGGCAGCTGCCCAGGGCCCAGTCATTGTTTTGTTGCCCAACCTGCTGCCCTTTGAGCCCACATTGCACGCAAATTGGGGGCCCCATTGGCACTGCAGAGCAACTGGGAATATTGTACACAGAACAGGAGACAGGCAGTGGTGTAGTGTGTTGTACATTATTCCACAGCGAGCAAGGAGCAGGCAGGGTCATGAGCTCCACTTATGCTCTGACCCCGCCCCATGCCATTCTACCTTTATACTGGATACTTGGGAGGCTGTGGGTAATAGCTGATATCGGAGTAGGAACAGCAGCCGGCAGCACTGAGAGCCCGCAGATGGTGAGCAGAGCTCGCCTGGCCAGGACCTGGTAGATCCTTCTCTCTGTATAGAATGTGGATTGTTCCTAAACCCAGACGTGGCTGTGGCTGTTATATAATTAGGGAGAATGGACTGGCATATGACATCTTTCACACATAGACATAGTGAAACATAACACTTGATAGGCTTCTTGATAGGTTTGATAGGCTTCTTTTAGGCCTGGTTCACATCTATGCGGGTTTGCATGAGCGTGTCATTTGAATGGGCTTCCGTGCTTGCTTTTCCCATAGAAATAAAGTGCATGCAGCATTTTAAAAATGCAGTGGTCTTGAAATCGCTTGGTGTTTTGCACCATGCGATTTCTCTGCAGTTCCCGCACCCACACTGCATTTTTGAATGCGTAGGCCCTGAATCTAAAATTGCAGCACATTTGCAGGCACGGGAAATGAATAAGCAAACCTACATAGATATGAACCAGGTTTAATGGGGTACTAAAGTAATAAAAAAAAAAAAAAACGCTGCTACCCCTACAGGTTTAAGTCATAATGTACTAGTGTGCACCGCATACTAACACATCATGACAGACATACCTGCAAATTGAGCCCTTCAGCGATGTGCTGTCATGGCTCACCTTGGCCCTTGGCGTATCCTTTTTCTCCAAGTCTTCCTTCCACGGTCTCTATCTTTGACCGCCTGAAGGGCCAGGCTGCAGTGATGTCACTCCCACACATGCACACGGGAGTCACATTGCCATGGCACACAGAGCAGGCTGTAAATGTGATGTGAGCTGTGCATGTGTGACTTAAATAACATTATCGCTGGCAGGTGGGGGGACATTTATAACAGAAGAGACCCTCAAGGCCACGCTGAAACAAGTACAAACTATGAGAAAAAAAAAAGAAAAAAGAAAAAAAAAAGTATATATTGCAGGAGGGTATCATGCACTATTGCTGTGAGGCGTTCCATCCTACAGATCTGTTCCAACGTTTGTAGGACCTGTGAGAGAGAAGGCTGGGAGGGGGAAAGCCACCGCAAGGGTATAGCCAGTTTTGCAGCAAGCAGAATAAAGATGGCCAATTTTTGGGCATACTTGGAGAGGCCAGGGATCCGCAGACCCAACAGAAAGTGGGCAGGGTCCAGTGGGAGGGAGACACTAAACAAGTCCTGTATAAAAGTCTGAATGGACATCCAAAATGGGCGGATCAGGGGACAATCCCCAAAAATGTGGAAATGAGAATTAATGTCTCCCCGGCACCTCCAACACTCCCGAGGAGTCTTAGGATCGCATCTATGCAAAATTTCAGGGGTTCTATACCAGAAAAATAATATTTTATAAGCCGTCTCCTTTTGTTCCACGCATTGTGATGATTAGGAAACAGCCTCCCAAATCTTCTGCCATTGGGGGAGAGGAATGGAACGATTCACTAACTAGGACCATTTTTGCAGGTAAGAATGGGACGTGTCAGTGATAGAGGTTGCGTTATGTAAAAACCTATAGATGTCAGTAATGAGATAAGTCTGGTATGGTCCTTGAGCACGTAGGAGTTCAAACAGGGTAGGTTTATGTAGGACCAGAGTAGAGGATATAGAGGCAAAGTAGTGTTTAATCTGGAGGTAGGAGTAGAATATTTGTTTAGGGATCTGATATTTCTTTTGCAATTCATTAAAGGGTAGAAGTGTACGGGTGAGGGGATTTACAATGTTTCAAAGCTGGACAATGCCTGCCTGTGTCCATGGATGCATTCGATTGTATGATAGGCTGTCAGGGATATCAGGATTGAACAACACATTTAGCAGCGGGGGACATCAGGATGCGAGAGAGAACTTACGGGAGCATTTCTTCCATATGGAAAGGTAGAATAACATTGGGCCTAGGGATATATTTCTAAATTGGCTTATGGAGGAGCTTAGATCCGCCCAGATCATGGCACAGGGGTGTACCGGTCTAGTAATGCTCATTTCAATCTCTGCCCATATACTGGGTGCCTTTCTAGAGGACCAAGTGATGATTGTTTTAAGATGTGTGGTAAAATAATATTTAATAAGATCTGGGGCTCCCAACCCACCCCGTGACTTGGGGGGTAAACATTACTGAGCTTGCGATCCTGTGCGCTTTATAGTGCCAGATGAAGTTAAGAAAACTTCAGAAAAGCTCTCTTCACAGCTTTAAGTTGTGACATTTGACTAGAAATTGGGAGTGTGTCAAATAGGTAAAGGAGTCTTGGCATTATAGACATCTTCAGGACATTGATGTGGCCCAAGAAAGAAATGTGATAAACATCCCGTTGTTGCAAGAGCCGGTCAATGTCCCAAAAGAGTGGGGGGTAGTTAGCTTGATACAAAGTTGAGTACGAGGAGGCTAGGTTGGTAAGAGTAGTTTTGTTTGAGAACTGTGAGATCTGAAGGCGGGATGTGTAGTGGTAGAGCCCCTGTTTTACTTGTGTTGATTTTATATCCAGATATGGAGCTAAAGTCTTTCAACAAAGCTATAAGATTAAGGAGAGAGATATGGGGCCTAGTCAGAGTCAGAAGAACATCGTCTGCAAACAGGGACTGCTTATACTCGTTTTGGCGTAATGAAACTCCGCGTATATCAGGATGGACGCAAATAGCTGCAGCTAGGGGTTCCAGACAAAGAATGAAAAGAAGGGGGATAAAGGGCAGCCCTGTCTGGTCCCATTATTTAATGAAAAGGATGACGATAAGTAAGAAGCTAACTGAACTTGGGATGAAGGACATGAATATAGGTCACGTAGGGCTGCTATGAAAGGACCTCCAAATCCATAGTTGGAGAGGGTAGCAAACAAATAAGGCCAGCTAAGCCGGTCAAAGGCTTTTTGCGTGCCAAGACTTAAAGATGTCTTGTTTAATAGATCTATGAGGTCAACTGCACGTCTCTTATTGTCCCCTGCATGTCTAGTTCGTACAAAGCCAACCTGATCCTTATGTATAAGTCTAGGAATTATATGGGATAGTCGATTAGCCAGGACTTTCATAAATATCTTGTAGTCTGAGTTTAGTAATGCAATGGGCCTATAGTTATCCGGGATGGAGAGATCTTTGCCAGGTTTTGGGATCACAGAAATATGGGCATGGAGAAATTGAGGGTGAGGTACAGTCCCTTTAAAAAAACAAAGCAAATAGAGAAATCATATGGGGACTTAAAATCGGTAGGAAGGTTTTATAAAAAGAATAAGGTAAACCATCCGGGCCAGGAGATTTCTGGGTGGCAAGATGTTTAACTACCTCTTCCAACGCTTTGGGCGTAACTGCCGATGTAAGGATGTAAGGTGTTCGGGTGAAAGTTTGGGTAACTGTAGGGATTCAAAGAATAGATCAAATTTCTCTTGTGAAAAACTATAGTTAGGGTCTGTCTGTAGACAAATTTATATAGTTGGTGATAAAATTCTCCAAAGAGTTTAGACATAGTAAAGGGTCAGTAGGTAGGAGTTCTGTCAGTTTGTCTGAGAAAGTCAGGGGAGGATTTGAAAGGGGCAAGGTTTCAACTTGATTACCAACATTTTATGGGGTTTATTTGAATATTCATAGTATTTCTGTTTGGACCATAAAAGAGATTTATCAATTTTGTTTATTATCAGGGATGGAAGTTGGTTTCGTAATGACACCACAGTCTGAAGTCCAGCCACCATGGGGGAAGAGAGCAAAAGTTTCTCAGCCGATCAGAGTTTAGACATTATAGACAAATATTGGAACGTTGCGTCTTTTTTTAACCTATAGCTATACATTGTCCCCAAAAGACGGCTTTGTGTAGCTGCCACAAAGTGGAGGGCTCCAAGACTGTGCCTGTGTTGAAAATATTCCATCAGTCTGTTAGATAGGAGATCTCTGGATTCAGGGGTGTGAAGAAACGTCTCACTGAGTCTCCAATGACAGGTTTTAGGGGAAGATGTACGGAGGAATGATCCGACCATGTTATGGGGTTGATTTCAGAAGAAACCGCAGATGTCAGAAGTGTAGAGATAAAAAAAATATCCAGTAGAATACAGTTTGTGGGAATGAGAATAAAACGTATATTGTTTGTGGGTGGGGTGTTTAATCCTCCAAATGTCCAAGAGATTTTTAGCTCTTATTAGTTTACGAAATGATTTATAGAGACGGTCAGTTTTGGAGGGTGGAGTCGATGGAAACAATGTGCGTCTATTCTTGCCAGGGGACATAGTCACTTTGAAATCCCCTCCGATCACCATAAAGGGTTGGGAGAATTTGCCTAGAGTATCAAACATAGAGGATAGAAAAGTGATTTGACCAGAACTGGGAGCATAAACATTGACAATAGTGAGGGATTGGGTGAGAAATGAGCATTCCAGGATAATAAATCTGCCCTGGGGGTCTAGGTGGGAAGATTTAACTCGTAGGCCGCGTACACACGGGCGGACTGTTCGCCCAACTTTGTCCGCTGAACAGTGTTTGGGCGGACAGTCCGCTCGTGTGTGGGCTTTCAGCGGACAGTTTCAGCGGACAGTTTGACGGACAAGGTTTTTCGGGAATTTCCGAAAAACTGTCCGCTGAAACCTTGTTTCAGCGAACAGTAGCTCGTGTGTAGGCTTGTTCGTCAAACAAAGTTGCGCGCATGCTCAGAAAGGATTTTCACGCCGAAAGCTATAATGCAGTGTATAGGACGTCGTATTTTTCGTCCCGTCGTACGTGCCGTTCACGTCATCGCGCACGGTTTCAGCAAACTGTTCGTCCGTCGTGTGTGGCCATGTCCGTCCATGCTAAGTTTGAGCGGACTGTTTGCCGAAACTGTTTGACGGACAAAGTTGGGCGAACAGTCCCCGCGTGTGTACGCGGCCTTAGAGGGCAAGATCGGTTAATCAAAATAGCTACTTCCGCCTTTCCGGATGGGTTGGAAGCCATAAAGGATGTTGGGAAGTGCTTGCTAGCGAATTTGAGGGATCCCCCAGGGCAGAAATGAGTCTCCTGGACTAGGATTATGTCTGCTTTGGAAACTTTAAACACCTTCAAAGCCAGCCAACTTTTTTGAATAGAGTTTAGACCTTTAACATTATACGTCAGGAATTTCAGTGACATAACAACTTAGTCAAAAGAAAAAGCATTAAATACATTATACAACATACAGTGGGGGAAGGATTCCATGGTACACAGTAAATGAAATACATAGCAAGTATCATAAAAACATGTGATAGCAAAGTAAATGGGTGGTAATAATTATATGAAGATTAACAGCCCCAGGTTAAAAAAAAGAACCTGAGGAAAAAAACAAAATGAAGAAGGAAAAAAAGGAGAAAAATGGTCAAAAAGAAAAAAAAAAAGTCTCAACATCATCCAAGTAGAAACCTGGGAGGCCGAATGCCACCAGGAAACCCAGGTCTGAGCCATGGGTCAGGAGAGGGAGCATGGGGACCTCTGAACATAGGGACACTCTCCGAAGCAAAAATTGCCTGGAATCCAAAAACAAAAGATGTACAACTAACAAACCATTAAACCAGGGCAGCTGCAGAATAACAAGCCACGCACCCCCCAGACTAGGGGGTGTGTGAACCCACTAAAGGGTTGTTGACCATTCAGAAAACACAGAAACTGGGGGTCAAGTAAAATGGTATGCACAGCCTCGGCCATTGGAAAGGGCATTCAGGTTGGAAATCTTGAGGCATAGTGCTTCTGGGGTGTGAAATTTGACTTGGATGATTTCTGTCTCACTGGGGTCCAGATGTGATTCGATGGTTTAGGAGTAGCTGGAAGAGGCGGAGGATCCTCCTCAGGGAGTTGTGGTATACCTAAGTTGCGCAGAAAGGTGTCAATCTCCTGCAGATCACGTAAGGAGTGTTGTATGCAGAAAGGTGAAAGGGGAAACCCCATCGATATATGACTTTGTAGGATTGAAGATGCAGGGTTAAAGGGTGAAGATTTCGCCTTCTAGCTAAAGTAATAGGTGAGAGATCGCTGAAGATTTGGATCTTGGATGCCTTGAACTCAATTCTGAATTGGTTGCAGGTTGCTAAGGTCAGAGCTTCCTTACTATCATAATAATGGAACCTGACAATCACATCCCTTGGGTTAGCGCCTGCTAGAGGTTTAGGGACAAGTGTCCCTTGAATAGGCTTAAAAGGTTGGAGCGGAGGTCTCTGTCATCTACAGCTTCAGGAATACCTCTGAATCTCAAGTTTTGCCTGCGTTCTCTGTTTTCCAGGTCTTCCTGCTGGGCCTGGAGCTGGATGACTGTGTCTTTTATGGTAGCATTGCCCTCCTCCAGCACCTGTACATAACGGCACCATCTCATCAAATTTATATTCTAGGGAGTAGGTGCGTTCTCCAAGCTGGCCGATTTCTCCTCTCAAGTCTTTGGCTAGCTTTCCTTTTTCTTGTGCGATGTTGTGGGTGATGACCTGGAGCAGGGAGTGTAGTTTAGCATCTAAAACTTCCGCTGTCAGCGGGGGGGGGGGGGGGGGGGGGGGGGATGGGGGGAGGCTCCCGGTGTAAGAGTGGGGGCAATGTCAAAAAGAGTACCTGTGTTTAGTTCTGGTTGCTCCGATGCGATCTGTGTGCTTTCGAGGGCACCCGAAGACGCGAATGACGGTCCATTCTGAAAGCGATCCATCCTGTAAGAGGCCCGATGTTTGAGGGTTGCAGAGTAATTGTGTCTTTGATCCCCAAATTTGCCCATGTAGCGTGTGGCCGCTGTGGGAGGCTGAGGAGGTGACTCCCGTGTATATTGAGGCTATAGGTCAGTTAGCAAGAGTCTCGGAGAGGCAGCGGGAGACAGAGCCCCAGTCTCACATGTCTGCCATGGTCAGAAGTCTGTTGCAGATACAGTAGAAAATGTGCTGCAGGGCTGGCAAGTATCTGGAACTTTTGCAATAGCTGTGAGGAGTGAGTGGTAATCCAAATGGTTCACCGAGATTTGTGGGAAGGAGGATAGCCAAGCATTAGGAGAAGTGGAAAGGGATGAGCCAGGGTGCCCCTGGAGTAGCAAGATGGCCACCGTCCTCCAGGAGTAGACCGATGCCGCGGTCTCTCCTAAGAGACGGCCGCTGGACGAGTGAGTTTCGCTCTGTTGAGGTCGAAAGACAAGGATAGGGATAGGATCCCAAATCTTCTCAGCTTCACTTCCGGACACGCCCCAGGCCAAGTTATTTTTAAATTGCATTTTGTATACATTTGTTGTCATTTGGATCATTAAATAAAATATTATCTTGGGTTCTTTGGAGGTTTAAATTTAGTCACACATACTCTCTTTTCTTTACAAGGTTAGTGATATTGAGTCCACAACTCTTTTTTTATTTTTTTGTTTTTTCAGCTCCTCAGCCACCATCTATTTTGGCCAGAAGGTTACACCTACCCTCCATTAGCATATTAAATGTAATGTGTTTGTGTCACTGGACCACGCAGGCAGAAACAAGGTACACATAATTAAGGACATGTGGTCCAGCAGGTCTGGGCAAGGAACTACATATCCTTCATGAATAAGTCAATCTGCTGACAGCTAGGAAGGATGCTGGACAGGTCATACCCCCGAGCTGATGTGTTATCATATGTCATGTACTGTGGTGACAGAGCAGTCACCTGTAATCCTTACTCCTTGCTGGTCTCATGATCTCAATTCTCAAAACCACCAGCCCCTCAAGTGCCCCAGAGTATATGTAATGCCTCAGACTAAACACTGCCATACTATTTTTCAGCTTGTATGCCTAGGACAAGAACCACACTGAGTCAGAGCTGCTGTAAGAGATGTAGACTCAGGTGAAAAGGTCATCATGTGCTAGCTTCAGCCAGGCAAGGTCATCTGGGACCAAACTGTCGGTCTTCCAAAATTTGCGCATGTACCTTGCTTTCCCATTATATACTCTGACTTCCAGAAGGTCCTTCATCAGGCCAGAAAGGTTTGTGAATTCTTTAGGTAGTCATATCTGTCCAGGGTTCACCTGGCAGAAATGCACCACCAACACAAACTGCCTGCCAGTCGCTTTATCTGTGCCAACTGCCTTATCTGTGTGGAACTCAAAGTTGGCTATGTTTGTGAGACTGCCATAAGAAGCACTTATGGTACAAGGACAGGCTCTAGGGATCTGGAGTTCTTTTAAGCACACCAGTGAATCATCATTCAGGATGCATGAAGCATTTTGGCAACTGCTGAAGCGATGACCATAAAAGTAAGGATTAGTTATAAAATCCCTCACTTGTTCCTCCTGAAGCATGCACTCCATGGCCTGCAATACTGGGCACTGGATAAACCATATCAGGAGGAAGAGGAGAACTTGCTCTGTTTCAAAGCCAACAGGATCATTTGCTTACTGCCCCCATCCTTATTAGAAAGAGGCATCAGAGGACAAAGTAGGAGGGTAAGGGTGCTGGTGGTGAGGAGGAGGAGCAGGGCTAAATGGGCCAATGTTCAAAGGGGACATTTTACCCTTCCCAAAGTTGTATGTTGCTAGGTAAGATTTTTGGGGACAATGTTGTCTTCAGTGACACCAAGGACTCAGGGTCCTCTGCTGCAGGTAATTTGTAGCAAATAGGGTCTATTATGCTTAAATGCCATTGCAAGGAACCCATGATTTTGACCATAATACAAGGTAAAATGGCTATTCTACTGTCACCATTCCAGAGGGAGCAAAAAATGTTGCATATTAGGGAGGTGCTGCATAAGAACCTCTTTGCTTAACTTTCTAAAAGTGGCCGGGTTCTATCTGATGGCCAATGTGTCACTGATCCTCTTATCCCTAAAAAGAAGAGCAGCAGTGGTGATGGCAGCTGTCTCAGTGCCCCTTTAAGTGTTTTTTTAAACCACAGTGGCCAAGTATGGCTAAAGGCAGTGTTTGAACCACATCCAAGGCTTATGTAACAGTCTCAGAAGTGAAGGACCTACTTGACTATTGCATGTCCAGGCTGGACTACTGGCCATGCCTGCACACTATGTACAGAAGCTACTGGCTTTCCTTTTCAGCCAGTATACTGTCTGAGAGTGTAGGAGGTTTTGATTAAGAGAGGTGATTCCACCTGCTCCCTTACAGTGTGGATTGGCTCACTTTCATTAAAATGTTTGCGGTTGGCCTCACAATTTTAGTAACTGTAAATGTGCATACAATGTTTCTGTACCTAGACCTCAGCGGTCAAATTTTGAATGTTTGCTGCAGGGCAAATCTTCCTCATGCTTTCATATTTACAGCCTATTCTGGTGCTCCGATACTCAAAAATATGTGTGGCTATTATCTGTCAGACAATACACTCAGCTTATTTTAAGCCAGCCTTGTCCTTCCTTTCTATATTATGGCATAATCAAGCTCCTTACATACTGTTCAGCCACTGAACAAAACTTGTGGCTATCGTTTCACAAATAATACATTCCAATTGTTATTTCAGGATAAATTCTGCCTCACCCCTCCCCTGTATATTGCAGCCCAACCAAGATGCTTACATACTGCCCAGCAGGGCCGCCATCAGGGAGATACAGCCAATACACATGTACCGGGCCCGAAAATATGCAGGGGCCCGGTGGCAACCAGAAAGTGTGCAGGAGAGAGGAGCCGGAGGAGATATAGTGCAGGTCTGCAGGAAATATGCGGCCGTAGGCTAAACATAGTAAGATGGAATGGCTGGGACTCAGGAGATGGTATGAGGGAGGGACTTACAACAGCCTTACATTTGCTTATTGACTCTGGAGGTAGCAGGAGGCGGGCTGCTCCGCCTCCTGCTGCCTCCTTAGCCAATGGGCACACAGGGTGCACTGTCCATCACTGAAGAGCCTCATGCTTCCTGTGTTGGTGGGAGGGACAGTATTCCTCTGTAAAGAAGCTGCTGCAGAGATCGAGGTAAGTGAAAAAAAAAGTGTTTCCCTGTAGCTGCTAGAATACATGTACAGCCTGTGCTCCCCTAGTAATACCAATAACTCTATTGCCTGCCCTATTGCTGTCCTTTTAGCAGAGTGAAAGTAACTTCACACATGTGCAGCATAGGTGTCAGCGTATGTCACCATGTTAAAAGAACAGCAATATAGGGTAGCATTACAGTGTCTGTTATTAGGCCAGGTTCACTAGCCAATGCTCTGAAAAGCAATCCATGTGGATTGCTTTTCAGGCCCCTTTCACCTGAGAGGTCCGATCGGGTCCTCCTGTACGTTTTTTAGGCAACCTGATCAGACCGTCCATTGTTCTCTATGGATCGGCAGATTTAAATGTAAATGTGTCCATTTACACCCGCCTGCCTCTGATCTGATCTGGCAAAAAGAAAGGAATGGAAGGGCCCCCATTCCCCTCCATCTGGCCGAATCAGAGGGCAGTTGGGTGTAAACGGACGGCATGAGCAGACACAGGTCTGTCAGGTGCCCGCTCAGCTCAGCAAGGGATCCACGGACAGATACCCTGCCGAGAAAAACTAGATCGGCCCCTGTGAAGATTGCAGCTAGAATACAGATAAGGCCGGCCATAGATGGTTTGAATTCTGTTTAGAAGAGACTGGCTGAGATTCAAACTATGTATGGACAGGCTGAATGTACCCAAGTTAATCGATCGATCAACTTGAGTATGACCAGCCTGTCATATTTTACATACAATTTTCGCTAAAGCTCTTGTAGCCCCTAGCAATAATTACTGTGTTCTCCTGGCAGGGGCGGTTTTCCCGCCCCCACTGGGAGAATACAATGTCTCCATAGCAGGGGTTCCCCCATCAACACTGTCTGTGTTAATGGGGGAATCAAGCAATTTTTTTCCTGCAACCCATGGGACACAGATGGGGGGAAAAAATCATAATTTGGCTAAACTGTGCTTGCTTTATATATACTTTAGTATGATACATAACTAGAACATCTAACAGGGTTATGTCATTGCAGGAGATTTCCCCTCACTTTCTGTCTTGATGTCACCAGAACAGAAAGTGAGGGAATCTCCCTGTCGGAATATAACCAGCAATTGTTTATATATATATATATATATATATATATATATATATATATATATAATATATATTTTGGACATTATAAGGCAACAATTGCAAGCTATTTCCCCACAGTGAAATTCTCCTACTTCCTTTTCTGGTGACACTAAGCCCTTGTACACACGATCGGAGATTCTGACAGAATGTGTCCGATCGGAGCGTTTTGTCGGATATTCCGACTGTGTGTGGTATGCATCAGACTGTTTCCGTCAGAATATCCGTCGGACCAAATTTTCCAACTTGCCGGAAATATTTTCCGACAAAATGCTCCGATCGGACATACTCCGATCATGTGTAGAGAATTCCGATCGGACAAAGTGCCACGCATGCTCAGATCAAATTCCTACATCATAGCTATTGGCTACTAGCCTGAATGTAGTCCCGTCGAAACGAAATAACGTCATCACGTTCTGAACGATTGGATTTTCCGACAACTTCTTCCGACCGTGTGTATACAACAGTTTCGGACAAAATCCGTCGGACAAAATCCGACGGATTTGGTTGTCGGAATCTCCGACCGTGTGTACAAGGGCTAAGACGGGAAGTGAGGGGAAATCTCATACAATGATATAACCCTATGAGATGTTCTAGTTATGTATAAAAAGTATATATAAAGCAAGTCATTTTTTTTTCCGATTTTGGGAAAATTATGGAAGAGTTAAAACCGCATTCTTTTTTTTTTTACCATCTGTGTCCCATTGTGAGGTCACATAGGCACAACAGATAGTGAGAGAGAAATGCCCTTGGAGACAGTTGCCACCAGAACTGGAGTCCCAGGATGGAGGAAAAGGGACTGGAGGAGGAAGACATGGGATAGAGGACATGGGATGGAAGAGATGGGACTGGAGAAGGAGAAGGATGTGGGATGAAGGAGATGGGACCGCAGGAGGAGGAGGATGTGGGATGAAGGAGATGGGACTAGAGGAGGAGGAGGATGTGGGATGAAGGAGATGGAACTGGAGGAGGAGGAGGATGTTGGATGAAGGAGGCAGGACTGGAGGAGGAGGAGGATGTGGGATGAAGGATACGGGACTGGAGGAGGAGGATGTGGGATGAAGGAGATGGGACTGGAGGAGGAGGAGGAGGATGTGGGATGAAGGATATGGTACTGAAGGAGAAGGCGGATGTGGGATGGAATAGATGGGACTGGAGGAGGAGGAGAAGGACATGAGATCAGGGAGATGAGACTGAAAGAGGAGGACATGGGATGGGACTGGCAGTGGGCGGGCCCTGGGGAATGTTGATGGTCAGCTCCGAGGGTGGGGGGAGGGTCCCCAGGCCTAAAACTGTGTAAGGGTCATTGAACAAAATTTGTGGCTATTGTCTCTTAAAAAAACTTTAACATTTATTCCAAGATAAAACCTGCATCATATCTCCCTTTTACATTGCAGTCTTACCAAGCTGCTTACATACTCTCCAGCCAAAGAACAACAATTATGGATATTGTCTCTCAATAATACACTGTTTAATTCAAAATAAAACCTGCCTCTTCTCTTCTTCTTATGTTTTAACTTACCAAGCTGCTTACATTACAATCAACCACTGTGCAATATTTAGGGCTATTGTTCGTCAATAATTCAGTCTAATTTCTAGTTCAAGATAAAACATGTCTCACCCTCGTATAATTCAGCCCAGCCCAGCTGTTTACATACTGTCCAGCCACTGTACAGTATTTGTGGCTATTGTCTCTCAAATAATACACTATTTTTTTTTTATTGCAAGATAAAACCTGCTTTGTCCATTTTCACTTGCTGCATATTCAATTGCTCATGTACTGTTCTGATGAAAGACAATTTCTATCAAACCTGTACCTGATTTTAATACAGTACTACACTACTATGGCAGGGGGTTTGGAAATGTGGAATTGTTGAATTGTTTTTGTGAACTCTGTTTTAATATTTTATGAAACCTTTAAGATAATACAATGTTATGCTGTGAAAGAGAATGCTAGCAAACTACACTATTAACCACTTGCCCACTGGGCATTTAAAGCCCCTTCCTAACCAGACCAATTTTTAGATTTCAGTGCTCTCACATTTTGAATAACAATTACTCAGTCATGCAACACTATACCCATATGACGTCATTTTTTGCACACACATAGAGCTTTCTTTTGGTGGTATTAAATCACCACTGTTTTTTTATTTTTTGCGCTATAAATGAAAAAAGACAGCAAATTTGAAAAAAATAAATACATTTTTTTTCTTAGTCTCTGTAATACAGTTTTGCAAATTAGTAATTTTTTCTTTATCAATTTTGGCCAAAATTTATACTGCTATATTGCTTTAGTGAAAATAACCCAAATACGTAAGTATATATTATTTGGTCTTTATGAAAGTTAAAGAGTTACAAGCTATGGTGCTAATCATTGAAAATTGATCACACCTGATGTACTGACAACCTCATTTTTTGAGACACTAACAAGCCAGGAAAGTAAAAATACTCCCCAAATGACCCCTTTTTGGAAATTAAACATACCAAGGTATTTAGTAAGAGGCATGGTGAGTTTTTTGAAGTTGTCACTTTTTCCAACAATTATTTGCAAAATGAAGATTTTTTTTTCCACAGGTTATTTCTCTCACAAGGCATATACATACATACACCCCAAAACACATTCTGCTACTCCTCCTGAGTATGGCAATACCACATGTCGCAGCCTGGCCACATACAGAGGCCCAACATGCAGGGAGCCCCATCAGATGTTCTAGGACCATAAACAACATATCTCAATTCTCAACCACCTATACATAGTTACATAGTTAGTCAGGTTGAAAAAATTCCATCTAGTTCAACCAAAAAAATAAAAAAATAAATACAATCCCATATACTCAATCCTTCACCTACAGTTTATCCAGAGGAAAGTGAAAAACCCTAGCAAAGCATGCTCCAATTTGCTACAGCAGGGGAAAATATTCCTTCCTGATCCCCCAAGAGGCAATCTAGTTTTCCCTGGATCAACTTTACCTATAAATGTTAGTACCCAGTTATGTACAATTAGGAAAGAATCCAGACTTTTTTTAAACCAATCTACTGAGCTTGCCAAAACACCTCTGGAGGGATTCTAGTCAACATCTCTAATGGTCCCGTACACATAATCGGACTATCTGGAGGACTAAGTCTGGTGGACAATCCGCCAGACTTTGCAGCGGAGGTCCGCCAGACTTTCCAAACGAGCGGACCTGTCCACACACGACCACACACGACCAGACTTTTCTGGCGAACTAGGTCTAGCGGACAATCCGCCGGACTTTTGGTGGAGGTCCGCCGGACTTTCCAAATGAATGGACTTGCCCCAGAGGCGATTCAGTTCGCATTGTACGCTATACAAGTATTTCATTCATTCATTCATTCATTCATTCATTCACTCACACACGGACTAAAGTCCATTCATTTTGAACGTGACTTCAGGTTCGACGGGACTAGAGAAGGAAGTCAATCTCGCCGCATCCATTGGCGAGATTGACACCTTAGCCCCATCACCTGGTATGGATTTTAAGGGGAAGCCCCTACTGTGAAAAACTGCGTGGGGGTCCCCCAAAGTCCATACCAGACCCTTATCTGAGCACGCAGCCCGGCCGGTCAGGAAAGGGGGTGGGGTGAGCGAGCGCCCCCCTCCTAAGCTGCACCAGGCCGCATGCCTTCAACATGGGGGGGTGGGTGCTTTGGGGAAGGGGAGCGTCCTGCGGGCCCCCCACCCCAAAACACCTTATCCCCATGTTGATGAGGATAAGGGCCTCTTCCCAACAGCCCTGGCTGTTCTTCTTCTTCTTTTGACACAGCACTATCTCCTGCTGTAATGCCGGGGACACATTGCGCGGCGATTTATATAGGCATAAGGGGCAGGGTCACCGGGGGATGTCACATGCTGACCCTGCCCCTTATGAGGCCACAGTCCCAGCTTCCCCCAGCGTCCGCCGGATAGTCCGATTGTGTGTACGTGGCATAAATGTAAAGAAACCTTTACCTATTTGGAGATTACATTTTTTTTCCTCTAGACATAAAAAATGCCCCCTGGTCCTCTGTGACGACTAGGGATGAGCTTGTTCACCTCAAACACGGGCCATTCACCTGTTCAGCAAATTCAGAACTTTGTGGACCGTTCGCACCATATTTGTGTGGCACGAACGGCCCACAATGCACTACGCTATCGCAGTGCATTGCTGGCTCATGATTGGCCAAGCATGCACTGTGACCCCGTATGCTTGGCCAATCACAGTGCTGGCAGTGAGGATAGCCATAATTGGCCCCAGGCAGGATGCCTGTGACCAATTGTAGCTCAGGGTGGTTTAGTACATGCCCCACACTATATAAGGCTGCCAGCGCGGTGGCCTTGTGTAGTGTGTTGGCTTGCAGGGAAAGAGCAAGATAGGCAGGGACAGTGTATTTTTGCTTGGGAACCTAGCGATGTTAAAGTGGGTGTTGTGTGCCTCCTGCACAGTATACACCTGAAGCTACCCCTTATTGCTGGTGTTGTTCTGTTTCTGTAATACAGGCACCTGCAGCATTTACAGTGGGTGTTGTGTTCCTCCTGCACAGTATACACCTGACTCTACCCCTTATTGCTGGTGTTGTTCTGTTTCTGTAATACAGGCATCTGCAGCAGTTAGAGTGGGAGTTGTGTGCCTCCTGCACAGTGTACACCTGAAGATACCCCTTATTGCTGGGGTTGTTCTGTTTCTGTAATACAGGCATACTATAGACACCCCCTGTCACATACCTTTAAGCAGAGCCCGGAGTGCAGGGAGTGGCCTCTCGTAGACCTCTGACTCGAGAGACCCTGGTAGTGGTGACAGGGGCTCAGGAGCACAGAGGGGCACAAGTGCCTGACTGGATAGCAGGTGGTAGAGGCAGAAGACCGTTGAAGGAGGAGGTGTATTGTAGTCCGGTGTCAGAATGCAGGCAAAGGTGAGATAAGGTTCAGCAGACAGCAGAAGGGTTCCTGTAGTCCAGCAACGGCATACAAGTGATTGCAGGAAGTGACAAACAACGGAGGGGTATTGTAGTCCAACAACGGATGCAGGTGCAATGGATAAGCGGAAGTGGAAGAGTCCAGTAGTCTGCAGCCAGAGGTAGAAGGCTACAAACGCAGAAGGAGTACAGCCAAATATTGCGGAGGACTGGGAGGTGTCCTGTAGTACAACAGCAAGCAACTTACAGTTGACGGATGGTGTAACAGTCCAGGTCAGGCACAGGCGGGCAGATCAGGTACAGAAACGGAATCCAGAAGAGTAGTCGGGTACAAAGCCAAAGTCGGGGGGCAGGCAGAAAACAGCAGAGTCGGGAACAAGCCGGGTTCGATACGAATCAGGATACAGGTACAGGTACAGGTACAGGTTCAGGTACAGGTTCAGGTTCAGGTTCAGATACGGATCACCAGGAAGCACAGGAACGCTGTTGATCAGGCAGCAAAGCACTGAAGCATGGCTCCAGTTTAAATAGCGCTATTGGCGCCAATTTGCGCCAAACGGCCGCGCGCGCACCCGCGTGCGCGCTCCCGCGCGCACGCGCGCACCGCTGATCGCGGTAACGCTCCTGAAACTGGGTAAAAGATCTTCTGCGACTTTCGCCGCTCAGACGTCCGTGAGGAGGATCTTCCTGACACCCCCCAGGCATGATATTTAAAGGAATATTTCACTTTTTTTTTCCACTTTAATCGTCATTAAAATCAGTGCTCCCGAAAAAACTGCCATTTTTAAAAAAAAATTAGCATTGATCAATGTCTTCTGGGGCTGGAGCCAGGTCCCCAAACCCTTTATAGGACAATATCTTGCATATTAGGCTTTAAAATTAGCACTTTTGATTTCGAACGTTTGAGTCCTATAGACTTTAATGGGGTTCTAAAGTTCGTACAAATTTTAGGTTCATTCGAAGGTTCTGGTGCGAACCAAACTGGGGGGTGTTTGGCTCATCCCTAGTGATAACCTTAAAGTGAATAACTCAACACCAAGTTTACTATTTGGACCACTTATGTATTCGTACATGTTGATCATATTCCCCTTGTATTACACATTTGAAGGCCAATGGAAAGGCCCACAAAATGACCCCCATTTTGGAAAGAAAACACCCCAACGTATAATCTGCTAGGCATAATGAGTCTTTTGAACCAGAAGTTTTTAGAAAATGTGGAAAAAAATGAAAACGCCCCAAAAAGGAGAAGGATGTAGATAGTAGCGGTATTATTAATCTCAGTACCAAAGAGTTATCTAAGTAGGAGTTGGTAACTCTCAGCAAGGGTCTGAAATTTGCACCTCCACGCAACCTTAATAGGTTTCAGACCTTTATTGACATCCAACGATATATGCGTAAATTGAATATTAAAAGATACATTATGAGCAACCCCATGAGGCAGCTCAATAGGGAATCGACCACAATTGTCCATTCAGGATTGTCAAACGCCTCATTGTTTAATCCTCCTAACAATATGGCACCTAATATTAAAATTTTTCGTGACTTGGTGATCAAGGATCTTAATGATCTAAAATTGAAACCAGCCCTACCCCCACAGGATTTTAAGATAGAACTGGAATCGTTATGTGAGAGGAGGGATATAATGGTCCATCCGGCGGATAAAGGGGGGGCCATTGTAATTTTAGATAAATAAATGTACGCATGTGAGATGGCCAGGATCCTATCTGATCCTGACACCTATTCCCCACTACTTGTGGATCCAACCACAAGATTTAAACGGGAATTAAAAGAACTCATTGACAAAGGCTTTAACATGGGCATTTTGAATAAGAAGGAGAAAGAGTTTCTGGTTCCATTGGCGCCTCGGTTGCCAGTCATTTACTCGCTGCCGAAAATTCATAAGTCCATGACCAACCCCCCGGGTCGGCCCATCATCAGTGGTATTGATTCTGTAACATCTCGTATAGGCAAAAATATAGATTGTTACTTACAACAACTGGTGATGGGCACCCCTTCCTTTTTGAAAGACACAAAGCATGTCATTAATGTTTTACAGTTATTGGAGTGGAAATCCACTTACTTATTGGTAAGGCCATATCCCATCAATCGGGTTATGATGCGGTTCAATTCTTTTTGTCTCAGGACAACACCATCTCAATTACGCAACATAATTTCATTTTGGAATTACTTGATTTTTCAATGACGCATAATCATTTCTGGCATGAGGGAGCCCATTTTTGTAGATAAAGGGGGTGGCCATGGAGGATAAATTTGCCCCCAGCATGGCGAAATGGGAAGAGGATATTGTTTTGAGTAATAAGCCACCAGAGCTGGTAGCCTGGAAAATGTTTATTGACGATATTCTGTTCATATGGGATGGTGACATTCCATCTGTACAACTATTCCTATCCCATCTGAAGAGTAATGATCGTGGTATAGTCCTCAGCCATGAATTGAGTTCCACTGATATCCATTTCTTGGATCTGAGGATTTCTATTGTAGAGAACAAATTAGTTACTACAACGTTTTAAAAAAAAAAGACCGAAATGAGTATATCCCTTTGGACTCCTGCCATCATAGTTCTTGGTTGGCAGCTGTACCTAAAGGTCAGTTTTTGCGATTAAAACACAATTGTACCATTCCAGAAGATTTTCATAAAGAGGCATTGATTCTAAAAAATAGATTCTTGGCTAAGGGATATGGTGGTGGTACCCTTGATTCCGTTATAGCTGAAGTTAGTAACAAGGATCGCCAGGTGTTACTGACTGACAAGCCCCCGAAAGTTGAAAACACAGACAATTATGGTCTAGCTTTCATTATGACTTTCTCTAGTCAGCATTGGGCCATTAAGAGAATTATAAAAAAAAGTGGCCAGTAATAAGGAATGATCGGGTTCTAGGCCCTCTTTTGTCGGAGAAACCTAATGTTATTTTTAGAGGAGCCACGAATTTAAGGAATACGATTGCTCTGAATGTTCCTGACCCCCCAATGAAGCCAACGTTTTTTGGCAATTTAAAAGGTTTCAACCCTTGTGGTAAATGTAGAGCCAAGCGAGTTCACAACAGGGGAGGAGATTTAATGAATTCACTTCAAGTGGTACTGGACTCACTTATCCTATTCGAACATTTATTACATGTTCAACTAAGTGCGTTGTATATCTCCTTAGGTGCCCTTGCGGCTTGGAGTATGTGGGGCGTATTGTCCACAAGTTGCATATACGCTTAGGTGAACATATAACTAATATTTGCAAGGGCTTTGATAAGCACAATGTTAGTAAACACTACAACCTTAAACATAAACGTGATCCAAGAGGTACTACCTCCTTAGCCATTGAGAGGTCTGTTACTTATTGGCGGGGAAGCAATGGGAAATGCACTATTTCGCGGGCTGAGACCAAATGGATATTCAAATTGGGCATGCATGTCTCTGGGGGCCTCAACGTGGAGTGGGACATCAACTGTTTTATTGATAACAGTTGATGTCCCCCTTCCTGCCAATTTGGGATATTTGATCTAACAGTGTTGTAGTTGGTTTTTGAATGTGTATAATATAACATAATAGAACAGTGAACTTTTTTCAATACATATTTTATCATGAAGAGAAAAATTGAATTGAAGGAATGTTTTTTATTATTTTATTTTTTTTATTTCATATTTTTTTAATTTATTCTATTCTTGGTTTGTTACTGAGAATGTGTGTTTCCCTTCTATGTCAATGATGTGCGATGTTATAGTAAGGGTATTCTATTGGCAACGATGGGCAGCATCCCATTCCCATTGAACACCTGTGGAGAGATCTTAAAATTGCTGTTGGGAAAAGGCGCCCTTCCAATAAGAGAGACCTGGAGCAGTTTGCAAAGGAAGAGTGGTCCAAAATTCCAGGTGAGAGGCGTAAGAAGCTTATTTATGGTTATAGGAAGTGACTGATTTCAGTTATTTTTTCCAAAGGGTGTGCAACCAAATATTAAGTTAAGGGTACCAAGAATTTTGACCAGCCCATTTTTGGAATTTTGTGTGACATTATGTCCAATTTGCTTTTTTTCCTCCCTTTTTTTGTTTTGTTGCAATACACACAAATGGAATAAACATGTGTATAGCAAAACGTGTTACTGCAATACTTTTCTGTGAGAAATATTTGATAATCTGGAAAAATGTCTGCGGTGCCAACAATTTCAGCCATACCTGTATTTCCAACACATAGCATGTACATAGTAAAATACATTATGCTACTCCTCCTGAGTATGGCGATACCACGTGTGAAGCTTTTACACAGCCTGGCCTCAAATAGAGGCCGATCATGGAGGGAGCACCGTCAGGTGTTTTAGAGGCATACATTTCAAATCTAATTTGACTACTTATTACACTTTTGTGAGGCACTATAGTGGTGCTGATGGGCACTGTAGTGGCACAGGTGAGCACTGTAGGGGCATGGATGTGGCACAGATGAGAACTGATGTAGCATGGATGAGCACTGATGTAGCATGGATGAGCAGTGATGTGGCACAGATGACAACTTATGTGGCACGGATGAGAACTGATGTGGAATGGATATGGCATGGATGAGCACTGATGAGGCATGGATGAGCACTGATGAGGCATGGATGTGGCACGGATGAGCACTGATGTGGCATGGATGAGCACTGATTTGGCATGTATGTGGCATGGATGAGCACTGATGTGGCATGGATGTGGAACGGATGATCACTGATATGGCACGAATGATCAGTGATGTGGCACAGATGAGCACTGATGTGGTATGGATGAGCATGAATGAGCCATGGATGAGCATGAATGAGCCATGGGTGGGGATGGATGAGCCATGAATGGGGATAAATGAGTCAGCATGAGGATGAATGAGCCAGAATGAGGATGGATAAGCCATGGGTGGGGATGGATGAGCCATGGATGGGGATGGATGATCCTTGGATGGGCACAAAACTTCAGATCCAGCCCACAAGTGCTTCTGCACCCGTTCCCTCCTCTCCTCACACACTGTACCGATCGGTGCGAGGAGATGGGAGAAACTGAACCGGGCACGCGCCGGTTTGTGGATAAGTCATTGGACGGAGTGATCACGTGGTAAAAAGCTGCTGTCACTGGAAGACCCATAGGCCATGGACATTCCCAGGTGTGTGCTCCAGGGGGTGCGTGGGAAGCACAGTTGTGGCTGCTATTTCCACAGTTCAATTGAGGCTTATTACCTAAAGATGAGAAATAGGCTACCTATTTTTTTTTTTATGTAAACAAATTAGAGTGCTGCTAAAAATGTGCAGTACAAACTTCATATATAAAAGGTACAGTCTCAATCTTCAGTGATAAGTTGTAACAAAATCTTCACAGTGTATGTTCCCACCCTCTGTGCCTATATTGCTCAACTTCATATAGAGAACTCTTTAACCACTTCAGCCATGGAAGAATTTACCCCCTTCCTGACCAATGATTGCATCGGTGAAGATGTCCCTATAGGGTGCCACATTCAAACCAACTAGACAAAATGAGAGTATTCCCTAAGTGGACTTTAAAGGCACTAACATAGTTAGTTTGTTTAACATGGTAAACAAAATAAAAACAGAATATATTGGAATGGTTATAGTTACTGTGTACAAGGTACAGAATCACCACAAGATTGACTGTAAAGTTCTCGTGATTCACCCGACGCGTTTCAGTGTATCAGTGTCTCTTTCTTCAGAGGTGTTATGAGGAGGTCGATCATATATCTACAATATAGTGGTTACACAAGGTCAAAAACTATATATGAAAATATATAATAAACGCTGTATCACACATATGTTTAAATCAAATATATATTATGTAGACTCACATATGTTGTGGAGATATTACGGGTGAAACATTCCAATAGAGCTATTAAAAACAAAGAACATAGGCAGATCTGTGTATCCGAAATTTCCCTGTTTAAAGTGACTGGTCTCCACAGCATGCATTAGTGTTACATCAAACAGAATGGAATTTGAATAAAGCCAGTCTGACATGGGAAGCATTGGACAGCTGACAACACTGAAGCCAATGGAGGGTGTTGCCCTAAAAGTAAGGATTAAGGTTTTTACTATATAAGTTTTAAGAGTATGAAAGATAAATATATGGAAAAAATATATGTGAAAAAATATATGTACATATCCTAACTGTACCCAGTAGGAGCAGATTATTGATGAAAAGATGTTATAAAACTATGCAGCTGGTGTCTACTGAACAATAATAGATGCATGAGAGAGGGTCAGTTGTACATGTGAGTGTCTAGATTAGATTTTATATAAATATAATCATCTTTCCCAAAATAATCTTTCTTTGTTTAATTGTATTTTTCCAAGTCACCTTCCAGAACAGCTTACAGAGAGACATAGGCTCCTCTCATCTAGCACAGGAAGCACGTGATCCACATTAAAAAAGTACCACACATGCATTATCCATACAGTGTTTGTGTTTCCTCCTGCCAGAGAGAAGATCCAAACAATGTTTTTTTTATTTTGTCTGGCCTTCGTGCTAGGTGGCAGGGGCCTCCCTGCATCCATACCCAGTGTATTAGGGGCAGTAATCCTGGGGTATGAGTCAGCTTGGGCCACCCATAGACCTGCAAAAACGGTCTGGGGTGAAAGTAAGGGACCCCCTCTCCCGCTTTGTGGTTGTAGCCTCAGTGAGGTACCTGTTAGGAGTGGAAGAGGTGGCCCAGTGGGGTCCATCTGTAATGGCATAGCGGGGTGTTCTCCTGCTGGAGGCGTGGGTCACAGCGTGACCCAGGTGCTCTTCTCTGCTGCCCCTTTACAGAGATCCCCATGCTTCCGTGAAGAATATGTTCAAGACCCTCTATTTTCAGTTCAATGCTCTCTGCCCTTCAGACTGGCATCTGCACCATGCATCTTCACGAAGATTCGGGCAGAAGCTCTGTGGACCCTGAGATCGGAGGGGATTTGTTCCATATCTGGACAACCTTCTGATCTTTGCAGACAGCTGATGTAATGAAACAGCAGAACTATCAGACACCTTCAGCAGCTGGGGTGGCTGGTAAATCAGGAGAAGTCAGTACCTACTTTATAAGGTATAATGGGGGTCCTTGGTTTGATGACAGCAGCCATACCAGCAGTCCAGTGGACCCAATTCCATACTTGAGCACTACAGGCATTCATGCTTTCTCTCTGGGATGGAAAGAAGGAATCTCTTCAGATGCAAACATCCCGCAGGAAGTAAAACTCTCAATCAAGTGGTGGTTGATCCCCGTAAGTCTCTCTGTAGGTCAATTTTGGTCCCAACACAACCCTCTCACAGTTACCACAGATGCCAGTGGTCAGGGCTGGGGAGTCCACTCAGGTGCACAGATAGCCCAAGGGGTCTGAAGCCGGCAGGGAGCCACCCTTTCCTCCAATGCAAGGGAGCTGAGAGCATTTCTAAAGGCTCTAGTAGCCTTTGGTCTGACTCTGAGCAGAAGACACGTGCAGATCCTTTGAAATAATATTACCACTGTAAGCTTCATCAACAAGCATGGAGGTACGAGAGTGGCAGGCCTTATGAGGATATCAGAGGAAAACCTTCAATGGGCAGAGGCAAATCTTCTATCCCTGTCTTCAATTCACTTAAAAGGGGAATTAAACACTCTGACAGATGTCCTAAGCAGGGAGGTTCTGTCTCAGACAGAATGGTGCTTGAATCGAACAGTGTTCGAACAGATAGTGCAGAAGTGGGGAGTCCCAGAGATAGACCTTTTTGCTACAAGGCAGAACAGGTAGGTGGAGCAATTTTTCTCCCTCCAGAGAGACCATCTCAGTCTGGGCCTAGATGCCCTATCTCAATCCTGGGAAGTAAGCCTGGTGTATGCGTTTCCACCTTTTGCCCTCATTCCAAGGATCATCTGGAATATAATTAGATGTCATTCTGATGTCAGTTCCGGTCGTTTGGAATGCACGCTACCAACAACAGTTTCATATGAACTGTTCCATGCTCAATGCTTGCTATAATCCCTCTTTTTGTAAGTACCCATCTTTTGTTTAAATAAATACATTTTTGATGGTACTTCACTATTAGTTCCATTTTTACTTCTGGGTACGTGTCTATCTGGCTCAAACTCTTCATTGAGGAACCCTGGATCTGCTGACCTGGCTTTCCACACATCTGGTGAGTGGGGACACATAAGGGGGTGTTGTGCACCTGAAGTTTTTCAAGCATCTTTCTTTTTGTTCATTTTGGATTGGAGCACCTTGAGTTACTTGTTTTGGACTTTGTGTTGGTTTATCATATATTTTTTCACTTTTATTCAGTATGTTTGCGAGTGCTGTATTTATATGTTTTATGGTTTCCAAGTGATTAGCACTTTGTGTATAGCAGCTGCAACTTTTTCACTTTACTGATTTAACCTTTTTTGTTACACCATCAGCACGAGTTTGTATATTCAGTATATATATTTTATAAGAGTTTTTTGACCACTTCAAGGGAGCAATGGTTTTCATGAAGCTTGATTTGAGAGGGGCATACTATCTCATGTGGATTAAGGAGGGCGGCTTGGGAAAATTACGTTTAATACCAGAACAGGCCATTAGGAGTACCTCGTAATGCCTTTTGGCCTAAGTAACGCCCCAGCAGTTTTCCAGGAATTTATTAATGATGTCCTCCGAGATTTGTTGCAGTTATGTGTGGTGGTTTATCTATGATATCCTCATATTTTCCAAGTCCCTGGAGAGCCACCACACGGATGTCTGTCGTGTGCTTTAGAAACTAATGCCGCATACACACGACCCGACTTTACTAGGTCCGACTGAATCAGTCCGTCGGACAATCTGATCATGTCTGAGCTAATACGATTTTTATTTTAAAAAAGACCTAGGAATATAACATGTTTCAAATCTTTCCGATGGACTGTCAGGGAAATAGGCGCATCCCTATGCGCAATTTCACAAGGTATGGTCGTGTTAACGCGCGTCACCGCACACGGAGGCCCAATGTGCTTTCTAAAACGAACGCCTGGCGTTGCGTTCGAGCGAACACGCATGCACAATAATGCTGTTTATACAAACGCATGTGCGTAACTACGTCACGGTTGTACGAACGCACGTGAGCAACGGCAAGGGTACGATGTGACACAGGCACCTTGCCTATTTAAACACTCCTCTGACAGTATTGCATTGCTGGATTATCGTCAGTTTCTCCTGTATACCTGTGTCTGTGATTTCTGCTATCTGATCTCCTGTGTACCGACCCGGCTTGTTTGACCCGCTCGTGTTGATCTCCTGGCTCTTACTACTGGCTTGCACTCGACTTCTCCTTGACTGCTTCCTGCATCTGATCTTGGCTTGGCTTACGGACTCTGAATACTCCGGTCTCCTGTTTTGGACTTGTGGCTCCGATCGTTGGACTGATTTACCATGTTTGACCCCTGGCTTGGCCTTGACTCTGCTACTGGACTCCCGTTTGTCCTTCCCTTGGACATCCTAAGCATGGTTGCCTCCAGAGACTTGCTCTTCTCAGTTCCTGACACCAGCTGCTACTACCAGGCAACCCGTGCTTCTGTGGGCACTGCATCCCTGTGTCATCTTCAGGGTTGTGCTGCATTCGGCCGCAAGGGGAGCCCTGTCAGCATCTCGGCCTCCCTCCAAGCCCGTGACAGTGACTCAATTCTTATCGGGAAAACCGTTCGTCTGTATGCTGATCCGATGCACCAAATACGCCGCAAGGGAAGCTATTGGCTACTGGCTATTGAACTTCCTTTTTTAGTCCCGTCTTACGTCATCACATTCAAAATGAACAGACTTTCAAACAGACTTAGTCCATTCGTGTTTGGCCATGTCCGTTCGTTTG
The DNA here is from genome assembly GCF_037356315.1 of Lithobates pipiens. NCBI lineage: Eukaryota > Metazoa > Chordata > Amphibia > Anura > Ranidae > Lithobates > Lithobates pipiens. The sequence goes on along the minus strand of NW_027507764.1, from coordinate 255,176,298 downwards.
CAAAGTCCAACGGAACTTTGCCAAAAGTCTGTCGGGAAGACCATCGGACCTAGTCTGCCGGAAAGTCCGGTCATGTTTATGTGCCATTAGAGAGAACAATCTCTATTGTGAACTGGAGAAGTGCGAGTTCCACCATGAACAGGTTAAATTCCTGGGCTATGTAATTTCCACTTCTGGTTTTTCGATGGACCCAGAGAAACTTTGGGCAGTCCTACAGTGGCCCCGACCCATGAGTTTACGTCCTCTGCAGCATTTCCTGGGCTTTGCCAACTATTATCGGAAGTTTATTCGTAACTTCTCGTCTCTGGTCAAGCCCCTGACTGATATGACCAGAAAGGACGGTAACCCACAGAGTTGGTCTCCGGGGGAGTACATTAACGCCTTTGAGAGTCTCAAGGCTGCCTTTGTTTCTGCTCCAGTGTTGGCACATCCTGATCCTACGTTGCCTTTTATCCTAGAAATTGATGCTTCTGAGACTGCGGTTGGCGCCCTTTTGTCTCAACGTCCTAACTTTGAGAGCGCTATGCATCCGTGTGGCTACTTTTCCAAGAAATTGTCACCTGCAGACTGCAATTACGAGATTGTTGACAGAGAGCTGTTGGCAGACATTTTAGCCGTGAAAGAATGGAGACATCTCCTTGAAGGTACCACTGTGCTGGTTATCATTCTTACTGACCATAAGAACCTCACATTCTTGTCTGAGGCTAAGAGCCTCTCCCCCAGAAGGGTGCGATGGACTCTTTTCTTGTCAAGTTTTAATTACGTTGTCTCATTCTTACCCGGTACTAAGAATGTAAGGGCTGATGCCTTGTCACGACAATCTTCCTCCACTTCCAAGTCGGAGTCGGTTCCAGTTCCTGTAATTCCTCCTGAACGTATTCTGGCTATGGTTCGCACCAGTCTTACTTCTCCTTTGGGTGACAAAATTCTTGCTGCTCAGGTCCATGCTCCTCCTGAGAAACCTTGTGACTGCTGCTTTGTCCCAGAGAGTCTCCATACTGCCGTGCTCCAGACTTACCATTCTCCCAAGGCAGCTGGCTACCCTGGGAAGAATCAACTCGTTTGGGCCATTTCCCAACAATTCTGGCGGCCTAGTCTATGGGCTGATGTAACTGCCTTTGTAGCTGCCTGTTCCGTGTGTGCCCAGAGTAAGACTCCTCGACGCCTTCCAGTGGGCCTCCTACAACCCATACCCATGGAGAGAAGCCCTGGACCCCCCTGTCTATGGATTTCATTGTGGAGTTACCCAACTCCCAAGGCGACACTGTTATCCTTATGGTTGTTGACTGGTTCTCTAAGATGTGTCATTGTATTCCACTTAAGAAGTTGCCAACGTCTAAGGAAATTGCTTCCATTTTTGCTCCGGAGATCTTACACTTACATGGGTTATCCAAGGTGATTGTCTTGGACAGGGGTAGTCAGTTTGTCTCCCAGTTTTGGTGAGCCTTTTGTGCATAGTTGGGAATTCAGCTTGCTTTCTCCTCTGTGTATCACCCACAGTCTAATGGGGCCGCAGAACGAGCCAATCAGCCCTTGGAGCAATTCCTACGTTGCTATATTTCTGACCATCATAACAACTGGTCAGACCTATTACCGTGGGAAGAGTTTGCTCACAACAGTGCTTTAAATTCTACTTCCCGAGTGTCCCTGTTTATGGCGAATTATGGTTTCCAACCTTCCATGTTGCCTGACTCATTTGGTCCGCAGAGTATTCCTGCATTAGAGGAGTATCTCCGTGGTCTTCATTCCACTTGGGCATAAGTTCAGGAGGCTTTGCAACATGCTAACAATAGGTACAGACTCAATGCTGACCGCAGGCGCCTGCCTGCACCTTCCTACTAGCTTGAGGACAGAGTCTGCTGTTGTCTTGCAACCTCCGACTTCATGTTCCTTCTTTGAAGTTTGCACCTCGGTTTATTGGGCCTTTCCTTATCCCTCGCAAGATTAACCCAGGGGCTTATGCCTTGGACCTTCCTCCTAGTATGCACATCTCAAATGTGTTTCATGTCTCCTTAATGAAACCTTTGGTCTGCAACCGCTTTACCACCTCGGTGCTATGTCCTCGCCCTATACAGTTTGAGAACCATGCCCCTGTTCTCCATAATTTCCATAGATCTTTTCCCCTCAAGCCTGGTGGTCCTCTGAGGGGGAGGGTTTGTTGAGGAGGGGGTACTGTCAGGGCTGGGCTCAGCCCTTCCTTCTCTGAGCTGGCTGCTCAGCTGTCGGCTAATTGCCAACTTCCATCTCTCTCCACAGTCACCCAGCTGTTGTTGACTCTGCTCGTCAGTCCTGCCTACTGCCGTCCAGCTCACTTGATCTCTGCCTTCGCCTTGGTTACATCACAAGAAATCATCTCCTGTGTTCCTGTTTAAAGACTGGCTTTGCTGACATCCCTTCTGGCTCCTTATCCTGCTTGCTGTTCCTCTACTTGGATCCCTGACTTCTGGCCTGGCTGATTACTGATACCAGTCCTGATTTTTCAGGATCCTATTATACATCGCAATGTATTTTTCATTGCCAAATACGATCATTTTACCTCCTTTATCAGCAAGTTTTATAGTGATAAGATTGTTTAGCGGTAGTTGTTCTAAGGCTTGAGCTTTTTGATCATTCAAATTAGTATGTTTACTGGTTTGTATTTTAAGTTTCTAAAAGTCCTTGTTGACCAGCATTCCTGACCAGGCCATTTTTTGCAATAAGACACTGCGTCACTTTAACTGACAATTGCGATGTTGTACCCAAACAAAAGTTTTTTCCTCACAAATAGAGCTTTCTTTTGGTGGTATTTGATCACCTCTGTGGTTTTTAGTTTTTGCGCTATAAACAAAAGAAGAGCAATAATTTTGAAAAAAACGCAATATTTTTTAATTTTTGCTATAATAAATATCCCCAAAATAAGAGTATATTGATTGGTTTGCACCAAAGTTATAGAATCTACAAAGTAGGGGATAGATTTATGGCCTTTTTATTATTATATCTTTTTTTACTAGTAATGACGATGATCCGAGATTTTTATTGGGACTGTGACATCTTTGACCCATTTTTGGGACCATTGACATTTATACAGTGATCAAAGCTAAAAATAGCCACTGATTACTGTATAAATATCACTGGCAGGGAAGGGGTTAACACTAGGGGGGTGATCAAGGGGTTAAATGTATACACTCAGTGTGTTATAACTGTAGGGGGATGGGACTGACTGGGGGAGGAGAGGGATCATTGTTCTTAAGCATTAGGAATAACAGATTGGTGTCCTCACCCCTGACAGAGCTGGAATTTGTGTGCTTACACACACAAATCCCCAATCTGACTCTGTCAGGAGTGATCACAGGTGCCCAGCAGACATTACGGCCGCTGGGCACATGCATCGGCTCGTGAGTGATGCGGCAGGCACGAGCCCCCTATACCCCTTAATGCGCTCGCCGTACAGCTACAGCAATTCACGCAGGGGAGCCATTCTGCCACTGTCAAATGATGATGAAATGATAATGGGCAGTTGGAAATCGGTTAAAGAAGGTCTACAAATATATATCATATATTGGTCAAATAAAGTGAAAAAGTGGACTTCCCAGACACCAATCATAAGAAATAAAGAGTAAATGTTTATTAACAATTAATACATAGACATAAAAAACATAATAAAATAATGCGGTACTACAGTAGCAGCTAAACCTCTCCGATATTGGTTATAGATGTCAAAACATATCGTAATAGACATGTGTGGCTAAACTAAATTGTAACATTCAAATAAGCTCTATATGTTTTGCGAAAATCACTTCTTCAGGAGCTTTATATACATTCTAAGGAGAGAAAGTGACAGACAATAATTATAACAACTATATAATATAAAGGATAGGTATATAGTCTCAAATGCTCATAGATAAAAAAGGTGATTGGGGCTCAACCACTCCTCCTCAGGTGCAGCTCACAGGCGTGGAAGGGTTACTTTTCACCATCTCACCCATTGGATCCAAAATGGCTCAAAGAAGAGAGAAGCAAATCATAAAGCTCTTGAACAAACACTCATACATATAGAGATCCACTCACATATAGTAAGAAACAGGGCCGCCATCAGGGGGTACAGCCCACACTCTTGTAAGGGGCCCCAGAGTCTATAAGGGCCCGGCTGTCTGGCGAGGATGAGAGAAGGCAGGGAGAGGTGTATGAAAGCTCCGTGGCTGCGCTGGCTTTCAGAATGTGTGCGAGTCAGCAGCTGCTGCTGTGTCACTGGCATTGGGCTCTTTGCTGCCACCTCTGGTCAATTCCAGCATGTGCACTCCTAGTGTGTTTTGCACAAGAGCTGGGACCAGGAACAGCACCTTCCAAATAAGGAGTAATGTGCAACTGAAGAGGAACGAGGGTGGGGTGGTGTACATGTGTGTGTCTGTGTACATATGTGTGTGTGCCAGTGCATGTGTACGTGTGTGTGTGCCTGTGTACGTGTGTGAGGGGGGTTGAGAGGGTACAGATGTGAGGGGAGTTGTAAGGGTACAGATGTGAAGGGGGTTGAGAGCATACAGGTGTTAGGGGGGCTGAGAGCACACAGGTGTTAGGGGGCTGCTGGTTTTGAGATGTCTCTTCTGGGCAAAATATAAATATGAAAGCACTGATGACTTATAATATACTGTTCATTTACATATATGATGTTGTAAGTGTTAAAATCAAAGGTGCGTGCACGGAAGGACTTGATGGGATGGCTAGTGGGCGGATTCGGTGGGACGGCCAGTGGGCAGGCCCTGGGGAATGTTGGTGGTCAGGCCTGGGGGGGCCCAGGCCTAAAGCTGTCTAAGGGCCCCCACAATTTCTGATAGCTGGATTGTTTTCTGTTTTGTCTCCCACTGTATTACTTTTTGCCAAAATGAAATGTAATATTATTAAAGTGAGAGTTTAAAAATTATAAGAATAATCCAATGGAAAAGCTGCATACTGATGCTGTCACAGGCAAAACTTTAAAGGATAGATTCACCATCAGGAACATGCCACATTCATATTTATGGGGTAAAATGTAATATGGTCCAATTCATATGGCTCCTGCCTCTAGTCTGTCATGATCTGGAGTCAGGCTCAGAGGCCAGTAGCTATAGCAGCAGAGCAGATATTCACACAGGTCACCCTGGCTGATGACACGGGTTCACCTGGGGTGCGGGGTCTAAGCACTAACCGGTATTCACCAGAGCTCCCAAAGGTGGAGATGGGCTTGGCTGCGTGTTAGTGCCAGGTCGCGGTCCTCAGGATAGCCCCACCAGGAGGTGAGCAAGCCGGGGGTCTGGTAGCAGATATAGCAGGTAGGAATTAAGCAGAAGCGTAGTTGAGAAACAAGCCAAAAGTCGGTAACGAAAGGTAGCGAGGATACGGTCGGCAGCAGGAGAGATAGAAGCAAGATATTGGCTGGTAAAGGCACAATATTCTGGCAACCAGGAAGTGCAGAGACATGGCTTAAATCAGGAAGTTCATGAGAGGAGCAAAGGGTTCAAGGTTCAAGGCAAACAAGATTCAAGACAAGATCACTCAAGGAATTGTCCAAGGAGCTGTCCAGCATTCCAGGTGGCTCAGCAAGCAGAGTCACTGCCAGACACACCAGAGGTCCCAGGTTCAAGCCCAGGTCCTAACAGTACTCCCCTCCTCCCAGGATGTCTTAGGGCCAGGTTTCTGAGGAAACCTCTGGTGGAATTCCCTTGTTAATCTAGGGGCATGAACATTCTCTTCAGGCTCCCAAGAATTTTCTTCTGGCCCATATCCTTCCTATTGAACCAAATATTGCAATTTGTTCCTAGAGATCCTGGAGTCAAGAATTTTTCCCACCACAAATTCTTCTTCACCCTGTACCTCGACAGGTGGGGGAGGAGGATGAATTCTTCCAGAAAAAGTATTTTCATTAAATGGTTTGAGTAGTGATATATGAAACACAGGGTGAATCTTCATATTGTCAGGAAGTTTTAGGCGAAAAGTGACCGGGTTGATTTGAGCAGAAATCTCAAAAGGTCCCATAAACTTTTGACCCAACTTAGCACATGGAACTTGAACTTTTAAATTTTTGGTAGATAACCAAACTTTCTCACCTACTTGAAAAGTGGGAATAGACCTACGATGTCTGTCAGCAGCCTTCTTGTAATATTCCTGCGCCTCCTTCAATGTATCAGTCAATTTCTCCTGGATCTCATGTAATGAAGTTAGTCTGTTGGTAACAGCAGGAATTGAAGTTGAGATGGGGAGATCAGGAATAAAGACTGGATGATACCCGGTGTTTAAGAAAAATGGCCTTTGGGATGTGGAACTATGTTTAGAGTTATTATAAGCAAACTCTGCCATAGGAAGGTAGTCCACCCAGTCATCCTGAAGATAACTCACGAAGCATCGAAGGTATTGCTCCAGAGTTTGATTGGTCCTCTCGGTCTGACCATTAGACTGCGGATGAAAAGCCGAGGACAGATTAACTGTTACACCCAAAGCTGAGCAAAAACTTCTCCAAAATTTTGAGGTAAACTGTACCCCTCTGTCAGACACCACAACATCAAGAATTCCATGAAGTTTAAAAACTTCTCTAACCATTACCTCAGCAGTATGTTCGGCGGAGGGTACCCCTTTAACTGGAATAAAATGAGCCATCTTAGTGAGACGGTCAACGACTACCAGAATGGTGGTCATCCCCTTTGAAAGAGGAAGGTCAACCACAAAGTCCATAGAAATTGACCCCCATGGTCTTGATGGAACAGGTAGTGGTAGAAGTAACCCCAGAGGAGAAGATCGAGGTGTCTTATTGCGAGCACAGGTTAGACATGAAGCCACATAACTCTTAACATCTTTCTTGTACCCAGGCCACCAAAAGGAACGTAATAAGAGTTCTTCTGTTTTAGAAACCCCAAAATGACCAGCAAGCTTAGAGTCATGTACCAACCTGAGGGCTTCTACCCGAACTGATTCCGGTACATAGAGGCAATGCGCTTGAGTCCAAAAACCATTGTTGTACTTGAGGTTAATGTCCTTAGGAGGATTATTAAGAAGTGGGTCATTCTCATACCCCTCCTTGAGAAGATTAAGAAATGTCTTTGAACTCATGGCCCCTAGAAAGTTCTTTTGAGGCAGGATTGTACATTCAGAGGTGCTTTCCTGGAGACGCCCAGACAACATCCATGATAGGGCATCAGCCTTACCATTCCTTGACCCAGGGCGGTATGAAATAACAAAATTAAACCTGCAAAATAAAAGGGTCCAACGTGCTTGTCTAGATGACAACCTTTTAGCAGACCTAATAAATTCAAAATTTTTATGATCGGTGAGAACGGTTACAGGGTGCTTAGCTCCTTCCAGCAGATGCCTCCACTCAGAAAATGCTTCCTTAATTGCCAGCAGCTCCTTGTTTCCAATGTCATAATTAATCTCGGCTGAAGACATCAGTCGAGAGAAATAAGCACAAGGATGAAGCTGCATTTTTTCTCCCATTCGCTGAGAAAGGATAGCTCCCACAGCAGAATTAGAAGCATCAACTTCTACGATGAAAGGTAGTTCTGGATCTGGATGTACCAGTATTGGTGCAGAAGTGAAGAGAGTTTTCAGTTTACTAAAGGCAGCCTGTGCCTCAGGTGACCACAAAAAGGGCACCCCTTTCTTTGTCAACTGTGTGATTGGAGCAATTGCCCTAGAGAAATTCCTTATAAATCTTCTGTAAAAGTTGGCAAATCCAACAAATCGCTGTATCTCTTTAACATTCTTAGGGGCGGGCCAATCCACCACAGCTTTGATCTTATCGGGATCCATGCTTACCCCTTCAGAAGAGATTATGTATCCCAAGAACTGGATCTGAGTTTGCTCAAACTCGCATTTCTCTAATTTTATGTAAAGTTGATTTCGCCTTAATCTTTCGAAAACAATACAGACATGCTTGCAGTGTTCTTCCAAAGTATCAGAGAAAATGAGAATGTCATCCAAATATGCTATTACAAACTGATCAAGCAAATCTCGAAAAGCATCATTAATAAAATGTTGAAAAGTTGCAGGAGCATTGCAAAGCCCAAAGGGCATGACCAAAGACTCAAAATGTCCATATCTGGTTCTGAAAGCAGTTTTCCATTAATCTCTGGGACGAATGCGGACAAGGTTGTATGCCCCCCGTAAATCTAATTTGGTAAAGAGCTTGGCAGAGCGGAGTCTCTCAAGCATTTCTGGAATCAGTGGGAGTGGATAGCGATTCTTAATTGTGATCTTATTTAAATCTCTGTAGTCAATACACGGACGCAGGGTGGAGTCCTTTTTCGTCACGAAGAATAAGGCTGCGCCAGCAGGAGAGGTTGAGTGTCTGATAAAACCCTTCTCAAGATTCTCATTAATCCACTCCCTGAGCACTTTCAGTTCAGGTTCTGATAAAGAATAAAGGCGACCAAATGGTATTTCTGCCCCTGGAAGCAATTCATTGGGACAATCATAAGAGCGATGAGGAGGCAGCTGATCTGTGTTCTTTTTATCACAAACGTCCCAAAACTCAAGATATTGTGGAGGTAGCTTGTCGTATGACTGGATAGTTGCCAAAACTGCTTGTAAATCTTGGGTTGGTGGAGGGCTTATTTGATAAGATTCTTTGCAATGTTTCTTGCAATGGTCAGATGTAAAGCTTAAAGAACGTGTCTCCCAGTTGATGGAGGGATTATGGATAGAGAACCAAGGAATGCCCAGGATAATAGGGAACTTGGGTGATGTAATCAGCTCAAAGCTGATAGTCTCCTGATGGTCAGTTTCAATTAGGAGTTTAAGTGGGATTGTCTCGTGGGTAACAGGGCCTGAAGTCAAAGGTGAGCCATCCACAGTTTCCATATCATTTGGGGCGAGTTTATTTCTTATATGAATGTTATTACTTTGGGCAAATTCGATGTCGATGAAGTTTCCCCCAGCCCCTGAGTCCAGCATAGCAGAGCAAGGTATTTCATTGCTTTCAACAATAAGCTTTATAGGGATGACAAAATGAGTTGATAAAGAATTAACTTTATTTGCTTCCTGAATCAAAGGAGAGATGGACTGAGAAATTGAGTTTATTTGTTCTGATACTGTAACATCCGTTGCTGCAATTGTTCTTTTAAATTTATTGGGACAATTAACTGCGTAATGTCCAGAGTCTCCACAATAAAGACATACGTTTTCTGAACGTCGTCTTTCTTTCTCCTGAGTAGTAATAGATCTTTTAATAGCATCCACCTGCATAGGTTCAGGAGTGTCAGAATCAGGAAAAACTCTTGGACCCTTAGGAGGATACTGAGTAGTAGAAAAACGCATGCCACCATTACTGCCTAGGATTCCCAGTCTCTCCTTTCTCCTTTCAGTAAGTCTCTGATCAATTCAAATACATAATTTAATAAAAGCTTCAAGGTCATCAGGACCTTCTACTCTGGCAAGCTCATCTTTTACTTGTTCCGAGAGTCCTTGACGGAACTGACTCTTTTGTGCTGCTGGATTCCAATTGGTATCTGAGATCCAACGTCGGAATTCAGTTGTGTACTCTGCAACAGAGCGTCTTCCCTGCCGTAAATTGTGCAATTTTGCCTCAGCAGTAGCACAGCGGTTAGGATCATTGAAAACTTGGTTCATCGCAGTCACAAAAGAATCAAAATTATCCAGGATGACATCATCTTTCTCCACATAAGGGGAGGCCCAGGCTAAGGCTTCCTCAGTCAGGAGGTTGATAATAAACAGCACCTTTTTCCTGTCAGAAGTGAATGCAGCAGGTTGCATCTGAAAGTATATACGACATTGATTAAGGAATTCTCTATAATGGCGGCGGTCTCCGCTAAACTTGAGTGGTAGGGGCATCCGTGCATTAGTTTCTATGGCAGCAGTATCTCGGGCATGAAAATCCCGCAATTGTTTGTGTAGATCAAGGATTTCCTCTTGTAGACCTTTCACTTCAATTTGTAACTCAGAAAATTTTTCCTGGTAGTCAAAACCAAATGCCTGTAACTCAGCGATTTGAACCCTGAGAGGAGCCACGGCAGCTGCTACAACGGCCTCCATGTTTTTGTCCAGAATATTCTGTCACGATCTGGAGTCAGGCTCAGAGGCCAGTAGCTATAGCAGCAGAGCAGATATTCACACATGTCACCCTGGCTGATGACACGGGTTCACCTGGGGTGCGGGGTCTAAGCCCTAACCAGTATTCACCAGAGCTCCCAAAGGTGGAGATGGGCTTGGCTGCATGTTAGTGCCAGGTCGCGGTCCTCAGGATAGCCCCACCAGGAGGTGAGCAAGCCGGGGGTCTGGTAGCAGATATAGCAGGTAGGAATCAAGCAGAAGCGTAGTTGAGAAACAAGCCAAAAGTCGGTAACCAATAGTTGCAGGTTGGGATTCAGCAGAAGCGTAGTCCAGGAGCAGGCCAAATGTCGGTAACGAAAGGTAGCGAGGATACGGTTGGCAGCAGGAGAGATAGAAGCAAGATATTGGCTGGTAAAGGCACAATATTCTGGCAACCAGGAAGTGCAGAGACATGGCTTAAATCAGGAAGTTCATGGGAGGAGCAAAGGGTTCAAGGTTCAAGGCAAACAAGATTCAAGACAAGATCACTCAAGGAGCTGTCCAAGGAGCTGTCCAAGGAGCTGTCCAAGGAGCTGTCCAGCATTCCAGGTGGCTCAGCAAGCAGAGTCACTGCCAGACACACCAGAGGTCCCAGGTTCAAGCCCAGGTCCTAACACTGTGACCAGGGCAGCCATCAGAATTTTTTGGGCCCCTTACACAGCTTTAGGCCTGCCCCCATGAGCCCCCCCCCCGAGCCTGACCACCAACATTCCCCAGGGCTTGCCCACAAGACAAGCCATCGAATCTGCACACCGGCCACCCCACCTGTACACACACAGCCCCCCTCAATCCTGTAAATATGTCAGCCTTCCTCACACCTGTATATATGTCAGCCCCCCCACACACACCTGTATAAATGTGAGCCCCCCTAACACCTGTATATATGTCTGCCCCCCACACACCTGTATATATGTCAGCCTCCCACACCTGTATATATGTCAGCCATCCCACACACCTGTATATATGTCAGCCCCCCACACACCTGTATATATGTCAGCCCCCCACACACTTGTTTATATGCTAGCCCCCCCCCACACACATACACCTGTATATATGTCAGCCCCCTCACACCCGTATATATGTCAGGCCCCCTCACACCTGTATATATGTCAGCCCCCACACACACCTGTGTATATGTCAGCCCCCCATACACCTGTATATATGCTAGCCCCCACACACACCTGTATATATGTCAGCCCCTCTCACACCTGTACAGTATATATGTCAGTCCTCCACACACACCTGTATATATGTCAGCCTCCCACACCTGTACAAATGCCACCCCCACACACACCTGTATACAGTGGCAGCTAGTGCTCAACATTTCTGGGGGGACGCAAACAAACTGAAAAATTCTGGAAAAAAACATCAATTTCAGCCTCACTGTGGCCATCAATTGCAGCCACTGTGCCCCATCAAATGCAGCCACTGTGCCTATCAAATGCAGCCACTGTGCCCATTAATTGCAGCCACTGTGCCAAACGCTGCCACTATGCCAATCAAATGCTGCCACTGTGCCATCAATTGCTGCCACTGTGCCCATCAAATGTTGCCACTGTGCCCATCAAACACTACCACTGTGCCATCAAATGCTGCCACTGTCCCAATCAAATGCAGCCACTGTGCCCATCAAATGCTGCCACTGTGCCCATCAAATACCGCCATTGTGCCCATCAAATGCAGTCACTGTGCCCATCAAATGCAGCCATTGTGCCCATCAAATGCCGTCACTGTGCCCATTTTAAAGTTAACACTGTGACCACCCCGCCCGCTCGCTGTCTGCCCAACACCCTATCTCAGTGGGGCAGCGGGTGATGGTGGCGTGTCCACCGTATGTGTCCTCCATACATCTCCCTCCTCCTCCTGTTAGGCTTCCAATCACAACGCCTGTCCTTTTAGCCAGTTAAGTGACTGGTAACACACCCACGCTTCCTGATTGGTGGGGACGCGGTTTAGTGTGAGAAAATCGAGTATTCATTCCCTGTTCTAACACACCTGGGTGAACTGCGAGCGCAATGCTCTGCGCTCGCAGTTCACCTTTTTTGAAGCCTAATAGAGCCTATGGCTCTAATCAGGTGCTTCAAAAATACATGCCCGCCACTGTAATTCAGGCACCCCGTGTCCGAAAAGGGGCCGGACGCCTGAACAAGGGGTGGCTACAGCGGCCATGGATAGATTCATACAATGCAATGCAATGCATGAATCTATCCATGATACATAGGGGTGGGTGGCTGGAGAGAGGTGGAGGCACCCTTGTGCCCTTAATGGGCGCACTGCCACTGCCAGACCCTCACACACACCTATATATATATATATATATATATATATATATATATATATATATATATATGTCAGCCCCACACATGAACAAATTTGTAAACACACAAGGCTCTGGCCCCTCCCTGTACACAAACAACCCCCCTCCCTTTCCTTCTTTCCTTCACGGCCCCTACTTGTAAATAATTTCTTCCTACCTGGTCCCAGCTCATGTTCACAAAGCTGACAGATTGCTGACACAGAAAAGCACAGTACACGAGGGGTGCCCATGCACATAGTAGCCAGAGGTGGCAGTAAAGAGCTTGATGTCTGAGCTCAATGTCACAGAGAACATACGCTGTGAGATCCTTTCTGTAATGCACAGCAAGGCTACCCTTCACCCGTCCTGAATTCTTCTGGCCCAGGCGGGCCCCTCAGGCTCTGGGCCCCTTACAGTTGTAACGGCTGTACCCCCCTGATGGCAGCCCTGCCTGTGACAGTGGGGGGCCTTTTCTCCCTGCTATCACAGCCATATCATTCATTCACAGCAATCTGTGAATGAGAAAACTACAAGTCCCATCATCCACTAAGGCAGATGGTTTGAAGTTTTCAATGATCAGCAATCAATTGATTTGGAACACACTTATTCACAAGCTAGGCAGTTTTAAAACTGACAGTTTGCACAGAGGTATGGGCAGAAAACTGTAGAGATTGTCTGCGGCAGCCTGACATTGCACCCACGATACACTGATTGCAGGTGCAATTATCTGTAGGTTCCTGTAAAAAAAAATATAATATATGCACTTTTTTTTCCTGCAAAAATATGTGTATTTATTATTTTTTTCACAAAGATGAACTTAAGCTGGACAAGCATCAAAACATGCTGAATCAGCAGGGATCAGCCGGATTTCAATCCAGTTTTAGTTTTACCACCCTGTTTGTATATTCTAGCTCGATCAGCGCTACAAGCAATAGACTGCAGTGCTGATCTGTGTATTCTGATGAAGGGTGAGTATCCCTGCTGTCAGAATACAATGGCATGGTGAGGAGGATTCTCCCCTCCACATTGAACGTGTGGCTAGGGGAATCAAGTCAGTTTATTCATTCAACCCGCTGGTTGAACAAAAAAAACTGACCCACATATGGCCAGCTTTAGCCTTTAAAGAGGGATTCCACCAAAAAAAAAATATTAAAAGCCAGTAGCTATAAATACTACAGCTGCTGACTTTTAATAAATGGACACTCCCCTGTCCCGGGTTCCAGCGATGCCGGCAGCCGAGGCCGATTGATCGCTCGGCTCTCGGCTGCTGCCGCCACCATTCTAGGTGAGGGAATCAGGAAGTGAAGCGACTCGGCTTCACTTCCCGGTTCCCTACTGTGCATGCGCGAGTCGCGCCGCGCAATAGAAAATCTCCGCGCTATCACTGGGACCCGTGTGTGTCCCAGCAGACGGCGCGGCAGGGCAGGAAATGGCGTAGACTCCCACGGGAGTCTATGCCCGGAAGTGGGTGTAAATACCTGTCTTTGACAGGTATCTCCAGCCCCCTCCCCCCTGAAAGGTGTCAATTGTGACATCAGAGGGGGGGAGGGATCCGATCAGCGGAGGTTCCACTTTAGGGTGGAATCCCGCTTTAACTAGCCAATAAGCTAGAGCATATAGTCCCACCCCAGGACCACTCCTCTGACATATTTCACCTGTTGGCCTTATAATAGAAAAATTATTATCCTATACGATTAAGCCTTAGCCTGCGGAGGAGTGATGGATTTCAAACCAGCACCTCATTGCTGCATATGAGAGGAGCACTGCTTTTTTTTTTTTATTTTTTTTTTTTTATTTAATATTTTCTATTAACATTGTGTTAGCCAGAGATTTATATTTTTGTAATAATAATCCAGTAAAGAAAGCATGCATATTATGGACAATTTGTTTTTAAATAACACACACAGTATGCATACCTGCTCTGTGCAGCTGTTTTGCACAGCCCCAATTCCTCCTTTTATTGGGTCCCCCCGTCAGTGCTCCTGGCTCCTCCTTGCTGCTGAGTGCCCCCAGAGCAAGCATCATGCAATGGAGGCACCCAAGCAGGCTCACTCCCAAGCTACTATTGTATGTGTTCATTCACACACAGAGCCATGGCTAGGCCCTGTCCCCTCTCTCTCCTCATTGGCTTACTGGCTGTGATTGACAGTAGCAGGAGCCATTGGCTCCTGATGCTGTCTCAGCCAATGAGGAGCGAGAGTTCCCTGAGAGCCAATGCTCTTGAGCACATTGCTGGATAGTCATCAGGCTCAGGTGGGCATTGGGGGGGACTGGGGGGGGGGGGGGCTGCTGCATAGAGAAGGTTTTTTTTTACCTAAGGTAAAAATCCTTGAGCCTTTAAGACCACATTAAGTTAATTCCAGCTGGTTTGATATTACAGTATTTTTAGTCAAATAATCATTTAAATATATATATATATATATATTTACTTGTTGATAGATATAATATGTTATATGTTAGTATTTTTTTTTTTTAATTTAAAGGTAGTAATGTAGCTAAAGATATTAACATTGATGTTTTATTATTTTCTCACTATTTCTCTTTTATATAACACAAATAATCAAAGACAATATACCTGGTAAACAAAATAATATAAAACTGTAGTTGCAATAACAAAAACTGTACTTGTGTTTATCTGGTTCTGTTTTATTTGAAAATGTCTTCTAAAACTACACTGCAGTTTAAATAATTCAAGTATGTCAACACTTTATTTCTTTTGGCAGAGCTCCCAAAAGCTTCAGTGTTCCATAAAATCACTTTCAAAAGTTCTCTCTGCTTCTTCTCAAAGATTCACCCTTCATGCACTATAAATAGTTTGAAGATGATACTGGACATCTTTTGAAGTATGTATTGAACATCTAAATACTCACTACAAAATAGCGAATGATAACCGTAAAAAAAGGTTCAGTTTACATTAAATCACTACACTTTAGATACCAAGGGCTCAAATACAGTGCCCTGAAAAAGTATGAAATGAAATTGCCCACTTTTGGGGTTTTATGTTATAGACCAACACAAAGTGGCACATAATTGTGAAGTGGAAGGAAAATGATAAATGATTTTCAATTTTTTTACAAATAAATATCTGAAAAGTGTGGAGTGCATTTGTATTCAGCCCCCTTTACTCTGATAACCCTAACTAAACTCTAGTGGACCAATTGCCTTCAGAAGTCACCTAATTTTTAAATGGAGTCAGCCTGTGTGTAATTTAATTTCAGTATAAATACAGCTGTTCTGCAAAGCCTCTCAGAGGTTTATTAGAGAACCTTAGTGAACAATTAGCATCAGGAAGGCCATGGAATGCATAAGACAAGTCAGGGATACAATTGTGGAGAAGTTTAAAGCAGGGTTAGGTTATTAACAAAATATCCCAAGCTTTGAACATCTCCCGAAACACTGTTCAATCCATCATCTAAAAAATGAAAGAGTATAGCACAACTGCAAACCTACCAAGACATGGCCATCCACCGAAATTGACAGTCGGGGCAAGGAGAGCATTAATCAGAGAAGCATCCAAGATGCCCATGGTAACTCTGGGAGGAGCTGCAGAGAGCCACAGCTCAGATGAGAGAATCTGTCTACAAGACAATTATTAGTCGTGCACTCCACAAATCTGGCTTTTATGGAGCCATGGCTAGGCCCCTATACCTGGTAAACAAAAGAGTGGCAAGAAGAAAGCCATTGTTGAAAGAAAGCCATAAGAAGTTCAGTTTGCAATTTGCGAGAAGCCATGTGGGGAACACGGCAAACATGTGGAAGAAGGTGTTCTGGCTAGATGAGACCAAAATTGAACTTTTTGGTCTAAAAGCAAAACGCTAGGAGTGAGGGAAAACTAACACGCACATAACCTTCAACACACCTTACCCATCGTGAAATATGGTGGTGGCAGCATCATGTTGTGGGGATGCTTTTCTTCAGCAGGGACAGGGAAGCTGGTCAGAGTTGATGAGAAGATGGATGGAGTAAAATACAGGGCAGTCTTAGAAGAAAACGTTAAGGTTATGAGTAAGCTTGAGCGTCTTGAGTGAAACACGTCAACATATTTATACCCTGTGTATTGTCTGGCTGGATTTCAACAAATATTTTCAAAGTAATTGACTACGTCTGTGATGTGTCACCATTTCCTGTATTCCTATATTAGAAGAAAACCTATTATGCCGTGTACACACGACCGGACTTTTCGACAGCAAAGTTCCGACAGAACAAATCCGTCGGACAATTCAATCATGTGTGGGCTTCATCAGACCTTTTCTGTCAAAAACTCTGACGGACTTTAGAAATAGAACATGTTTCAAATCTTTCAGCCGGAACCAGTTGCTTTAGAGAAAACCCTTTGTCTGTATGCAGATCCGATGGACCAACAACAACGCAAGGGCAGCTATTGGCTACTGGCTATTGAACTTCCTTTTTCTAGTCCTGTCATACGTCATTGCGTTAAACGATCGGACTTTGGTGTGATTGTGTGTAGGCAAGTTCATTTCAGTGGAACTCCGTCGAAAAGTCCATCGAAAAGTCCATCAGAGTTCATTCCGATGGACAGTGTGTTAGAATGGCCCAGTCAAAGTTCAGACCTTAATCCAATAGAGAATCTGTGAGAAGAATTGAAAATTGCTGTTCACAGACTCTCTCCATCCAATCTGACAGAGCTTAAAGAGAAGTATATTTTATATAAAGAGATTATAGGGCCCATGGCGCTACCACACAATTATACACCCTCAATTAGTGAAAAACAGGGGTTGTCAAAGTCCTCTCTACCCTCTAAAGAATGGGGAAGATCAGGTTACTCTATATTTTCTCCAATAATAAGAACATGCTACTAATATTATATAGGCTATAAGCTCCAGTAGGCCCACCAAATCATACGCACAGAGTACTCCCTTATAATAGGTGTGCACACCATACACTCAAGGTGAGCCGATTGGACAGACTGACCTCTGCATCTACACTCATTAGGCGATTTGTATGAGAAAGTGCACAATATCAAAATGGATTAGGTAAGTAAAATAATTCTAAAACATTATAGTGAATATATATGTGAAAAACTAAATCACAATGCTACTCTATCACTCCACTTTTTCACATTGTATGTCTCCGTGTGGGCTTTCTAAAGCCGCGTAAACACGGGCGGACTGTATGGCCAACTTAGTCCGTCAGACAATCCGACGGACAGTCCGTCCTACTTTCGAATGAACGGACTTGACCACACACGGATGCAAAACAGTCCGTCGAAAGTTTGCGCGATGACGTGTACAGCACGTACGACGGGACTAGAAATACGAAGTCCAATACACAGCAATGCAACCTTTCGCCGTGTAAATCCTTTCTGAGCATGCGCCATACTTAGTCCGTCGAACTAGCCTACTCACGAGTGGATTGTCCGCTGAAACCAAAGTCTGACGGACAATATTACGGATATTCCGAAATACTTAGTCCGCCAGACTGCACGCTGAAAAAGTCCGCTGAAGCCCACACACGAGCGGACTGTCCGCTGAAATGTGTTTCGACGGACTAAGTTGGCCAGACAGTCCGCCCGTGTGTACGCGGCTTAAGAGTTGTATATAGTTAAAGTGCACAGCCAATGTGTAAAGTGAAAAACATCTCAGGTTAAAGGTGACTTTGGTGCTTGGTCAAGAAAATCCAGTGACTTCCGTGCTCGCCCGCTCGGGTCCCCACTCAACAGATCCTTGTCCCCCTAGGGGGTATTGTGCATGTAGTCCGTCAATATCCACCTGTTTTCATTCGATTTGTCAACCTCCTTTCACTTCTCAGTTTTCTTTATACCTGGGATGATCCCCTTTTATTTTATAAATGGCTTGTGGCGATATGTTAGATCCTCAGAGAGAACAGAAGGCAGCTCCCATAGTGCAGTCATTTAATGACCAAAATTCATTTGATAAAAAAATTCATTTAATAAAAAATCTCTTGCAATTCAGAAAAAATTAAAAAGTTTATAATAATAAAAAATAATAAGGATATATTTAATGGCCGGCAATCACAAAAACCAAAAATCAAAAACAAAAGCAGGACCAAAAACATAAACAAAACGATTACTGAGGACAAGATTGGGTCCAGTAATGGCTTGCCCTAGTGCCACCAGTACTCAGCGGGATACACCCACTATAGCCCGTATGTTAACTCCATAAGTCCTCACATGGGGTGGTTATAAAATATAATATGCAGACCCCAATTGCTTGTAATCCCGGTAATACCGCTAGATCTGTGGAGGAGCGGCGGGTGTTCCAGCTGCGCTCCACTCGGTCCGCAGTCCAGAAGTGACGTAGTGTCTGTGTCTCCATCGTACGCGTTTGGTCATTGACGTCTTCAGTGGCGGTGCCATGCTACTACACACTACAATCTATGAGGACGGGCTGGACATCTCCTACTACTAATCCACCAATCAGATAGCTGAGAACCTCGTTTTATTTACCTACTCTTACGGAGGGCTTAAGTGTTTTATATGTCTAGAGGAGACCATATTAATCGCATTATCTATTGTAACCTATTGTGTTTTATGTATGCATACGAACACCCCTGCTGGTGAGCCCTAAATGCATAGTTTTAGTTACACATATCTTCCTGTGCCCGATCTAATGTTATCCTATGGGTTTACCATTAGAACCAGATATTACCTATTACCTATTTTACAATATTTAGTTTCTATACCAAAGTAAACCTCACATTCTTAATTATATACATTTACACTCAACGTGGCCATAATATTCAATCTCACACGTCAAAAAAATAGTAAATTGTATTACAAAGAAACAACTTATATGCCAAGCAATGCCATTGTTCTCATTACCATATGGGGGGCATTGGTATACTCAACCCACATTACTTTACATATGTCCTGGATGAGGTATCTATTTTCCCACCTTACAATTCAGTCATTTAGGTAAATCAATACCCCTCTTTTGTTTTTTAATATTTACCCATTGACCCATCTACCATCCAAACACTAATATAATATAGCCATTCATAATGAATGGCAATTTAGGCCATTATAGGGCTCTCGCTGCTCTAAGGGAAGCCCACTAACGTGCTAGCAGTGATAATGTCCCACCTCACTAGTTTAAGGGGGATTAAATAGAAGAAGATCTTATAACAAGAGGTACTAAATAATGAGTACTTATAAGAGGAACTTTTTTTCTTTTCCTTTTATATCTGAAGCCACTGTCTATTTGTATGCATACGTACGTCATTAAACCACTGTTGTATATAATTTTATCACCTAATGCAAATTTTTTATTTTCCAGTTTGTTACTATCATTACGGTCTATTCTTCATGGGTCACATGACGTCCATATGTTTATATATATATATATCCCTACTTGCCGAGATGTCACTAGGAATTGGCTATGAAGCAATTTAAATCTATATCAAGGTTCAGGCCTCTGGGGGCAAGAGACCCAAGTCGGTATATCCAAGCTGTTTAATTTTGGGATATATAAGGGTGGTCATATTGCCTCCTCTCCAATTGTGTTTTATACAATCTATCCCGTAAAAGACCAAACCTGACGGGTCTCTATGGTGGAGTTCGTCAAAATGACGGGATAGGTTGTGTTTCGGAAAAACATATAGGGGCCGTGTGGTTCTGCCCACATACTGTAAATTGCATGGACATTCAATTACGTATTTTAGGTGTGTGCTTCGACATGTACCGTATTTATTGGGATATAACACGCGCCGGTGTATAACACGCACTCCAAGTTTAGGAGGGAATTTTAAGGAAAAAAACTTTTAGGAGGGAAATTTAAGGAAAAAAAACTTGCATTTAAATACCCATCAATGCAGCCTTTTCAGTGTCCATCTAAAGCCTTGTCAGTGTCATTTGCAGCCTTGTCCTGTAGCCTGTCCATCATTGAAGCCTTGTGTCCATCATTGCAGCCTTGTCCTGCAGCCTGTCCATCATTGCAGCCTTGTCATGCAGCCTGTCCATCATTGCAGCCTTGTCATGCAGCCTGTCCATCATTGCAGCCTTGTCCTGCAGCCTGTCCATCATTGCAGCCTTGTCCTGCAGCCTGTCCATCATTGCAGCCTGTCCATCATTGCAGCCTGTCTATCATTGCAGCCTTGTCCCCTTGTGTTAATTGCAGTTTTTAATTTTTTTTTTAAAAAATGGGGCCCCAGAGATGTCCTGTGTATCTCGGTGGCACCCGGTAGTTCTTCGGCTCTTCTCGCGGCTTGCAGCCGCCTTCGGTTCTTCTCGAGGCTTTCGGATGCCTTCGGCAGTTCTCTGCGGCTTTCGGGCGCTCTCGGTCATTCTCGTCGGTTTTCCGAGAAAGACCGAAGGCGGGCGAAAGCTGCCGAGAATGGCCGAACACGGCAGAAAGCCGGAAGAGCCAAAGGCGGCTGAAAGCCGCCCAGAGGCTCAACATCGCTCAGAAATCGCGGAGGATCGGCGTATAACACGCACCCGTGATTTTTTCCTGATTTTAAGGGGGAAACAGTGCGTATTATATGCCGATAAATACGGTAATTAGTTCTCGTATTTTATACTCCTTATGGTCGGTCCTTGATTTAAAAATGTATTTTTTACGGGGTTGGGGTTTACTAACTCTACAAGGTAAACATCTTCCACACTTATAAAATCCTTTCAGCTTACTGAAGATTTTTATTGGCTTAGGTGGATCAATCGTGTTATGCACCAGATGGTTGTGGAGCGTGGGGGCTCTTCTATAGACGAAGCATGGCTTTTTTGTAAGGATGTTGGATAGAACTTTATGCTCCTGTAGTATGGGCCAGTACTTCTTCACAATTTTCCCCAGATCTTGATATTGTGTGCTATACCCTGTAATAAAGGTCAGGTCCATTCTTCTTGCTTCCTTTTTTGGTTTGTTTGATTTGTTAAACAAGGTTTTTCTGTCTATATTTCCGATGTCCTTCTTAAGTTTAACTAGTGATTCCTGTTCATAACCTTTCTCCACAAATTGCTTTATCAATCTATCAGATTGTGAAAAGAAATCTTCCAGTGAATCACAATTTATTCAAAGCCTTAGTAACTGTCCTTTCGGGATGTTTCCCTTCCACTTAGGATGATTGCAACTAGAAGTTGGTATGTACCCATTTCTATCTGTTTCTTTGAAATAGGTCTTTGTGTTAAGAACATCTACATTTTTGAAAATTTCCAGGTCTAGATATTCTATCTTATAATCGTTGCATTTTCCACTGAAAGTTAGACCGTATTTGACCAGGCTACTAAGGAATTCCTCAAAGGAATCGGATGTTCCATTCCATAATACAATGAGGTCATCTATATACCTCCAGTAAAATTTCAATTGTGGTATGTTCTTAGCATATATATACTCATCTTCCCACATATTCATGAGCAGGTTGGCCACACTCGGGGCATAACGCGCCCCCATTGCCACCCCCTTTGTTTGTACGTAATAGTGATGTCCATACCAGAAGTAATTGCACCCAATAGCCAAACGTAATCCTTCAATGATATACTGAACCTGATCCTGCTTCATATTTGTATGTTGGTACAGTGCTTTCTCCACACTCACAAGCCCAGCCTCCTGTACAATACTGGTGTATAGTGAATTGACATCTATAGTAGCCAACTGGTAATTCTGTATTCCCTTAATGTCTTGTAATTCTTCTATGAGCTGAGAGCTATCCCGCAGGTGTTACCTGCCTTTAGGGACCAGCAGTTTCAGGAATTTGTCCAAGTATTCCCCTAGTCGTAAAAAAAATGAATTTATCCCGCTGATAATTGGCCTCCCGGGAGGCTTAATTAGCCTTTTATGTCACTTCTGGACTGCAGACCGACCGAGTGGAGCGCAGCTGGAACACACGCCACTCCTCCACGGATCTAGCGGTATTACCGGGATTACAAGCATTTGGGGTCTGCATATTATATTTTTTACCCACCCCATGTGAGGACTTATGGAGTTAACACATGGGCTATAGTGGGTGTATCCCGCTGAGTACTGGTGGCACTAGGGCAAGCCATTACTGGACCCAAGAGATGTTTTTCCCTAACCTTGTCCTCAGTAATCATTTTGTTTTTGTTTTTGGTCCTGCTTTTGTTTTTGGTATTAGGTTTTTGTGATTGCCGGCCATTAAATATATTCTTATCATTTTTTATTATTATAAACTTTTAAATTTTTGTATCTTTCTTTCTGAATTGCAAGAGATTTTTTATTAAATTGATTTTTTGGTCATTAAATGACTGCACTATGGGAGCTGCCTTCTGTTCTCTCTGAGGATCTAACATATCGCCACAAGCCATTTATAAAATAAAAGGGGATCATCCCAGGTATAAAGAAAACTGAGAAGTGAAAGGAGGTGAACAAATCAAATGGAAACAGGTGGATATTGACGGACTAGATGCACAATACCCCCTAAGGGGACAAGGATCTGGTGAGTGGGGACCCGAGTGGGCGAGCACGGAAGTCACTGGATTTTCTTGACCAAGCACCAAAGTCACCTTTAACCTGAGATGTTTTTCACTTTACACATTGACTGTGCACTTTAACTATATACAACTCTTAGAAAGCCCCCTTTGGGATACATATGCAAATATTAGGGGGTGTAGGCATTTTTTATAGACTATTTGCACTTTTTTGCACATTTAGCACTTTATGCACTTTGGAAAATTGTGTTTTTTTTTTTTTGTACAAAATTTGGACTTTAATGTATATGGACCACTGAATGATAATTGCTCCTTGTTCTTCCACACGGAGACATACAATGTGAAAAAGTGGAGTGATAGAGTAGCATTGTGATTTAGTATTTCATATATATATTCACTGTTATGTTTTAGAATTATTTTACTTACCTAATCCATTTTGATATTGTGCACTTTCTGATACAAATAGCCTAGGGAGTGTAGATGCAGAGGTAAGGGAGTACTCTGTGCGTATGATTTGGTGGGCCTACTGGAGCTTTTAGCATATATAATATTAGTAGCATGCTCTTATTATTGGAGAAAATATAGAGTAACCTGATCTCCCCCGTTCTTTAGAGGATAGAGAGGACTTTGGCAACCCCTGTTTTTCACTGATTGAGGGTGTTTAATTTTGTGGTAGTGCCGTGGGCCCTATACTCTCTTTATATAAAATATATTTTGCACATCTAAGGCCTTCTTTTTAGGGGGCAGTGGACTTGTAGGGCGGCAGCAACCAACTTTATAACCTTAGCGCGGCTTTTTACAGTAATTCTTTAAAGAGAAGTATGTTTTTTTTTTTTTAATTCATACTTACCTCGGTGGATGGAGCATCAGACCAATGCTGCAGCTGTCCCTCGCAGTCTCTGCACTGAGAACTGTGCTACCAAACATCATTTATGGCTCAGTACTCACAGATCCCCAAGACTGTCAGTCAGCATCTCTCCTTTCTGATCCTCCACACTCCCTGTGGAGGGGCAGGGAGAGGCCCTCTCAGCGGCCCGCTGAGACTGCCATCATTCAAGGCAGCTGGCGGATCCAGACTTGGAAGTCGGTATGACGCGCTGCCTCGACTGATGGCAGTGACGTCAGCGGAGAGCAGAATTCAGACCATTCTCCTTTGAAAACGGGTTATGGGAGTGCAAAACTAATTGCACTCCTGTGACCCATAGGAGAAGCCCAGCCTGAAAAGCTCAGGCTGGACTTACCCTTTAAGCTATTTTGCAAAGAAGAATAGGCAAAAATGTCACTCTCTAGATGTGCAAAGCTGGTGGAGACATACCAAAAAAGACTTGCAGCTGTAATTGCAGCGAAAGGTGGTTCTACAAAGTATTGCCTCAGCGGGGCTGAATACAAATGCACGCCACACTTTTCATATTATTATCTGTAAAAAATGTTTAAAACCATTTATTATTTTCCTTCCACTTCACAATTATGTACCATTTTGTGTTGGTCTATCACATAGAATCCCAATAAAATACATTTATGTTTCTGGTTGTAACATCACAAAATGGTAGTTTTGCACTGGTCTTTGTACTTCTGCCATACAAAGGCATAAAGAGGACTATCATGTTACACATTTATAGTTGTTTGCCTTTAAATCATTTTGTCCCTTCCTCTCTTTGTAGCTAAGAGATGCTCTGTATAGCTAGTCCCATCCTTTTCAGTAGCTCATTAGCTCATTCAAGCCATTTTTTGAAAGCTAACTTACTTTGGTTATCCATCATATTGGAATAATTCTAGATCCCCCCAAATTGTACAATCCTTCAAACCCTCTCCTAGTTTAGGAGGCTTAGAACTTTCCTTTTTTTTCAACGTTACTCTATTTTGCTGCTAAATTATCCTATTTAAGTATCTGGTTTACTCACCCTAGTACACATAACTGAACTATTGGGATATGAAAGGCCACATACCCACTGGACTCTACTTTTTGACCTGTTGAAAAGGATATAGGATCCTCACTATGTTATCAATGCTATCCTTAGACAGGCCTCCCTACATTTGATGTAAGACTTTCCAACTGACTTGCACCTCTAAAAGTATTTTACTTTTTTTTCAAACATTTCAAACATTTTATTGATTTTCAATACATCAGTGTAAAATCAGAAATACAACTCAAATACCCATGCACAGCACTGTGGAAACTTTAACAGGATACAATCAATCAATACAGTTACTATG
The DNA here is from genome assembly GCF_037356315.1 of Lithobates pipiens. Classification (NCBI taxonomy): domain Eukaryota; kingdom Metazoa; phylum Chordata; class Amphibia; order Anura; family Ranidae; genus Lithobates; species Lithobates pipiens. The sequence goes on along the minus strand of NW_027507764.1, from coordinate 255,151,375 downwards.
AATGTTACAGTTAGCAAAATAAAAGTATTTTACATTCCCTTATGGCTTAATCCCCTGCTCTCTCAATTACAGCTCGTCCCTAAAATCCAACTCTGGTTTGAAGCATGCTTGTTCTTCTTGGGCCAACTATTTGAGGATAGATAGTTTTCTTTACTAATTCTTCAAATACAACTACCTGAGTTGTTCTCATTTTCACAGTTACCCGAGGCTGACATGATGTACAATATCAATTTCAGTCATTTGCTTCTCTGCCTCCATTTGCAAAATTACCTTTCCTGACAGACTCCATGGCAGCAACGTGTGGGTTAAGTCCCGCCTCCACTACCCTATAGGACACTACTCCCATAAATCTTTGCTCCCTGCCCATGGCCGTGTTCTTTTTTTGTCCTCCTCCGTAGGACCCATTACGGTCTTTCTACCTGAAGATTGCTCCCACATGGTTCCGTTGTTGGTTTGGCCGAATAGCGACTGTGGATGGAATTGTCGAATGACTCCGTTAAGCCCTAGCTACTAGCGGGGTATGGAGTGGGCATTGGATATAAGCGCTGGAGGAAGCCAGGAGCCTAGCCACTGGCAGGCAGGCTGCGCATTCGGTCGGATAGCCCAACTAAATAGCAGGTGACCTATTTTGCCCTGAGAAGTCCGGTATGTATTGTTCTTACCTTCGGCCTGGAGACGATCGTGTGGGAGCGGTAAGGTTGTTCCTCTTTTTCATGGCAGCAGTTTGTGTTTGTTCCTTGCCTTTCCTTCATTTCCGTTCGTTTTTTGTGTGCCCATGTATGTGGGTATAGGCATGGCGGCTGGATTAGCCTGCGTTCCAGCCGCCGCTCACTTCCTGGTTTTTCGTTAGATACGTTCGTTCTGCACATGCGCGAGTACGGCACAGGAACGAGGCTTGGTCCGCGCATGCGCGATAGCGTCAAAATGACGCTATTCGCGCATGCGCAGTAGCGGCGCACAGGACGCGGTGATGACGTCACTAAGGCGCCCTATTTAAACATAGAAAATAGCCTACAAGCTTTGGGAATGCTTGCAGGTTATTACGTGACTTCCCCTTGTCCAGGATTTCTTCTGTGGAGGTAGGTGGCCTTCTGGGAAGAGGGGGGTGGGCGTGTGTGTGTGTATGGTGCTCTCAGCCTTACTTATATGTCTTTGCAGCATTTATGGAAACCCCTAGAGATATGGACTCACCTCCGCCTGTATGTGGCCAGCCCTCTCATAATAGGTACTGTCTGGGGGGGGAAGTGGGGGGGGGTCCGATATTAGTCAGTCTGTTATCTTTCCTTATCTGTATGTCTCTTCTATCTCTGTCTTAGCCCATCTATATCAGAACAGCAACGCAGCTCAATGCATAGAGGAAGCGATTCTTCTAAGTCTTACCACCGGCATTCATATTCTAAGTCTAAACATCACGGCTCACCCTCAAGATCCGGGCGCCGTAGCGAGGATCGAGCTCGCTCCTCCAGGGCTCATTCCAGCCGCTCAGTTATTAATACTTGCTGGGGATGCAGATCGCAAGTTCCTATTGGGAAATCCCTGTGTGACCTCTGCTTTTCCAAAGCCTCTAGTGAGAGAGGGGGTACGGACCAGCAACTAAGATCCCTTGTGGAAAAAGTGGTGAAAGAATCCCTCAAGGGGATCGGGGCCAGTCAGACCCCTGTGCCTCAGTCAGAATCACCTCAGTCACCAGTCAGGGAGTCACATGCTCAAGAGCTCTGGGAGTCCTCTCTAACAAGCCACCCTTCAGCTGCTGCATCAGACAGTGAATCTGAGGAAGATAGTCCCTGTGTGGGGTTTGACTTTGCCTTACTTTCCCCCTTGGTGAAGGCTATCAGAGAGGCTTTGAACTGGGAAGATGAGGTGGCTAATCCTTCCAAACAGAGGAAGTATTTTAAGCAACTTAAAAGGGAGCGTCTTAACTTTCCATTCCTGTCTGAACTTGGTGAGGTCATCACGGATGAATGGAGTAAAGTTGAGAAAAAGAATAGTATGCTCTCAAAAGTCCTAAGGTTATATCCCTTTAAGGAGGATGAGGTCAAGTATCTGGAATCAGCTCCACTCGTGGATGCAGCGGTGATGAGACTAGTAAAACATGTGACCCTTCCATTGGAAGATACAGTTTCATTCAAGGATGCCTTAGATAGGCGGATTGATTCCGATTTAAAGAGAGTCTACCTCACTGCTGGTATGGCATGCAAGCCAGCATTGGCTTTAGCGGCAATGTCCAAGGCCATGGAAGTCTGGACGGACGGTGTGGATGATACCCTCAGAAACATTTCGGATGAAGTCACTAAAAACTCTCCTATCCAGGAGTTACGGCTTGCATCGGCTTTTCTGGGGGAGGCTTCGTTTGACATCATCCGCCTAGTGTCTCGGGTTATGCTTTCAGCTGTAACCGCCAAACGAGCCCTTTGGCTCCGTCCCTGGCTGGCTGATCCAGCGTCTAAACAGGTGTGGTGCCGTATCCCTTTCGAGGGTTCTTCCCTTTTTGCGAATAAATTGGATAATGCCATAACCCGGGCCACTGGTGGTAAGTCGGGGTTTCTTCCTCAGGATAGACGTTTAAAAAGCCAGAGGAGATTTTTTCCTAAAAAGCAATATCAAGAGCAGGCCAGGGAGGCCCGTAGCTATAGACCGGGTCGGGAATATTCCAGATCATGGAAGTCAAGACAGTCCTCCTTTAAGAAATCCGCCAAGAGCAGTGCGACAGGAGAGAGGGAACCAACCAAATCTTTTTGAGATTGGGCCCGCTCAGATAGGCCAGGTGGGGGCTCGTCTTCTACATTTTCGGCATGTCTGGGCGGCCTCAATCCAGGACTTCTGGACCGTCAGAACGGTCTCTTCAGGCCATTCTTGGACCTTCAGCAGGTCCCCAAGACTAAAGTATGTTCCCACCTCCTTTCTGGCCTCAGAAGAAAAAAGGCAGATCTTGTTGGCCTACGTGAAATCTTTATTGGCTCAAGGCGCTGCCGTACCCGTGCCAGACGATCAACGAGGGAGAGGAATTTATTCTCCTCTTTTTATGGTCCAAAAGAAAAAAGATTCTTGGAGGCCAGTCATAGACCTTACACATCTGAATCGTTTTATCAAAAAGGAAAGGTTCAAGATGGAAACCTTGTCAACAATACAACAGTCAGTCCAGTCAGGCGACTGGATGATTTCAATAGACCTAAAGGACGCTTACTTTCATGTCCCTGTGGCAGAAGATTTTCAGCAGTTTCTGCGATTTTCAGTAGGAAAACTACATCTTCAGTTCGTATGTCTCCCGTTCGGGCTTTCAACGTCCCCCCGAGTGTTTTCAAAGGTGTTGTTGGCCGTAGTGGCTCTATTGAGAACCAAGGGAATTCGTCTTCACCACTATTTGGACGATCTTCTGCTGCTAGCCCAGGACAGAGACCGTCTGTTATTGCACAAGGATCAGGTTATCTCCACTCTTCAAGAATTCGGTTGGATCCTGAATCTAGAAAAGAGTCAGTTAATTCCTTCCCAGTCTCTTGTATTCCTAGGCGCACTCTTCAACACAGTGAAGGGTACCATCTCATTACCCGAAGAGAAAGTAGCGGTAATTCGGGACAGAATTCGTCCGGCCCTCTCAGCCTCCCATCTCCCGGCTCTTCAGTGCCTGAGAATTATTGGCACTATGGTGGCCACGATTCCAATGGTGAAGTGGGCCCAATGGAAGATGAGACCGTTCCAAAAAGGGTTTCTTCACCAATGGCTAGGCGACAAGACTCAACCTATCCGGATCACATCTTCAATGAGAATCTCTCTGCCCTGGTGGCTTCGGAAGGAGAACCTATTCAATTGTCATTCCATTCTCCTCATCCCATGGATAACAATAACTTCGGATGCCAGCAACAGGGGCTGGGTCGCCCACTGTTTGACGGAAGTAGCACAAGGCACCTGGGACTTCCCTTCCAGGAGGATGGTGTCAAATATTCTAGAATTAAGGGCAGCCTTCCAGGCGCTCCTAGCCTTTCGTCATCTGGTCTCAGGAACCTCGGTTCTACTCAGACTAGACAACACAACAGCAGTGGCATATATAAGGAGACAAGGAGGTACTCGGAGTCTGTCCCTTCTTCAGGAGGTAGAGCCAATCATGTCTTGGGCTCAGAAGAACCTGGTCAACATTACAGCAACTTATGTTCCAGGAACGCAGAACGTCCAAGTGGTCAGTCTGGACAACAACGAATGGTCCCTTCACGAAGAAGTTTTCAGGTGGATTCTAACGTTGTGGTTCTCCCCAGAGGTCGACCTATTTGCCTCCCCTTGCAACAAGAAACTGGCAAGGTATTATTCCAGGTTTCGGGATCCTCAGGCCTACGGAGTGGATGCTCTGACGGATCAATGGTGGTTCAACAAAGCTTACGCCTTTCCTCCAACTCCTATTATTCTACAGTTCCTGCGGAGACTCAAATCAGAAGCAATAGAGGTGATAGCTGTAATACCTTATTGGCCCAACAGGCCATGGTTTCTGCTTCTAATGCTCCTCAGTGTCAGAGATCCGATTCCCTTACCTCTCAGACCCGATCTTCTATCCCAGGGCTCGAAGCTCCATCCCTGCCCGGCCCATCTATGTCTGAGGTTCTGGTTTTTGAGAGGGGAAGGTTAGGGGCTCTGGGTTGTCCAAAGGAGGCCATTCCTACTCTCATGAGTGCAAGGAGGAAAAGTACCAACCAGGTGTATGAGAGGATTTGGTCTAGATTCACAAGTCACTTGTCTTCCAGGTCTTGCTCCAATGGTAATTTGACGGTTCAGGATGTTTTGGGTTTCTTACAGTCCGGACTAGACATTCCCCTATCTGTCAGCGCTCTTCGTGTACAAGTCTCGGCAATTTCTGCCTTTTCTGGAGTATCCTGGGCTAAACATCCCTTGGTTCAGCAATTTTTTAAAGGAGCAATTAGACTTAGACCACAGAGGAGACCTAGATTCCCCAAATGGGATTTACCGCTGGTTCTCGACTTCTTCTCACAACTGGACAGAACACTTTCAGTCAAAGAATTGTCCCTATTGACATCTTTTTTGGTAGCCATATCCTCAGCAAAGAGAGTCTCTGAGATTCAGTCTTTAGGATCAAAGGAACCTTTCCTCACATTTTTCCCTGACAGAGTGGTCCTAGTGCCAATGCTGGGGTCGAACCCAAAGGTTACCTCAGTCTTCCACGAAAATCAGGATATTACTCTTCCTACCTTTAATTCTGCTGGGAGTCAGGATCTTCATCCTCTCGACATGGGAGTTATTCTGAAACGATACCTGGAGGCAAAAGCTTCTTTCCGGCAATCAGATTATCTTTTTGTTCTTTTTCATGGTAAAAGCAAAGGCCTTAGGGCTTCGGTCAGATCCATCTCCACGTGGGTGGTTCAGGCGATCCAGTGGGCTTATAAAGAGAAGGGCTTGGCTCCTCCTGAGGCGGTTACGGCACATTCCACGAGAAGTCTCTCTACTTCTTGGGCAGCTTCACGTCATGTGGCTCCTGAGGTTATCTGCAAGGCTGCCTCTTGGTCATCCATTCATACATTTATGGCTCACTATTGTGTCGAACCTGCCAGTTTATCTTCCGTTGATTTTGGTTTAAAGGTGCTGTCGGTGGACAGTGTTAAATAAATTTTTGTTCAGCATTTTTGCCCACCCGAGTGTGTTTGGCGAGTTATTTCCCACACGTTGCTGCCATGGAGTCTGTCAGGAAAACAAAGATTTATGGGAGTAGTGTCCTATAGGGTAGTGGAGGTGGGACTTAACCCACACGTTGCTGCCATGGAGTCCATCAGGAAAGGAAAATTACGGTAAGTATTTTGATAGGAATTTTCCGTTTTTAAGGGCTTGGTTATTTTGTAATGACATTCCTTTGGTATGACGTCATCTAGGTAACCAGGCTTAGAATTAATTCTTAGGTATTGTGAGCTAATTGTAACAAGCAAATATGATATTTTGACCAGCCTTCCAACTCCCCTCCAGATTTCAAGAAATGTCTCGCCCTCGCTTCATTCATTCATTCATTCATTCGCTGAAAATTCTTCACCATTTTAGGTCTTGTGTTTTTGGATGCATGATGTATTTTAACCTGGTGGTAACCTAATACTCTGAAAGATAGTTTCTCTTTGTTCTCACACATACACCTGTCCAGACCACTTCTATCTAGACCCCTCTTATAAATTACACACAGACACATAGGGGTTGATTTACTAAAACTAGATTTTGCAAAATCTGGTGAAGCTGTTCATGGTAGCCAATCATCTTCTAACTTCAGCTTGTTCAATTAAGCTTTGACAAAAAAAAAAAAAAATGGAAGCTGATTGGTTTCTATGCAGAGCTGCACCAGATTTTGCACTTTCCAGTTTCAGTACATCAACCCCATTATTTCATTAATTAACTTTTACTGGTTTGGCTTTACTTGATAATATTGCATGATTCATACATTGTGAGATATTGCTTTGCTAAATTATGTAGTACACTGATCCCCATAACATTATCCATGTGGCCATTGCTTGCCATGCTAGGTCTGAATCAGTCCTGTCTAATCCATTTCAGCTTTTTAGGTAAAGTTTTCTTTTTTTTAGGGAAAATTCAATTGCCAGGGAGAGAGGTGGGAAGCAGAAAACATTAAACCTCTAATCCTGCACACTTAGGCTGCCAGCGTTCTAGAAAAGGTGGAGTTGCTGCTACATTGAGGTAGTCAAGCATTGATACTTTTTCCTTCTAACTCTCCTCCACATCCTCCTCCTCCTTCATCTCCCCCTCCCTCTACTAATCCTCCCCTTCCTCCTTCACCTCTTCCTCCCACTCCCTGTCCTCCACCTCCGCCCCTCCTCCCTCTACTTTCCCCTGTTCCTCCCTCACCCCCTAAAAGGTTATGGCACAAGGACAGGGTCTGGAGAGCTGAGATTTGTTCCATCCCCCAGTGGCTCATTGCACAGGAGGTAGTGAGCAGTAAGTTTTTTTTCTTATTATTTCTCCTAGGCACAAAGCAGCCACTTCCCTGTAAGTGCTGATAAAGCACTCTTTTCTTCCTCATCTTCTGCCAAACCTGCCATAGACTCAAAAACTGGTTATGAAGAGTCAGTGGAATTAAATGATAACACTGACAATCAATAGTTAGGGAAAAAAATGGCATAAGACAGTGTAACATCAGCCGAAGATTGTCACAATATAGACTCCAGTGATGAGGGGGAATGGATGAGTGATAAACCACCAGACCATCCATGGGTGCACCAAATGGAAAGGAGGAAAGATTTGTGGGAGAGGCAGAGCAGCAACTAGGGAGGATTTTTTCCAGAGGTAGGGCAGCTTGCAGAAGACTGAAGGGAGTAGTCATCTTAATCTTACCCAACAGATGCAAGCCACTACTTTTCCTAGGGCCAGTCAACAGAATTTAGCACTTATAGCTTTGCAAAACTGATAACTTTGCAGGTGTTCCCATTCCAACTCATGGAATCAGTTCCCTGAGTTTATGGCCTCTGTTACACCACAGTGGCAGGTAACCAGCTCACATTATTTTATCATTATTATCATACCTGCCTTCCACCAGCATGTAGAATGCAATTTGTGATTGAACCACTCTGTTAGCTTCAGGAAAAGCAGGAACGTGGTCCAATAGGGAGGGCTACAAATCCTTCAGGATGCACTGCTTCAATCTTCTGGTGGCTGGGAAATATGCAGGACAGGACACACCACTGGAACTGGTGGTACCGCCATATGTCTTGTTCAAAGGTAGCAACAAAGTTATTATACTGCCACTTCCCCACTGACCTTATCCTTTGACTCCTTGGAGTCCTCCCTCTTCCCAAGTGCTCAGACAGTCTTTGTCCAGGGCTGATGACTTGAATATGATCCCTGCATGAGCAAATACAAGCAATTGGATGCTTTTAGATGTGAGAGCTGGCAGCCTTCCATTGCATTTAACCCACTGGGGTTCTTGCATCTAATCATAGGCAAAGTGTTTTTGCAGGAGTAAATCCACCCTAACAGACATGCCAGTGCATACAAGTGCAACACCATCCTCTCTCTAAGCATTTTATCAGCAGTATTCTCTATACTTTCATATCACAACTAAAGCACATATTTATATGACTGATTTTATATTGAGGGGTCAGGCTTATTCAACCCCTACTCCACCCATTATTAGCCCTTCTGCTTAAATTCAAAGGTCAGGCAGTGCATTATGGCTACAAATAAATCTGTCAGGTGAATTCCCTCATTAGTTCACTGGGTCCATGAACCTCAAACACGCATGATTTGCTTAGAACCCATGGTAGTAGCAAACCCCAACCTCGTCTCTATTTATTGTTTGAGGAGGATTTGGTGCCCCTTGTAAAATATGTTACCACTCCTTAATGCTCCAGTATTATCTGCCTGGTTGTTAGTAGTCAAGTCTTCATTATTAAAAGTTAACATAATTGGCTTCTTTGGTATTATTTTTATAATGTGATAGTGATAAATAATGCACACTTTATGTGTATGCTATAAGGATACCTCTAGTCTTCAAATATGTGTTCCTTGTAGTCTTAATATGTCCCTCTTCATGTATATCTCTACTTCTTTTGCCTTTTTTTATTCATGACATTTTTATTAGCATAAAAAGTTTCCATATCGACAAGATGATCACAAAGACCCATATAGTTCTACCCTGTAGCAGCCCCTGGATAGGATGGGTCCTCAGTTCTTTGCCTTGACCTTCTCAAGAACCTCAGCCCCTCTGACACACCATGTTGAATGTACAAACATACAATATCACAGGAATAATACTTAGTAACCGATATAGTGCTATATTAAAGAAAATAGGCAACAAAGCAAGTAGCAAAGAAAAACTTAATATATTGTCACTTAATATGGTTGGCAATGGTAACTAGGTTTGTAACTAGGCAAACCCAAACCTCGTCCCTAGTTATTGTTTGAGGAGGATTTGATGCCCCTGGTAAAGCATGTCACCACTCTTTAATGCTCCAGTATGATCTGCCTGGCTGTTGGTAGTCAAGTCTTTATTATTCAAAGATAACATTATTGGCTTCTTTGGTATTATTTTTATAATGTCATAGTGATAAATAATACACACTTTATGTGTATTCTAAAAGGATACATCTAGTCTCTATATATGTGTTCCTTGTAGTCGTAATATGTCCCTCTTGATTTATATCTCCACTTCTTTTGGCTTTTTTTTTTATTCATGAAATTTTTATTGGAATAAAAAGTTTTGCATATCGACAAGATGATCACAGAGACCCATGTAGCGCTACTCTGTAGGAGCGCCTGGATAGGATGGGTCCTCGGTTATTTGCCTTGACCTTCTGAAGAACCTCAGCCCCTCTAATACACCAGTTTGAATGTACATACACTATTAATATTTAGTAACCAATAGTAGTGTTATATTAAAGAAAATAGGCACCAAACCAAATAGCAAAGGCAAACGTAATATACTATCACTTAATATGGATGGTAACTAGGCAAGCATAAAATGTATTAACAATGGTAATAACACAATTTAGTATACAAAGTGATTAACAGTAGGGACTAAGTGCAGCAGTGAGCAGTTGTAAAGCATGATCTACTGAGTCCTGGAACTATTTTGCCAGAGCGCATTTATGGCAGCGATGCTAGTCCTAGACCAAAAAAAATAAGGATGATAGGGAAGAGGGCATGGGAGCAAAGGGGACTTGCAGAATTATTATTATTATGGGAAGGGCAGTCCACTGAAATGTTCTTCTGCCTTGTGGCCCTTTAAGAGCATTAGTGAACTTAACTACAGTCCCAGTTAATCTGCATGCAGTATAGGTACAGTATAGGTATGGTATAGTCATGGCACAGGTGAAAGGTAGATGTGGTTCAGATGCAGTAAAGGTACAGTATAATGTGGTATAGGGTTGGTATTAGGGGTGCTACAGATCGTCACCGATCCACGATCTGAATGGGTCACCCTGTTCGGATTGGCACACGCCGCGATCCGCAGAGCACTCCGCTGCATCGGCCTTAGGAAAGGCCACAGAGCGGTGGCCATCTTTGTATACCCGGCAGCCGTTTACAATGTGCTTGCTCTGTCAAATTACTGAGCGATCACTTGTAAACAAACCGGCATCATGTCATGACGCCTGTTCCTTTCTCCCCTCTGTGTACTGATCTGTATAGTGGAGGGGAGAAATCGGATGGCAGCAGCCATCCCTCCATACTCTGCCAATACCCTGCCATACTCTGCCAATGCTCTGCAATACCCTGCCAATACTCTGCAATACCCTGCCAATACTCTGCTATGACCAATTCCTGTCACACTGCCCCCCTCATGTCTCTATGACCCCCTCCTGTGCCATTGTCTCCCCCCATGTCTCGATGACCTCCTCCTGTCACACTGCTTCCCTCCATGTTTCTATGACTCCCTCCTGTCACACTGCCCCCCCCATGTTAGTATGACCCCCTCCTATCACAATTCTAGATCCCCATCTCCAAAAACAATGCCAAGGTGCGAAGAGTCACCCCAGTTCCTGTGCCCCATCCTTGGTGAAAGCTGTGTGTTCAGCTCATACTGCACAGTCTCAAGTAACTGAAAAAAAATTAACCCCTGAACTCTGCACTCAGTACATAGCACACATCTGTACTTCTTTGGTAAGACTGAAATACAAAATATGCATTGAAACGTTTTTTTCTCTATGTTATCTTCTTAAAATTTGGTAGACATATCCCCAAACATTCTAAGAAGTACATATATATATATATATATATATATATATATATATATATATATATATATATATATATATATATATATATATATATAATTTTTTTTTTCCTCATAGACAAAATGTGAGAAATAACCTATATATATCATTTCAATCATTCCATAAACACATACCACATACACTGCATATATCATTTCAAGAAAATATGCTTATAAAATAGTTTACCATTTGCCAATAAATAAATAAAAACATGTCCCTGGCTTTAATTTAATTAATCTGGTCTCCTTAGAGTAGATCCCCAGTCTCCCTGGGGCAGCGGTGCAGGTGCTGTGATGTGGGTGGTGCTGTCTTTCCCCGGGTGTCCTCACTCCCAGTACCAGATCTCCGCTGGTATGGTCTCCTACTGGCAAGAGAATATCCAGACAGAGGTGCTCTCTCGCTGACTCCCTTGGTGCAAAGAGGAAGAACTTTCCCGGAGAAGTTTAATAAAAATCATCTCTCCACTCCTTCTACTGCACAGTGCCTAATAGAATCTGTAGTTCAATGAATCTATCTGTCCCATTTTATGCCTGCCATTTCAAACTACAACTCCTATGATTCTCAATGCTCAGCATAGAAGTCTATGGTCTTGCTTGGTTTTAGCTCTCCCTCTTTGTAGAGGGAGAGAAGAATGAAAGGCAAATATCTCCTTCTGTCCTTCTGCATATTGCTGTACCCCACCACCTGACTACACCCATTCAAACATTACAGTTTTACTACTTGACATTATACATAAACATCAAACTGAAAAGCTGAGCACGATAAAATAAAAAATAATAGAAAAACAAAATTAAAAAGAGCATTGATTCTGCTAAGCCCAAAAGATATCTATAAAACACAATTGTATACATATACACAATTATATATCTATGGTGCACAGTTAAGAGATGGAAAAGAATGCCTAGTCAAGGGGTGATTAAATCATTAACTCAAGGGACTGCATGGTTCTAAATAGTTCCTAGATATCTTAACCACTTAAGGACCGGCTCCTGTAGAAATACTTGGCAGAATGACACGGCTGGGCAAAGTAACGTACCTGTATGTTACTTTGAATTTCCCACTGTGCGTGTGCCTGCTGCGAGCTCTGTGACCATGGGACCCGCGATCGTCTCACGGAGCTGAAGAACGAGGAGATGCTGATGTAAACACAGAATCTCCCCGTTCTGCCTAGTGACAGGGCACTGATCGTCTGCTCCCTGTCATCCGGAGCAGCGATCAGTGTTGTGTCACTGGTAGCCCATCCCCCAGACAGTTAGAATCACTCCCCAGGAAACACTTAACCCCTCCCCCCAGTGGTTAACCCCTTCACTGCCAGTGACATTTTTACAGTAATCAATGCAATTTTATAGAATTGATCGCTGTATTAATGCCAATGGTCCCAAAAATGTTTCAAAATTGTCTGATGTGTCCGCAATAATGTCACAGTCACGATAAAAATCGCTGATTGCCACCATTACTAATAAAAACATTTTTTTATAAAATTAATAAAAATGCCATAAAACTATCCCCTATTTTGTAGACGTGATGACTTTTGCGTAAGCCAATCAATAAATGCTTATTGCGATTTTTTTTTTTTACCAAAAATATGTAGAAGAATACGTATCAGCCTAAACTGAGGAAAAATTTGTTTTTTATATATTTTTTGAGGATATTTATTATAGCAAAAAATAAAAAAGAATGCTTTTTTTTTTTCAAAATTGTCGCTCTATTTTTGTTTATAGCGCAAAAAATAAAAACTGCAGAGGTGATCAAATACCACCAAAGGAAAGCTCTATTTGTGGGAAAAAAGGAAAAATTTTGTTTGTGAGCCATGTCGCACAACCGCGCAATTGTCAGTTAAAGAGACGCAGTGCTGAATCGCAAAAAGTCCTCTGGTCTTTGGCCAGCCAAATGGTTCGGGGCTTAAGTGGTTAAATCATTTCCAGTGATCCCACATGATACAGTTCAAGGATGGTATGATCTTTTTGATTAAACCATGACATGATCGTGAGGGCGAATGATGACTTCCAATGTAAAGACATAATTATTTGCAGCATCCAAAAGTTGAGGGATTAGCCTGTTCCAATGGCCAAAAAGACTCATATAGGCACAGACCAACCAAAAATCTTTAATATTACACTTGCTAGTATCAGTCAATATGTTTGAATAACAGCACAAAGACACCACAAGTGTGCAATAGTCCCTTCAGCATCACAGCCTCTATTTTGATGAATAAGCCCTGGAGACAGATGTCAGACCGTTGTAACCGGTATAGATACCAAAGGGACAAATTTTAAATTGATCTCAAATTTTACACCATTAGACAATTAGGAGAAGAGTGGCATAGCCTCAAAATCTTGGAATTTAGCTCATTAGATAGCATAGTGCTGAAATAATTTCTGCCTATAGCCAAATAATCAAGAAAACTTAGTTCCTAATTTCAGGATAGCCTGTTGTATACAAGAAAAAGCTTTTTAACTTAAAAAATGTTTTCATAGTGAACGTCTATGTTAAAAATTAGTTTGTTTATGTTTATTCTAAAGGTTATCCAACTACAAAGAAAGTCAGTTGTTTAACCTTAAAGTAGAACTATTGGCACAACTTTTTTCCCTTTTGGATAGAGCAAGGGAGGGTTAAATCCCCTGTCAGATTAAGGAGGTTTCCCTTAACTTCCTGTCCCTTTAACCAAACAGGAAGTGGGAGGAAATCCTTACAAATTAAGGGAATACCTTGGGGACCCCAGGTCACCAGAACTAGTGTCCCCATTGGAAAATTTCCCCTCTATTACTTTTCTGGGGACAGCCCAAAATTTGGGATTTTCTTTTACTTTCACTTTCAATGATAATGGTAAACAGGACAAATCGAGAGGGTGAATCTCCTTAACGGGGGCACAGACAGCAAAAAAACTGACAGGTGTTCTAATCCCTCTCCACTCTATTAAAAACAAACAAACAAAAAAAGGCTTACCTTTAGTTATACTAAAGTAATTTATGCTCTGGCATACTCAATGTGCATGCTGGTATCTGCATAGCTGGAGAGGCAACAAAGGTGTGGCTTTCCTACCACTTTTTCTTAGCAAACCATATGACATTAGGTGATGTTGCAAAAAAAAAGCCTCAAGCCACAACTTAATACTGATGGACCCTGTGGTTTTATCTGGTAGGATTAAATGTAGTTTCTATTAGAGTCACTTTGCTGCTCTGGACTATGATGACTCGGGAGGGTTCCCCAATCCTCCTGAAATATAGGTGTACATTAAATAAATGAAGAGTGAACTAGTAAACATTAATGCATAGGAATGATATCATCTTAAATTTGTGGTAAAGTAATATTCTTTTGTATTTATATATTGCCAAAACCCTCTAGATTTTACTGTGATAATTCTATGACAATGAAAACTGGTGAAATATTAACAAATTCAGATGCTGAAATTTTGATGATTTTTATTTATATGACAAAAGGAAGGAATAAAACAAAAAAACACAAAATACAGTGAACATTTTATCTTAAGCAAAAAACAGTTGCTGCACTATTAAAATCAATGTGAGATAAACATCCAAATGTAAAATCAAACAACTGATACAAAACACCAGAAATCTTCATAAGCCACACAAAAATATATAAATAAATATAAATAGCATATATAAACATGAATAAAAGTGACAAAGAGATGAATACATATTAAAGTGCTTGTGATAAAGTGAATATTCACGTGATATAACATATGTTATAACAATATACATACTGTATATACATAACTATATATATATATATATATATATATATATATATATATATATATATATATATATATATATATATACACATAACAATATACATGTTAAGTGGTCAAGAGGTGCAAGCACACACAACCCAATGTGACTGGTGTCTCTTCTTTCAGTGCTGTGACACCTCTGTGCTAATTGGCCTCTCACCTTACTGCTGTAAGGCAACAGCATAAACAAACAATACTGGTGAGCCTCCCATGGCTTAGATAGGTGTTCCCATGGCCAAGGACTATATCAGACGATGAACTATGGCTCCCTCTGGATATCCTTAACTCCTGGATTGAATGGCTCCACAGAATAGATGTTGCAGAACTTATCAAAATGGTATACACTGGGGGTTCCTCCCGAGTTTCTCCAATATAGCATGTACCAAGAAAGGAGTTCTCAAATATTGTAGTTTTGTCTGGTTAAATTTATTAGGTAAAAACAGCTGAATCTTACTCACTTTTTACAGACAGTAAAACAAAAAACCCACAAGCAGCAAGCTCGTACTCCAGCGTCACTTCTGGTTTGCCCGTCAATCAATCCCAACATGTATCGTCACAATCACAGGACTTCATCGGGGGTCGTATGGGCTGGTACATTACATGTCCTTAAATACTTGGATTGAGATGGTAATCTATATACATGGTTGCATGTATATAGATTAAAAACAATATCCGTACTCCCAGAGACAAATCCAATATATTGGTAAACAACAATAAAAATGGATGCTGGAGAGAAGACCAATATACTACAGGGATATAAAACAGGGAATATAAAACAGGGAATGATGGTAGACCCGAGGACATCGGTAGTCATGCTGAGTTATTCAAAATACCATACACACATGTAAATAAAATAAAATGGTACTTTAATAAAAATGGAAACAACCTACAGATCCACAAGTGATCTAATTTATAAGCTGGGTGGGGGGGGTTAGCTAAGAATGAAATCTTATTAAAGACTGAAGGCTAAGAGGACAAAAAACAGGGGGAAAAATCCCATGTAAGATAAATGGCACCCGTGAGTGGATCAAATAAAAGAGATGGCATGGCATTAGAAATCATTAATAAATAAATTTAAATCAAACTCAATATTGGGTGCCTGGGGTGTGACCGTGTTCATAAGGAAAATCCATTTGGATTCAAGCTGGCTAATTGTTCTAACTTCATGGCTATGTCGCCAATGCCTTTTATAGGGTTTAATACCCCAACATTTATAATGGGTCGGATCTTTATTTTGGAACTTAGCAAAATATTTGGATACACTATGTTTTTCATAACCTTTCAGGATATTTTGTACACGTTCTTTAATACTTATTCTTAAGCCACGTACACACGATCTGATTGTTGGCAGGGGATTGTGTGATGACAGACTGTTTTCCTAAAATTTGACCGTTAGTACGCTCCATCAGACAATTGTTGTCTAACTTTTGACCAACAAATGTTGGATGGCAGGCTAGTAAATTTTCGTCGGACAAAGGTCTGTTGTCAGATTTTTGTATCATCTGTACACAAGTCCGTCACACAAAAGTCCAAAGTACAAACATGCATGCTCAGAAGCAAGGACGAGCCGGAAGTGGTTGGTCTTTAAACTAGCGTTCGTAATGGAGAAATAACATTCGTGATGCGGCAAATTGTGAAATGTCAAAATATAGCGCACATTCTCTTCTTCTTTAATGGGATAATAATGAAACTGCTTTGCTGGTGATACTGATGGAGTTATGGCAAACCTATTTGAAAAGGCTTTTTTTTTCTAGTGATATCAAGAATATTATTATGCTTGTTGTTTTATTTTTTGAACAAGTTACCACAACATCATTATCCCGTCGTTTTTAAGATCAAAGATACAACTATGTTAGTGTCCCTTATTAATTTTACATTGTATTTTTGAAAATGTAACTGCCTACTCCCAAACTGTCATTTGAAGTAAAACACATAGCCAAGTATTGTTCTACACAATTTTTTTTATTGTGTATTAAAAAAAGAAAACAGATTAAATCAGAGATGCTATCTGCCATCCAAATATAAAGAACTTAACCCAAAAGTGCATTCTATGCATACAAAAATATAAAAATAAAATCATTATTCCACAACAACAAAAAAATAAATAGTAAAGAGAGTAGGGGTGCAAATCCCCAGACCAGCAGCCTTATTAGGGGTTTTCTGGCTGGTATTGCCATTGACCACTGTGTGGTGCTGCTGTAGTAGGTGGGGGGGGCTGTGGTGTGTGGGGCCACAAAATCAAACAGGTGTGTGTTTTTTTAATTTGGCCCCTCACCCACTTGTTGAGAAGCTGCAGGATGAGTTCCTCACACCTGTTCCTTTGCTCACTGTCCATCTGCCTTAATTTATTGGCAGTCAGCATGGCAAATCCCTCAGCCTCATCTGGGTCTGTCCGGATGGCAGTAGTGGCCTGGCTGAGGAAGGCAGTTGTGGCCTCCTCCAGATTCCAGCTCTTTGTGGCTGTTTTAGCAGAGAGGCAAAGGGGAGGGATCTGTGACTCTATCTGGCTGCTGACTGCTAGCTCCTCCAGTCTGACACTTTCCTCTGTATGAAAATTGGACATAATTAGAATCTTTTTTAGGGTTTGGTCATCAATCACACACAATTTTGATCTCCTCACTGTTGCAAATTGAATGTGGATAAAAGAACAGATTATCATTCTGACCCCATCATTTTTCATTCTTGTTAAAATCATTTTTGGTCACTGCCATCTATTGATATGGAAACCACTTTGTTAAGGCAGAAATATTTGAACAATAATATCTAGTTATCATCATTGATTTTTGGATACAAATATGTTCAACAATGCTATACCTGGGTCAAGCTGGGCTCCTCCACAGCTTCATCCTGTGCAGCAGGACCTGTGTGGACCTCAGAAGCTGTGGCCTAAGCAGACGTCGAAGAGAGTGTAGACAGCAATGGCTTAGGTTCTGTCTGATCTGTCAAAAAAAAAAAAACGCAACTGTTGCAATACCACAGCCTGGGGACATATAGGTCATCTGCTGCTGCTACAGACTTCTTCAAGGACCTTGTTGACATCCCTTTTAAATGTACTCCTCAGGTTGGAAATGTTGTTTTTGACCTAGTTAATGTCTGCCCTGGGGTACAAAGGCTTCACCAACTCAAGCAGTTTCTCCAACGCTGCCTTCCTCAATATTTTATTGGAGTAATCTCGACTCTTGACCTTCCAGAGACAGGGCAGCTCCCAGTACAGGTCAATGAATTGTGGTAAAAAACCAGGACCTGTAAATGTATCTGTCGTGATTAGGGATGAGCTTCGTGTTCGAGTCGAACATACGTTCGACTTGAACATCGGCTGTTCGTCCATTCGGCGAAGTCCGAACATTTTGGTCCCTTCGCGCCAAATTCGTGTGGAGCTCACGGCCCACAATGCACTGCGATGGCGCAGTGCATTGCTGGCTCATGATTGGCCAAGCATGCACTGTGACCCCGCATGCTTGGCCAATCGCAGCGCCAGCAGCGAGGAGAGCCATTAATCAATCATAGCTCAGGCTGTGTAGTGCACGCCCCACACTATACAAGGCCGCCAGCGCGGCGGCCTTGTGTAGTGTGTTGGCGTTTGAAGCAGTGGGTGTTCTGTGTACCTTCAACACAGTACACACCAATCGTTTTCGGCCGATTTTCGATCTTGCTGTTGTGTAGGGGTTATTGTCTGCGTGCCCTGACCGCAGTATACACCGCTATATTCACCTTACCTATATAGCTAGTGATCTATCTTTTATAATAGAGCTTGCAGTCAGTAGTGTTAGGAGATAGTGCGTGCTGTCTGCGTGCTCTGTACCCAGTACATACAGCTATATCCACCTACATAGCTGTTCTCTATTTGAGCCCACTTGCCATCTGCAGGAGTTATTGGAAGTTGTGTGTGCCTCCAGCACAGCACAGTATACATCTGTATATACCCCTTTATCTCTGGTGTTCTATAATAAAGGCATCTGCAGGAGTTAGTGGGTGTTGTGCGCCTCTAGCACAATATACACTACCCAACTGCTTTTTTACCCAACTCCCTTCAGGCCATTACCATGTCTGGAAGGCCAGCAAGGAGAGGCAGACAGGCGCGAGCCGATAAAAGAGGGCAAGCAGGCTCTGTGTCTAGAGACAACAGTGCTGGTCATGGACGCAGTGCATTGTCATCAGCACGTGGCCATGGGACACGCTTGTCCTTCTTTTCGGCAGCTGGACATGTTGAGCCGCAACATGCCAACGACTTGGTAGAGTGGATGACCAAGCCCTCTTCATCCTCCTCATCCTCTCTCACCCAGGCTCAGGGTACTAGCAAAGCAGCTGCCAACGCATCGTCTTCCCTCCTCTCAATGTCATCATCAGTGACTCCTTCCCTAGACCCACCACGTCCTCCTAAGGAGTCTCCTGAACTCTTTGAGCACAGTGTTGGGTACATGCTCCAGGAGGATGCCCAGTGTTTTGTGGGCTCTGATGATGACACTCAGCTAGAGGAAGGCAGTAGCGTGAGCGCAGAGAGAGGGGATGCTCAAGAAGGACAGCAATCTGGCAGTCATGTTCCACAAGCTGCAGCATACTGCCAGGTTTGCTACAGCGATGAAGAGGGAGGGGATGATGAGGGCACTGACTCCACGTGGGTGCCTGGAAGGAGAGAGGAGGAGGAGGAGGAGGAGGCACATGTCCAACGAGGCAGGATGCCCTCCGGGGGCCAGGTTAGGGGCAGCACACCGACTGAATCACACCGCAGAGCTCCGCCTGTGCAGAGCGCTGCCTCTGCACGTTATTCTAAAAGTTCTTTGGTGTGGGCCTTTTTTGAGACGAGTGCATCAGATCGCACCGCTGCTATTTGCAACATATGTCTCAAGCGTATCTCACATGGCCAAAACATCAACCGCTTGGGGACCACATGCTTGACCAGACATATGTTGACCTGCCATGCAGCTCGTTGGCAAGCGTACCTCAAAGACCCACACCAAAGAACAAAGTGGACCTCTCCTTGCTCCTCATCAGCTGGCATCTCCAACCCCACTAGACCTTCAGTCCTCTCTGAAACCTGCTCTGAGAGGAATGAATGTGTAGAATTAGGTGTGTCACAGCCAAGTGCTTCCGGGAACTCTGCTAGCGGTACACTCACGTCCGATTATAGCAGGCAAATGTCCCTGCCCCAGCTGCTGGACCGGCGAAAGAAGTTCACTCCCAGCCATCCACATGCCCAGCGGTTGAATGCTAGCTTGGCTAAATTGCTAGCACTTCAACTGCTGCCTTTTCAGTTGGTAGACTCGGCCCCCCTTCCGTGAGTTTGTACAATGTGCGGTTCCTCAGTGGCAGGTCCCCAAACGCCACTTTATCTCACGGAAGGCGATTCCAGCTCTCTACCGGCATGTGGAAGGCAATGTCCTTGCCTCGCTGGACAGGGCGGTCAGCGGTAAGGTGCATATTACCGCTGACTCATGGTCCAGCAGGCATGGACAGGGACGTTACCTGTCTTTCACGGCCCATTGGGTCACTCTTCTGGCAGCTGGGAAGGATGCAGGACAAGGTGCAGTAGTGTTGGAGGTTGTTCCGCCACCACGCCTCCAAAATGCTACTATTGGTTGTGACACACCTCTCTCCTCCACCCCCTCCTCTTCTTCTTCCTCCATGGCCTCTTCCAGTGCTCTGTCCACAGAACCAGCGGTGCTCCGTAGGCGTTCCAGGGGCTACGTAAGTACGCAGGCAAAACGATGCCATGCCGTGCTTGCGCTGGTTTGTTTGGGGGACAGGAGCCACACTGGGGCGGATGTTTTGTCAGCTCTGCAGGGGCAGGCCGAGAGGTGGTTGACGCCACGCCAGCTTAAGCCAGGAATGGTGGTTTGCGACAATGGCACCAACCTCCTCTCCGCCCTCCGACAGGGACAACTGACCCATGTGCCCTGTGTAGCTCACGTCCTTAACCTGGTGGTGCAGCGGTTCTTGGGCAGGTACCCCGGCTTACAGGATGTCCTGAAGCAGGCCAGGAAAGTCTGTGTGCATTTCCGCCGATCATTTAATGCCTGTGCTCGGCTGGCTGAGCTCCAAAAGGAGTTGAACCTGCCCAAGAACCGCCTTATATGTGACATGCCCACCAGATGGAACTCAACATTGGCCATGCTGCAGCGGCTGCACACACAGCAGAGGGCCATCAATGAGTACCTGTGCAACTACGGCACCAGGACAGGGTCAGGGGAGCTTGGTTTTTTCTCACCACGCCAGTGGGGCATGATCAGGGATGCATGCACTGTCCTGTCACCGTTTGAGGAGGCCACAAGGATGGTGAGCAGTGACAGTGCATGCATCAGTGACACTGTACCTCTTGTCCACCTCTTGGAGCATACGCTGCATGGAATAATGGACAGGGCACTTGAGGCAGAACAGAGGCAGGAAGAGGAGGACTTCCTTGCCTCTCAAGGCCCCCTTTATCCAGATAGTGTTCCTGCTGTGCCACCCATCACACAGGAAGAGGATGAGGAGGCGGAAGAGGAGGAGGAGGATGATTGTGTCAGCATGGAGGTGGAGGCTGGCACTCAGCATCAGCAGCAGCAGCAGCAGTCTTGTAGGGATGATTTACAGTCCCAAGAAACACGTGGACTTGTACGTGGCTGGGAGGAGGTAGCTGCGGATCATGTTGTCCTTAGTGACCCAGAGGACTCCGGACCGAATGCCTCAGCTAACCTACGCTGCATGGCCTCCCTGATCCTGCAAAGCCTGCGGAAGGATCCTCGTATTCTTCGGATCAAGGAGAGGGACCATTACTGGCTGGCCACTCTCCTTGATCCACGGTACAAGGGTATGGTTGCCGACCTTATCTTGCCATCGCAGAGGGAGCAGAGGATGAGACATCTCCGGGAGGCCTTGCAGAAAGGTCTGTGCAACGCGTTCCTAGAGACTGGGAGGTTACAAACTCCTGGTCCTGGACAACGTGTTGCTGAGGCATCGGTCAGAAGGAGCGGTGGAGAAGGTGGCCGTCTGACTGATGCTTTCAGACAATTTTTTAGTCCGCAGCCCCAAGGTATGATCGGTTC
Organism: Lithobates pipiens; assembly: GCF_037356315.1. Taxonomy (NCBI): domain Eukaryota; kingdom Metazoa; phylum Chordata; class Amphibia; order Anura; family Ranidae; genus Lithobates; species Lithobates pipiens. The sequence continues at coordinate 255,129,899 of NW_027507764.1, read as the reverse complement.
CAGCACCCATCGCCAGCGTCTGATTTACATGGTGCAAGAATACCTAGGGGCAAGGTCAGACTTGGACACCTTTCCCACCGAAAATCCTCTGGCTTACTGGGTCTTGAGGATGGATCACTGGCCAGAGCTTGCACAGTATGCTATTGAGCTACTGGCCTGTCCTGCATCCAGCGTTCTTTCGGAACGCACCTTCAGTGCTGCTGGTGGCTTTGTTACCGATCACAGGGTGTGCCTGTCCACCGAATCAGTTGATCGACTGACCTTCATCAAGATGAATCAGTCTTGGATCACCCACAGCTACCAAGCACCTGAAGCTGATGTAACAGAATAATTTTTTTTGAAATATCACATCCCTTCAAGACTGCCTATGCTGATGCTGAGTGACTGTCCTGTTATGTTGATTGTCTATCCTCTTCCTCCTCCGCTGATATTTTGGAAGAACATTTCTGGTTCTGGTTGATGCCATCAGCCAAATTTTTCTGCCCCTGTTTAACAGGGGTGTTTAAGTACAATTTTTGATGCAATGCTTTGCAGCAGGGCTAATTCCTGCAATCAAACAAGAGTCTATGGGAGAGGTTGCAGTGTGGTGGCACCAGCACCAGTGCCTAAGGCCCAATTTTTCTGCCCCTGTTTAACAGGGGAGTTTAATTACAATTTTTGATGCAATGCTTTTCAGCAGGGCTAATTCCTGCAATAAAACTAGAGTATATGGCAGAGGTTGCAGTGTGGTGGCACCAGCACCAGTGCCTAAGGCCCAATTTTTCTGCCCCTGTTTAACAGGGGCGTTTAAGTACAATTTTTGATGCAATGCTTTGCAGCAGGGCTAATTCCTGCAATAAAACTAGAGTATATGGGAGAGGTTGCAGTGTGGTGGCACCAGCAGCAGTGCCTAAGGCCAAATTTTTCTGCCCCTGTTTAACAGGGACATGTAATTACAATTCTTGATATAATATTTCACAGGAGGGCCCCTTCCTGTGCCCACCCAGAGTAACGGTGAGGACTTATAGTGTTGTGGCACCAGCACCACAACCACCAAAGGTCAATTTTTCTACCACTGTTCAACAATGGCATGTAATTACAATTCTTGATATAATCGTTCACAGCAGGGCGCTCCAGCGCCCACCAAGAGTCACTTTGAGGGCTTACAATGTTGTGGCAAAACCAACACCTTGTTCCGCCATTTCTGCAGAGCATATAGGGCAGGCCCCTACTTTCAAACATCCAATTTACAAACATCTCCTACTTGCAAACGGAAGGAGACAACAGCAAGTGAGATGAAAAAAGATGGACGACAAAACAAATTATACAGGGGTGATAACCCTTCCCTATGTTTTCCAAAAAGCTTAAAAATAGTTTTTTTGACCGGAGCTACACTTTAAAAATGTACCAGTTGAAAATTACAAACAGATTCAACTTAACACAACAAACCTACACAGTCCCCGTCTTGTTTGCACCGCCTGTATACTGCTGTTCTGAGTATATAGGGCCTGGGGGCCACACGCATTTCCTTTTTTTAATATGGGTACGGGGTTCCCCTTAATATGCGTACAAGACCTAAAGGGGCTGGTAATGGGCAGGGAGGGCTACCCATGCCATTTTTCTCAATGATTTTCAACCATATTGCAGGAACCAGATATAACATTAAAACCGCAAGCAGTTTTAAATGGTGTTATTTCCGTTTAATGTCATTTTGTGCAGGGACTGTTCTAAACACGGGAAACACGTGGCACTTCACAGGCATACTACAGACACCCCCCCAGGCACCATATTTAAAGGAATATTTCACTTTTTTTCACTTTAATCGTCATTAAAATCAGTGCTCCCGCCAAAACGGCCATTTTTAAAAACATTTTAGGCATTGACCCATGTCCCCTGGGGCAGGAGCCAGGTCCCCAAACCCTTTTTAGGACAGTATCTTGCATATTAGCCGTTAAAATTAGCACTTTTCATTTCGAACGTTTGAGTCCCATAGACTTCAATGGGGTTCTAAAGTTCGTTCGAATTTGGGGTCCGTTCGAAAGTTCTGGTGCAAACCGAACCGGGGGGTGTTCGGCTCATCCCTAGTCGTGATAAATAATATGCTGCCTGCAAGACAGAACACAAGACAAACCATAATGTCTGGCTTAATTCATAACCTGGTCCCAATATAGGCCTCAATCTAAACAGTATAGGCCACTACCCACCTATGCCCCAAATTCCAATTGTCACTTAGTTTTAGGGCTCCTTTCATGTGTTGATGGCGATTGTTAATCCTCCACTCCAAGATCGTTCCTACAGCAGTTCCATCGACCATGCATTCTGGCTTTGTATACACTGCGCAGGCGTGAAAGTCCGCTCTCAGTGCATCATGACGCTGGGCGTGACCATCTCTCTTCTGCATGCGTCACATAGGCGGAACATTTGGGAGGGACAACATGGCGGATTTGGTGGATTCCAGACAGCCCTGCGGTGGTGGAGCTCATAGGAGGCAAAAAGCAACCCCATGAGCAAGGGTGAGATTGTGGAGATGGTGCGCTTCCTAGTAAAGCACGATTATGACTGCAAGCTGAGCAATTATGAAAGGCCCAACAGCTGAAAGGACCTAATTTTGGAGAAGGTCCCCGCCATTTTGCATTGCAAATTTTCGGTGGAATGATCAAAGGACCAAATCAGAAAACAGTGGCCTGATCTCAAGCCCCATGAACAAGACCAGATGGAGTACATACATCAGATAAAAAAAGTCAGCAATATTTGTATCTAATATGGATATGTGAAAATTAGCTGTCTGTATATGTTCTTTATACAAGTAGCTTCTATTGAATGTTTTCTAAAATCTTTGTATGATGTGGTATTCTAAAGATGAAGGTAAATATAAAGCAGATATCAACATTCTTATATGCTACTGTTTTTGGACATTTCTTTATTTTTGGATCAAATTTATTTCTCTTCTTTCAACAAGCAGGCACCAAAAAAAGGAAGCTACAGCCAAGCCACCACAAGGGACAAAGGGAGGCTACCCCTGCTCTAGCCCCAACAGGGGAGGCAATCTTTCTCACAAAAAACTTAAGTGCCAACTTCAAATTTAGCCATTGACAGGGGTGTTTTTGTAGGTGGGCCAAAGGCCATGGGCTTAGGGCAGAACTTAAGGGGTCAAGAACACTTTCTGGTTGCTGTCTGGCTCATCAGTGCCCATTAATGCAGCCTTGCCAGTGTAGACATGGGTAGAGGAGAGGCCCAGGGATCACAGTCACACAGAGTCATGCCTGCTAGGATGATCATCATATATCCCCTATCCCATAGGAGACAGGAGGGGTGGGGGGAAACAGCTATACTTTTTCAATGTTGGCACTTATCCAGTGTTTGCCCTCTCTAAAATTACATCACCTTCCCTTTTCTATGCATTTTTCACAGAAAAACAACCAGAGTGCAGCATGGTGGAGTCCACTAGTCAGAAGCAAACACTAACATCAGAATAAGTGCAAGGTTGGTCAACTAATGTAGCAAAATGGATGCTAGAAACAGATGCGACTTGGGGTGGCTTAATGAATGGTGTATTGTTTCTTTTTAGAGGAAAGTGAGTGTGGTGAGCTCACCCAAGATCTTTGTTTGGAGCCATGGAATCTGACTCCTGGACCCAGCAAAGACCTTGCCATTGTGGACTTCAAATCCCCTGATGCAGGTCACACTGAGGGCCAAAGTGACCAAGAAGAGGAATAAAGTATTTGGGAGCCTCTTTTTGCGCAAATAAGTATTCCTGGAATCTGCCTTCAAATGTGTATAGATGTTGTGTGTTTAGATGTCCAAACAAAACACCCACTCCACACATTAGCAAAGTTTGTAGTGCCTTAACATTAGCATGGAGAAGGAAGAGGTGGAAGGAGCAGGCAGTGTTGCTAGGTCCCAGAGTTTTGAAGACCCAGGCATACATTCATACATTCCTACTAGGTATACATTCCTACTAGTGTAGGTGTCTGAAGGGCAAGCAGGCTGCAAGCAACAATAAACTGGGTAGGTAAGTATTACAGAATTTGACTAGTAACTTCTAATCTGGGATTTTTAGGGCAATGAAAAAGATGAAAAAGATTTGCATTAACAATACAATTAATTTATTGTTTACATTAATAGAAAAAGTTCATGAATCCAATTTAGACTTAGGTTAAGGCTGTACAAATATTAAAAAATATTGCACATGAAGAAAATGAGTGATACTGCCTACTACATAATATAACAACCACTTGTAGAGACAGGTGGTGCATAGTAGCGGTAAACCAACACGTTTCAATGTTTAATGTTCAATAAATCTTCATCAGGGATTGTATCACTATCTATAGAAGATCAAAAATTGCAATGTTAGAAAATGCATATAAATATCATGTTCCATACAAATATATCTGTTATTGTATCTACATAATGACTTACATTTTACAATTTCAAAATAACAGGTGCATTCCACATATAGTGGCAAGGAAACTTGGTCCAAAATCCACAATCCACCAGCTCTGCCGCTCATCCTTAACAGGATGGCTGGATATAAGTGAATCCCAAAAAATGGCCCTCACAAGACAAATCCCAGCAGCTGCATAAAGACATAATTAGTGAGAGTCAGACATACCCTCTCTCTATTTCCCAGCAGCAGCAGATTGCAAAAAAATGCAAAGACCAAAACTTACTGTTAGGTAAAAAGGGCATCAAAAAACTCCTCAAAATCAATTGAGACCATTTAAAGGGCCGCTGGATAGTTGCGTATACTCCTCCTCTGAAACGCAGAGGAGAGGGATCGTGCCAAATACCATCCCTGGAATCCCTTTATGTGGTCTGGGGTGCAAGCAGTGATGCGCTGTGTAGCCAGAGTGATGCCACAAGTCCGGCTGGATGGATGCAACAGTCACATGACACCTGATGTCAGATGTCCGGCCATCGAAATGCAGCGGTTACATGATACCTGACTTTGCATATCCAGCCAAGAAACCTTGACTGGGATGCCATGCCAGGTAATTTCCTGTTCCATGATGGACAACGACGCACAGTGCCTCATCACCGGACCCCTAAAGCCCTTGCAGCATGACCACCTGACCTAACCTACACTCATCCCAACCTACTGGAACCAGTGGAGGTGGTCAAATGGAACTAAAATCGCCGACACAGAATACCCCTGGGCATGCAAAAAAACATGCCCTAAGGGAAAAGGGATCCGCTGAGTCTGTGACAACACGACGGCCCCCCTGTGTCGGGTAGGGATGAATTAGGCAGAAAAATGGTGGAAGTTTCCTGAAAAAATCAAAACAGGGAACAAAGGGAAAAATGGGGAAAAAAAACATTCCTTGACTTGCAACATGAGGAATGCCATCTGTTGTACACCACCTTTTTGGGATCCTAATAAACTCACTTTCCTCCTATAGGTATCTTGATCCAAAAATGCCTATTTTATAAAGAGAGAAAAAAAAAAGTAATAAATAAATATAAATATATATAGCAAACCCCTAAAAGTGTATGTCTCATATTCTGCCCTAGGGTAAAAAAGTTCAGAGAGGTACCCCCCAGTAAGGATACAGGAGAAAAAAATATAGCCAACAGCAGAAAACATCATGAGAATATCAAGCCCAAGTTTCTAAGCCAGTACTAGCTACTAAGTGTGCCTGGATCCAGAGAGTGAAAATAACTATCCCCTCAATCAACCATACATCTTGATTCTCCAAAAAATAGAGAGAAATTAAGAATGATTCTTTTTTTAATCTGTCTTGCCTGAACTAAAGCCCTCCAGAAAAGGTCTAATGCTTTCAACTTCGTTTAAGCCTGGGGGTTGTGGCTTTTAGGTATCTGATTTAGCGTATTTCGTGCTGGAGCAGAACCTTTTTCCAATCACCCCCTCTAATGGGTATATGTAACCTATCCAGAACAGTGACATTTATTTGAGGTAATCTGTAATTATGTTGTCTGGCAATGTGTATACCCAGTGGTAAATAGAGATTACCTATACGCAAGCTATGCATATGTTTCTCCACTAGCCTGCCAAGTTCTTGCCAGGTTTTGCCCACATAAAAAGCACCACACTGACACTGCATGAAGTAGACAATGCCTTGCATCTTGCAGTTCATAAAATGTTTCAGGCGGAATGTCTCCCCATTAGGCAGTGTCAGTGAGGTACTCCTATCTATAACCACACATTATGAGCAGGATCCACAGGGGTAGCTACCCCAAGTTTTACATGGGTCCTTCCATGAATTTCCCTTGTATTTGCCTGTGTTAACATATTTCCAATCAATCCTGCTTTTTGGTAAGTTATCTGTGGTTTTAAAGTCACAAGTCCTCCCAGGATAGGGTCCTCTGTTAGAAAGGACCAATGTTTTAAAATTATTTTTCTTATTGAATTGTATTCATTAGAAAGCCTCATGATAATTCTAGTTGTCTCATCTTCCTTATTTTTCTATTTCGTTTTAAAGATAAGATCTTGTATGGGGGTATTTTTAACATGATTAAATGCCCTTTTTAGGGCTGATTTGATGTATCCCCTAGTTAATAATCTGGTGGTAAGTGCATCGGATTCTTGCTGAAAATCCTCATTGGTACTACAGTTCCTTTTAATGCCTAGGAACTGGCTAAACGGAATGGATTTCTTCAGGGGGTCCGGGTGAAAGCTATCCGCATGCAGCAAAGTATTTCCTGCGGTTTCTTTACTATATAACTTACTTACAAGTCTGCCTCTTAAATCTTTGGAAATGGTGATGCCCAGCATGTCCCCATAGCCACTCCCTGTACCTGCGGGTAGTGGGAGCCCCTGAACAAAAAATGTTGTGCCTTAAAATAAAGTCCAACATGTGCAAAACAATGAAATTTCCACTCCATAGTTTCCTGTTGTCTAAGGACCCTTCCAATGGCTACAAAACAGCGTATCAGGACAATGTGAATAAAACGAACAATTATTCACCTGATGCACCCTCTAATTCCTCTTGCTTAGTTTCAAGAGTCCTTTCCCTAAACAAAATGAGATGAAAGGAGAAATCCAACAAAAAAAACAAAAAACGAACTGCTGATTCACAACAGATAGAATCATCACATGGTGGAAGAGATGGTGGGTACAATACGGTGACAGATGCACAAAATGGAAACAGCATAGGTTCTCTTACCAATGGAGGAAAAGGTAACAAACAAAATACTGGGGTTCTTTCAAGGACAAAACAAACCCAATCAGATAATTTTTTAGGAATAATAATGACCCCCCACTGACCCCGTCACCTCTGACACAAGTGTCATTGATACCTATGTTGATGCTCAACACTCAGAAGGAAGATGTTATCATTTTGTCCTCACACATGCTGACAACAGCAGAACAGGAGGTATTATCTTTGGGTCTCTCATTCTGCCCAGATAGTGGCATGGATAGTTTTGAGGTCATTAAAGATGTCAATCTTTTTGCTAGGAGGCTACTATTCAAGAGCTTATATACCAAACAGATCGCAAAAGAGCCAGAAATAGCACCTAATTTGAAGGCAGCTGATTTCAAGGCTCTAAGGGATCTAAATCTCTTATTACAGGGGAGTGAATTTGGGAGGAGGACCTGGATGATGATGAGAGTGAGGAAGAGGTGGAGGAGAATATGACTAATGTAACTAAAAAATAAAAAGGAAATCACACAGCTTTCCCCCTCTCAATCAGAATCCAGCTATAGCTATGTTTGTGAAACAAACTAGCAAAGAAATTGAGGAAATGGGAAAACAAAACATGATTAGCAATCTCAAGTTGGAACAGAGACATGCGCTTAAAACCCTGAAAAATGATATGGAAATAACAATTAAAGCACCCAACAAGGGGGGAAATAGTGTCCTTATGGACAACAGTAAACATGAAAACATGTGTCAGGATATACTCAATAACATCAAATGCTATAGAAAAATTTCCACACCCCTGGTGGACAAATTTAATCAGGAATTTTTCTCTCTTGTGGATGAGTCTCTCAATGAGGGAGTCATCACAAGAGATACATAGGATAACATTTGAACGAGGCACAAAGATCTTCAGGATCCACACGGAAGACCTAGCATTTCGGGTATGGCTGTATTTTGGAAGGAATAAGACAGATAATTGATCAACATCTCAGACCCCATGTTATGGATCTACCCTCATATACGAGGGATACGATCCATTCATTACAAATTTTAGAGAACCTGGTGGTTCTGGATTCAGCAATACTGGTCACAGTTGATGTGGAATCACCATATAACAGTATTCCACATGATCTTGGCATTGCAGCCATTGGACGGGTCCTTAGACAATGGGCAACTATGGAGTGGAGATTTAATTGTTTTGTTCTGCAAATGTTGGACTTTATTTTAAGACACAACATTTTTTTGTTCAGGGACTCCCACTACCTCCAGGTGCAGGGAGTGGCTATGGGGACGTGCTGTGCACCCTCATATGCCAATCTGTACCTGGGGGAGTGGGAGTGGGAGAAAGATTTTTTTGTCCGGAGAAGCATCATATATGTATACTCGCCACATTTTAATGTGGCAGAGATGCATAGATGCTATTTTCATTATCTGGGACAGTCCAGAAATGGAACTGTCAGGTCACCTTGAGGCGAGGTGACAGGTGCACACCGAAGGATCAGGAGTGCACCGCAAGGTTGTGGACCCTACGGCTGACTGCTGCAGATGGGGGACAGATCCCTCTGAGGTTAGAGCGTAAGATTCCCTGGGGCGCGGAGTCTAAGAGCCAGCAGGTGTTCACCAGAGCCTCGAGTGGTGAGGATGGACTTGGCTGCAACTGGCTCCAGGTCGCGACCCCCAGGTTCCCCCAGCTCACACTCACAGTAGGCAACAGGAGGATAGGGATGGTGAGGGACAAAGCCAAGGTCGGGGTCACAAGCAGACAAGAATAGTTGGGTACACGCCAAAAGGTCAGGATCACAGGCAAACAAGGATAGTCAAGACACGCCAAAGTCGGTAACAGAAAACAGTAGCAGAGCACACGGCAGGAAACAGGAAGCTAACACACAAAGGAATACACAATGGTTGATCAGCCCTGATGGCCTGAAGTGCACAGGTTAATATAGGGCTCCCTGATAGGGCCTGGGGTGGAGCCATGCTTAGAGGAGAGGTTATAAAAACCACCAGGTGGAAGTGGCTGGCTTCTTAGTCTGAAGACATGAGGGGAGGTAAGCAAACACAGGAAGATCACTGCATAATCATGACAGTACCCTCCCTCTTACGAGGCCTCCCCCTCCCCTGCCTGGGTCCAGGCTTAAAGGGAAACTCCAGATGGAACCTCCTTAACAGACAGGGAGCAAAGACCTCAGATGCAGTGATCCAAGACCTCTCCTCAGGACCCAACCCTTTCCAAAGTACGAGGTTTTGAAGAATGCCTTTACGGAGCCGGGAATCCAAAACTTGACTAACCTCGTATTTTAGAATATCCTCAGAGACCGAAACAGAGGTAGGGAGAGGACGAGAGGACTTGAGGACTAAAGGCTTTTTAGGAATGGGTAAGGGCATGAGAAGATCAGGAGTCTGAGCAGGGACCCCCACACCCTTAAAGATGAGCTGGGCATCCATGACAGGACCACCAGACTGGGCAGAGGTCAGTGGATCCCTGAGGTCATGTTGGTTAGAAAGTGACATGTCACAAGAGTCAAGCTGGGTAGCTGCAACACAAACAGAATGCAGAGAACCCTGAGAAAAAGATTGAAAACCCCTCCTGGCCGAATGAGGTATTCTATCCAAAGGATGGATTGAGCCTCTTAAACGGGTTTGAATGGACATAGTAGCAGTAGGGTGAGGCCAGGACACCGAAGGTGCTAAACAAGAAGCAGGAAGCTCATTGGGCATGGGCTGGACTGGCATAACTGGTGCAGAGGTCGACTGAATAGTATTGTCAGGTGTAGCGACCATCTCAATAGCATCACAGGGCATAGCAACTGTGGAACTTGCAGACAAGTTAGTCTGGCTGTGCGTCCAAGGGAAATTAGGGACAGGCAAAGATAAATGGTTATGCGAACTGGAGTGAATGATCGACTCAGGTTCATAGGTGGGCCCCTCATCCAGAGTACCACATGACCTAGAGAGTGCATCAGTCTGACTATTGCAGGACGCATCCCAAAGATCGCTATATACTGGGATTGTGGTAACAGGAAATCTCTCCTTTGGGGTACCCTTGAGTAGGCAGGAAGAGGAACAGGAGGAACCCAAGCCAGGATCTGACCGGCAGACCAGTCGACGTGTGGAGAATGGAGCCGTAACCAAGGAAGACCTAATATGATAGGAGATGAAGCCTTAGGTAAGACAAGGAAGGATATCCACTCCTGGTGGAGTGTCCCTACTGACATCTTAACAGGAAGAGTCTGGAAGCGGATAGGGCCCCCTGGGAGAACAGTGCCATCAATCGCCAAGACCACCAATGGCGTTGTAAGGGGCAAAAGGGTAAGTCTCATGGAGGATGCAGTTTCCCAATCCATGAAATTGGCAGCGGCTCCGGAATCCAGATGTGCTGAGACCGAACGAGAGGAAGCACCGACATGAAGCAACACGGAAAGGAGAAGACGAGAAGGTGAAGGTGATATTTCAGGGTCTAATACTCCACCTTCCAGATGTATTAGCCCTGAGCGTTTTTCCGGGCGAAGAGAACAAGTATCACGGAAATGACCTTTGGCCCCACAATAGAGGCATAGGCCCAGAGTTCTGCGCCTAGCACGTTCTTCGGGAGATAACTTTGTCCGGCCCAACTGCATAGGTTCCTCAGCAGGATCGAAGAGAAGGGACTGGGGTCACAGGCTGCCTAAAGAACGAGGAGTGCTGGCGTCTTTTTCCAGGGCCCTCTCCTGAAAGCGAATATCGATCTGATTACACAAGGTGATGACACTGTCCAGATCAGCAGGAAGGGATCTTCCTGCTAATTCATCCTTCACTCTATCAGAGAGGCCATGTAAAAAGGTTGCAACTAGGGCCTCATTATTCCAGCTCAATTCAGCTGTGAGGATACGGAACTGAACAGCATACTGTCCCACAGACGCAGACTCTTGACAGAGACATAGAAGAGCGCTAGCCGCTGAGGAGACACGACCCGGTTCCTCGAAGATATTCCGAAAAAGTTTCAAGAAATCAGACAGGCTAAAAACCACTGGATCATTCAGTTCCCACAGAGGGGTGGCCCAAGCTAACGCCTCGCCGGACAGGAGGGATATGATATATGCGACTTTTGCCCGATCGGACAGGAAGTTTTGGGGCTGAAGTTCAAAATGAATAGTGCACTGGCTAAGGAACCCCCTGCAAGCCTTGGAGTCCCCAGAGAAACGGATTGGAGCTGGTAGTTGTAATGAATGTGGAATGTGGAATGTGGAATGAGGATAGGGATGGTGAGGGACAAAGCCAAGGTCGGGACCACAAGCAGACAAAAATAGTTGGGTACACGCCAAAAGGTCAGGATCACAGGCAAACAAGGATAGTCAAGACACGCCAAAGTCGGTAACAGAAAACAGTAGCAGAGCACACGGCAGGAAACAGGAAGCTAACACACAAAGGAATACACAATGGTTGATCAGCCCTGATGGCCTGCAGTGCACAGGTTAATATAGGGCTCCCTGATAGGGCCTGGGGTGGAGCCATGCGTAGAGGAGATGTTATAAAAACCACCAGGTGGAAGTGGCTGGCTTCTTAGTCTGAAGACATGAGGGGAGGTAAGCACACACAGGAAGATCACTGCATAACCATGACAGGAACTTAAAAACTGTCTGAGTCTTATGAATCAGAACAGCTTTACCCTCTTATTTATGATGTCTCATGACTTTCATGAGGTTAATTTTCTGGACATCACCACCATTTCCAAAGATTTAAGAGGCGGACTTGTAAGTAAGTTATATAGTAAAGAAACCGTAGGCAATACTTTGCTGCATGCGGATAGCTTTCCCCCAGAACCCATTGAAGAAATCCAATTCCATTTAGCCAGATCCTACGTATTTGTAAGGGCGCTCTGAACTTCAGGACCAAGCAAAAAACAGATGTCTTTATGAACCAGAAAGTCTATAATAGGGTATCTTCCACAGTTAGGGCTGCACTTATGGAGAGAAGCAATCTCTGAATAGGAAACAGAAAAACAAAGAAAAGGCGCCTCTAAGTGTAGAATTAAAAGATGTTTAATTTCCCCAAAAAGGGTTAAAAACACTTACAAGATATGTAGACTGGCAGAGCATATCATTAATATCCATGTAGGTGGTCCGGCATGAATGCAGTGGTCACTGGCGAATACCAGTTCTTTAGGCTGTGTGTGTCCAGTAGCAGGGAGGTCCAGGGGATGCCAACAGGAAAAACAGCAGGGAGCTCCAAGAGAACTGACAGGCCAGTCCGCAATCACAGTCTCAAAACACGAGGATCCTGCAAGTGACGTCAGCGGCAGGAGACAATAACCAGCAACCAGCGTGGACCACAAACAGGAAGCAAAACAGGAAGCAGTCATCAAAGAGGGACGCGTTTCGGAACATCTCATTGGTTCCTTTATCAACCTGATGACTGTGTGTGTATGGGACTAATTTATACTACCTAGGCGGACCTTAGGGGCGGGGATATGTAAATGGCGCGTTATCACAATATAAAGGTATAGGACAGGGGGAGAAACAGAAACAAAATCCCTATCCAAACAAAAAAATATGATTTCTTACAGAGCAACAACCAATAAGCGACATTTAAAAATAAAAATAAACATAAAATGAAAATGATAATCAATATTTTTACACAGTCTTCAATAATGCTTAGGTCTAGGCATAATATATAAGACTGAAGGGGAGGGAGTAGGGAAAAAAAGGGAGGGGCAAAAGAAGAAAGGGAATAAAGGGGCAAAGAGAAACTATTTTGAAAAATATCTAGGGCAAAAAATATGTATAAATATATTAGCTAGATATATTTAAAAAAATATATAATATCTAAATATACCGAAAAGGTTAAAATTATTTAAAAATATTTACCATATTTAAAATAATATACTAATAGAAAATTATATACTACTAAAAAAATCTTGCACAAATATATTAGGAAAGGAGGAATCTAGAGAATGGCACTAGTTTCAAAGTCCTCGTTCAACCCTCCAGGGGCAAGAACATTTAAAGTAAAAATCCAAAACATTTCTCTATGACAGAATTTTCTGAAACGTTCGGCTGAGGGGAGGTTCTTTGGCATTGTCTCAATGACCCAGACCCTTAAACCATCTGTAGATTTTTGATGATACTTGAGGAAATGCCTAGGAACACTGTGATTATCTAATCCACCGGAGATGAAACGGCGATGCTCGCCGAAACGCTTGCGAAGTGGCCTAATGGTTCTCCCTACATAAAACAGGCCGCAAGGACATGTTAGACAGTATACCACATGGTCAGTGGAGCATGTGTGAAAACCCTTGATAGGGTATGTTTTTCCTTTTACAACAAAGTCCTTCTGGCCATGTCTTACAAACTGGCAGGTTTTGCATAATGGTTTGCGGCATTGGTACATACCCATGGGCGTCCGCAGCAGGGGGCAAGGGGGGTCAAGTGCCCCCCCCTGGAATCCCCAAGGTGTCTGTCGTAGCCGCCGCCATGCTGCATTTTTTTCACTTTTTTCCACCCCTGTTCTTTCTGGCCCCCACTGGTGCTCTCCACTCCCCCCTGCTCTTTGTACCCCCCCAGTACTCTCCAGCCCCAGTGCTCTCCACCCCAGTTTTTCTGCTCCCCCAGTGCTCTTCACTGCACCACACTCTCCTGCCCCCCCCTGCTCTCCAGCTCTCCCCATCCTTCTCTAGCCACCATCCCAGTGCTCTCTCCCGTTCCCCCCCAGTGCTCTCCTCCCTGTCCCCCCCCCAGTGCTCTCGCCCCTGTTCCCCCCACAGTGCTCTCCACTCCCCCCAGTCCTCTCCCCTCCGTGCTCTCCCACCGTTCTCCTCCCCAGTGCTCTCCCCCCAGTGCTCTCCCCCTGTTCTTCCCCCACCCCAGTGCTCTCCACTCCCTCCAGTTCTCTCCCCCCCAGTGCTCTCTCCCCCTGTTCTCCCCCCCCAGTGCTATCCCCCCTGTTCTTTTTCCCCCCTGTGCTCTCCACTCCCCCCAGTGCTCTCCCGCCGTTCTCCCCCCCAGTGCTCTCCACTCCCTCCAGTGCTCCCCCCGTGCTCTCCCCATCACTCTCCAGCCCCCACCCCAGTGCTCTCCAGCCCCCCATTCTCCCCACCCCTGTCCTTTCTGCCCCCTGGTGCTCTCCAGCCCCCCCCAGTGCTCTCTACCCTCCGTGCTCTCCACCCCTGCATTTTGACCCCACCCATGTGCTCTCCAACCCTACCAGTGCTCTCCACCCCCATAGTGCTCTCCAGTCCCCCGTGCTTTCCACCCCTGTTCTTTCTGGCCCCCACTGGTGCTCTCCACTCCCCCCTGCTCTTTATACCCCCCAGTACTCTCCAGCCCCGTGCGCTCCACCCCTGTTTTTCTGCCCCCCCCCACTGCTCTTCACCACCCCACACTCTTAGCCCCCCCCCAGTGCTCTCAGCCTACCGTGCTCTCTACCCCTGTTCTTATTGGCCCCCCAGTGCTCTCAAGTTCCCCCCCCAGCGCACTTTGCTCCCCACCCCTGTGATCTCCACTCCCCCTCGCTCTTTTCCCCCACCCATGTGTTCTCCAACCCCTACAGTACTCTCTACTCTCTAGTACGCTCCCCCTTCTCTCCAACTCCCACCCAGTGCTCTCCACTTCCACAGGACCAGAGGACAGGCTGACTGGGGCCGGAAAATGAGGATGGCTGAAGGTGCAGGTGGCCAGGGACCACTCCATATCACAGCAGACAGATCCTCTGGAAGGAGCACCGTCCCCATCCAAAACAAGAACAGACCCTGCCTGCTGCTGCCCATCATGGATATCCTGCTGGCATGCAAAGTACCGTACCAAGCATCAATAACACACTTTCCCACAGACAGGGACTGCAGACTGGGACATGGGGCACAGGAGGGGCTGCAATGATGGGCACAGTAAAGCTGCATTTGGTGGGCACAGTGAGGCTGCATTTGGTGGCACAGTGAGGCTGCATTTGGTGGGCACAGTGAGGCTGCTTTGGTGGGCACAGTGAGGCTGCATTTGATGGGAACAGTGAGGCTGCATTGAGCTCTTGCATCAAGTCTGCAGTCTCTGTCCATCTCCTGTAGCATGTCTGCAGTCTCTGAGGGAGTCTGGAGAGGAGTCAAGAGTGGGAGCACCGCCGGGATGGGGGTCATGGGAAAAGTCAGACTTGTGTGGACTGTGGACAGGAGACTATAGGATAAAACCAAAGCCACCAAGCTGGAGCCGACTGACTGCACAGTGCACCTGAGAGGAGGACAGGGAAAGCACCACCAGGCCAGTCGGGGGGGGGGGGTTACTGATGTAAGGGGGGAGTGAATACGATAATGTAAGGGGCACTGATATAAAGGGTTTCCTCCTTATATTAGTAACCCTCCCCCCTTACCTTCGAGTATTCTTTCTGCAGAAGGTGGTCCCCCCCACGTTCTGAGTTCCTTGGGTCCCCCTTGATGACTTACCACTATTAACTGGTAAAATGTATGGTTTTCCCTTTCATGAACAAGAAAATAATGACGTTATGCTGTTGGGCTGGTATAATAATGCTCTGAGGCTGCTATGAAATTTTTTCCAGGGCTGGTTTTTGAAAGCATGGGCGTCCGCAAGGTTACTCAGGTGGCTGCGTACCATGCCTAGAGAATGTACTTCTTTTTACATTGCAATACATCTGTTTTTGCCATATTTTTATCTTGATGAAAACAGCCTATACAGTGACAGTATGAGATCAAAATATGGCCACAACAGATGTATTGCAATGTAAAAAGATGTAATTCTCTAGGCTATATGGGCATGGAACACAGCAACCAGAGTAACTTCCAATACAAAGTGAAGATGAATTATCTATTATACACATATGTATTACCAGTGAAAAGATTTTCATGAGATTGTCGAAAAGGGACGGAGCATGAGCGGCCTTAAAATGATGCCCCCCCTTAGAAAAAGTTCTGCGGACGCCCTTGTACATACCCGAGATAGCTAGAAAAGTGGGAATAGAGCTACCAGGGGGAGGAGGTTTCTCTTTAAGTTTACTTGGTGCCACTTTGCTCTTAATATTAGGTGCTTTTCTGTACGCAAACTTTGGCCTATTGGGAACAACAGGAAGGAGATGGTAAATATTTTTAAATAATTTTAACCTTTTCTGTATATTTAGATATTATATATTTTTTTAAATATATCTAGCTAATATATTTATACATATTTTTTGCCCTAGATATTTTTCAAAATAGTTTCTCTTTGCCCCTTTATTCCCTTTCTTCTTTTGCCCCTCCCTTTTTTATTTTTATTTATTTTTTATTTTTTTCCCTACTCCCTCCCCTTCAGTCTTATATATTATGCCTAGACCTAAGCATTATTGAAGACTGTGTAAAAATATTGATTATCATTTTCATTTTATGTTTATTTTTATTTTTAAATGTCGCTTATTGGTTGTTGCTCTGTAAGAAATCATATTTTTTTGTTTGGATAGGGATTTTGTTTCTGTTTCTCCCCCTGTCCTATACCTTTATATTGTGATAACGCGCCATTTACATATCCCCGCCCCTAAGGTCCACCCAGGTAGTATAAATTAGTCCCATACACACACAGTCATCAGGTTGATAAAGGAACCAATGAGATGTTCCGAAACGCGTCCCTCTTTGATGACTGCTTCCTGTTTTGCTTCCTGTTTGTGGTCCACGCTGGTTGCTGGTTATTGTCTCCTGCCGCTGACGTCACTTGCAGGATCCTCGTGTTTTGAGACTGTGATTGCGGACTGGCCTGTCAGTTCTCTTGGAGCTCCCTGCTGTTTTTCCTGTTGGCATCCCCTGGACCTCCCTGCTACTGGACACACACAGCCTAAAGAACTGGTATATGCCAGTGACCACTGCATTCATGCCGGACCACCTACATGGATATTAATGATATGCTCTGCCAGTCTACATATCTTGTAAGTGTTTTTAACCCTTTTTGGGGAAATTAAACAGCTTTTAATTTTACACTTAGAGGCACCTTTTCTTTGTTTTTCTGTTACGTATTAGAAGGAACTGTAGTACCAATGAAGATTTTCAGCGAGAATCTGATGCACTTACCACCAGATTACTATGGGATAGACCAAATCAGCCCTAAAAAAAGGTATTTAATCATGTTAAAAATACCCCCAGACGAGATCTTATCTTTAAGACTAAAAAGAAAAATAAGGAAGTTGAGACTAGAATTATCATGAGGTTTTCTAATGAATACAATCCAATAAGAAAAATAATTTTAAAACATTGGTACATTCTAACGGAGGACCCTATCCTGGGAGGACTTGTGACTTTAAAACCACAGATAATGTGAGTGAATACAAGGGAAATTCATGAAAGGACCCATCTAAAACTTGGGGTACCTACCCCTGTGGATCCTGCTCACAATGTGTGGTTGTAGATAGGATGACCTCACTGACCCTGCCTAATGGGGAGACATTCCGCCTGAAACATTTCACAAACTGCAAAACGTAAGGCATCGTCTACCTCATGCAGTGCCAGTGTGGTGCTTTTTATGTGGGCAAAACCTGGCAAGAACTTGTCAGGTGAGTGGAGAAACATATGCATAGCATGCGTATAGGTAACCTCTATTTACCACTGGGAAGACACATTGCCAGACAACATAATTACAGATTACCTAAAATGAATTTCACTGTTCTGCATAGGTTACATATACCCATTAGAGGGGGTGATTGGAAAAAGGTTCTGCTCCAGCTCGAAATGTGCAAATCAGATACCTAAAAGCCACAAACCCCCCAGGCTTAAACGAAGTTGAAAGCTTTAGACCTTTTCTGGACAGCTTTAGTTCAGGCAAGACAGATTAAAATAATAATCATTCTTGATTTCTCTCCCTTTTTTGATAATTAAGATGTATGGTTGATTGAGGGAATAGTTATTTTCACTCTCTGGATCCAGGCACACTTAGTAGCTAGTATTGGCTTAGAAACTTGGGCTTGATATTCTCATGATCACTTATGGTGGGATTGCCCTATTATTAAAAAGTATTGGGAAAAGATCCTTAGATATACTGCTACATGGAGTAAAAGAGTGTACTGAACAATATAACGATTAATTAGTGCCCCGCCTCTTAAATGCAGCAAAGAGACTCATTCCTAAAAAATGGAGAGTGGCGGAGAGTCCAACTGTCTGGGAGTGGATAGATGCAGTAGAGGAAACATAAAATGGAATGTTTAAAGTTCAATCTGAAAGAAAGAAATAAGGGGACAAGGGGAAAGTGGGAGTGTTCGAGGGAATTAAAAAAAAACCTGGTATTATGTGGAAGTCCTGAGGTCCCAGGAAATGGATAAGTAGAGAATTAATAGCCCAAGAAAGCTGAAGGTCGCGCAGAGGTGGGGGTGGGTATATGGGAAGGGAGGGAGGGGGGAGTGGGTTTACTGGGGGGGGGGGGTGTAAGCTTTGTGAAAATGATGAGAATGTGTTCATTTTTTGGTATTTAAGGAGAGGGGGGAAAAAAACAACTTCTATAATAATAAATCCCCCCCCCCCCCACGGGGAAGGATAAATAAGTAATCTAAGAGACTTGCAAAGGCCACGATGATGTGGAGTTGAGAAGAGGCACGAGGGACCTAGGTCTCTGGAATAAAAACGCTGATGTGGCAAAAAAAAAAAGATATTCTCATGATGTTTTCTGATGTTGGCTATTACTTTTTCTTCTGTATCATTACTGGGGGTACCTCTCTGAACTTTTTGACCCTAGGGCAGAATATGAGACGTACACTTTTAGGGGTTTGCTATGAATATTTATAGTGATTTATTACTTTAGTTTTTTTTCCTCTTTATAAAATAGGCATTTTTGGATCAAGATACCTATAGGAGGAAATTACGTTTATTAGGATCCCAAAAAGGTGGTGTACAACAGATGGCATTCTTCATGTTGCAAGGAATGTTTTTTTCCCAATTTTCCCTTTGGTCCCTCTTTTGATTTTTTCTGGGAACTTGCACCATTTTTGTGCCTAATTCATCCCTACCCGACACAGGGGGGAAGTCATGTTGTCACAGACGTGGCTGCTCCCTTTTTTGCATTTTTTTGCATACCCAGGGGTACTCTGTGTCTGTGGTTTTAGTTCCATTTGACCGCATCTACTGGTTCCATTAGGTTGATAGGATGGGTCAGGTGGTCATGCTGCAAGGGCTTTGCAGCTTTAGGGGCCCGGTGATGAGGCGCTGTGCACTGCTATCCATCATGGCGACCGTCCTGTTACTCTGGATGTTTACATCCGGGGAACAGGAAATGACCTGGCACGGCATCCCAGTAAAGGTTTCTTGGCCAGATGTGCAAAGTCTGGTGTCATGTGACAGCTACATTTCTATGGTTGGATGTCTAACGTCAGGTGTCATGTGATGGCTGCGTCCATCCAGCCGGACGTGTGGCATCACTCAGGTGATACAGCGCATCAATGCTTGCACCCCAGTCCAATTAAAGGGACGCCAGGAACGGTTATTGACACCATTCCTCTCATCTGCGTTTCAGCGGAGGAGTAAAGGCAACTATCCAGCGGCCCTTTAGATGGTCTCAATTGATTTTGAGGAGATTTTTGATGCCCTTTTTACCTAACAGCAAGTTTGGTCTTTGCACTTTTTTTTTGCAATCTGCTGCTGCTGGTAAATAGAGATAGGAGGGTTTGTCTCACGCTCACTAATTATGTCTTTATACAGCTGCTGGGATTTGTCTTGTGAGGGTAATTTTTTGGGATTCACTTATATCCAGCCGTCCTGTTGAGGATGAGAGGCAGATCTGGTGGATTGTAGATTTTGGACCAAGTTTCCTTGCCACTATATGTGGAATGCACCTGTTATTTTGTTTTGAAATTGTAAAATGTAAGTCATTATGTAGATATAATAACATATATATTATATCTATTTGTATGGAACATGATATTTACATGCATTTTCTAACATTGCAATTTTTAATCTTCTATAGATAGTGATACAATCCCTGATGAAGATTTATTGAATATTAAACATTGAAACACGTTGGATTACCGCTACTTGGCACCACCTGTCTCTACAAGTGGTTGTTATATTATGTAGTAGGCAGTATCACTCTCATTTTCTTCAAATGTGCAATGTTTTTTAATATTTGTACAGCCTTAACTTGTCTAAATTGGATGAATGAACTTTTTCTATTAATGTAAACAATAAATAAATTGTATTGTTAATTCTAATCTTTTTCATTGCCCTAAAAATCCCAGATTAGAGGTTTCTATATCTTTTTTCAAATGTTATATGGAACGATGGCAATTACATTTCCAGTCACATGAGTCAATGAAACTTCTTGACTAGTAACTTGACCATAAACTCACTGTAGGGCCTCAGCCACTTGATCATCGTCCCCTTAATAATTTTTACTCTTCTGACTAGGTCATGATCTTCCACAATGCACTATTGGCAGAATGAGTGCATATATGTTGCATTGTTTGAAGGATCTGGATCAAATCAAGGAGGCTGCCACTGCTTTACATCGAAGAGTCCAAAATTTTGTGGATATGCTTGCCAAATTTTAATTTTCTCTTGCCTGGTCTGAAGTTTCTTGTTCCACTTGTTGGTTCCTGTTTGCCCTTTAAATATTTACCATGTTTTTATGACTTTGAAATGTGACAGTTTAGGGACAGAACTCAGTGTTTTTCTACTCCACTCCTCTAGATGCACCACCGGGTCCTGTTTTCAGAGTTTTCCTCAGTGTAAAAATGACTGTGCGAATTACTAACAGTGAAAATGACAACATCACATATGCCAAATTCAACAAATATAGAAAACATGACCTGGGTTTGCATCTTGAGAAGAAGAGTTGTGAAACACTACCATAACTAATGTAAATTGGAATGTTTCTGTGTTTTGAAGAATAGCAAAGCCCAAATTTGAAGATGCCCACAAATTGTTCCTTAACATTCTTATTTCCCTTATGATCCCATGCCTAAAATGTGTGTATTTCCATACATCTATTAAGCCCGGAACACACAGTGTGTCAACATGTGCTATCTCCCATCACTGGGTATCCAATGGACACGTTTTGGGGGTGCAACCCCTTCCTCATAACTACGGTAGGTCAGAAGAAGGGGCTGCACCCCCGAAACACGTCCATTGATACCCTGTGATGGGAGATATCACATGTTGACACACTGTGTGTTTTGTGGGTTTAGAAAATAACATGTTTGGAACTACACACATTTTTGACAGGGGATCATAAGGGACATTTAATAGTTCTGCCTCTACGTGTCTGTGGCTTCAAATTTTGGCTTTTAGAGGGACGAGATCACCCCATCTAAGGAAGACAACAGCCACAGAGTCTTGGGATACTAATGTCTCATTCGGCCTTAACTTTACCAAACTTGAATTTTGGAAGTTCCTGAGTTGGGGATGTGTATCTAATGTTGTCTAACATGCCTGTTTAGCCACGAAAAATTTGAAATAATGCAAAACATACATGTTATACACCAAGATGTTGGTTTGTTTTTTGTACCAAATGTGAATGTGCTTTGAGTTAAATGTTGTTTACTAAACAATTTGTGGCTTATTATTTCAATGCTCAATACCAGTGTATTTGTTAAGTTGTTGTAGTTACAGTGACAATGTTCACTTAAATGTGGCCAACTCTGGCAAATTTTATGCCTCCAAAAAAATTAAAGGAGTTGAAAAGGCATAATGTTTTTGAACTTCATGCATTAGATCCATTAATAACCAAAACATTGTGTGTGTGTGTAGCAGACTCACAGCACACCATAATAGTTAGCTGAAGAAGATCTTGTCACCTCACGTAGCAAATAAGGAACGTTTGCACTATTGTAGCAAGTGTCCAAAATAAAGGCCATTTGTGAAAATATTAGACAGATAAGAACACAGGCAACTTTAGTTTAGGATTAAAAAAAAAATATTCCTGATCTGCTAAAATTTGCTGACAAGCCATTGCCCCTCTACCCACAAAATAATCCAGGTATTTTTGCTGTAGATCTCTGGCATTTTGGGAGGGCAATCCAGCACAGGCATTTTCTAGAGTCATCATCATGCCCACAGATGGCCCAGCTGTAGCATCTTCAGCTTGGCCTGCCACTGCAGGGTCCGCATCAGTTGGCACTGAGGCAAGGTAGCTGCTAGCATTCCTCCTTAAAAAATTATGGAGTATACAGCAGCACAGTACCACATGGTTTATTTTGTACAGTGCCAGGTTAATTAGTGTTAAAAACAGCCTGAACCGACTGGAGAGGATGCCAAAGGCATTTTTGACCACCCTTATGGCACGAGAGAGCTTGTAATTAAATATTCTCTGCTCTGGGGTGAGGTTCCTCATTAGAAAGGGCTTCAGAAGATGTTCTCCCAGAGCTAAGGCCTCATCTGAATAAAAACAAAATTGAGGCCCTCAACATTCTCAGCAGGTGGCAAGTTTAAGGTGCCATTCTGGAGCCACTTGTAGAACTCTGTCTGCATAATCAGAATTGTGGCTATTCTTCCCAACATCAAGATACACAAACTCATATGTGGCAGACACTACAGCTAGCAGCACTATGCTACAAAAGCCCTTATAATTGAAATAATATGAGCCCAAGTTGGGTGATGGGACAATCCAGACATGTTTTCCATCCATAGCACCACCATAGTTGGGAAAATCCCACTGATGATGGAACTGGGCTGCAACGTCCTGCCATTGCTGTGGGTTGGAAGAAAAGTGTGGATTAAAAAAAAGAAATTACTACTTCAGCACATTACATTGCAAGCAGAATTGACACAAACATTCTTGGCCAACATAAGGATAAAACTTAAATGAGTATTTAATGACCAAAGTGTGAGGTCAACTTATCTGATTCCTCACCCTCTCTGGTGGCCCATTATAAATATTTTATGGTGGGGTGGAGGTAATGGGTAGATGTTTTGGTAACCTTCTCCACTTCCATGAGAGCTGTTTGAAGAAATAATGTGTGATATTTTGGCCATCCCCTCCTTACTTACACTATTGGCAGCCCAGTGGACAGGTAAGAAGTGTTATAATCTAAAAAATATGGATGCACATTGTCCAAATTGCAGCATATTTGGACATTCTGAAATAAACTATCAATATAATATGAGACAAAAACTTTCTATGTTACAATTTGTAGGTGATCAGGCAGGCCCTTGCTTGGTGAATTAAGTCAGAAATGTGAACACAAAAGAGGGATAGTGTGTATGGGTTTTGCAAAGTCAGCAGATAGAGTATTTGTATCTGTTGACTTAGCATTTTGTGATGGCCTCTTGCACTCTGCCTGAATTTGAGGACAAGAAGAACATTTGGACACATTTTAGGTTTTGTTTAGGGTAAAAATGGAGCTGACAAAAAACAATGTTAAGTTACTAGGCTAGGTGTGTATAGGCCCAGGATAGCATGCTGGGGAGGTTAGTGAAGGAAAATATGTATGTAGGCCAAAAAAGGAGCAGGAAAAGTTTACAGCACGCATGAGGACAAAGAGGACATTCATAGCATATTCCAATATTGATAATTATGGAATCAACAAATTAATACAAAGCATTGGCAAAAATTAATACATAAAATGTGAACTTAAAGGTAAAAACGTACCCGAATATAGTCCTTCTGCAGGACTTGAATAATGGCTGAGCAGGTGTCTGGAATAACGAATCCCAGAGCCTGGGGGAGATCCCAGTGGGTTCACCAATGCCAAGAGTTGGTGAAAGCAGGGGTCCGTCATCCGAAGTTCAGAAATTCATGTGGATTATTCTCCTGAAGCTCCCGCAGCAAAGGGATATGACATAATTGGTCACGATTAAGCAACCAATTTTTGATCCAAGAACTCCTCCTCCTCCTGTTAATGGACTGGACTTGGGTCAAAGCAATAACTCCAAGCCCAATAATAGCATGTTCTCTCCTCCGCTTCCGCAACATGGCTGGTTGACGAACGGCCATTCAGAAACAAATTAAAAAGCATGAATTGAAAAGCACGAACTGAAAAGCGCAAATCAACACTCAGCAAACTTCTACTAACGCAATTAGCAGAAGGAGCCCAAAGGGTGTCGCCTGACAATTGAACTTCCTCTTTATAGTCTCGTAGTACGTCTAGTACGTCACTACTTTCATGTTTGTTGGGCGACAATTGTATGCCGTTAGTATGGAAGACAAGTTCCCGGCACACAGTCTTCGGACATAAGTCTGATGCTCTGTTGGCCAACAGTCCGATCGTGTGTACAAGGCTTAAGAAATCTTTTCCTATGTCTTTTAGTGATAGTGTGATAGCATTCTGCCATTAAACATTTTATCTTGCCTCTTTAGAAACAAACTCTCTATGTATTCAAATCCAACAATTGGCTATTGTAACCTACTTACATTATATATATATATATATATATATATATATATATATATATAATGTATAATATTTTTAATGTTAAAACAGTAATCTGAATGAAATATACTAAGTAAAAAAACATAAAGACAGGGTCTGCCACTGAGGTTGACTAGAATAATATTACACTTTTAAACTCTTGTTTGTTCTGTTCCACCTAAGTGAGTTGATTACTTCTTGAAAGTTCCACATATCTGGGTTATCATCTGGAATTGCCACAGTTTGAAAAAGATGAAACATTTGAGTCAGGATATTTATTTTCACACACACAATACTATTGAACCATGAAATTGTATATTTCTTCCATGCTACAGATTCTATCTTTAACGAAAATAGAAAAGTATGTAATTACCAGCATAGAAACTTAGAAAATAATAAGTACTGTAGATTTTCAAACATCATTTAAAATAAGCAAAGTAATAACACTAGCATTATCTGCCAACCTCTATGAATCCAGAGTTAGAAGTATACAGTAACTATCCAGTCACTGAAGAGTTAAAGGATAAGTTCACCTTCTGATGAAAAAAAAAAAAAAAGGTAAACTAAACCCAGATATCCAGGCCATCCCTCCAGATCCTGCAGCATATAGTGGTCATGATGCCCCATGTCACCAGTGTGGCAGTCCGCAGTGCTCATTGTTCAGTGCATCTACATGACCATGCTAACCAATGAAAAACGCATCCAAGGTGTCCCAGAAGAAAGATGTGTTTCTCCTTGGTCAGCATGGTCACATGGTCTTGCTGACCATTGAGCACTTGCCATTGCAAGCATTAATGATGGATACTTACTTTGAGGCTGTGTATTTCAGAGTATAGTATTTGGACCACTACACTGGCAGCAGAGGGCATCATAGCCACTATGGCGTGGAAAGGATATTTTTTCCTAAAAAGGTGAACTTACTTTTTAAAAGGATAACTGTGCTTATAGAGAAAGTACAGTTATCTTTTTTGGTTCATAGGCCACAGGAATCTTTAGACTCAAAATTCTGTGTCCCCTGGCTGCACATACACAGTGATCGTGTGTAGGCAAGTCTGTTTCAGCGGAACTCCGTCAGAAAAAACACCAGAGTTTATTCTGATGGAAAAACCGGTCGTGTGCACGCGGCATAACAGTCAGAGGCAGCAGTGCTTTAGATCTCACAATAATATATATATAATAATAATATATAATAATAATATATACTGCTATAAGGTTGTAGGCACAGGAGTGCATTGCCTATTCTCAGGACAAAATCAGGAAAAATATACATTTTTACAGGGTACCACGTAGGCACAATTGAAACTTTATTTCCTTGTAACATAGCAGATAGTCCAATCCACTTCAAACCCAGTGCATAGGCTCAGGAAGGTTGTTATATATATGAAGGAATATTTTATAATGGTCTTGGGGTGTTTTCTCTTTTAATACATGTAGAAAGACTATTCCTTAAAGGGGTTGTATGGGTTCTTTTTTTTTTTTTTTAAATACCAAACATGTTATACTTACCTCCGCTGTGCAGTTAATTTTGCACAGAGTGGCCCCGATCCTTTTGTTCTGGGGTCCCTCGGTGGCTGTCTCGGCTCCTCCCCACAATAGCTAACCCCCCCTGGGAAGCTCTATCCTGAGAGGCTTAGCTTGCAGGCACGGTCCCTGTCATACACGCTGCGTCCATAGACACAGAGTGTATGACCCGGTCCCACCCCCCGGCAGCCCCGTCTTTGGATGTGATTGACTTTCCGGCAGACTAGGTCCGACGCACTTTTGGCGGAGGTCCAACGGACTTTCCAAATTACCGGACTTGCCCACACACGGACTAATGTCTGTTAATTTTGAACGTGACTCCAGGTATGACGGGACTAGAGAAGGAAGTTAATCTTGCCACTTTCATCGGCGAGATTGACACCTTGCGAGCCCTGTCGCCTGGTATGGATTTTAAGGTGAGCCCCCTATGCTGAAAAAACGGCGTGGGGGTCCCCCCAATGTCTATACCAGACCCTTATCCGAGCATGCAGCCTGGCCGGTCAGGAAAGGGGGTGAGGGTGAGCGAGCGCCCCCCCTCCTGAACCGTACTAGGCCGCATGCCCTCAACATGGGGGTGGGTGCTTTGGGGAAGGGGGACGCCCTGCGGCCCCCCACCCCAAAGCACCTTGTCCCCATGTTGATGAAGATAAGGGCCTCTTACCCCTACCCATTCACCTGGGGGAAAAAGTGTCAATAAAAAAACACATTACACAGGTTTTTAAAGTAGTTTATTAGGCAAGAAGACCCCCGGAGCTGCCTAAATAAACTACTTTAAAAACCTGTGTGGTGTGTTTTTTTTAATTTACACTTTTTCCCCGCAGGTGAATGGGTAGGGGTACAATGTACCCCATTCTCATCCACATAAGGTGGGGGGCCGGGATCTGGAGGCCCCCTTAATAAAGGGGCTCCTGGGTTCTGATAAGCCCCCCACCCGCAGACCCCGACAACCAACGGCCAGGGTTGTAGTGAAGAGGCCCTTGTCCTCATCAACATGGGGACAAGGTGCTTTGGGGTGGGGGGGCGCAGGGCACCCCGCTTCCCCAAAGCACCCACCCCCCATGTTGAGTGCATGCGTCCTGATATGGTTCAAGAGGGGGGGCTGCTCGCTCATCTCCACCCCCTTTCCTGACTGGCCGCGCTGAGTGCTCGGATACGGGTCTGGTATGGATTTTGGGGCGTAGGGGTTCCCTTTACAATCCATACCAGACCTAAGGGCCTGGTGTACAGTACCCTGTATCCGGGAACCAGCACAATAGGATCGTGCTGGAAACATTCTCGTGGGCAGGTGCTGTAGTTGTCGTTGCATCATAGTTGGTCCGTCAGACCAGCATACAGACGAGCGGACTTCCCGTCAGGAACTGGGTCCGGTGGACTTTCGGCAGAAAGATTTAAAACATGTTTTATTTCTAGGTCCACCAGACTGTGGGGTAGAAAAAGTACGCTGGAGCCCACACACTATCAAATTGTCTGACGGACTCTGGTCCGCCGGACCAAGTCTGCCGTAAAGTCCGATTGTGTGTACACGGCATAAGAGGTAAAACTGGAGGAACAACGAAACCTCCATTGATCTAGTGCTACAGTCAGTTACCGGGTTCAGAGAATATAAAGGAACTTTTGCTTGTGGGAAGTCACTTTGACCTATTGTGAGACAGGATCAGTGTGGGAAATGCATCTCTTTAAAGACAGTTAGCCAAGGAAAACCAGGGTCATAATGCTTCTTTAGTATTTTTATAACTAATTCTCAAACTGTATGTGCAATAAAGCTTCAGAAAAGGCATCTAATGGACTGGGATGTCTTAATTCAAGATTTAAAGAAAGTGTATGTAATTCTTTTGGGAAGGGTGCATTTTTTCCCAGTCAGTGTTCCCACTTGAATTTACAAGGAGTGGAGGAACTGCCAAAGAGATACCCAGAGAATAGTCCCATACTCCCAAATGTGTACTATTGATATCCCATTCAGTTCTGTAAAAGTTTTCATAAAACATGACCAACAGTGGTAGTTAAAAACAGATTTAGGGGGGGACCCATGTGTGTGAGCGATGAAGATGACTTCCACTCACCTACTTCCCACTGCTCCAGACCGTCTCAGGCTCCTGGCAGTTATGTACTGCTCTAAAAAGAACCAACACAGCCTGCAGTCCAAAGCCTCTCAAGCCACAGGGAAGGGCAAGATGGTGCCGGAATGACTCCACACAGCTTCCCCAGCTGACAGCCTTCAACTCCCCATGGACTTGGTAAGTGCTCTGACCACAGACTCTGACACTTTGCTGGCTAAATTCCACTCCATTGTGCGGGATGAGATTACTGTGGCCTCCTGAAAACTGTCCTCTGATGTTGTGAGGGGTCTTAAAGAAATAGGCCACCGCACAAACCAATTAGAGCAGCGTATGGATCTGGCAACCACTCTCCTAGAGGGTAATGAAGAAGTGGATAAAATGTCTGCTGAATTAGAGACCATGCAGGACAAATTAGAAGATGCTGAAAATAGGGCCCGCAGGGAGAATCTGCGCATCCGTGGAGTCCCTGGCCTACGGGGCACACCGACTGCCTTTTTCCAAGAACTGACACCCGAGATACCTCCAGAGAGGTTGGAATTTGAACGTATCCACAGATCTCTCTCCCCCAAGCCATCAGAGGGTCCTCTGAGGGATATATTTATCAAATTCCATTATTATCGCACTAAAGAGAGACTCCTTCAGGCTGCAAGGGAACACTAAGATCTTTCCTTCCAAGGCAACCCCCTCTAGCTACTTGCAGACCTCTCCTCAGTTACTTTTTCCAGATGCCGGGGATTGAAACCCTATCTTCAGGTCCTGCAAACTCAAGGGATTAAATATAGATGGAGTTCCCCTTTAAACTCTCATTCACTTATCAAGGTCACCAGTTTCATGCTTCTTCTCCAACTAATCTGAGGTACCAGTTCCAAGAACTGCAAATTGACCTACCTCCTTCCAGAGGTGGGGCTCCATCTTCATCCTATCAACCCAGATCTTCCCAGCCTCCTGGACAGATATCAACATCTTCTCAACAATCCCAACCTGGCTCTCAAGCCCTGCGGAACCTACAAGCCCACGCTTTAAGACCATCCCTACAGGTTAATGAAAATAGCTAGAACCCTGACCACACCATGGGGCTGCAATTGTGTCTTTTATCACCCCCCTATGTTGCATTCGTTGGACATCATCAGACTGCTATCAAGTTAACAATGAAACAAACTGGGTTCAGTAGTGCATGTTTCCTGCTCCTCAGAGCCTCTACTTTGAACAATTATGATTGTCTGCGGGATGGAACCCCACCCTGGGCTGACCTATTTGTGAGATGGTGGCCCCAGGTGGCGGTGACCTGCATATATGCGTATATACCTGCATATATACTGGGTTCTTAGTATAGCATATTATCGCCATCCTTCCTGTTGCGGGTTTGTGTATTTTAGTCGGTGTCCACTTAGCAGGCCGCCTGCTACCATCAGTGCCACAGGGGACAGTTGAACTCTATAGGGAAGGAAAGTAGAATTTCGCTGGTGTTGCTTATTTTCATCTGTTATACATTTTGTGGGTTGTCTCAGCTCTCTTGCAGTTACCTGCGAACTGCAGACTGCTGATTGTGGCCGCCCCATTCCCATAGGGGGATGGCACAGTTTTTGAATGTATAGTAATTTTATTATCCTGTTGGTTAATTAAAAGATTTAATTTGGAAAATTATATTTTTCTCCTTTTTGGGTTATGTGGTTTATTTAGGTTGTCCCACAACTTTCCGGCCGCTCGTTAGCTCTGGGGTGCCCTGAAAGTGAGGGACAGACTGTGACGGCTGAGGGACCTATTTTTGCTTAAAACTGTAAACTCCTTTTTTTATAGTGGAGCTCCTCTTTACTGCCTTGAGTGGTGCGCTAGGCTTTGTGCTCAAAACTCTATAGTTCATCGCTTTTTGTCAAGATGCCGAGTTCTGCCGGTTCTGACAGACCACTGCTCCCCCTGTGAGTTGGCACTTGGCTGAGACGGTAGTCTTGGCCAACATCCGACCTCCTTGTGGGCCCTTTGTCCCACTAAACTAACATTCTCTGAGGAGTTCTTGGCCTTTTTATGTCTTTTGGTATATCTCTCTTCTTTCCCCCTTTCTTTGTTTCTTCTCTTCTCTCCTCTTCTCTATTTTTCCCTACATCCGCACGGTGGGTGCACAGTGGCAGGCTCTGGTTTACCTTCCTAACATCATGACACTGAACTGGTTATCTCTAAATGTTCAGGAAATTAACTCCCCCCGCAGAAAAGGGTGAAGGTTTTTAAATCTCTAAAAAAGTAAAAGGTGGATATTGTGTGCTTACAAGAGACCCATTTTTCATCTTCCTCCTGCCCTAAATATTTCAAGAGCCTATACCCTCAAGTTTTCCAGGCTAACGGTCCATCCAAACAAAGGAACGTGCTCATAGTTCCCTTCAGTTGCAGTAGAGAGATTGCTGATCCAAAAGGTAGATACCTTTTGTTAAAAGGCACCATTCAGTATATTGAGCTTACTTATTATGCTTCAAATATAAACCCGGAGCCTTTCCTGACCCATATCTGCTACATAGTTACATAGTTGCATACTTGCATAGTAGATGAGGTTGAAAAAAGACACAAATCCATCAAGTCCAACCTATGTGTATGATTATATGTCAATATTACATTGTACTGGACTGGTGCTCAGAACTGGACAGCATACTCCAGGTGCGACTGGACCAGAGTCTTATAGAGCGGGAGAATTATTGTTTTATCTCTGGAGTTGATCCCCTTTTTAATGCATGCCAATATTCTGTTTGCTTTGTTAGAAGCAGCTTGGCATTGCATGCTATTGCTGAGCCTATCATCTACTAGGACCATCCTAGATTCCCCCAGAGGTTCTCCCCCTAGTGTATAGATTGCATTCATATTTTTGCCACCCAAATTTATTATTTTAAATGTTTCTACATTGAACCTCATTTGCCATGTAGTTGCCCACCCCATTAATTTGTTCAGATCTTTTTGCAAGGTTTCCACATCCTGCGGAGAAGTTATTGCCCTTCTTAGCTTAGTATTGTCTGCAAATACAGAGATTGAACAGTTTACCCCATCCTCCAGGTCGTTTATGAACAAATTAAATAGGATTGGTCCCAGCACAGAACCCTGGGGGAACCCACTACCCACCCCTGACCATTCTGAGTACTCCCTATTTATCACCACCCTCTGAACTCGCCTTTGTAGCCAGTTTTCAATCCATGTACTCACCCTATGGTCCATGCCAACGGACCTTATTTTGTACAGTAAACGTTTATGGGGAACTGTGTCAAATGCTTTTGCAAAATCTAGATACACCACGTCTATGGGCCTTCCTTTATCTAGATGGCAACTCACCTCATCATAGAAGGCTAATAGATTGGTTTGGCATTCTGATTACTGTTAATGATACTGTTCTCATCACTAAAATCTTGTATATAGTCCCTTATCATCCCCTCCAAGAGTTTACATACTATTGATGTTAGGCTAACTGGTTTGAAATTCACAGGGATGTATTTTGGGCCCTTTTTAAATATTGTTGCTTTTCTCCAATCAGCTGGTACCATTCCAGTCAGTAGACTGTCAGTAAAAATTGGGAACAATGGTCTGGCAATTGCTTGACTGAGTTCCCTAAGTACCCTCAGGTGCAAGCCATCTGGTCCCGGTGATTTATTAATGTTAAGTTTCCCAAGTTTAATTTTAATTCTGTCATGTGTCATGAGTCAGTTTTGGTTACTGAAGCCCCCCCGATTCCTTTGTGAAGACTGAGGAGAATAATAAATGCAATACCTTTGTCATCTCCCCATCCTTTGTAACCAGATGTCCTTCCTCATTCTTTATGGGGCCAATATGGTCTGCCTTTTTTACTATTTACATACTTAAAGAATTTCTTGGGATATTTTTTGCTCTCCTCTGCTATGTCTTTAGCGGAGGAGAGCCGTGTCTTTAAAATCTCAATGCTGATGATGATCCCTCAACCATATATTTTTTGAAGGCCTTCTCCTTTGCTTTTATATGCATTTTTACATTGGAGTTAAGCTATCCATGACTTTTGTTTGCTCTTTTAAATGTATTACCCAATGAGATGCATTGGCTAATGCCCTTATTTAATATGTTCTTAAAGCAAACCCATCTCTCCTCCACGTTCTTGGTTCCTAAGATTTTATCCCAATTTATGCCTTCTAGTAAGGTTCGTAGTTTAGGGCAGTTCTTTTAAAATCCAGTGTCTTTGTATTCCCCTTATGTTTCCTATTTGTGTGATTTATATGCAAGCCAATTGACATGTGATCAATGTTCCCTAAATTGCCTGGTATTTCCACATCCATGATCAGGTCTGTATTGTTGGTAATCAGTAGATATTTCTAGTTGGTGTGTCTACCATCTGACCCATAAAATTGTCCTGCAAGACATTTAGGAACTGGCAAGCCTTAGATGAATGCGTGGTTCCCTCCGCCCTCTGCTCTTTGTTGAAGTCTCATCAGAGAGGAACCCTCCTGCTGGTGGGTGACTCTAATGTGGCGCTGAACCCTGCTATTGATAAGTATCCCTCAGAACACAAAGCTCCTTCCCCTGATGCCAAAATTTTTTCATATTTTTTACAAAGTCATGACCTAGTAGACGTCTGGAGAGAGCTCCATCCCTTGGGTAAAGTCTATACCCATTATTTTCACCCCCACCACTCCACTCTCATTCCAGGATTGACCACATGTTTACCTGCGGAAACATATCCCCTTAGTTATCTCTGCCTCTATTCTAGCTGTGCTCTGGTCGGACCACGACCCTGTTTTGTTTGTCTGCCACTCTCTACTCTGTAGAAAAAAACTTTACAGCATCAAGAGAATATAGTATTTATTGGTCACCACATGCCGATTCTAGAATATGAAAAGACAAAAACCCTTAGGAAGTGGGACAAAAATTGTCACACTGGACATAAGGTATGAAATACAGAGTTGATACATATACAGACATTGCTTTCATCTCTGAAGACCCAATGTTTCTGGCTCAATGCCTTTCTTTAGGGGTTATTAACAAATATCTAAAAAAGTAAAAGCTGCGGGCTGTGGCGGACAAGGCATCAGACATGCACATGATCAACTCAAAGGAGCACAAGCATTTCTCCTGAGCAGAGGGATCTATTGGAACTTCCCCTGTTATTTTTTGGGACCTCTCTTTGGGGATACCCGTGGGTATGTGATGAGTATTTACTCTATAGATTGTACTAGCTCTGATGTCATATATGTAATCAGTATTTGGACCTTCACTGAAATATCGCGCCTGTGAGGGATCTAGCGTTCAGGTCCCATCTGTTCAGTCTCCCTGTTTTTCTTGGAGGGGGCCCCTCTAGGTCTCTCCACCCTTTTATTCTTTATACAAACAATTGATACTATTGACATTTACGCTCTGTTTGTTAATAACCCCTGAAGAAAGGCATTAAGCAAGAAATGTTGGGTCATCAGAGATGAAAGCAATGTCTGTATATGTATCAACTGTGTATTCTAGTGTGACAATTTTTATCATGTTTAGATTTATACAATACATTATATTTTTTTACTTAAGCTTGGCTATAGAGCAGGGTTATCCAGGAAAGCATGTTAGAGCCAAGCCCCAGACTGATCAATACAGTTTGAAGGTATACCAAGTCCACCCTGTCAGACACCTTTTCCGCATCAGTGGAAAGCACTGTGCCCAGTGGATCAATTGAATTGTCCGATAAGAATTGTCCCTAGCTTCCCTTCTGGTAATAAACCCAGACTGGTCTGGGTGTATGATAGATAGTATTACGGGTTTAAGATGGTTCGCTAAAATCTTTGCTAATATTTTTATGTCGGTGTCAAGAAGTGATATTGGTCTGTAGCTGCTAGGGACAGGGTCTTCCCCTTCTTTGTGGAGCACTGTAATATGGGCCAGTAATCCCTCTTTAGGTATAGCGGTACCTGAAGCTAAGGCGTTAAATTAGGCACAGATTTGGCTAGACAATAAGGGGAGGAAGGTACTGTAGTAGGCATTCGTATATCCGTCAGAACCTGGGCTTTTCCCATTTCCAGCTCTGTCTGGGTAATAGGCGTCTCAATGTGTTTGTTAGTTTGGGTAGTAAGCTGGGCATAGTAGTCTCTAAAGGCAACCGCAATCTTAGAGGAGTGAACTGCTGGGGAACCCGTCGCGGTTTGGAGTTTATGTACGTGTCCTGAGGCCGGTTGTCTCTTTAGGGCCCTGGCTAGCCGTCGCCCGCATTTATTCCCATAGTCGTAAAATGTGGCGTAGGTGGGCCTGTATCCGGGCATCAAGCAGGTTGGCAAGCTCCGTTGGCAAGGAATTGGAGTCCTGCTGGCAGCTCTGGAGTCAGACAACGTTTATGTTTGGGTTCTGCAGATTGGATCTTTTTTAAGAGGGTTAAGAGATCCCCCTCACATGCTTTTTTTCAACCTTGCACCCTGGGATATGAACTCCCCCCTGATCACCACCTTATGTCCTTCCCATATGGTGCTTTGACGCCACTACATCATCCAAGATGCTCTCATTCAGTCTTCAGGTTCAGGAACAGGCGTCAGAGGGCAACTGCTGTATAGAGAGGGATACCAAGGTGTGATCTGAGAGTGTGATAGAACCGATCAATGCACTAGATAGGGTATCCAGAGAGAACTGATCCATCAGTAACAGATCTATGCAGGTGTATACGGTATGAGTGGCCGAGTAGTAGCTTGAAATCTTTGTCGGTGGGGTGGAGTACCCTCCAGCAATCGACAAGATGGTGGGAGTGCAAGGAATTTCTGAAGTGTTTGAGGAAAGTGAAAGAGTGGGTGGAACGGCCCCATAGATGTGTCCATCCGGGGGTCTGGGCTGACATTGAAATCTCCCCCCAAGATCAGTTGGCCCTCTCTAAAATTGGGGAGGGAGTCTAAGAAGGAGTCAAAGAAGGAGTCTAGGAAGGTGAGCTGTTGAGTGTTCAGTGCATACACGGTTGCAAAAGTGAATTTACTGCCTAGAATGATGCCTCTAATTAAAACGTATGCCATTGGAGTCAGTAAATTGGTCCACCAGGACAAAGGGGCATTGTTTATGTATGGCTATAGCAACTCTGCTCGACTTAGATCGAGGAGAGTTGCTGAGAAACCATTGATTATACAGGTGGGTGGGAAGGCGGGGGACCAAGTCAGTGTCAAAATGTGTCTCCTGTAATGAAAGAATCTGTTTCCTCAAGCGTTTGGTCTTGAGCCACAACTTACTGCATTCATGTGGTGATCCCAAGCCATGGACATTATACGATACCACTTCCAGGGAAGCCATAAGGTACGGAGCTCATAGAGGTTTCCCAAGTCCCCGTCAAGAGGGAGAAGAGACCTGCAAGTGATTGATCCATGAATCAAAGAGTGCTGAGAAAATAGAAAACAAACATAAAAACCTAGAAAACAAAGAACCATCAAGACATACAATACATTCAAGGGGAACTTTGCCATAAGTGCATCCCAAAGTATTCAACCACTACTAGTCGGGCATCTCCACTCAGCCATCTGGCAAAAAATAGAGTGGAAGTCAGCAAGTAGCGTGGGGTCCCAAATATAGGACATAACTCGTAGGAGTTGACCTATGTGGGGGAACTGGCACAGCACCAGGTGCGAGCCTAGCAGAGAGAAAACTCCAGTTTGGCATTAAGATCACAGCAGCATCAAAGATGTGAAAACCCAAATTACCACAGCAGTAGTAAAAATTTAAATAGAACCCTGGGGAGGGGTCCCTTTAAAAGAAAACAATATCAAGTTAGACATTCAGTTCACATGAGTCCTTCAGGACCTCCTCTGGGGGGGATGTTGGGGAAAGTGTGATACGGCCTGGGGGAGGATCATCTCTAGACCTGCGTATGTTCCATCCCCTGTGAAATGTAGGACGCTAAGTCTGTGGGCATGCAGGGAGTGGGATCTCCAGTCAGGACCTCCAATTTGAAACATAAATGGTGGGTAAGCCCAAGTGTTGCAGGACTTGGTGGCCATCTTTGGTCAATGACAAATTAAAAGGGAAACCCCATCTGTAGACCAGCTTTGCATCTTGAAAGATCAGTGAAAAAGGACAACTTTGTGCCGTCAAAGTCCACATGGTGGACACCTCTGATGCAAAATATTATGCATTCCTTCAAGGATTATTTGTGTAACTTGCAGATGATAGCCCTTGGCTTGTCTGGGCCATCCAAAGGTGGATGGAGGGCTCTATGAGCATGTTTTATTTCTATATAATCAGGTTCTCCATGGCCGAGAATCTGTTTGAAAAGGCCTTGCAGGGAAGGAACTATATCCCTGGGGCCAGTAGCTTCTGGCATGCCTCTAATGTGTATCAATGTCCTGCCTAAAGGCCTTCTCAACTCTGTGGGCAAATATCTCCAAATCAGCTTTAGTGGAGAGGGAGAGAATAAGGGCCTGCAAATCCTTGTCCCCCATGTCATCTCCCACCACTGAGGGAGGTTTTGGGCTGGCTGAGCTGGAGGGTGAGGTGGGGGAGGGAGTGAGGGAGATGGGAGCAGTGGAGAGGGGATAGGAGAGACTGTACATGTGGCCTGGTATTTACCGGTCGGCACCATCTTTGCTGTGGCGCGATGAGGCTCTGAAAAGTACTGGTCCAGGGATCAAGACCAGTTCTGGGAGGACCGTTGAGGCTGGATGGAATGGTTTGGTGCTGAAATCCCCCCAGGAGAGCTGCTGTGGGTGCGATATCTGCAGTGGGTTCACGGAGCTCCTCTACTAAGCGTCCTCACATGGTCATGCTGTGTCCACCCCCCCCCCCATGTGATACAGTTTGTTAATAGTATGAACATAGCAGTTTTATTTTTCTGAGTTATCCCATAACACAATTATTTCCTGTTGATCCTGGTAACCACTATTTTTTCAATGTGAATTCCATTGGCAGAAATACTGTCACTGACGCTGTCCCTGAAAACTGTGCTCATTCTGTAATACCATGTACAGCTTTAGGGCATGAGAAGCCAAATTCCCCCCACCCATACAGTGTTTAATTATAAAGGATTTTCCACAACATTTTCTGGCTTTCCATGCTATTTTTGCTAATATTTTGCCCAGAAGCCACTCAAAGGTCTGCAATTGTTTATCAAAATGCTTTGATGAATTTTGTTATGGATTCACTGAACTCTGGGTTCACCACTAATTTCCAGCTTTGGTAGCAAGTCAAACTGTTCATCTTTAGCGTCAATTACTTATTACCATAGTACACTGGAGGCAGTGGTCATCTTTTATTGATATGTCTTAAAGGATATCTAAACCAAAAAACTTAGATGTAGTGGCTTCATGATATTTCTTATTTAGGCGAAGGACATTTTTATCAAGTACTTTAGCTCAGTGGTAGATGTGTTTGTACCAAGTCCATGTGAGTCAGAACTGTGGTTAAGGGCTTCTCTGGCCCACATTTATTGAAAAAATAAAGTCCTTAAATCAAGTTGTTATCATCACAACAAACAATAAGAATGGTAAGCTACACTGGCTCACTCTTCAGAAACTCTGCTCACTGGCCACTCAGATCATATCCCCAGCTCTCCTGATTCTCTGGGTTCTTGTGGCTCACTCGGCCTACAGTTACAGCATCCAGCTGCATGGGCCCACTCTCTGGCCTCTTAATATCGGATCTCTTGGCACCCCAGGATCTCTCACTCCACTGAGACTCACAGACTCTCTCACTCCCTAAACTCAATTAGTTGCCTCAATTTTATCAGTCTCCCAGACTTGCTCAGCTGTCCTGACGTCCTCAGTCCTGTGGGTAAGGAATCTCTCCACCATGGAGTACTATCTTCTGAGTAGATCACCTCTTGTGTCTCCAGTTGGGAGCACATAACTGTCTTCTGATGGGGGAACACCTCCATTTTGGCTGGAGCCCTGAGCTATGGCCAGACCTTGCTTATAAAGAGTATGCACACCTGCACACTCACACAACCTGCCAGTTTCCAGTAAGACTGAAAAGCCTTCAAGCTCCAGACCTTGATCACAAAACACTGAGAAAAATAGCACACAAGAAACGCAAAGTCCTTGTCAATTCCTCTGAGCTGAACTGAAAGCACAATAAATATTATCCCTCTTCTGTCCACTAATAATCACCCCACTAACCATGTAATGGTGATGAAAAGAGGAAGCCCCTGTACACACGGTCGGAGATTTCCACAACCAAATCCGTCGGATTTTGCCAGTCGGATCTTGTCCGAAACTGTTGCATACACACGGTCGGACAAAGTTGGTGAAAAATCCGATCTTTCAGAATATGATGACGTAATTTAGTTACGATGGGACTACATTCAGGCTAGTAGCCAATAGCTTTGATGTAGGAATTTGATCTGAGCATGCGTGGCACTGGTCCGATCAAAATGCTCTACACATGATCGGAGTATGTCCGATCGGCCCAGTTGGTCGGGAAATATTTCCAACATGTTGGAAAATTGGGTCCGACGGATATTCCCGACGGAATCAGTCCGATGCATACCACACACAGTCGGATTATCCGACGACACGGTCCGATAGGACACATTCCGACGGATTCTCCAACCGTGTGTACAAGGGCGAAGACATGTTTGAAGCACTCACCCTGTTCTGTTTTCTTATCAGCATGTTCCTTGCCATTACATTTCCCTGCAGATCACTTGATTGGCTCCCATTCCTGAATCTTCCTCTGAGTATAGGGGACTGCAGGAGGCTGATACTAATTCAAATTTGGTTACTTGAACTAGCTTAAAAATACATTCACACTTGTGTATTTGTCTGCTCTATGTGTGTTGCTTTGCCATTCATTCACAACCCAATGCCATGGATGCATTAAAAGACCGCAGAAGAAACATGAAACATAGTCACATTCCCCAACCCTCCACCCTTAGGCTGGGTTCACACTGCAGCGGTTATGAGAACCGGATGTGATTCGCACCGCACTGCAGTGCAAATCACATCCGATCTCTGTGCGATGCGAGTTCAGCCATACAGATAGTATGGCTGAATTCGCATTGCACCTGGCCCAAACTCAAACAGGACCCCTTTTTTGGTCCTCAGCAGAATTGGATCGCATGGGTGTTCACACCATGCGATCCGATTCCTGTCCGAGTTTGCAGATCGCACTGCGATATGCGAACTGATCTGGGGGTGTCATTAACGTTTCACTGACACTCCCAGCAGTTCGCATAGGGCAGTGTGAACTGCCGCCGGGAGGTATGCGATGCGGGAAACCTGCAGCGGATTCAATGTACCCCTACCCATTCACCTGTAAAATACAGTAAAAAAAAACACAACACACAAGGGTTAAAATAGTTCATTGCACAGATCCGGGGGTCTTCCATCTTCGGGGGTCTTCCATCTTCGGGGGTCTTCTCGCCGGACGCTATCTTCTTCTAGCTCTTTTGCTAGCGGAGGAGCCCAGCTTTCTTCCTCGCCGCCGCCTCCCTCTTCTTCCAACTTCGTGGGTCTTGTCCCCCTCTTCGGCCGGGCCACCGTGCCTTCTTCTAGCTCTTTTACAGGCGGTGACCCGGTCTTCTGTCGCCGCTGACATCGCTGCTGTCGTCGCCGCCTTCTGTTCTTCTCTTCTTCTCTTCAGATGTTGCCTCGTCGCATCCTCCGCTCACAATGGCACCGACGCAATGCGCGGCGACTTATATAGTGACATCACCGGATGATGTCCCCGCCCATTATGGTGTCACAGTCCCAGCATCCTCTGGGACGTTCAAAAGTACGGCGGATAGTGCGGTCGACTTGGTACGCCGTAGTAGTCCACTGACAAAGTGCCGTGTGTGGGCAAGTAGCCCGTTCGGAAAGTCCGGCGGACAGTCCGGCGGGAAGTCCGGCGGACTAAGTCCGCCGGATATTCGGCTACGTGTGTACGCGCCATTAGTGTGACTGAGAGGCATAGGTATGGCTGCCAATCGAGTTGAATGCCAATTGTGATCTATTCAATCCTGCCCTTATCAGCTTTGGCAGTGTGCTGATGTCTATATCACATTGCTCTTGCAGTATGTGGCTGTGAGATGTTTACTGTTGCATAGTCAAAAATGGGGCCCTAAGGTAAGGGTAGGAATGAGGGTCAGCGCTAGATAATAAGGTGACCAGATTTTTAAAATGAAATCCGGGGACATATTTTTTTTTTTACTAGTAATGGCAGCAATCAGTGACTCATAGTGGGACTGCGATATTGCGGTGGAAACATCGGACACTAATGCCGCGTACACACGACCATTTTTCCCGTTGGAATAAACTCCGAAGATGTTTCCGATGGAATCTGTCTTCCTACACATGATCACATCAAAGTCTGGCTGTCTAGAACGCGGGGACGTACAACACGTATGACGGGACTAGAAAAAGGAAGTTCAATAGCCAGTAGCCAATAGCTGTCGTCTCATACTTTCTTCAGAGCATGCGTCTTTTTTGGTCCGTCCGAACAGCATACAGACGAACAGTTTTCCCGTGGGAATTGGTTCTGTCGGAAATATTTAAAACATGTTATATTTCTAGGTCCATCAGAATTTTTGAAAAACAAAGGCAGATGAGGCCAACACACGATCAGAATATAGTCAGACATCCTGCTCGTGTGTACGTGGCATTAGTGACACTTGACACTTTGTGGGAACCAGTGATACTAATGCAGGGATCAGTGCTAAAAATATGCACTGTCACTGTACTAATGACACTGGCTGGGAAGGGGATAACATTGAGGGCAATCAATGGGTTAAATGTGTGCCTAACAAGTGTTTTCTCACTGTGGGGGAGGTGATTTTACTAAGGGAAGACATGGATCCCTGTACTTGCTTTGCAAACTGCCTTGTTTACATAGGCAGACCACTAGGTGAGTCCGCCAGATCTGCTGATTGGCTCTGATACCCAGAAATGCAGGATCACGTATATAAGTGATCCTGCGCAGCGCGACCGCCCTGTAGCAGTAAATCTGCTATCAGGCGATTGTAAACTGGTTAAGATCATCAGCATTATGATAACTCACAGACAGCAGGCACTCTATCATGGCTCTGGCTGGCTCTGTCACAGTGTGTCACATACCATGGCTGCTGGGTGCTGATTTTGTGAACTTCTAACCAATAAGTGCCTGCTGCCTGTAAGTTCTGATACCATCCATTATGCCAGAGAGACAGACACAGTGCAATGTAGTCTATTCATAGCCACCCCCAAAGCCCACCTGTGTTGAAGCCTTGAAGGCACTGGCAGCCCCACGATTGGATATGCTTCCCCTCTATTCCTGCTGCTGGACATCATCAGCTGAGCTCAGCTGCCTCTCTCTGCCCGTCGCTGCCATCTCTTCCTGCCTCACGGCCTCTCAGGTCTCACTCTCTAGGCCCCGGCTACTACTGGATGGGGATCGGAGGAAAATGACTCTGCCGGGCAAAGCAAGGAGATAAACAGGCATGCGGCTGGCCGGGATTTGAGCCAAGGCAGAAGAACATGTGAGCGGAGCTGAATGGGCATGTGGCGGAAACTGAAGAAATAGTCCATCCACTCTAACACATCATCATCAGAAAGGGACACAGATAATGGAAAAAATACACCCCCCTAAGCTAGTAGGAGTGGGGGGGGGGTATAAGTCAGAATTCGTTTTTTTTATTCTGCACTGACTGTCTATGAAAATTGCCCCAGCTCTTGTTGAAGTCAAATCCGGGGACAAAACCGAGGACAGACTTGGTCCGGGGACAGTGTCCTCAATCCGGGGACTGTCCCCTGAAACCGGGGACATCTGGTCACCCTACTAGATAAGTAAGTGTGACTGTGGGACATAGGCATGACTGCCAATTGGATTGAATGCCAATTGTGATCCACTCAATCACACCCTAATCAGCATTGGAAGTGTACTGATGTCTAAATGACATTGCTTCTGCAGTATGTGTCATTTACTGTTAGATATGGGACAGTAAGGTAATAGACGGAAGTTATATTCATTTTAGGATTACTATGAGTCTGGTTACATCAAGGGAAAAAACACTAGTGAAATGATTTATTATTGGCATTTATCAAAGCATTCATATTCAGCTTTAGGTGTATTGTTTAATTCAGTGATTTAGCTTTACAGTCTGATGGCAAACAAACATAAATGAACATTGCTTTTGCAATAACCACAGGATGCAGTGACCACTATATGCTTACAATGCAGCAAGACAGAACTCATACTGATTTACAAAGCCCACATGAGTACATTCCTAATAAAAGCAATCCATATAGTAGCAATTTATGGATGTTTTTCTCTGTTTATTACACAACAGCAGGATATTAAGTCCTGTCTCGTTTCTGTTACAAGAGCATTACTGTGTTAATCTGTCCTGAACTCTTGAGACCACTAAAATGGAAGAATTTGAAGTGTTGACACTCCTAGAATATCCTCTGTTGCTGTACATTTTGGCTCTGATAAAGAAAAACACAGTCATCTGCTCAGTTTACTGTGCTGACATGTATTTCAGTGCATTTTGTCAACAACTGAATGAATAATATTGAAATAGGCTCTAGTTGTCGACACGATAAGGCATATGTGATTATTTAAACTACCTGTAGCTACATAGTTACATATAGCTGCATATGGTAAGGATGAACAAGGACATCAATCCAGTTCAACCTGTGTGGGTGTGTGTATGCATTTATGTCTCTAACATTTCCCACATCCCTGTATATTGGTCATGCTAAGATGCCTATCTAAAAGTTTTTTGAAATTGTCAACACTTTTTACTAAATTGCAAAAACAAAAGTATTATAACCAAGCAATTAAATATGGCATACTTGTTTTGCTTGCTACTAATTGTTTATATTTTACATTTATTTCAGGATTTACTAGAGAATTATTCGTTTTTTTTTTTTGTCTGTGAAATGTTATATAACTAACAAACTTACAGTGTCAGTCCGATACACTAAATCGGTGAAAAAAGAGAGGTTTCACACTGCCATGCTGCAGTTTGGCTCAGCATGGGTGCAGCACAGTGTACCTGTGCTTTTTGTGAGAGTTGCCAGTGCTTTCCCCTAGACTGCTTTTAGATCCTGCATTTTTGGTGTGTTTTCTGATGGCACACCAAAGATGCAGAATGCATGACTTTTTTTTGGCCAAACCATTGTGTGGTGGTATGATACCGCCCTAAGGTATTTCTATGAATTTATTTCTGGACAAAAAAGAAGTTCATAAGATAGGCGATGTGTATGGCCATAGATATGTCACCATGTGTTAAATATGTCATCAAGAAAAGTGGGTATTTAATTCCTGTCATCTTTGAAAGGGCAATACTCACCTAATTCTGGTTATTGACCAAATATGGCTTTGTGGCCATGTTAGGTCATTGATGTCATCAGCATCCCTGCCCTTTTGTTACGTTTGGCTGTGGGGCTGAGAACTCTATGTCCAGAGCTGATTGAGACAGTGGCCTGCTGTCATGCGACAGCTTTTCACCGGTTTGCACTAACTGAATTTAACCTGAACCTGATAAGACCTGATAAACAATGTTTACTGCAATATTTACCACAGAATCCTCTTTCTTAAAATGCAAGTTGATTTGTTGTGAGAAAAAGGCAAGAAAGGGAAGAGAAGCACCAGGCAATTCCTAGTGCCCCATTATTTTATTAGGATAGACATTTACTGACAAAATGGATTGCACTCACATAGTGCTCAGTGGGTGAAGGCTGACAGTCAGCCATGAGCGCCGTATATCAGCGGGGAACTGAAGCCTAGAGGGACCTTGGGTAGACACCAGCTGGGTTACTCGGCATGAAGGTGATCTGGAGCTGTAAACCTGGGGGCCGCATAGCACTGTGTTTGGCCAATCAGAACGCTTTTCCAAAGCACGGCCATGCCTCCTTCATCAGCTGATTCTCTAATGCTGGTATTGAGTTTAAATAAGGGTTGCAGTTAACCCAGACAGTGCTGCAAAAATGGCTTCAGCTGGATAAGCAATTACGATATGAGAAGCCAAAGGTGGTAAGAGTAAGTATATATCTATATATATATATATATATATATATATATATATATATATATATATATATATATATAAAACATTTAAAATCATGTATAGATTTTGAATTACTGCTCGTGAAAGATAAACATTAGTATGAGATGGAACTGTATACTAGATATATATAATAAAAATCTATACAGAAGGGGGGGCGCATGCACAAGGCTCGACATGGAGGACGCATCCCGTTAGAACTCCCCACTCCTCGCTGCACTCACGGGACTCCATAGAGCATCCAAGCTGATCTGTAACCCCACAATACCAGGGATCATCTCCCGCAACACCAGCGGCCTCACCCGGGATGGTTTTGATGGGCCACTGCTGTAAAAACAAGCCCAAACCGATTAAAGAGGCCCTGGCCCACGCCTCCTCCAAAATGGAAGCAAAGGCCCTTCCTAAGCAGCACGCTACATCTCCGGCCAGATCGGGACATGCTGACAGTGATGAGGATGGTGGCACAGACTATTCTGCAGAGAGCCCTAAAAACCACATCAGACCAAATCAAAAAACAGATTGTCATGAGAGATAAGAGAGCTGGGCCAATGCACAGTGGACCTGGAAACCAGGGTAGATGATATATAGCTTACTAATCAGGAACAAACTCAAGCAGCACTACATGAAGAAAATGCCACATTTCTCTCATGTTTGGAGGATACTGAGAACCGCTCCCGCAGATCCAATCTGAATGTTTGGAATTCAATAGAATTCACAGGCACTCACTCGTCGCCAAGCAGATGGCCCACCGCGGGATATAATCATCAACTGCACTTTTTCCGCACAAAGGAGCAACTGCTCACTACTGCCTGTAACAAGGATCTGGCACCCCCTCACAACCGCTAAACGATGAGCCATGAAACCACAACTTCAAATTCTGATACAGCACCAGATAAAATACACCTGGCATTTTCCCTTAGCCCTGCAGTTCACATTCCAGGGGCAGCAACACTCCAGCACATTGCCAGAAACCTTGCAACACCTCCTGGAATCTCTTCATCTGACACCCCCAGCTCAACAATCCGAGACTTTGCTACCTCGCACCCCGTTTCGCTCTGCTACTCATCCATATACAGCTATGTCAAAGCGGAATCAGCCGGGTCTTTCCTTGATTCGAAAAGGGATCCCATCCTGGTCTGTGCCGTGGTAGGTATTCTCATGGCTGTGGTTTTTTTTTCA
Source organism: Lithobates pipiens (assembly GCF_037356315.1). NCBI lineage: Eukaryota > Metazoa > Chordata > Amphibia > Anura > Ranidae > Lithobates > Lithobates pipiens. The sequence goes on along the minus strand of NW_027507764.1, from coordinate 255,084,900 downwards.
ACCCACTGTCATTTTTTTTTTTTCATGTTGAAATGGTTAACGCTTGATTTTTATATTTTATGTTAAAATATTGATGGTTACAGTTTGCAAGCACACTACTTTCCTTTTCTTTTTTTCACATTAGTGCTTACCATATTGCTTGAATGGTTATTATTGTGATGCTCAAGTTTATAAACGCTAACTCTTTTTTGTGATTTATGACACAATAATATTAAGTGCTCCTCTTCTTCCTCCCCCCACCCTCCCCCCCCACCCTTGTAATTTCCCCCCTCTCTTCTCCTCCCTTCCCCTTCTTCCCTCCCCTCCTCCTCCGCCCCAACCTCTCCTACCCCACCCTCCCCTATCCCAATATCGTTCTTCTTCCATCCCCTACCTCCCTCCTCCCTTCCTTCTCCCGTAATAAGAGGATGACACCACAAGCCTCTCACAGACACAGACCATTTATATTATGTTACTGCGAATGTAAAGATATTGTGTTGAAAAAGTTATCTGAGTTTAAAGTTAATTATAGGTTTTATTTTCCCTGTTTGCAGCGGGGAGCTGTCACTGCTGGTGCACACACTCTCTGACCAGCTGGCTGGCTGGGAAGTCGGTACACTATATGGTCGGACAATTAAGTACAACATACCTGTTACTTCTTTGCCTAACTGTCTGCCCTTCGACACTTTTACCCTGCTCTTTGAACTGTTTCTCCTTTCCTTTTCTTTTTCTCTCTACACCCTCTTTCGCTTTCCACTAGGTGGGTCTAGGTGGGTCGCATGGTTTTTCCTATTATCACTTAATACTATCTCACCCCAAACCTCCAAATGGCCCCCCTAAATATTCTCTCCCTTAATGTTAAGGCACTAAACTCCCTTAATAAAATGGTTAAAGCCTTGCACAGCTTTGCAATCCTTAAAGCCAGCATAGTGGCCCTCCAGGAAACCCACTTCTCAATCCAAGCAACCCCTAAATATCTCAGTTCAAAGTACCCCCAAGTATTTACTGCCTCTGCTGCCACTAAGCAACGTGGCATCTTTATTGCCTTCCATCTAAATTGAAGATCCTGAAGGCCGTTACATTATTCTAGTTTTGGCTATTACAACACATCGAGACCACCATAGTGTCATATTATGCTCTCAATAATAATCCGAATCCCCCTTCTTTACCCACCTCTTGCAAGTAGTACATACCCATTGCAAAGGCATGCGATTTATATGCAGCGATTCTAGTTTAGCAATGCACCCACATCTAGACAAATCCCCATACGCCTCTGAACAATATTCCCCTCTATAAACTTCCATAAATTATTTCAACACTTGAAGAGAATGCAATCCATCTAAGAAAAACTACACTTTCTACTCATATCCACACAAATACTTTTCAAAGATTGACCATATTTTGTGCTAGTAGCTTCCTTACCAATCCTACTCCAATTTTGCATACATCCTATAACATGGTCAGACCACGGTGCAGTAATCACAATGGTCTCCTCTCTGATCCCACAAGCTAGAGATTGCACTTGGTGCATAAATGACGTGCATTTAAACAACCATTCATATTGTTTTGACATACAACTTGCCCATAAAGAATACTTGCAACACAATACCACCCCTGGAATCTCATCCGTCCTCCAATGGAAAGCACGCAAACCAGTGATCCGAGGGACCTGTATCTCTGTATCCCCCTACCTCAAAAGAGACAAAAAACTCAAAATACAACAATTAGAGGCAGACTTTCACTGCCTCTTTCTCCAGTTTCAATCTTCCTCAATTGAACCCCACAGCAGATAAGGCCATCCATAGATCTAACCACACAATCTATACTAAAGCCAACAAGCCTGATACCTTCCTAGCATTACGTCTTCAGCATCCGGAGTGGGTGCACAACCCCATTAGACTCAAATTGGCCAAAGATATCCACACAAGCAACCCTGTTAAGGTGCTCCCTGAATTTTTCCGGAAGCTGGCTGAGCTATATAAAGCAAAAACCTCCTTTTCTCTAAAACAAGCCGAAGCGTTATTCCAAAATATAACTATCCCCAAACTATCAGAAACCAATCGTGAGTCTATGGAGTGCCCCGTCACATTTGAGGAAGTCCTTCTTGCTATTAAAACACTTAAACCTCACAAACGACCAGGCCCCGATGGACTCTCTAGCTCTCACTTTAAGAAATTTGCTGCTACCCTGGCCCCCCTTATCATGAATTCTTTCAACGCCCTCCTCAAACAACACTCCTTTGGTCGAGACATGCTGATAGCTATCATCTCCATGATACCCAAACCCAACACAGATAACTCTCTTTGGTCCAACTAAAGGTCAATTTCATTACTCAATTTGGACATTAAGATCTTGGCCAAAATTATGGTGTTGTGCCTTAACTCAATCATAGGCAGCCTAATACATAAAGACCAAGTTGGCTTCATATTATGACAGCTAGCCAGCGACAACATCCAATGCATAATCCTACTCCAACACCTTGCTCGATCACAAAAAAATGCCCATGCACCTCCTTTCACTCGATATAAGGAAGGCGTTTGATACGGTCTTTTGGCCTTATTTACATTTTATATTACAATGATAGAGTTTTGGCCCAAACTTCCTACACTGGATTAATTCCCTATATAACCAACCACAGGCTTACGTCAAATACACAGGATTTTGATCAGACTGTTTCCAAATACAAAGGGGTACTAGACAGGGTTGCCCACTCTCTCCCCTAGAAGTTAACCAGTCTAAATCCAGAGCTCTCAACGTGTCTCTTACGCAAAAGAAACTTAAACATATACAAGAATACTTCCCCTTTACCTTCTTCACAACATCGATACCATACCTCGGCATTAAACTAACTAGCAATCCAGCTCACCTTTTTCGGACAAACTATCTCCCTATGCTAACACACCTAATCTTCTTACTAGGGACTTGGCGACCACTGTGTGTCTTGTGGCTTGGACCAGGGCCATCTTTAATATTGATTGGACCCTGGGCAAAACTTTTCTTGAGCCCCCCCCCCCCATGCAGTTTCGCTCTCCACCTGCTCTGAGACAATAAATAGCAGCTACACTCAAAATCAGTTTACTGAATCGGATCAGGAAGCTATTGCGATTGGTTGCCAGAGGTTAGTGTATCATTACTGCTCACTGACTGGTTGCTAGAGGTTACAGCAGACATTACGGCTCACTGATTAGTTGCTAAAGGTTACAGCACATGATTTCTGCTTGTTGATTGGCTGCAAGAGATTACTGTGGATATGATCTCAGGGGGTAAGATATACATATCAATTCCACCGGCCGCCACTATTTACATATGAATGCCGGTAATTTACATGTAAACACAGGGTCTGCAGCTGAGTCATCTGTGCACAACAAAAGGCGAGAGCTGGGCAGCATTAGTAGCAGCACTTCACATTGAGATATTGGGACATAGCAAGGGACTAAGGCTGGATTCACACTTATGCATTTTTTGCACTTTTTGAATTTTGCAGATTTGCACTACAGAACGTGTTCCATAGGAAACCATGTTAAATGGACTGTAGTGCAATTCTGCAAAATGCAAAAAGCACTAAAAATGCATAGATGTGAATCCAGCCTAAAACCTCAAGGGAAGAGGGAATTTAAACCAGGATAGTTGGCAAGTATGAGGCAGCTGCTTTGGGCCCCACAACAATGACAGGGCCCAGGGCAGCTGCCCCTTTTGCCCTGCCTTAAAAACGGCCCTGGCTTGGAGTTGTGGCAGTAAAGATGTCTTTACTCCCAACACTGCTATATTTATACAGAGTTCTCCCGGTCCCTCCTCATTTCCACTGAATTATCCAAACACGTGTGTCCAAGTACATATGGGGCTCCACCAGTTCAAGAGTATCAAGGGCTATACAACTCTGTAGCAAGCTTAGTGGGGGGCTAGAGTTACCTCACTTCCTAAGATATTATCACACAGCCCAGCTGGCCCAGATCACACTCCTCCATGCAAAAGATGAGATACCCTTGTGGGTCAGTTTGGAAGCGATCAATCTTTATCCCCTCACTATAACTAACTTACTATGGTTACCCTCCTCTACTCGGGGTCCTATAATCAACCCCATTACAGGGCATGCTCTCAAATTATGGAACAAGTTTTGGGGCCCATTTAAATTTATGTCTGTCCACTCCCCATTACTTTCCTTCCTGAACCACCCAAAATTCTACCCAGCCCTCACTGACCCAGGATCATTCCAAGCTCTGGCTTCAAGCTGAACTGAACCATATATGTGAGCTCGTCACTGAAGGCTCTATGAAGTCGTTCTCAACCCTGGAAAATCAAGCTGAACTCCCCTCAAGAGAGTATTTTAGATACCTCCAGATTGCCCACTTTGTTGGCACAATTATAGGCTTACACTCTCCACTAAACGATCTTTCCATATGTGAAGGAATTTGCAACTCAGATCCCCATGCTCCGGGCATTATATCTTGCCTCTATAACCACCTAACCTCTCCCCCATCTAACCTGCCAACTTACACTGCACAGTGGTCCTCAGACTTAGCAATAGACCTTGATGCAGAAGACTGGTCAAATATATGAACTAATACAAAAATCTCACCCCACAATATAATTTCCCAGGAAACGAACTATAAGGTTCTCATGGGGTGGTACCTAGTTCCAGCTAGGATCTCTAAATTTCTCCCAAATTACCCCTCAGTATGCTTCCGAGGCTTCAGTGCGAAGGGCACTCATCTACATATATGGTGGACCTGCCCGATAGTTCAGAAATTTTGGATAACAATATTCTGTATGGCCTCCTTTCTACTCCAAAGTACCATAGACCCTGACCCGCCTTTAGCATTACTGAATCATATCACAATAGAGTGCACTAAATCCTAGACACGTCTCCTCCTTCAACTCACTACAGCGGCCAAACAGACAATAGCTAGGGTCTAGAAAACTCTGAAATGAAACCTCGCGAAGTTAAGCATAAGATTACCCAAGCCATGATACATAGTAAAATCGAGGCTGTACATTTTAGAAGATTTTAGAAGAAATCATCCTATTTGGGAATCTCTATTTCTTGATCATACATCACGGGACACAGGAGCTTCATTACATAGTGGGTTATATAGGCACCTCTGGTGATTGGACACTGGTTGACCCCAATTAAGGAGAATTCCTCCCCTATATAACCCCTCCCATCTGGGAGGCACCTCAGTTTTTTCACCAGTGTCTATGGTGGTTGGTCACGTAAAACATTAGCTCTATGCAGGTCCCTGCGAGGGCCTAAGGGCTACAACAAAACCGGATCCATACCTCGGGCCGATATTTGACTCCCAAGATGGTATGGTACCCGGGCCTCGTCAGCCGAAGAAGCGAGGTTTTGCCTGTAAGTCCTCTCCATTGGAAGACTGGGCTCTGGGAAAACCAGACTTGGTGTACTGTTTATACAGAGCGCACAAAAGTTTCTGGCAGAGCTTTCTACATGGCCCAGGTAGGAGGTTCTTCCGAGAAAGAGCCCCAGATAAACCTGAAGGTTGGCTAACAATACCCGCCATGATGGGTGAAGGCTGGAATTTGTCTGGTTCAGCAATTCCTGCGGTGAGGACAGGTAAGGGAAGTTAATCCTATATATATATATATATATATATATATAAATGGATTTCTTCATTATGAGTAGTTGTATGTCTTACCTGGTTTCCACCACTAGAGGGAGTAAGAGCAGCCTGATGCATACTTACATGCCTTTCAGTACACACGCTCAGTGAAGCCTGGTTCTCCAGCTGACTCACGTCTCCATTACAGTCCCTGCCACATCAAGGTAAACAGAGGTCCCACGTAGTTTGGGGGTCCCACGCAGCCCCGTTTGGGGTTCTCCTTCCCCCCCTGGATCCCGCGATCCTCGTGCACGCGCGCGGGCGTGTGCACGCGCACCGTGCGTGTGCACGCGCACCAGACGCGTTCCCGGCCTAATGGAGGAGGGGGGAGTGTGGTTGTGAGCCGTGCACGTTGGTGTGCACAGCGCTGTAATGCACAGGCGCCAGGCGGCAGTTTGTAAAAAGTCCAGAGCGTCAGGGGGCTGTAAGTGGAGACACAGGAGCTGTGGGCAGTAAGCATCCGTGGAATTGGATCCAGGCAAACCTAGACACCTACTCAGCATCAGGTTGTGCAGTTTAAGCATATATATTTATTGTGAGACTTTAAGCACAACAGTGATTGCACTTGTACTAGTACCTCTGCTTTATAGCTTAGGACTATGTCTCCTCGTATGAGGGTTTCAGGGGGAGGTAGCAAAGGCACTGGTAAATCACCGCCTAGGTCCAGGGGTTCTAAAAGAGTGCCTGTAAGTTACCATCCCCCCCTGCAAGACTGGAGCCAGCCTCTCAAGATGAGTCAGTGCACCTGTCAGGTTTGCAGCCTCTCCTAATGTGTCAGCCCCGGTTTATGTCACTGAGATACTTCCTTAGGGCTACATTGGAGGGTTTTGAAGAGAAAATAATGAATTTTATTTCTGCTTCCTTGAAATATAGCAAGAAAAGGGGTAGATCCCCTCCCTCTGCTGAAATTCCTCTCTCAGATGATTTTTCTGAAAATGAGGAGAGATCCCTATCTTAGGATGGGGATCATGAGCAGTCGGATGAATCAGAGGAAGAGGAGATAGTCCCCTCCTCCCAGGCACTCAGAAAACAGGTGCAGTATTATACTGAATTGGTGCGTACCACATTCAGAATGCCTGCTGCTGAAGTCGCTACATCCTCTGTTTCTTCCCTGGGAGTCAGGAAAGCCCCACAGACTGCCTATTCCTTTCCAATCCATCCCTTAATGGATGAATTGTTGTATAAGGATTGGGGACATCCCAATAAACTGTTTGCTCCTCCTAAAAAGGTTTTCTTTGCATTATCCTCTGGAGGAAAGTTTCACCAAGAAGTGGGGGATCCCATCTGTTGATGCGGCTGTTTCTTGCGTGAATGAAACTTGACTTGTCCTTTGGATATTGCGCAGGTATTTAAAGGATCCAACTGATAAGAAGCTGGAAACCTTATTAAAAAGCCTCCTTTTCCATGACTGGCGCTGTGGTGCAACCTACAGTCGCAGCCGTGGGGCTGTGTCAGTTCCTCAAGGAACAGGTTAAGCAGATGCTTGGGATCCTTCCCAGTGAGGAAGTAGAAAATTATGCAGAACTGCCTCATATTCTGTGCTTTATGATTGATGCGATTTTGGATTCTGTCCAACAAGCATCACGTTTGTCCCTCATGTTGGTACACATACGAAGGGCCCTATGGCTAAAGAATTGGGCAGCTGAGCTGTCATGCAAGAAGCATTTGATTGGGTTCCCGTTTAAAGGGGAACGTTTGTTTGGAGAAGAATTGGATAAATTCGTCCAAAATATTTCAGGGGGTAAAATCTACTCTCCTTCCAATCAAAAAGAGCCAACGTCCGTCATTCAGGCGTGCTCTCTCTCCCGAAGCATCAAGCTCTAAGCAGTGGCGACGGCCTTCTCAGCCCTCCTCTACTAGAAAGGCTCAAGGCAGAGCCCAGGGGCAGGAAAAGACTTGGGGGCAAAAGCCTGCCAAGCAAAGCCCAAGAATTTCCTTGTGAAGGGGCGCCCCCACTCGGCAGAGTGGGGGGAAGGTTCCTGCAGTTTGCAGGAGCCTGGCGGAAAGAGATCCAGGACAAGTGGGTAATCCCTTCGGTATCTCTGGGCTACAGGCTAGAGTTTCAGGAGATTCCACCTTCTCGTTTCCTAAGGTCTAGGATCCCCTGGGGTCCAGTAAAGCAAAAACGCTATTTCTGGCCTTAGATCACTTACTTTCCCAGGGGGTGATAGTAGAAGTGAACCCAAAGAACAGGGTTCAGGGTTTTACTCAAATCCCACCATTCCAAAGCAAATGGAAGTGTCAGACCTATCCTGGATCTGAGGGATCTGAACCGGTTTTTACGCATCCGGTCCTTCCGAATGCAGTCAATCCGCACTGTGGTCTCCTCCCTGCAAAGGGGAGAATTCATGGCATCAATAGATATCAAAGATGCATATCTCCATGTGCCAATTTTTTCCGCACACCAAAAATTTCTAAGGTTCGCGGTAGAGCAGCGCCATTTTCAATTTGTGGCCTTGCCATTCGGGCTTGCTACGGCCCCTAGAGTCTTTACAAAGATTCTGGACCCTCTCTTAGCAGACCTAAGAGCTCAGGGCATAGCCGTCATGGCTTATCTAGACGACTTGCTTCTCATGGAGAAAACAGCAGCGTTCCTGAATCACAGCGTCACCAAAACGCTAGAACACCTGGAACACCTAGGTTGGATCATAAACCTAAAAAAGTCGTCCCTACAGCCTGCCACCAGGTTGGAATACCTGGGCATGATCATTGACACCGCTCAGGGCAAGGTGTTTCTTCCAAGGCTAAAGGCCTTGACCATTGGGGATCTGGTGCGCCTAATTCTGGGCAGAAGATCTTCCCCCATTCGGTTGTGCATGAGACTGTTAGGGAAAATGGTCGCCTCCTTCGAGGCCGTCCCATTCGCCCAGTTCCACTCAAGGCCTCTGCAAAGATGCATACTTGCGGCTTGGAACAGGAAGCCCCAATCCTTGGATCTTCCTATGCGTCTATCCCCAGGGACACGCAAGAGTCTCGTCTGGTGGTTGCAAACCAAGAATTTGCTGAAAGGCAAAACTTTTCTTCCTCTTCATGGAAGATTATCACAACAGAGGCCAGCCTAACAGGCTGGAGAGCAGTGTTGGAGGAGACGTGCTCGCAGGGGAAATGGTCTGCGATTGAGAAGCTACTGCCCATAAATATCTTGGAGATCCGGGCAGTTTACATGGCTCTCATAAAGTGGTCTTATAGACTACGAGGTCTCCCGGTTCGGGTTCAGTCCGACAATGCCACAGCAGTGGCTTATATCAATCACCAGGGCGGTACCAGGAGTCTGGTGGCCCAAAAAGAGGTGAATCGCATACTTGTCTGGGCAGAAAAGCATGTTCCGTGTTTTTTTCTGCAGTCTTCATTCCAGGAGAGGAAAATTGGCAGGCGGATTTTCTGAGCCGTCAGCAGTTGTGCCCAGGAGAATGGGCTCTGCACCCCGACGTGTTTCGGAACATATGTCACAGGTGGGATACTCCGGATGTAGATCTGTTTGCATCCAGGTTCAACAGGAAACTGGACAAGTTTGTGTCAAGGACAAGAGATACACTTGCTCAGGGGTCAGATGCTCTGACAGTTCCCTGGGATCAGTACAATCTGATCTATGCCTTCCCCCCGAGCCCGCTTCTGTCGCGGTTCCTGGGAAGGGTCAAGAGGGAGACAAAGTCGGTCCTTTTGGTGGCCTCGGCTTGGCCCAGGCAACCATGGTACGCAGAGATCATGAAGTTGGGAGTAAGCAGGCCATGGATCCTCCCTCTCCAGCCAGATCTGCTCTCACAGGGTCCAATCTACCATCCTTCTTTACACAGTCTGAATTTGACGGTTTAGCTGCTGAGACCCACATTCTGAGAGACCGTGGCCTTTCGAGGCCAGTCCTTTCTACTCTGGTCAATGCCAGAAAGCCGGCCTCCAGGCTTATTTATTACAAGGTCTGGAGGACATATGTTTCCTGGTGTGAACTCAGAAAATGGCATCCTAGAAAGTATGTCATTAACAGAATCTTGGCCTTTCTCCAGTCAGGCCTAGAAATGAATTTGGCCATAAGCACTATCAAGGTGCAGATTTCGGCCCTGTCAGTATTTTTTCAAAAGCCGCTTGCATCACATTCCCTAGTACGGGCTTTTATCCAGGGGGCCATGCAGACAAAACCGCCAGTTAAACCTCCGGTATGCCCATGGGATCTGAATTTGGTTCTCTCGGCCTTACAGGGGCATCCATTTGAACCTTTGCATCTGGCTTCTTTAGTTCTCCTGACTAAAAAGCTGGTCTTCTTAGTAGCCATATCTACGGCTAGAAGAGTATCAGAGTTGGCAGCTCTTTCCAGTAAGGAGCCGTATTTAATTATCCATAAGGACCGGGTGGTCATGCGTCCCAACAGGTCCTTTCTACCTAAGGTGGTTTCGGGTTTCCATTTGAATCAGGATGTAATCCTACCATCCTTTTTTCCGGACCCTCAGTCCACAGAAGAAGAATCTTTACACACTTTAGATGTGGTTAGAGCAATCAGTATTTATCTTCAGGCAACTTCTCAGATAAGGAAAACTGATTGCTTATTTATTCTGCCGGAAGGCCCTAGAAAGGGCCAGGCGGCGTCAAAATCCACTCTCTCAAGGTGGATCAGACAAGTTATTTCTCAGGCCTATGGTTTAAAGGGAAAGATTCCTCCTTTTTGGGTGAAGGCGCACTCTACTAGGGCTGTTAGTGCTTCTTGGGCAGTGCATCACCAGGCCTCCCTGGCTCAGATCTGTAAAGCTGCGACTTGGTCATCAGTCCACACATTCACCAAATTCTATCAGGTGGATGTCAGAGGGCAAGAGGATATCGCCTTCGGGCGCAGTGTACTGCAGGCTGCAGTTTAGGTCCTCCGGTCCCTGGCGGTCTATATTTATGATCTGTGTCTCCCTCCCCTCAATCTGAGCATTGCTATGGGACATCCCACTATGTAATGAAGCTCCTGTGTCCCGTGATGTATGATCAAGAAAATGGGATTTTTATATACAGCTTACCTGTAAAATCCTTTTCTTGAGAGTACATCACGGGACATTACGTGGTTTCTTATTGCTTTGCTACAAAACTGAGGTGCCTCCCAGATGGGAGGGGTTATATAGGGGAGGAATTCTCCTTAATTGGGGTCAACCAGTGTCCAATCACCAGAGGTGCCTATATAACCCACTATGTAATGAAGCTCCTGTGTCCCGTGATGTACTCTCAAGAAAAGGATTTTACAGGTAAGCTGTATATAAAAATCCCATTTTAAAGAATTATTGTCAATGGACTTGTATTGTACCTTTCGTGGATTTTCTTCTGAGTAGAACAGTTTGTTTTTTGATTAGAACAGCTCATGTATGCTGATCTATTTTTGAATCATTTTTGTTTCATTATTTTTTGTTTTTTATCTAAACTCTTGCTCACAATTAGTTAATTTGTTTCATTGAGCATGTAACGGCACACCTATTTTATTTAGTAGTGCACTTTTGGCTTTTTAGCACAGGTGCAGCACAGATATCATGTAAATTGCAGTAGGCATTTTAGGAAAGCATCTATTCTTATTTTTACACACACTCCTAAACTGAATATTCAGTTTTTTTGTTTAGATTGCAGCACTATCATCTATATTCAGCTGTCACTTATTTTTATATAGTTATTTATCATTTTTTATATTGACTGGGGGTAGTGTGGATTTTTCCATGATACATATGTTTTTTCTAAACAAACTAATAAGTCCTTCAGGAAACCATGTGGAAGGTGCAGGAAGACTTTAAGAAGCAATATGATAAGAGGAGGAGAGGGAATCCCATCTAGAAGGTGAGAGACAAGGTATGGCTGTCCTTTGTTAATCTTAAAATTTCTTGTCCTTTCAGGAAGCTGGGGCCAAAATCTGTGTGCTCTTGGAGATTAAAAGAAAAGTGAACCCAGTGGCTTTTGAACCTGATCTGCTAGACTCATACAGGATTCACCCGGTGTTCCACATCTCTCTGTTGAAACCAATTATGCCAAGCCCATTGTCAGAAGAGAAGAGTTGCCACCTCCACCAATCACTGTAGGGAATGACACAGAGTATGAAGTGGAAGCTATCGTGGACTGCCAGAAGAGAGGTAGGCAAATTCTTTCTTGTCAATTTCAAGGGGTAGTCTGTAGAGGAGAATTCTTGGAAACCTGCAGGAAACATAAATGTAGACTGTTACAGGACTTCCGCAACAAGTACCCTGAAGGATGGTCTCATCTGGGCATCCAGAGGCTGCTTCTTGGGGGGCCCTGTCAGGAACATGGCCGTCGCAGAACTGGTAATGTTGCCCATATCCAATATTGACGCCTTCAGAGAACCAACATGCACATGGGAGCGTGTGCCGCAGATCGAAGCAAGCGCATGAACAATACAGACATGTATGCGCATGGTGGCGTGCAAGTGGCATGACAGATGCTGGTGCCAACTGCCCTATTTAAGCCTGCTACTAAAGACAGGATGATGCTGGATTATCTTCAGCTCCTCAGTGTTCCCTGTGCTTCTGTATCTATGGTCTGTGGACTTCCTGTTATCTCCCTGCTTGCCTTGACCCTGCTCTCTGATATCCCAGTTTAACCCCTGGCTTGCATCTGGACTTGCTACTGTTCCTGTCTCCAGTGTATGACCCCGGATTGGCTCCTTAACTCTGCTGTTCCTGTCTCAAGTGTATAACCCCGGCTTGCTCCTGTTTATGCTTCTGGACTGATTCACCCCATATGACTTTTGGCCTGGCTCCCGGTTTCCCCTTTACCAAAGCACCTCAGGTTTTTCCAGTGCTACCATACCAGCCTGCTACAGTCATTCCTTGGGGATCAGCTCATCTGACTACAAGCAAACACCTGGCAAACTGTGCTTTTTTGAGCGCCACACTCCCTGTCCCCAACTCCAAAGGCATGCTGCACTTAGCCACAAGGGGAGCCCTCTTTTTGGCCTCCATACCAGAACCTGACAGTTTCTTTCTATCAGTACGTGTGGTGGTGGGGGGGGGGGGGGGGGTGATGGTGGTCTGGTGGAGTAACTGGATGTTCCTTCTTTTTCTATTCGATATGTGCTGCTACCGGTAGAGGGTTAGAATGTTTGGTTTTGGGCCATTGCAAGATATTCTCAATTTGGAAATCTAGGATATCTCTTTCAAACTTGAGGGTTTTCTTTTGTATTATGGTTTCCTCATTGTCTTGTACATGTTTGCGCATCCTGTTTTCTAGGTCAGCATATCTGTCATGGTTTTTCAGTTTATGTAATTGGGTTCATAGATCATCAAATGATTCCTGGTTTTTGTAGTATCCTGATTCTTTATTCTTTTATAACATTGAGCCATTCCAGGGTGCATTTGGTGGAGATGATGAGCCATTGTAGGTTCAAGTCTTCATCTAGGAATTTTAAAGTCTGTGTGGCCCTCAGGGCCTCTGGGAGTGATTTTGAGATCATAATATTTCTTGGCAAATTCTATGTCCCACCACTGCATGGATTCATACTTCAATACATTTTCTAGTTTTTAGAAGAAGAAGAGTTTGAGAGATGGTTTTGGTAAGATGAATTTCAGTATTCCCAATTTTGAATTCCCTGGCAAGATTATGCAGGGAGCTGGTTTCCATAATGGGGGACTAGGCAAGGTGTTACAGGGAATAACAAATATCTTAGCTATATACTGTTATATAAGTGCAAGTGTCTACAATTCTATTGATTTTTTACACTGGTGAATCAATAAAATGGTAGACACTTGCACTTATATAACAGTATATAGCTAAGATATTTGTATGTCATCAGTGGGACCAGTCAAAAAACAATATTAGCAGTAGTGGTAATAATGATAATAATGTGGCGTTTAGACTACCTAGTAATAATCACCGTATGGACATGTAAGTATAACGGTTCCATATATATAGCAACTTTCATACAGTGAATGTGACACTGAGCTTAAAACAAAGCAGATACATTGTTGTATAACCACAGGCTAGCAGCTGAACAACCCATGTATAACACAATAACTTTAAAGATAAAAAACACACAAGACTTGTGTGGAATTCAATGCTAAAAACCTGGTAGTTGCAACAGTGGTGTACAAGCCCTCATATATCTTATGGTTATTGTAAAAGAAATACATCAATATGTTTTTCATATTTAAAGTTGATTTGTTATGCTGCTGATGTTTTAGCTTTCAAGTTAAGGCGAACTGATGGCATTTTTTTTTTTCATTTTAGATACAGTAAGGGTGGGTTATAAACACTGTCAGTGATTTTGGTATCTGTGCAACACTGGGGACATTCCACTTCACTTCCTGCCCAATAGCCACAACAGGAAGTGAAAAGAAATACCTCCAAAGTGAGTGAAATGCCTGGTAGTCACCAGAATCATCAGAGCTAGTGTCCTTTTACAAAATATTTCTCCCATATTCCTGTTCTGGGATTTTTCTTCACTATCACATTTGGTTATTATGGTCACCAAGACAAATAGAGAGGATGAATCTGCCTTCAGTTATACTTTAATGCTTTATGGGTCACTGACCAGGGACTGGTAATAAGAAATTTTTTTAATTTTCTGACTTTCATTTGCTGCATTCATGCTTCACGTGTGTACACTGCCATGCACTTAGCATTTTCAGAGAGAGATCAGCAATGATAGCGTACATATTTCTCTCATGATATAAAGAGCAATCCACCTAGAAACCACTTTTCTAGAATTCTGTTCCAAGTTTCCAAATAACCTTTAACTTTACCTTCACTGCTAGTTCTTTTGGTACTATACAGGATGAACTAAGGAAAAACACTTTCCTTGCTTACAAATTATAAATGAATACATTACATAAATATCTGTAAATAGCTAATTATGCAGCACAGTCTTTATAGCTTGTTATGTTTTGCCTGCCCAGAATTTTTTTGAACTTTGTTACTTAGAACTGAGAAGACAGTTTTCCTATAAATGTTTTTTTTTATTAAACTGAGAAATACTCCTGTCTTGCCTTGTTTGATGTGAACCAATGCATTGACATCTGTATAAAGAAAAGCTGCTTTAACCCTTTCTGGCAAAGCAGCATAGTCATTTCCAAAATGTTCTTTGAACTTGTTCTAAAGATACTCTTCATGCTGCTTCTTCTATACTACTTAGTACTCCAAAAGTTAGATTCATTGCCACTGATAGGTAGATTTGATCAGATCTTTTTTGTTTCAAATGTTTTTATTGAAATTTTTGCAGATATAGTTACAACAAGGGTTACAGAAAAATAAAATATAGTAACAAATTAATCACAGCATAGTATGATATAGTGACAAATTTTTCACAGCATAGTAAAAGATAGTGACAAAATTTTCACAGCATAGTATAATATTCACAAGCATCCAATAGATTTTGCCAAAGAGGGACTGGTACAGGAGAAAGTACCGCGAAGATTGCAAATTACAGTTTTTGTATTAGTTAATGTTAGAATTCTGGGTATCAATATGGATGATATCCAATCCCGGACCCCCAAGACACCCCTCGTAGGGATCTATCTGTGTCCTGGGGTGTCCGGGCCAGCGCATAAGTAAGGGGAAATTAGATACGGTATCTTTCTCTTGTGAAGTAAAATACTAGTCAGTTCTTACTCCATAACCAATTATAAGGTAATAACGTATGGTATATGCTTCCCTCTAATATGGAGCGGTTCTATTGCTTTCCATAGCACACCTGAGATTAGTTTATTCTATCAAATGAGTGGTACTCTACGGGATACACTAATGCTTACATGTACTCATCTGCCTATTTGATCATACGATCCTCAGTTTTCAATTACCAGCAAGGTCTAAATTGTGGAGGTATAATTCTTGTACCATTTGTTCCATGGTTCCCATAATTGTTGTTCTTTAAGATAAAGAGACTTGTTGATTGTGACTATCAGTTCATATGTATGATGCAGTTGGGTTAATTCAATAACTTCCTTCAGTGTAGGGAGAGAGTCAGTTTTCCATTTCCTAGTTATGGATAGTCTAGCAGCCAAAAGTATATGTGTTACCACTTTGTGATATTTTTTGGGAATGCTATGTATATTTATATTCAGGATGGCTAGTTCTGGTAAGAGCTGGAGGATGATGCCCGTGACTAGGGATGAGCTTCGTGTTCGAGTCGAACATACGTTCGACTCGAACATCGGCTGTTCGCCCATTCGGCGAACTCCGAACGTTATGGGCCGTTCGCGCCAAATTCGTGTGGCGCTCACGGCCCACAATGCACTGCGTCATCGCAGTGCATTGCTGGCTCATGATTGGCCAAGCATGCACTGTGACCCCGCATGCTTGGCCAATCACAGTGCCAGCAGCGAGAAGAGCCATGATTGGCTACAGGCAGGATGCTTGTGGCCAATCATAGCTCAGGCTGTGTAGTACACGCCCCACACTATATAAGGCCGCCAGCGCGGCGGCCTTGTGTAGTGTGTTGGCGTCTGAAGCAGTTAGTGGGTGTTCTGTGTACCTTCAACCCAGTACACACCGATCGTTATCGGCCGATTTTCAATCTTGCTGTTGTGTAGTGGTTGTTGTCTGCGTGCCCTGACCGCAGTATACACCACTATATTCACCTCACCTATATAGCTAGTGATCTATCTTTTATAATAGAGCTTGCAGTCAGTAGTGTTAGGAGCTTGTGCGTGCTGTCTGCGTGCTCTGTACCCAGTACACACCGCTATATCCACCTACATAGCTCTTCTCTATTTGAGCCCACTTGCCACCTGCAGGAGTTATTGGAAGTTGTGTGTGCCTCCAGAACAGCACAGTATACATCTGTATATACCCCTTTATCTCTGGTGTTCTATAATAAAGGCATCTGCAGGAGTTAGTGGGTGTTTTGTGCCTCCAGCACAATATACACCTGTATCTACCCTTTATTGCTGTTCTCTAATAGAGCCATCTGCAGGGCTTAGTGGGTGTTGTGTGACTCCATTACAGTATACCCCTTTATCTCTGGTGTTCTATAATAAAGGCATCTGCAGGAGTTAGTGGGTGTTGTGTGCCTCCAGCACAATATACACTACCCAACTGCTGTTTTACCCAACTCCCTTCAGGCCATTACCATGTCTGGAAGGCCAGCAAGGAGAGGCAGACAGGCGCGAGCCGATAAAAGAGGGCAAGCAGGCTCTGTGTCTAGAGACAACAGTGCTGGTCGTGGACGCGGTGCATTGTCATCAGCACGTGGCCATGGGACACGCTTGTCCTTCTTTTCGGCAGCTGGACATGTTGAACCCCAACATGCCAATGACTTGGTAGAGTGGATGACCAAGCCCTCTTCATCCTCCTCATCCTCTCTCACCCAGTCTCAGGGTACTAGCAAAGCAGCTGCCAACGCATCGTCTTCCCTCGTCTCAATGTCATCATCAGTGACTCCTTCCCTAGACCCATCACGTCCTCCTGAGGAGTCTCCTGAACTCTTTGAGCACAGTGTTGGGTACATGCTCCAGGAGGATGCCCAGTGTTTTGTAGGCTCTGATGATGACACTCAGCTAGAGGAAGGCAGTAGCGTGAATGCAGAGAGAGGGGATGCTCAAGAAGGACTGCAATCTGGCAGTCATGTTCCACAAGCTGCAGCATATTGCCAGGTTTGCTACAGCGATGAAGAGGGAGGGGATGATGAGGGCACTGACTCCACGTGGGTGCCTGGTAGGAGAGAGGAGGGGGAGGAGGAGGAGGCACATGTCCAACGAGGCAGGATGCCCTCTGGGGGCCAGCTTAGGGGCAGCACACCGACTGAATCACACCGCAGAGCTCTGCCTGTGCAGGGCGCTGCCTCTGCGCGTTATTCTAAAAGTTCTTTGGTGTGGGCCTTTTTTGAGACGAGTGCATCAGAACGCATCAATGCTATTTGCAACATATGTCTCAAGCGTATCTCGCGTGGCCAAAACATCAGCCGCTTGGGCACCACATGCTTGACCAGACATATGTTGACCTGCCATGCAGCTCGTTGGCAAGCGTACCTCAAAGACCCACACCAAAGAACAAAGCGGACCTCTCCTTGCTCCTCATCAGCTGGCATCTCCAACCCCACTAGACCTTCAGTCCTCTCTGAAACCTGCTCTGAGAGGAATGAAGGTGTAGAATTAGGTGTGTCATAGCCAAGTGCTTCCGGGCACTCTGCTAGCAGTACACCCACGTCCGACTATAGCAGGCAAATGTCCCTGTCCCAGCTGCTGGACCGGAGAAAGAAGTTCACTCCCAGCCATCCACATGCCCAGCGGTTGAATGCTAGCTTGGCTAAATTGCTAGCACTTCAACTGCTGCCTTTTCAGTTGGTAGACTCGGCCCGCTTCCGTGAGTTTGTACAATGTGCGGTTCCTCAGTGGCAGGTCCCCAAACGCCACTTTTTCTCACGAAAGGCGATTCCGGCTCTCTACCGGCATGTGGAAGGCAATGTCCTTGCCTCGCTGGACAGGGCGGTCACCGCTGACTCATGGTCCAGCAGGCATGGACAGGGACGTTACCTGTCTTTCACGGCCCATTGGGTCACTCTTCTGGCAGCTGGGAAGGATGCAGGACAAGGTGCAGTAGTGTTGGAGGTTGTTCTGCCACCACGCCTCCAAAATGCTACTATTGGTTGTGACACACCTCTCTCCTCCACCCCCTCCTCTTCTTCTTCCTCCATGGCCTCTTCCAGTGCTCTGTCCTCAGAACCAGCGGTGCTCCGTAGGCGTTCCAGGGGCTACGCAAGTATGCAGGCAAAATTATGCCATGCCGTGCTTGCGCTGGTTTGTTTGGGGGACAGGAGCCACACTGGGGCGGATGTTTTGTCAGCTCTGCAGGGGCAGGCCGAGAGGTGGTTGACGCCACACCAGCTTAAGCCAGGAATGGTGGTTTGCGACAATGGCACCAACCTCCTCTCCGCCCTCCGACAGGGACAACTGACCCATGTGCCCTGTGTAGCTCACGTCCTTAACCTGGTGGTGCAGCGGTTCTTGGGCAGGTACCCCGGCTTACAGGATGTCCTGAAGCAGGCCAGGAAAGTCTGTGTGCATTTCCGCCGATCATTTAATGCCTGTGCTCGGCTGGCTGAGCTCCAAAAGGAGTTGAACCTGCCCAAGAACCGCCTTATATGTGACATGCCCACCAGGTGGAACTCAACGTTGGCCATGCTGCAGCGGCTGCACACGCAGCAGAGGGCCATCAATGAGTACCTGTGCGACTACGGCACCAGGACAGGGTCAGGGGAGCTCGGTTTTTTCTCACCACGCCAGTGGGGCATGATCAGGGATGCATGCACTGTCCTGTCACCGTTTGAGGGGGCCACAAGGATGGTGAGCAGTGACAGTGCATGCATCAGTGACACTGTACCTCTTGTCCACCTCTTGGAGCATACCCATGCGTGGAATAATGGACAGGGCACTTGAGGCAGAACAGAGGCAGGAAGAGGAGGACTTCCTTGCCTCTCAAGGCCCCCTTTATCCAGACAGTGTTCCTGCTGTGCCACCCATCACACAGGAAGAGGATGAGGAGGCGGAAGAGGAGGAGGAGGATGATTGTGTCAGCATGGAGGTGGAGGCTGGCACTCAGCATCAGCAGCAGCAGCAGAAGTCTTGTAGGGATGATTTACAGTCCCAAGAAACACGTGGACTTGTACGTGGCTGGGAGGAGGTAGCTGCGGATCATGTTGTCCTTAGTGACCCAGAGGACTCCGGAACGAATGCCTCAGCTAACCTACGCTGCATGGCCTCCCTGATCCTGCAAAGCCTGCGGAAGGATCCTCGTATTCTTCGGATAAAGGAGAGGGACCATTACTGGCTGGCCACTCTCCTTGATCCACGGTACAAGGGTAAGGTTGCCGACCTTATCTTGCCATCGCAGAGGGAGCAGAGGATGAGACATCTCCGGGAGGCCTTGCAGAAAGGTCTGTGCAACACGTTCCCAGAGACTGGGAGGTTACAAACTCCTGGTCCTGGACAACGTGTTGCTGAGGCATCGGTCAGAAGGAGCGGTGGAGAAGGTGGCCGTCTGACTGATGCTTTCAGACAATTTTTTAGTCCGCAGCCCCAAGGTATGATCGGTTGCAGCAACCCTCGCCAGCGTCTGATTTACATGGTGCAGGAATACCTAGGGGCAAGGTCAGACTTGGACACCTTTCCCACCGAAAATCCTCTGGCTTACTGGGTCTTGAGGATGGATCACTGGCCAGAGCTTGCACAATATGCAATTGAGCTACTGGCCTGTCCTGCATCCAGCGTTCTTTCGGAAACGCACCTTCAGTGCTGCTGGTGGCTTTTTTACCGATCACAGGGTGCGCCTGTCCACCGAATCAGTTGATCGACTGACCTTCCTCAAGATGAATCAGTCTTGGATCACCCACAGCTACCAAGCACCTGAAGCTGATGTAACCGAATAATTTTTTTTTGAAATATCACATCCCTTCAAGACTGCCTATGCTGATGCTGAGTGACTGTCCTGTTATGTTGATTGTCTATCCTCTTCCTCCTCCGCTGATATGTTGGAAGAACATTTCTGGTTCTGGGTGATGCCATCAGCCCAATTTTTCTGCACCTGTTTAACAGGGGCATTTAATTACAATTTTTGATGCAATGCTTTGCAGCAGGGCTAATTCCTGCAATAAAAATAGAGTATATGGGAGAGGTTGCAGTGTGGTGGCACCAGCACCAGTGCCTAAGGCCCAATTTTTCTGCCCCTGTTTAACAGGGGCGTTTAATTACAATTTTTGATGCAATGCTTTTCAGCAGGGCTAATTCCTGTAATAAAACTAGAGTATATGGAAGAGGTTGCAGTGTGGTGGCACCAGCACCAGTACCTAAGGTCCAATTTTTCTGCCCCTGTTTAACAGGGGCGTTTAATTACAATTTTTGATGCAATGCTTTGCAGCAGGGCTAATTCCTGCAATAAAAATAGAGTATATGGGAGAGGTTGCAGTGTGGTGGCACCAGCACCAGTGCCTAAGGCCCAATTTTTCTGCCTCTGTTTAACAGGGGCGTTTAATTACAATTTTTGATGCAATGCTTTTCAGCAGGGCTAATTCCTGTAATAAAACTAGAGTATATGGGAGAGGTTGCAGTGTGGTGGCACCAGCACCAGTGCCTAAGGCCCAATTTTTCTGCCCCTGTTTAACAGGGACATGTAATTACAATTCTTGATATAATATTTCACAGGAGGGCCCGTTCCTGTGCCCACCCAGAGTAACTGTGAGGACTTATAGTGTTGTGGCACCAGCACCACAACCACCAAAGGTCAATTTTTCTACCACTGTTCAACAATGGCATGTAATTACAATTCTTGATATAATCGTTCACAGCAGGGCGCTCCAGCGCCCACCAAGAGTCACTTTCAGGGCTTACAATGTTGTGGCAAAACCAACACCTTGTTCCGCCATTTCTGCAGAGCATATAAGGCAGACCCCTACTTTCAAACATCCAACTTACAAACATCTCCTACTTGCAAACGGAAGGAGACAACAGCAAGGGAGATGAAAAAAGATGTACGACAAAACAAATTATACAGGGGTGATAACCCTTCCCTATGTTTTCCAAAAAGCTTAAAAATAGTTTTTTTGACTGGAGCTACACTTTAAAAATGTACCAGTTGAAAATTACAAACAGATTCAACTTAACACAACAAACCTACACAGTCCCTGTCTTGTTTGCACCGCCTGTATACTGCTGTTCTGAGTATATGGGGCCTGGGGGCCACACGCATTTCCTTTTTTTAATATGGGTACGGGGTTCCCCTTAATATGCGTACAAGACCCAAAGGGGCTGGTAATGGGCAGGGAGGGCTACCCATGCCATTTTTCTCAATGATTTTCAACCATATTGCAGGAACCAGATATAACATTAAAACCGCAAGCAGCTTTAAATTACGTTATTTCCGTTAAATGTCATTTTGTGCAGGGACTGTTCTAAACACGGGAAACACGTGGCACTTCACAGGCATACTACAGACACCCCCAGGCACCATATGTAAAGGAATATTTCACTTTTTTTTCCACTTTAATCGTCACTAAAATCAGTGCTCCCACCAAAACAGCCATTTTTAAAAACATTTTAGGCATTGACCCATGTCCCCTGGGGCAGGAGCCAGGCCCCCAAACCCTTTTTAGGACAGTATCTTGCATATTAGCCGTTAAAATTAGCACTTTTAATTTTGAACGTTCGAGTCACATAGACTTCAATGGGGTTCTAACGTTCGTACGAATTTGGGGTCCGTTCGAAAGTTCTGGTGCAAACCCAACCGAGGGGTGTTTGGCTCATCCCTACCCGTGACTGAAACATTCAATTGGGATATTGCCTGCCAGTAGGTATGTAGGTATGGGCAGTTCCACATAATATGGAATAGAGTCCCTATCTGGGTACAATTCCTCCAGCAAGCTGGTGAAGTTTTCCCATTGAATTTCGCTAGGATGGGCGGGGTTAGGTATCGTCTTTGAGTTATTTTCTGGGTCAATTCCCACAGTGTGACACATGCTATAGCCTGGTATACATTTTGTAATGAAGCTGTCCATTGCCTAAGTGAAAAGTCCTGCTTCAAATCTTGTTCCCATTTAAGAAAAGTGGGTAGTTTGCTGGGTAGGTTTTTCTCTCCCAGAATTGGGTATATTATTGCCACTCCTTTCTTTGATGTGGCATGGTTGTTGAGGAAAGACCATATTTTAACCGGGACCAGAGCTCTGAGTTGGGGGTTATGATGTAGACAATGAGTTATTAGAATGTACGTAAATTGCTCAGATTTCAGAAGCATCAAATCATTACGTAATTGTGAAAAGGGTTTTAACGAGCCCTGTGTAAGGAGGGAATCAATTTTGATGTCACTATCTAAGTTCAATCCACTCATGCGCAGGTCAGGAATTAATGTTGTTAGTATTTTTAAAGGTGGATTTAACATAGTGGTCGGAATTTTATCCCATTTGTAGGTAATGAGTCTCTGCCAGATTTTTGCCGTCGCTTTCACCGTTGGTGGGTATTGAACTGGAGTGGTCGATCTAAATTTTCTACCAAGCAACCAGAATTGCATATTGGATTGTTGTGTGATTTCCCTCTCAATTTCCCCCCACAGTGTTTTGGGAGCAGGTAAAAACCATTCCTGCATTTGGGTCAAAATAGTAGCGTCATAATAGTCCCGTAGATCAGGTATTGCTAATCCACTTAAGTTTCTATGTTTGATTAATGTGTGGTACGCGCAACTGGGTTTTTTTCCATTCCATAGATATTTTCCTAGCGTGCTTTGTAGGGAGCTAAAGTAGTATTTGGGGATGCATATTGGAAGAGATCTGAGTTGGTATAGTAATTTTGGTAGGGTCATCATTTTAAAAGCTGCTAGGCGGCCAGCCCATGTAAATTCGAATTTACTAAGTGATGTGAGGTCTGTTTCAAAATGTTTCTTGAAAGGGAGAAAGTTTGCTTTAAATAAGTGGTTCGTCATTTTAGTGAGGGTAATTCCCAGGTAGGGAATCCCCTCGTCTTTCCATTGATAAGGGTAGTTATTGGTTAATAAATTCCCAGTTGTGTTATCTACTCCTAGGTCCAAGATATGGGACTTGGTTTCGTTGATGTTGTAGTAGGATGCTGCTCCGAATGTCAATAGTATATTTTGGAGATTCGGGAGGGAGGAAATTGGATCTGATACCATAAGTACTACGTCGTCTGCGAACAGACATATTCTATGATCTGTTTGTCCAATTTTTATACCTGAGAGTGTCACATCGGTACGTATGCGTTCTGCTAGAGGTTCGATGGCCAAATTAAATATTAAAGGGGACAAGGGTCATCCTTGTCGTGTTCCATTCGAGATGCCAAAGGGCCTAGACTACATGTCGTTTGTATATACTCTTGCCGAAGGGTTTTTATACAGTGCTAGAATAGCGGATAAAATGTTCCCACGAAAGCAAAATTTCAGTAGTACTGTTTGTAAGTATCCCCAATGGACCCTATCAAACGCCTTCTCTGCATCCAAAGAAAGGAGCAGAGAAGGCATTTGATGTCGCTCAGTAAAGTGTATAACATCAATTAGATGTCTTGTCGCGTCCGAGGATTGTCTTCCCTTGGTGAAGCCTGATTGAGATCTGGCATGTAAGTCATCAGTCGATTCGCTATTGCTTTAACATATATTTTGATGTCAATGTTCAATAAAGAAATTGGTCTAAAGTTTTGGGGAACATTGGGGTCTTTGCCTGGTTTCGGTAGTGTTATGACCAGGGCCTGTTGCATCTCTGCTGGAAATTCTGACTTAGAGGCGGCTTCGTTAAAAAGTGGACATAATTGGGGGGCTAGTACATCTCGGAGTAATTTATAATATTCCCCTATTAGTCCGTCTGGCTGCCTTCTCATATCAAGGGTATGTTTAGACAAGTCGGCATAGATCTGGATTGTGTTATATGGATGTGGAAGTTGTCCTAGATGCCTTGCTTTGTAGAGGATTTGTTCTTTAACGTGGTAAATGTGTACCCTGAGTAGGACGTCACGCGGTATCTGTGGTGGGAGGAATGACGGTTTCGGTATCTGGTGGATACGATCAATTGTGAGCTCTATGGCGGGTGTAGCTGGTAGCAGGTTAGAGAAGAGCTCAGTGGCATATGATTTAAGATATGACTGCTGTATATTTTTGGGGATACCTCTGATTTTGAGGTTGTTCCTCCGTGAGCGGTCTTCTAAATCTGCGATTTTAGATTTAAGCCATGCTCTGTCAGCTATATTTTCATCATGAGCGTCCACTAACTCATTAATAGTGTTAGTCATGTCCCCCATAGAGTTCTCAATATTGTGCACTCTGTCTCCTAGGGAGCTTACTTCCCTGGAGAATTGCTTTGTTAGTTGTAAGATATCTGTATGAAGCGAAGTATGCAGAGTTAATAGCATCTCCTTCAATTGGGTGTCCAGGATGGGCTGATTAGTAGTGGGAAATGCAGCTATAGGAGATATGGCTGTTACCTCAGGGCCTAGAGGAAGCGTTTTATGGCTTACCTCCTGGTTTGTGAAGTCCAGCTTGAGACGTGCTTTTGCAGGGCTGCAACAAGTGGGGCTGGGGGAATCCTCCTCTGGAGGGGTCTCCCGATGTTCCGTTCGTGCTGTCTCGTCTGGTGCAGCGTCCGGCATGTCTGTGTAGTGCTCTCTCCCTGTGCAGGCCGCTGCTGCTGCTGTGTGAGAGTTGGTGCCATCTTTCCTTCTCCCCCCCACCGGCGGGGGAAAGAATGGAGTCAGTTTTTTCGGTCGCCGTTCGTCCTTTCACTTTCTGGACATCCCCGCCGTGCTGAGGAGATCTTCCGCCGTCTGCCTGTGTCAGAAGCACCTATATTCGCTGGCTAACGTCGCTGCTATGCCCGCTCGTGTCACGGAGCTCTGTGTGAGAGCCGGCGCCATCTTTCCTTCTCCCCCCCGCTGGCGGGGGAAAGAATGCCGTCAGTTTTTTCGGTCGCCGTTCGTCCTTTCTCTTTCTGGACATCTCCGCCGTGCTGAGGAGATCTTCCGCCGTCTGCCTCTGTCAGAAGCACATATATTCGCTGGCTAACGTCGCTGCTATGCCCACTCGTGTCACGGAGCTCTTTTACTAAGCTTCCATGCGGCTCGCGCGCTGGCCATGTCCCCCTGATCAGATCTTTTTAATGATGCTTATTTTATGGTCAAAAGTCTTAGTGGCTACACAGTTCACAAATTACAAAATATGTAATGCCATAGTTTACATAATGAGACTGCGTTATGCTTTCCTGTTTACATAGGACTAGAATGTAAAAAGTAAGGACAGAAAGTTGTCAATTGTTTATTGTCTTTGCTGAAAAAGTTTGGGTGGTCTGTTGATTGGGGTCAAAATTGGATCTATGTCTCCTTAGCAATGCTACTGTGTCTTTATTCCACAACAAAGCTGCACATTCAGTTGGCCACAACCCGTATACGTTGTATTTGGTTTAATCTTCTATAAGCCCTTGTACACATGGTCGGAAATTCCGACGGAAAATGTCCGATCAGATTGTGTTGTCGGTAATCCGACTGTGTGTGGGCTCCATCGGACTTTTCCCGTCGGAATGTCTGACCAACAAAGTTTGAGAGCTGGATATAACATTTTCCGACAACATGATCCGATCAGACTTTGTCCGATCGTTTGTAGAGAATTCCGATCGGACAAAGTGCCACGCATGCTCAGATCAAATTACGAGACCAAAGCTATTGGCTACTAATCTGAACGTAGTCCCATCGTAACGAACAAACGTCATCACATTCCAAACGACCGGATTTTCTGACAACTTTGTCCGACCGTGTGTATGCAACACCAGTTTCGGACAAAATCCGTTGGAAAAAATACGACGGATTTTGTTGTCGAAATGTCCGACCGTGTGTATAAGGGCTAAGTCAATAAAAGTTAACATCCTATATTATCTTTAGCAACAAGTATATGAAATAACTAACAACAATTATCAAACTGAAGCTTAGATACCACAACTCAAGCATCTAATAACAAATAATAATACAAACCATTCCCCCAGCCAGTATTGTTACTAATGATACTGACACCGAACCAGACTATAACTAATTCAATAGAGGTTTTCAGACCTAGATTTAAAATGTCAAGCCAAATATCCAATAAAAGTACACAATTGGATTGATATAGATGTAGTGATATGCCCACAAGTACCACATGAAGTTGCTTGTCCCCATTGGTTGCCTTGACCTTAAAAGCTCCCCAACACCTCTGGCACTGGGTTCTGACATACTTCAAGTAGACATATAATGTGAAGGCACCAATATTTAGAAAGATTTGCAAGTTAACACTTTACTGGGAGATTAAGTCAACCAGGCTGTAAAGGTTACAGGTATAACCCAATTTGAGTGATATAATAGCAATAAGTCAAATGGCTGTAATAAACAGGCTGAAACAGATTGATGACCCCCAGAAACAAGAGAGGGAAAATTAAAATTTAGTCAGTCCATTCCCTCCAAGCCCCGATGCCACTATGAAATATACAATATACAAGGTTTGCGTAGGAGTTCCCCTTAAATAAACAGTGGTATATATATAAAGAGGCTGTATTCTGCCACATGTTCTATGTGTAGAGTTTCTTTTGATGAAAAGAGATCCTTGGAGTATGAGTATCCTTGATTTTTAGCTAGCTACGGTGGTGCCCAGAGATGTTACTGTGCAGTACCAGGACAATGAGACTGATTGTAATAGATTTTTCTCAGCAAAGACCCTCCAGCTGGTCAGGTGTAAAGGTGTCTGCATGCAGTGTCTTTAGGTAAAGCCTCAGATATAAGATGGGCTTCACTAGTCTGATTGATACATGGGTCCTGTGAGGCAGGATGTCTGTGCGATAGCTCTTAAATATCTGCTGTGAGTTGTGAGGTGCCCGACAGGCGACCTGTAGGTCCAGGAGTCCAGCGATGACCGGTTGGGTGTGCAGAGGATATGGACCCAGCACAACAGTGCAGTGGATGCAGCCCTGTGTACAGTGATGCAGCCTTCAGGGTGAGAGGCCCCAGCTCAGCCTAGGCTGGGGTGCACACCAACAGCACAAGTAGGACAGCTTCTTGCTCATGCAGCTCTGAATCATGTGGCCTAAGCAAACAAGCCCACCCAGAACAATCCAATTTATCTGCTTTCCCAGAGTTCCTTTTGTCTTTCAGCACTCTGAAACTTGTATTTTCAAACAGTATAAAGTCTAGGGTAAATCCAGGTAACCAGGCTACATGTCCCACAATCCTGTGCCATCTGTGAATGGCATTTCCTCTTTATTCAGGAAGTGATGTGATTATTTCCCCATGTTGAGCACTAGAGGGAAAGTGCTCCATGTATGGCACACAAAGGAGTATCCCTGAGTGAAGGTAATAACAGTGCCAGCACTTGGCTACATAGCCCCGGCAAACACCCTCTATGTTAATGTTGTGAAATGCTATGCATATTGATTGGGATATAAACTAAGACATTTGATTTAACTGTTTTTCAATTTTTTTTTCAGATGTTCAAGGAGATTCCAGCCAGAGCAGATGAGGAATCATCTTGGAGCATAGAATTAGTGAGTGAGAGAAAGAAACTTTTGACAGTTACATATAAAATTGTATTCTAGATAAAATATTCATAATTGTACGGTTTCTGAGGTCTTTTTCACCTAGGTCAATAATTAAATAGATGGGGCTGGCCAGATGTTAAAAAAACATCAAAAAGAAGACAAAAATTCCCGCCAACACATTCCTCTTAAAAAAAAAAAGAAGCTAAAACAATAACAATCATATGCATGTAACATTTATAACAGGTAGATTTCCAAACCCCAAGACTGTGAATAGTGTGGGTAGCCCCAACCTCCCCCCCAGTAGCTCCCTCTGGAATGAGAATGGAAAAAAGTGAACTTGGTAGTAATGTCATGTAGAAGAAAACTGCCCAGCAAATGAAGCTGAAGATGGCAAAATTCCATTGCTAACAAAAAAGGGAAAACAGAGGAGAAATTAATTGATCACAATTTTTTTTTTTTTTTTTAAAGCAAAAGAAGAAAAAATATTTACAGATGTGGCAGAACACAACATTGCTGGGGTAATTGGAACCTATGTATCTGGAATACTAGATTGTTTACAAAAACCCTTCAAACCTGCTTAGCAGAAAAAAAAACAAGCCAGGAGGACCAGTCAGCAATTGTAAAAAGTAGGACATTTCCCAGTCTTATAAACATGTAAGTAACAGTGGCTTTGTTGCAGAAGATATTCGATAAATAACAATACTAAGCCCTCAGATACACTGACATTTTCTGAAGAAAAAAAACCCACAAAAATATAATTCAGCCAATGTTGCCATGCCATGCAGCTAAATAATTGACTCATGTTGCAGGAGCTATGGAATGAAAATATTAGCCTGAAGTAGAAAAAAATCAGATAACATTTCTATTGAGGGCAAGAAAAAACTTGGGTCTAAAAACTCTAAACTGGACAAAGAAAATGCTATAACATTTAAGTAACCAGGAACATAGATGGTATTTATCCACATTTTCAAGTGGTATTAAACCCAAAACCAAAAATGTAAAACATTGCAGCCTACAGATCTTTAAAATTGGTGGCTGCATTAGATTTCTTTTCTAAGCTTTTTTAAAATTATTTTTACCTGGTGATCTGGCCAGTGACACACTTCCTGTCTTAAGGTGGTTACACTCTACTGGAGGCGCAGTGAAGGTACCTTTGGGGAGCAGCACTAATAATGAGGGAAAAGGGTAGTGTTAGATGGACTGGTAAATTTAGATGGACTTAACTAACAAATTAAAGCCGGACTGCAGCTAACACTTTTTAAACAGTTATAGCAATATATTTTCCTTTTGAAATAAAGGTTTTTCATGATCGAATAACAGCTGACCATTGTAAGCACCCCTGTCAATGCTGGACAGCTTGGTCTGATAAAGGAAGATTAAAATAACAGATTTACTAGTCAGATCAATTTCTAAGTCTAAGAATTAGTAAACTGCACTCCATTACATTTTGTTTTGGGGATTAATACCACTTTAAGTTCCAAACATTTCAGAACCAAATAATGGAGGGGCTGTATCACAATCAGGTGATTTAAATACAAGACCATTTATGGCATAAAACACCCTATGGTTATCCATTTGGGAGAACATTCTTTGATTCTGAAATTGTGCACCCTATATTTTATTAGCTACCACAATAGTAAATAATTGGAATAAAATCACATTTTTGTAAAACCTTTGGATCCCCAATCAGGTGCTTCTTCCAAAAGGCAGCAAAACCAAATACATGAGCAGTGTCAGCTGATAAGCTTAAATCAATGTCTCCTTGCCAAAGTGACCGGCCATTGAAATTACTAAAAAAAGAAGCCTATAGACACAATTTTTTTTTCAAAACTAAGCAAACATGAGTGAGGAGAATGCAAACCAGACATTTCTAAATAGAATCTAGGGGGAAAAAATACAACCCATTAGGAATAATGTGAGTAGTGACTGCCAATACAGCCAATATTGATTGCATCTCATTAACCTTCACTTCTTTCTTAGCAAGCATGCACAAGTCCAGAGACTTCAACCTATCAATTTGTCAAATGTTTAAATTCCAGGTGAACCATGTCAACTTTTATACTCTATAAATCTATACAGGAAATTGGAGGGATAGTTTCTTCTGCAGCCAGATTGAGCACAAATATCAGGAAATTTAAAGTTCAACTGAAGGCATTTGTCAGAAACTGCAGAAACCACACATAAAGTAGTCAGTTTAATTACTTACATTGTCTGTCATACGTACCCCTAACCCCTAACCCAGGTGGCCAGGCACTATAGCTGGCTTCTGTGTTTTTCACCTATAGCAGCCATTTTTCCCATAAGGCAAGCAGGCCTCGGTGGCCCCCAGGACTTATACATACTGATATAGTGCCTGGCTACCCCACCAGGGCATGCATAAACTGAGCAAAGCAAAAAGGTACTTGCAGTTAGCAGACAGGCTCAAAATCCAAAGTCAGAAGACAGACAGAGTTAAGAGAATAGTGGGTATCTGATCCAAGGTCATCAACGAGGTAACCTGATCAAGCTACATGTTTGTCTTCCCTAGCAGAGCAGGGCAGACAAACAGGTAAATTGATCAGGTATTACACACTCTATCACAAGCATGAGACTGCAAGCTTGGCCAGCTCATATTAGGTTTGATCTCCACCCAGAGTCTGGCCACATTAATAACCTTGCAGGTGGACAAACAAGGATGCTGTAATGAGGCGCAGGAGCGCTATACATTGGCATTTTCAGAACCTACTTTCTTGTAGACCACCCAGTCCCAAAAAAAGATGAAAGGGCCTCAAAATAATAAGATAGGAAAAATCCAAAAGGAAAAAGAAGTAATCACCACAAAAGAAACCAGATGAACTAAATGGTTTAGGATGGATAGTTAAAACTGAAATACTAATTTAATATCGGTTCAGAATAATATTACCATTTATAACGATTTATCCAAAAGGTATAATTGTTTGTCATCCTTGAAAGAAGATAAAGGAAAACCACTAAATTGCAAGTTCACCATCTAGCTGTCTGGGTAGATTAACAGCCAAGGCGTCAACTTTAAGAACATTTGAGAAAAAGCTTTCTCCTGGTTTGTCTACTAGCTTTCTTTTTAAAACATTTGAAAATAAGATGTCAGTCCACATAAAAAGTGATATTTCAATAAAACAACAGTGTGCTAAAATCAACCTCCAATTACTGTGACACAATAGTGACATTGCATATCTCAAAATTACAAATTCTATGCAAAAAAAATAAAACAAGATAAATTACTCCTGTGTAGACAATATTCAAACACCTCCTGAGTATGGAGAGCCTGTTCACCTCCTAAGGCAATAGGTGTGTTCCGTTTTTCATTAAAATCAGTCCATAAATCAGTGTCCAGCTGACTTGTTTCTATTTTCTCTAAGCCCTTGTACACACGATCGGAGATTCCGACGGAATGTGTCCGTTTGGATCGTTTTGTCGGATATTCCGACTGTGTGTGGTCTGCATCGGACTGTTTCCGTCGGAATATCCGTCAGACCAACTTTTCCAACTTGCCGGAAATATTTTCCAACAAAATGCTCCCATCGGACATACTCCGATCATGTGTAGAGAATTCCGATTGGACAAAGTGCCACGCATGCTCAGATCAAATTCCTACATCAAAGCTATTGGCTACTAGCCTGAACGTAGTTGTCCCATCGTCATCACGTTCTGAAAGATCGGATTTTCCGACAACTTTGTCCGACCGTGTGTATGCAACAGTTTCGGACAAGATCAGTCGGACAAAACTCGACGGACAAAATCCGACGGATTTGGTTGTCGGAATCTCCGACCGTGTGTACAAGGGCTAAGGTTATCAGTGTAGGATTGTTCTCAAATAAAAGTAGAAAAACAAATCATTGCGCAGTGCTTATGATAGTGTTAATCTGAAATATGGGGATATTTCACTCACATTTGTTTGACAACTTTGGCTTTAGTAATGGCCATTTCCTAAGCCAAAGTAAAATTAATAACAAAGAAAAGACATGGGGCTAGGCACTGACCCAGGGGACGAAAGAAAAAAATGTTTTAATTTATCGTCAATGGGGAAAGATAATTTTAGAGTGGCTCAAAGACCCAAATAAAAAATATGCAATTAAAGCAGTATATTTAATTATAGAACACTGATTTTTCAGGACAGCATCAAAGACACAATAATTTGGCATCACATAAATTGCTTGTCTAATCATTTATTTTACAGAAACAATCTAGTATGTTTGATTTAGATTCCAAAAGAAAATTGTAGTATGTAGCGTTTGAACAAAATATTTTTTTTTTTTTTACGCAGCATTAATAAGCCTTTATTGAGTATTGGAAGCATCAGAGACAAACCAGCAAAAAACTACCATAAAGTTAAAAAAAAAATCTAAAGTTATCAGCGTCATATAAATTGTCAAGGAGGACCAAAATAAGTGACAGATCATAGTTTGTTCTATTCAGTAACACAATGTATTCTGTTCAAAGTTGAACAAAATGTCATCCCAGGGTTCATAAAAAACACCTTCAAACCACAAATCCACATTGCAGATTTAATGCATTTGCTATGTGGAAAAAAGAATAAAAAATCAATGTGCCATGTTTCAGAGACACATTAAGACATTTCACATAGTAGATGGTGAGCATCCAAGTAGCTTGATTGGTGCACAACAAAGCAATGTAAGAGAGGAGAGACATTTGTTTCCAAACAAAAAATTCTTACAGTATGATATAAATATGCCAGTCTTAAAGATTGTAGAGACTTACTGCCCCTTCAGCAAGCATTTGTACTGGGCTACTATGTCAAAGGAAGAATTGAGGCATATTTTACAGTATATAAATAAACACACAGCACACCATATAAGTGGTTTTAACAGATCACAATGCAACATTAAAATATTAGACAGATTCTAGAGTGCACTTTCTTAGGGCCATAAAAAATGAACTTATTAGCTGGTCATTTGCTGAGATTCTTTGTCAGATGGGGGATCTGCAGATCTTATCTTGGATAAACACAATGACTTTTTTTCTCAGACTGTAGACCTAAACAGTTGTAAAAATTTGATTCAGACTTCTTCTTGAAGCCTTTTCCTATTCCAGAGGGAGAGAATGGGCAGACTACATGTGAAAAATTTAAAGAGTTATTTTCTAAGTTTGAGGACTGAAAAAAAGAACAGTTTTTTATTTTTTATTTTTATTGGATAGGCGAGAAGGAGAGAGAAAATCAAATTGCAGCTTGAAATCTAAAATGTGCATCTTCTTTTTAAGACTTTTTAAGACTAAAGATGGATAAAATGTTACAGCTTTGACGACCAGTTACTAAGTCTGTTTTTGGATACTAATGATGGAAAAAGTCAGCAGGTTTGCATCACAGTTAAAAAGTCTGTTTGGACAGGCTTAATTTTTTTAACAGGAATGTAGCTTCTGTAGAAAAAAAAAAATTGTGTCTTTTTTTGGACACTGACGATGAAAATAGTTTGCACCACCGTTAGAAAGCCTGCTTGAACGGACCACATTTTCTGACAGACTGAACAGGCATTTAGCATCAGGACATAGACAGTTAGGGTGTTTTTTTTGCCCACTGAGGATGGAAAAAGCATACACCTTAGCCACAATGCTAACAAACAGGTGTGGACAGTCCACAATTTTGGAGGGAGAGAGCAGGCAGGCATTTTACACCAGGAAATTGTATATCGGTGCCTTTGTTTTGGACACTGAAGATGGAAACCTCATTCTTTTAAGACGTGATGGCTTGCATATTGACTGCCCAGAAACTCTACATCTAGTAGGCAGGGGACTTTAATTCAGCTATGTCCACAACAGTTGACCAAGTAGGTGACACGGCGGGTAGGACGACCAGAAATACCACACCAGCTCTGACCCCGGCGCTCCTAACAAAAGCAATAGATTCCATGCACTTAATAGATGTATGGTGATTAACACACCCGACAGCCCGGGACTATACCTTCTACTCCCCACCCACAATTTCTGCTCTTGAATCGACAATTTTTTTGCCTCTCCCACACTTCTACCAATGCTATGCGACCCGGAAATCAAAGACACCAGAATCTCAGACCACAGCCCCATCGCAATTCAATTGATCAATACCCAACCCTCTTCTCCCTCACACATATGGCACTTCCCTAGCGGATAATGAGGACTTCTGCCACAGGCTCTATGGAGCGTGGACTGAATATGCCTCTACCAACGTGATGCACCTTACAGACTCAAGCCTTTTCTGGGAGGCTGGAAAAGCCTTCATGAGAGGGAACATTATTTCTTACATCACCCAATTTAAGAGGAATGCCAAACAACACTACATTCGAGATAGTGAAGCTCTGCGCTCAGCATACGAACTACTTACACTTAACCACTCACCCGACAATATACATGACTGGAGAAAAGCCAAATGAGAATTTGACCTATGGGCTGAGCAACAAGAAATGGCTAAGCCCTCCTATTCTACTTTACACTTTCATATGTATGGTAACAAGGCAGGCAAACTGCTGGTAAAACTACACGGGACCAAGACGACCCACCCATATCTCTGCCCTGAAAAATGCACTGGCACACTGGTTACCTCGCCTACTGAAATTAGTAAACTACTAGCAGACTATTACACTACTCTATACTCAGCAGACCTGAAGGACCAACCTAAAGTCGAAGCTCTCCTAGCCCCTCACTTCCAGGATCGTGTTGCACAATCTCATTAATCAATATAGACATCAAAATACTATCCAAGATAATTGCGTCACACTTAGGCCACCTACTCCCCTGTTTATTACACCTGGCCCAAACCGGATTTGTTCAGGGACAATCGGCCACCCTAAACATACGCAAGGTTCTGATGGCGTTAGTATATGCTAGATCGAACCCTGAA
Source organism: Lithobates pipiens (assembly GCF_037356315.1). Taxonomy (NCBI): domain Eukaryota; kingdom Metazoa; phylum Chordata; class Amphibia; order Anura; family Ranidae; genus Lithobates; species Lithobates pipiens. The sequence continues at coordinate 255,050,519 of NW_027507764.1, read as the reverse complement.
CAAGACATCGCCATAATGTCGTTAGGTGCCGAAAAGGCTTTTGACAATATCAGTTGGTCCTGGCTATTCAGAGTGATGGCAGACTTTGGTTTTTCAAGCCCAATTGTGCCTTTTTTACAGCAAATGTATGAATCCCCAACTGCGTGTCTGGTCACCCCTGACTTTATCTCTGATCTGATCCCCCTAACAAAAGGGACTAGACAGGGATGCCTCCTCTCCCCTCTACTTTTTAACATCGCTATTGAGCCTTCCAGACTACTCAACTCAACGTGGTCAGTGGCATCATAATAGGTAACCAAACTCTCTGTTCCAGCTGTTTGCAGATGACATATTGTTATTTTCCACACAACCCCTCGCAGACTTTGATAGACTCCAAAAACTCTTTCATACTTTCCGACTGTGCTCAGGCTTTCGAATTAACTTTGACAAAAGCGAAGTTCTATCACTCCATCCCAAGATGTCTGCCAAATGGTGACACCAGTTTCCTTTTGCCATAGTAACGCAACACATAACTTATCTGGGCATTCACATCGGCCGAGAACCGTCCACTTTATATACACTTAACTTCCCATCGTTAATATCAAAAATTGTAAAGGAGTTGGAAGCTTGGGCAGCCCTCCCCCTCTCACTCTTTGGGAGATATCACCTTTTTAAAATTGTGTCGTTTGCACACCTACTCTACCCTATGCAGACCATACCTCTTTTATTAAAGCACCCGGATGTAAAAAAAATTCATAGGGCACTGTTCGCCTGTCTATGGTCTCCCAAAAAAGCATGCATTGCCCTACAAAAACGGCATCTCCTGAAGTCTGAAGGGGGGGGGGGCTTGCCCAATATACGTTTTTACAATCTTACCTGCCTTCTCAGACAAGGCTTTGACTGGTTATCTGGCAGATCTAGGTACTCCAATACTGTACTCAAGGGTGCCTTGACCTTTCCACATGCTCTACCAGTCATTCTCCACTCAAATCCTAATAAACTACCAACATACCTCAATTCAAGTGTACTCCTCAAGGACACAATTATAGCCTGAAGAGAGGGGCAGAGACTGCTGAGGTTACCCTCCAGTGTTTATTGCCACCTGCCAATCCAAGGCAACCCAATGTTTCTCCCATCCACTCTACACAAAACCTTTAAACAATGAAGCGCTAAGGGTCTTACCAACATTACCTCAATGTACCTTATTACCTCTGGCGAAATTAAATCCTTCCAAACCCTATCTCTCTACCAGAAACACAGGCCTTCTTCTACCACCAATTGATCAGTTATTTACACTCATGCTATGGACCTGGGACAGATCCCCTCCAAAAGTCCTTTATTGATACTGTACTACGCAGAGACAAGTACTCCATTTACAGCCTTATTGCCCATCAGACTGCCAAATTTCATCTTAAACCATTCTAAAAGTGGTCCTAAATATTTGAGGACGAAGACCTTTTGGAGAAAATCCTTGAAGGATACAGACAAGTGCACAAACTTACCATATCCGAAACATGGCGTGAGATGCAATTCAAAATTATTAACAGGGCATACTACCCTTTCCATATCAACAAGGCGGAACCAGCCCAAGAGCAGTGACCCTGGTGTTCCACACCCAAAACTACTTCATTGCCTCTGGGAGTGCCAACCCATCATTAAATGCTGGTAATCTTCTACAAGATTACTAAAATACAGTTCCCAAGACATTACCTTATATGTCTATTCAGATGTGAACCACCCTTATCCACGCCACCAATGAAGAGTCCGCTTTGCATCTCCCACTGGATGCATATTTGCCTCCTGGTGGCCCGCAGGACTATCATGTCCCATTGGATCAAATTAAAACCGCCAAATTTACAGGCGGGGAAAAAAGTCCTCTTAACGCTTTTTTATCTGGAGAGAGGCCATTAGAGGCCCAGTCGAGGCCACATGAGAGGCCACTTGAAGCGGCTGTGCCTGTATTACATGCCGTGATCATGCCGATTATAATACTGCTAATGGCGCACTGCTCCCCGCTGGCCCCTCCTTCCCTTCCGTCCATCCCAGGTGATGTCACGATGCATATAGTACAAGCACCTTGGATGGACTGGAGGGAAGGAGGGGCCAGTGGGGATCAGTGCGCCGTTAGCAGTATTATAATGGGCATCCGGTAAGTGAAGCCGAGATTGAGACACCTGGGCCCGCCACAAGTGATGGGGTACAGATGCATGGGGCCCCAGGTCCCCCCACCCCACAGTGTCCCCGACTGTGTGTCTCCCCCCCTGTGTGTGTGTGTGTGCCCCCCCTGTGTGTGTGTGTCCCCCTGTGTGTGTCCCCCTGCGTGTGTGTGTGTGTGTCCGTGGGTGTGTATGTGTGAGTGTCCCCCTGTGTGTGTGTGGGTGAGTGTCCCCCTGTGTGTGTGTGTGTGTGTGAGAGTGTCCCCCTGTGTGTGTGAGTGTCTCCCTGTGTGAGTGTCCCCATGTGTGAGTGTTCCCGTGTGTGTGTGTGTGTGTGTGTGTGTGAGTGTCCCCGTGTGTGTGTGTGTGAGTGTCCCCCTGTGTGTGTGTGTGTGTCCCTGTGTGTGTGGTGTGTGTGTGTAAGTATCCCCCTGTGTGTGTGTGTGTGTGTGTGTGTGTTTGTGTCCCCCTGTGTGAGTGCCCCCCTGTGTGTGTGTGTGTCCCTGTGTGAGTGTCCCCCTGTGTGTGTGTCCCCGTGTGTGTGTGTCCACTGGAGGAGCCATAGGGTAGACCTCTGACATCCCTTGATATCACTGAAGGCATCTGAGAGAAAATCATGTATACTGGGGGTAGCGGTGGAAAAGGAGAAGCTGGAAGGAGGAAGTGCTGTCCTAGTAACTAGCATTCTGGTGCCATTTCCAATAAGCTCCATGGTGAGAGGTCAGGTGTTTCTTCATACACATGGTATCCTAATAGCCAATCATAGTGGCAAGTGTCAAATGTGCATGCCGGAAATTTTTGTTTTGTTTAGTTTCAGATGCATTCATTCAATGAAGAATTTTGTTTTGTCATATTCATTATGTTGACCCGATTCATTTTTGGAATGCATTTCATATCTTTGCTATTTGTTTTTTTTGTGGAATCAAAAAATGTTGCCAGAAGATTGCTATATATTCAATATAGTATCAAATCAGATGGATTTGATATTTTTGGTAGTCCAACCATAGACCAAGAGAAATTGCATGATTTGATTGGACAATATCTACTGGAGTCATGTAAATCTGAATTAATGAATAGAACAAAATTTGGATCTTTGGCAGCGTGACACTATTGTTATATCTTATATTGATTTGGAAGTATTGAGAAACCAATTGTTCGGTGTCAGTCCGCAACCCATATTAGTTTTTTTCTGGATTGCACATGTTTTATTTTGCTTTACCTGACCAATGGTATTGCCACCCTTGATACGCTGGAGACAGAGGCTACAAATAACAATGCTGCGGTCTGCTGCACAGGTGGTGAAAAAGGACCATATAAGTGAGCTCTGTGGAGCAGTCTGGGCCACAGCAGTGCCCTGCACCTATGAAGCTTTGCCATCTGGTAGAATAGGACAGATGATGCCTCCACTTCTCTGCTTCTCCTGGATGACATCCTGCCTCACTATGGTTGTATCTCTCTCTTCACTTTCCTCCTATGCTCTATTGTTCACCCAGGAATAGAGTCAGAAACCTCATCATTGCTCTCTCCCTCCTCATTGCTGGAGGCTACTTAACAATATGTTTTAGGAACATCACTGTCAATTGGTTCTTTCTGTCTGTCATTGATTGCTGCTCATCCTCTTGCAGCAAGGGTCTCATGATTTACTTAAATAAATCAGCAGACCTTCTGTAGAGTTGTTAGGGCAATGGCAGAAGTAGCTGTGAATGAGAAGGCAAAATAGGGGGCTCTAGCAGCTGTGCTGGATTGTGAGCTAGTGTGAACCAGGGTGACAGAGGAATAGGATGATGAGGTATTGGAAAGGCACTCCACAACCTCTTCCATGTACTCTGGCTGCGTAGCATACCCAGTGGCAAAAACAAAAAAACAAAAAACAGTAACTGCCTGTTCCTGTTGACACAGAAACTGCTCTCCCCCTCATAGCTACATGGGAGTTTCTGCCTCTCCCTGTAGGCTTGGCAGACATGATGCCAGTAATGTGGAACTTATTTCCTAGTTTTATTTGCAACTGTTGCTGCTGCCATCAATAATAAATAAAATAAGAAAACAAAATTAAACACAAATAATATAAACTCAACACAATAGAACATGAAAAAAATATTCCCAAACCAAAAAACACTACTAATAAATCCTTTTTTTTTTAACTTAAAGCGGAAGTCCGCCGTTTTTTTTTTTTTAAAGCCAGCAGCTACAAATACTGCTGCTGCTGACTTTTGAAATAATGACACTTACCTGCCCAGCGCGCCCGCAATGTCGGCACCTGAAGCCGATCTCTCGATCGTCTCTCGGGTGCTGCCGCCGCCATCTTGGGTATGGGAATCAGGAATTGGAGCCTTTTCGGCTTCATTTCCCGGTTCCCTACTGCGCATGCGCGAGTCGCGCTGTGCAATAAGGATGGTCCCCGCTGTCTCTGGGATCCATGTGTTTCCTTCGGAAAGGGGCGTAGATTCTGCGGAAAGGGGCGTACCTTCTGCAGAATCTACGCCGGAAGTGGGTGCAGATACCTGTACTGTACAGGTACCTGCACCCCCCTCCCCCCTGAAAGGTACCAATTGTGGCGCCGGAGGGGGGGGAGGGTTCCAATGAGTGGAAGGTCCACTTTAGGGTGGACCTCCACTTTAAGGAAAAAAAAGAATATGAACTACTATTAAAGAGGAAGTAAACCCTGATGAGTTTACTTCCTCTTTCATTCCCTGCAAAGGCAAAGCATAATGGACTACTATGCATCGCATAGTAGCCCATTATGTGTCACTTACCTGACACAGGAGCCAGCGAAGTCACCGCTGTCCCCTGTAGTTCCGAGCGTCCATCTTCTTGGTGGGTCTCCGTGGGTCTCGCTGCTCCAGCGCTGTGATTCGCTGGAGCAGCGATGACGTCACTCCCGCGCATGTGCACGGGAGCCGAGACGCGCGGCATTGCGCGGCATCTTCGTCATCGACGATGCCACGCTCAGTGCACCTGTGCACTGAACTTCGGGCAAATATCTCCTAAACCGTATAGGTTTGGGAGATTTTTCTTGGACCTACAGGTAAGCCTTAATCTAGGCTTACCTGTAGGTCAAAGTGGTTTGTAGGGGTTTACAACCAATTTAAGGAAAAGCAAAGAACTCAAAAAAAAAGGAAAGAACAAACTGGTTACGAGGGTGAGTTCAGAGGGTAGCAATAAATGGGGAGTACTCTAATGATCAGGGGTGGAAAGTGGGGTCCCCCTAGGGTTCTGTCCTGGGACAAATCCTATTTAATTTGTTCATAAATGACCTGGAGGATGGGGTAAACTGTTCATTCTCTGTATTTGCATACAATAATAAGCTAAGCAGGGCAATAACTTCTCCGCAGAATGTGGAAACCTTGCAAGTAGATCTGAACAAATTAATGAGGTGGGCAACTACATGGCAAATGAGGTTTAATGTGAAAAAATGTAAAATAATGCATTTGGGTGTCAAAAATATGAATGCAATGGACCTTGGGGTCCTAGTAGATGATAGGCTCAGCAATGACATGCAATGCCAAGCCGCTGCTAACAAAGCAAACAGAATATTGGCATGCATTAAAAAAGGAATTAACTCCAGAGATAAAATGATAATTCTCCCACTCTACAAGACTCTGGCCCGGCCTCACCTGGAGTATGCTGTCCAGTTCTGGGCACCAGTCTTCAGGGAGGATGTGCTGGAAATGGAGCGAGTACAGAGAAGGGCAACAAAACGAATAAAGGGACTGGAGGATATTAGTTATGAGGAAAGGTTACGAGCACTGAACTTCTCTCTGGAGACACTATATTGTTTCAACTTATAAATACCATACTGGTGACCCCAAAATAGGGATAAAACTTTTCAGCAGAAGGGAGTTTAATAAGACACGTGGCCACTCAATAAAATTGGAAGAAAATAGGTTTAACCTTAAAATGCATAGAGGGTTCTTTACTGTAAGAGTGGTAAGGATGTGAAATTCCCTTCCACAGGCGGTGGTTTCAGCGGGGAGCATCAATAGTTAAAAAAAAAAAAACTATTAGATAAGCACCTGAACAACCACAACATACAGGGTTATATAATGTAATACTGACATAAAATCACACATATAGGTTGGATGATGGCTTTCACAATGCATTATGGGATGTTCGGAAGAGCGATTTTCACAGAACTTCCAAATTGTTTGGAACTCTCACCAGTGAATGATCAAAAAAAACGTATGTTCAGATGGAACATGCAACTCATTCCTAATCCTGTCAGAGGACAGGATGAACCTATATGCAGCCCACAACCTCTGTGATCTTTTGACATTGAGTCTACTATCTCATGCAGATCATGTGACGGAGTCAATGGGGTTGATTTACTAAAACTGGAGAGTGCAAAATCTGGTGCAGCTGTGCATAGAAACCAATCAGCTTCCAGGTTTTATTGTCAAAGCTTAATTGAACAAGCTGAAGTTAGAAGCTGATTGGCTACCATGCACAGCTGCACCAGATTCTGAGTGCTCCAGTTTTAGTAAATCTCCCCCAATATCTCCAGGTTTTGCCTCCCATCATTATTCTTGACCAGAGCACAGTGCACCACTGAAGTTGCCAATTTTGTGGGTGGCAGATGTCTACCCAAGAGGGGGAATTCCCAGGATGGCAGCACATTAAGGACTGGTGATGCTGGGGGCATAGGAAGATGTGGGCCTGGAAAATCCAGGCAAGAGCAGCAATTCATGACAGGTACAGCAGGCAAAGGCTAGAGTGGAGCCAGATAGGCATCAGTGGCAGCTGGTACAGTGAGGTTGAGACATTTTTGGGCCCAGGCTTCCCCATATGGTTCATCCACCCAAACACAGTCTTCATGCTTGAACAAGGCAGGACAGAACTGCTTGAGAGGCTTCTTCAAACCGAGTCCTAAAGACTCTTCTGTACTTCTAAAAGCTAACTGGAGCCATGTCTCAAGGCTTTTGCAGAGGTGTGGTGCAATGGCTGACTCCTGAGAAGTAAAATGAAGGTCACTGGTAAAAGAACTGTTAAATCAAATTAAACATACAAAAAGGGGGAGGAGGGAAAGCAGAATCAAATGCAAGGCAGCAATGACTGCCATAATACCACGATGGAAGTATTATATAAGATTCTGTCATCATTTCATTATTATTTTTGTTCATTAACGACTTCTATTTCCAAACTTTTCTTACTCAAATTGTATGAAAATTCCTTGTGACTGCCACCCCAAACATTTCCATCTTTGCCTAATGTGAGGCAGGGGACAGTGGAAGTGTTGTCTTATGCCACGTACACATGATCCGAATTCCGGCCAGAAAAAGACAGATGAGAGCTTTTCATCGGAAAATGCGACCGTGTGTATGTTCCATCGGAATTTAGCTGTCCGAATTTCCGCCAGCCAAAAATTCATAGCATGTTCTCAATTTTCCAGACGGAAAAACTTCCTATCAGTAATTCCGATCGTGTGTATGCAATTCCGACACGCCAAAAATGACGCATGCTCAGATTCAACTACGAGACAGAAGATATTGGCTACTGGCTATTGAACTTCCTTTTTCTAGTCACGTAGTACGTGTTGTACGTCACCGTGATATAAATGATCAGAATTTGATGTGACCGTGTGTAGGCAAGACAGCTTGAGCCGAATTCCATCGGAATTCCGTCGGGAAAACCACAAGAGCTTTTTCCGACGAGAATTCCGATCGTGTGTACGCGGCATTAGCCAAAAATCTCAATTTGCTTCTTGGTTCTGGTCCAATAATCATGTGTGTTGTTTCCCAACATACATCTGAATGACAAGCATAAACACAACATATTGAATAGTACTATAAAGAAAACTCAGCTTGTCACAGTATCTGCAATAGACTGGGGAATATAAATACTGCTTTCTGTTTGCTTTGAAGGAGGACAAGACAAAAGAGAATGCATTTTCAAAAAGCCTAGGTAAAACTTAAATCAGTCTGTAAAATCCCTAGTCAATGCCAGGCTGTCTATTATGGTTATTGATTACATCACGACTAATGTCAGCAGCATATTAGTATTTTAGACTTGCTCACTTACTGGATACCTCTCACACTAAACTAATTAGATTTCAGATGTGAGCAGAGGAGGTAGAGGATAGGATTAGAGTAATTCTGTCTCCTTGCATTTGTGCTCAAGTCATGTTATTAATATAATTGTGTTATAAGAAAAAAGAACTCACTGAATTGAATTACATTTAAAATACCAATATTCATCCACCTCCTTATCCCATTATACAACAAGAACCTGAGACAGATTACAATGGCCTTATAAGCCACACTGGTCTACTAATAACCAAGGTCTTATAAAACAACTAGCTTAGCTTGTCATTGTGGTCATATGTGGTCTAGATGTAATGCAACATCTGCAGGTCGCCTGCTAGAGACAAGATAATAAATGAAAACTCACTTTGCCAGCTTCTTATCAATTTTAATTTACATTTTTTAAGCTACAAATACTATGCGGTAAATACAATCCTGTTAAAATAAGACAGTTCATACAACCTCCTTCAGAAAAAGCACTAGACATGTGCAGAACAAAAAAATGTGTTTTGTTTCGCTTCGTTATTTACATAAATTTGTTTTGTTAAATTTATTTACTCTGTTTCATTCATTTTCGGAATTCCTTTTGTTTATTCGTATTCACATTTTTTAATTCGAATTCAAAACGATTCGAAAAGTTTTCTAGTCAATTTCGAATAGTTTTCCAATTTCCAAAGAGAATAAAAGTGAATAGAAATTAAAGGAATAGAATATAATAGAGTAAAACAGAACAAAATAGGATAGAAAACAAAAGTACAGAATAGAATGGAAAAGACTAGAATAAAAAGGAATAGAATTGAATAAAAAAGAATAGAATTAAATAGAAATATTATATGAAATTCATATAAACTATTATATTATAGTTTATATAGTTTTACTATTAAACTATATATTATAGTTTATATAGTTTTACTATTAAATTATATAAACTATGAAATATGAAATTCAAATAAACTAGAAAATAATAGAATAAAAAAAAACTGAAAATAATAAAATAGAAATAATATAACCATTTTCCAAAATTCAAATAGAATCAATTTGAATAGAATAGAAAATAACAAAATTGTAAAGAAAAAAAACAACAGAATAGAATAGAATAGAATGAAATTAACCATTTTCCTGTTCTAATCTATTCTTTTCCATTCTATTCAAACTCAAATGGATTCTATTGTTTTTTTAATTATATTATTTTTCTATTTGTTTATTCTATTCCATTGTATTCTTTTCTATTCTAATATTATATTTTCTATAATATTATTTTCTATTCAAATTCAAATGTATGCTATTCAAAAGTCGCATTTCAGAAGATGGTTATATTCTTTCAATTCTATTGTTTTTTTTCTATAATATTCTGATATTTTCTATTCTATTCTAATCTTTTCTATTCTTTTCAAATTGGAATTGATTCTAGTTGCATTTTGGGAAATGGTTATATTCTTTATATTCTATTCTATTATTTATATATATGTTTTTATTATATTTTTTTTCTATTCTATGCTAGTCTTTTTTCTATTCTTTGCTTATGTATTCAAATTCAAATTTATTCTATTTGAAATTTGAATTTTAGAATATGGTTCTATTCTATGTTCTATTCTATTCTATGTGTTTCTATACTTGTCTTTTCTGATCTTTTATTTTCTATTCTATTTTGTTCTGTTTTACTCTATTATAGTCTATTCTTTTATTTTCTGTTATATTCTTTACTATTCTGTTATTTTTATTTCTATTCTATTCCTTTAATTTCTATTCTGATTGTATTCCCTTTGGAAATTGGAAAACTATTTGAAAACTTTTCTAATTCGAAATTGAAAACTATTCAAGTTTGAAAAGTATTCGAAAACGATTCAAATTCAAATTTAGTCTGAATTTTTTTTGTTATTTCAGATTCTTTTTAATTCATTACTATTGTAATCGGTACTATTGTAATTCGGAAATTCGGCTACATCTGAATTTCCTGAAGACGAAAATTTGTCTGAATTTCAATTCAGGACGAAACATACCGCACATGTCTAATAAGAACACACAGCACACAGAGAAACAATAGAAGGGAAGTAGATGCATACTTACTATGTACATTGAGCTGCATTTTCTGTACACCCCCATATGTTTAGTGTGAAAAGAGCAGATAGAAAACAATTGTTTCCTTGAAAGTTTGACAAGGCTTAACGTGGCTGCATCCAGCGTTAAGCCACATTTTGCAGCTTTTACCAGCATCACACTATTTTTCAGCTGTAACACTGGTCCTCAGAACGTGCTGGCCTTGGGTTTTTTTGCAACTTGAAAACGCCTATGGCACTTAGAGCTTCATAAAGCCTATGTGTGCATGGACACATTGAATAACACGGAGAGGCATTTTTAAGCTCCAAAAAAAAGTCTGCTGCTGCAAAAAGCATCTGTAAAAATGCCCTGTGGGCATGAGGCTTAAAAATGAAAAATTTTAAATATAGTGCATGGGGGTCCCCTTAGTCTACCTGTAAAGTGGCACATCTGTAGCTTGTATAGAACATACTGCAGCAAAAATTATATTAAAAAAAAAATTGTGAAATTACATTTAATTTGCTAGCAATACAATACCATTGACACGGTTTTGATCAATGGGTAGAGGTACTATGTACCCATTACTCATTCACATGGGGGGGTGGGGGACTTCCAGATTCCAATAAGCCCCCCGCCTGCAGACCCCCACAACCACTGGCCAAGGTTGTGGGGATGAGGCCCTTGTCCCCATCAACATAGTTACATAGTTACATAGTTAGTCAGGTTGAAAAAAGACACAAGTCTACCTAGTTCAACCACAAAAAAAAAAAAAAAATATCATACAATCCCATATACCCAATTCTATACCCGCAGTTGATCCAGAGGAAGGCAAAAAACCCCAGCAGAGCATGATCCAATTTGCTGAAGCAGGGGAAAAATTCCTTCTTGGTCCCCTGTGAGGCAATCAGATTTTCCCCGGATCAACTTTACCTATAAATGTTAGTACCCAGTTATATTATGCACATTTAGGAAATAATCCAGGCTTTTCTTAAAGCAATCTACTGAGCTGGCCAGAACCACCTCTTCAGGGAGTCTATTCCACATTTTCACAGCTCTTACTGTGAAGAAACCTTTCCGTATTTGGAGATGACATCTCTTTTCCTCTAGATGTAAAGAGTGCCCCCTTGTCCTCTTTGTTGACTGTAAAGTGAATAACTCAACACCAAGTTCACTATATGGACCCCTTATATATTTGTACATGTTGATCATATCCCCCCTTAATCTCCTCTTATCAAGAGTGAATAAATTCAGTTCCTCCAATCTTTACTCATAGCTGAGCTCCTCCATGCCTTTTATCAGTTCGGTTGCCCTTCTCTGCACTTTCTCCAGTTCCCCAATATCCATTTTGAGAACTGGTGCCCAAAACTGAATTGCATATTCCAGATAAGGTCTTACTAATGATTTGAACAGGGGCAAAATTATATCTCTCTCTCTGGAGTCCATACCTCTCTTAATACAAGAAAGGACTTTGCTCGCTTTGGAAACCGCAGCTTGGCATTGCATGCTATTATTGAGCTTATGATCTACCAAAACCCCCAGATCCTTCTCCGCTATGGATCCCCCCAGTTGTATTCCCCCTAAAATGTATGATGCATGCATATTCTTAGCCCCCAAGTGCATAACTGTGTTCAATTTACAAAATGCAATGTGAGCGAACAGAAGAAAAATCTAAATCAAATCAATATTTGGTGTGACTACCTTTTTGGCTTCAAACCAGGATCAATTCTTACATTTGCACATTTTTTGTAGTCTTCCACAAAGCCAGGGATTTTGAAGGATTAGAGCAGTGATTCTCAACCAGGGTTTCGTGGAACTCAGCCCTGGGCAATTTCTGCCTCTCAGATAGGTTCCCACTGACACCATTGATCTTTTTAGCTACCTGTAAGGGGGTAATTCTTCCCAATGACCACAAGTATAAGGACCATTCCTCTCACTGACCATCACGCTAATGTATTATGAGTTGTAGATTTCTAATTTTTAGCAGAGGTTCCTCAAGACCGGAAAACTATTTCAAGGGTTCCACTGTGTTGAAAAGGTTGAGAAAGGCTGGATTAGAGTCCGGTGTAATGATTAACCAACTAAACCAAGCAGGTGCTAATGATCATTCATTTCATATGTAGGTTGAAACAGTCATTAACCTGTTACTGACTGCCCCATGTACATTTACTGTGAGGCAGTGGCTCCTCTGCACAGAATCACGTACAGATGGGGACCCGCCGATTGGCCTTGACAGAGGCGGAGCGGTGGTCTGCCTTTGTAAATAAGACAGAACACCGTTCTGTTACTAGGGAATACATCAGTGGCTGGTGGTTTTTTTTTGGGAGGAGAGTGGCAAACAACCCCCCAGCCCCCCAAGCAGCACCCACTCCCCTGCTGTTTGCTGGTCGGTCTGGCACTTACCCCATCATGGTGGGTGGCAGGCAGCGTGGTGCAGTGGCTCAGTTCCGAGTCCTCACCTCCATGGTGGCTTCCAGCTCCTCCCCTCCTCCTTCTAGGCATTCAATACGATCACCTGTCCTTTCAGCCAGTCGGGTGATCAGTGTCAAAACGTGCTTCTTGATTGGCTGGGAGGAGGATCAGTGTTACAACAGTGAATATTGATTCACTTTTGTAACACACCTGGGTGGGCTCGGAGTGCACTCTCTGTGACCTGAGCCAACCCTATATTGAAGCCTATTAGAGCCTCAGGCTCTAATTGGTACTTTAAAAAAACTGAAAGGGGCCGTATGCATGGATAGGGGAGGCGGCGATGGACAGGGGGGGGGGGGGGGTTGGCACTAGAATACAAAGATCTTGTGTTTCTGCTGAGGAGGAATACAGATCTCAGCCTTTCCACAGTTAAAGCACATCCCCCACATTTAGCAAGCACTCCCAAGGGTCACATTTAACCCTTTTATCACCCCTGATGTTAACCCTTCCCTGACAGTATCATTAGTACAGTAACAGTGCCTATTTTTTGCACTGATCACTGTATTGTTGTCACTGGTCCCCAAGAAAGTATCACTTAGTGTCTGAATTGTCCGTCGGAATGTCACAGTCCCGCTATAAGTCACTGATCACCGCAATTTCTAGTAAAAAATAAAAATAAATACAAATCTCATAAAAATATCCCATACCATATTTATTGGCGTATAACACACACTTTTTTCCCCTTAATATCAGGGGAAAATTGGGGGTGCGTGTTATACGCTGATCCTCCACCGTTTTGAGCCTCTGGGCTGCTTTCAGCCGCCTTCGGCCCTTCTCGGCAGCTTTTGGCCGCCTTCGCCCATTCTCGTCAGATTTTGCCCGCCTTCGGCCGTTCTCGGCGGCCTAAAGCCAAGAGCGGGCGAAAGCTGACGAGAATGGCCGAAGGTGGCCAAAAGCTGACGAGAACGGCCGAGAACTACCGAGCGCCGCCGAGATACACAGGACATCCGGCTCTGTATCTCGGCGGCACCATTTAAAAAAAAAAAAAGCTGCAAATAAAACTGACAAGGCTGCAATTGACACTGACATAACTTAGTATACACTATAACTTTTGTGCAAGCCAATCAATATATGCTTATTGGCACTTTTTTTTACCAAAAACATGTAGCAGAATACAGTACATATTGGCCTAAGTTAATGAAGAAATTACATTTTTTTATTTTTTATTTATTGAATGTGTTTTATAGCAGAAAGTAAAAAAGAATTTCATTTCAAAATTGTCGGTATTTTTTTGTTTATAGCATAAAAATTTTTTTTGCAGGAGATGATCAAATACCACCAAAAGAAAGCTCTATTTGTGGGGGGGGGGGGGGGGGGGGGGGGTGGACATTCATTCTATTTGTGTACAGCCTTGCACAGCGCAATTGTCAGTTAATGTAACGTAGTGTTGTATCACAAAAAAATGGAGTGGTCAGGAAGGGGGTAAACCTTCAGGAGCTGAAGTGGTTAACTGAAATAGAAGCTGCTGTGTGAAAGGCTTAAAACTGGGTAAGGAACAGCCCAACTCTGCTACTAAGGTAAAATTGTGGAAGACAGCTTCATGTCACAGGTCATACACCATGGCATGATTGAGCACAGCAACAAGACACAATGTAATTATACTGCATTAGCGAGGTCTCTCCCAGGCAAAGATTTCAAAGCACACTGGGAATGCTGACCCGGAAACATGACTAAACAACTTAACTATGTTGTAAAACATAGGAACTGGGGCGCAGTAACTGGTAGCAGGTGCTTAAACTGATGAGTCAACATTTGAAATATTTGGCTGTAGCAGGAGGCAGTTTGTTAGCTGAAGTGCTGGAGAGCGGTGCAATAATGAGTGTCTGCAGACAACAGTGAAGCCTGGTGGAGGTTCCTTGCAGGTTTGGGGCTGCATTTCTGCAAATGGAGTTGGAGATTTAGTCAGGTTTTATGGTGTAATATGGGTCTATATTCATTATTGATTTACAAAGAACTTGGTATTAGTTGTTATGCTATTAACTATGATAGTTTTACCACTAGGCGCCCACGCTATAGCCGAAAGATGGCTACAGCTCGGTGCTCAATTGCCAGGGGGGCGTCCCTGGATGTCCTCCTGTTTACTCCGTCCCGGGGGCGCTTCGGGCACCCATCAGGAAAGTTTTATGTTGGCCGTGTCCCTTGGACACAGCCAATCACAGATCGTGCTAAATGGCCAATCACAGTGTAAACATATGAGATCATCTCTCATTGCTCTCCCTCCTCACATAGAGACCGCATGTGAGGAGGGAGAGCAACCGGTGCTGCAGCTTGCGAGTTCAACAGTAAAACAAGTAAATACAGTGCCCAAAGTACATGTCAGTGCCATCTGTCATCAGTACCATCTGTCATCACCATCTATCAATGCCACCTGTCAGTGTCATCTGTCATCAGTGCCACCTTTCAGTGCCGTCTGTCATCAGTGCCACCTGTCAGTGTCACGTATTAGTGCCATCTGCCATCAGTGTCACATGTCATCAGTGCCATCTGCCATCAGTGCCACGTGACATCAGTGCCACGTATCAGTGCCATCTGCCATCAGTGTCATGTGTCATCAGTGCCACGTATCAGTTCCATCTGCCATCAGTGTCACGTGTCATTAGTGCCACTTATTAGTGCCATTTGTCATCAGTGTCTGTGTCATCAGTGCCTTCTGTCATCACCAACAATGTCTAGAAGATTATTTTCAGCCGAGGAAGCGTACAATATTCTTGTGGCTGACGAGAGCAACGGGGAGCTCTCCGCTTCAGATTCCTCCTCATATTCAGATTCTGAGTCTGACGTTGACTATGAGCCTGTCCTAAGCAGTGAAACACTGACAGCCTCAGAGGATTCCTCTTCATATTCAGATTCTGAGTCTGACTTTGACTATGAGCCTGTCCTAAGCAGTGAAACACTGACAGCCTCAGAGGAGGATGAAAGTCCGCCCACCAGATAAAGGCGTTCTGGTGAGGAGGCAGTGTCATCCACCAGCACCTCAGTACCTCGGCAAAAGCCTCGTACCAGTGGGGTGTCACCTCAGTCCCAAAGGGTTAGGTCCCATGCTAGTCTTCACTATTCCCTTCAGAACCCCTTGTGGCTTCCTCCTAATTCTGGAGAAGCTAACATTCCCCCTTTCACTGCCCAGCCAGGAGTCCATGTGGACACAAAAAAAATTTCCCCGATTGATTTTTTTCCATTTCATTTTTACTGAGGGCATGCTAGCATCAATTGTGGCCCAGTGCAACCTGTATGCACAATTCATAGTAAGTAACCTAACATCCTATTATGCCCATCCCTACGAGTGGAGAGCCCTAACAGTGGAGGAGTTTAAAACATTTTTGGACCTCACATTTTGTATGGGACTAACCAAAAAAAAAAGAATTACGTTCATATTGGTCAACCCTCCCCATCCACCACATGCCCATCTTTTCCTCAGTAATGCCCAGAACCAGATATCTCATGATTATGAGATTCCTACACTATAATGATAATACCCAGTGCCCTCCCCGAAATGACCCACATTTTTACAAGCTTTATAAAATTCAGCCACTACTAAATTATTTTTCTAAAATCTTCCCCCAGTTGTTTACCCCAGACCAACACATATGTGTGGATGAGTCCCTTATCAAATTTTCTGGCAGGCTGGGCATAAAACAATTTATTCCCACCAAAAGGGCCCACTATGGAGTGAAGCTGTATAAATTGTGCGATCAAGCCACAAGGTATACATATGCCTTCATGGTATATGAAGGGAAGGACAACCAGCTGCATCCCCCTAATTGCCCAGACTACATGGAATCATGTGGAAAACTCATAAACCCACTCCCGGAAAAAGGCTACCATTTGTACGTAGATAACTTTTTACACGTTTGCCCCTGTTCCGCAATCTTCACAGGAAGAACACTCCAGCATGTGGCATCATAAGGACGAACCGGAAGGGCTTTCCTCAAAGCCTCATCAACATGAAGCTAATAAGAGGGTAGACGGCAAGTTTACGGAATGAGGAAAGTCTGGCTGTGAAGTGGACGGACAAAAGGGATGTCTACGTGCTTTCTTCGATCCACAACAATACATTCGTTGAGATCACCAGAAGGAATGGCCCAATCCAAAAACCAACATGTATTCACGAACCCTACCTTGCCACAAGACGAACATACCAGTGGTATAAAATAAGTTTCAATTTATTTGTTTAATTTGGCCATATACAACAGCTACGTTAACTATCACAAATCTACTGAAAGCCCAAAATCCTTCCTTGGATACCAGGAGGAAATCACCACTGCCCTTACATTCCCGAACGGCCCACCAGAAAACATTCAATCAAATGTGATTAGCAGACATTTCCGAATGCCACCAGATAAAATCCCTCCCAGACCAACAGGCCAAAAACATCAGAAAAAATGCCAGGTGTGCACCACAGGAGGAGTTAGAAGAGACACCACTTATCATTGTCCCCAATGTCCTTCCCAAACAGGCCCTCTGCATAGTTGACTGTTTTTGCCATTACCATACTAAATCACTAAATTATTAGTGAAGTATGGTAAACAAAACCCTCACTTCCTGACATTTACCTTCACACCCCTTATGCCTCGACTTGCTCTGTAACTGACCCTGGCTTGTTATTCAACCACGCTTTTGCCTACCGATTCTGTTCAAACCTCTGCCTGATCTGGAACTGACCCTGGTTTGTTATTCGACTATGCTTCTGCCTACCAATTCTGTACATTCCTCTGCCTGCTCTCGAACTGACCCTGGACTGTTTGACCATGCTTCAGAATAATTTTTCTGGATGAATAAAACTATTTATTTGTTTTCTCATTCCTAGATTAGGGTCTGCAGACTCGGAGGCTTCAAAGAGATTTGGGTGGGAGAAGCCTCTACCCCTGTCGCCATTCTATCCTGAGCGGGGCCACACTTCTGCCTGCTGCCTGTAGGACCCACGCCATCATGCCTCTGCTTGTCTCATGAACTGACCACATCACATGGATATTTTGGTACTGCTGACAATCTCTGCCTGCACTGACCCTGGACTGTATATGGACAGCATCCCTGCCTGCTGCCTGTACTGACTATGGACAGTATTCCTGCCAGTTGCCTGGACAATTGCGTTTGCTGTCCAATTGCTGACCAAGTTCCTGCCTGCTGTCTGGACCAGTGCTATCCTCCTATGGACAACTGTGCTACTAAAACCACAGATAATATTTTGTTTACCCTTTGCTCAGCAGAATGTATTTTGGGGTGTACTTTTTGGTATGTGCATGCTGTTTGTCCCTAGAATACATGATGGTGTTCCTTGCATTTTGGGCCTCTGTATGTGGCCAGGCTGTGTAAAAATCTTACACATGTGGTATCACCATACTCAGGGGGAGTAGCAGAATGTATTTTGGGGTGTACTTTTTTCTATGTACATGCTATGTGTTGGAAATATCTTATAAATTGGCAACTTTGTGTAAAAAAAATGTTTTCATTTTTTTCCCACATTTTCCAAAACCTTTTGGAAAAAAATTAATTGTTCAAAAGACTCATTATGCCTCATAGATTATACATTGGGGTGTTATCTTTCCAAAATGGGGTGATTTTGTGGGCATTTCTATTGTCCTGGTGCTCCATGGCCTTCAAAAGTGTAATAGGTGAAAAATGAAAAATTAGATGTGTAATTTATTATCCTAGAATGCCTGAAGGTGCTATTTCAATGCTGGGCCTCTGTATGTGACCAGGCTTTGTAAAAGTCTCACACATGTGGTATCACCATACTCAGGAGGAATAGCAGAATGTATTTTGGGGTGTATGTATGCTATGTACATGCTATGTGTTGGAAATATCTTATAAATAGACAACTTTGCATTAAAAAAACGCCATTTCATTTTTTCCCCACATTTTTCAAAAACTTCTAGAAAAAAAATGAACCGTTCAAAAGACTCATTATGCCTCATAGATTATACATTAGGGTGTTAGCTTTCCATGGTGTCACTTTGTAGGAGTTTTCATTGTACTGGTGCTACAGGGCCTTCAAAATTGCAATAGGTAGTCAACAAGTTAGATGTGTCATTTATGCTCCTAGAACACCTGATGGTGCTCCCTGCATGTTGGGCCTTTCTATGTGACTAGGGTGTGAAAAAGTCCCACACATGTGGTATTGCCATACTTAGGAGGAGTAGCAGAATGTATTTTGGGGCGTCATTTGTGGTATACACATGCCATGTGAGAGAAATAACCTATCACAATGAAAATTTTGTGAAAAACAAAATGTTAGTTTTGCAAAGAAGTGTGGGAAAAAATGACAACATCAAAAACCTCACAATGCATCTAAATAAATAATACCTTGAAATGTCTAATTTCAAAAAAGGGGTCATTTGGGGGGTATTTGTAATTTCCTGTCTTGTTCGGGTCGCAAGAAATGAGATAGGCCACCAGTACATCAGGTGTGATCAATTTTTTATTATTAACCAAATAATATCCACTAATTTGGGTTATTTTTTACCAAAGATATTTAGCAGTATAAATTGTGGCCAAAATTTATGAAGAAAAAATAATAGTTTGCTAAATTTTATCACAGAAACTAAGAAAAATTCATTTTTTTTCAAAATTTTTGGTCTTTTTTCATTTGTAGCGCAAAAAATAAAAAACCCAGAGGTGATCAAATACCACCAAAAGAAAATTCTATTTGTATGAAAAAAAAAGGACACAAAATTAATTTGGGTACAGTATTACATGAGTAATTGTCATTCAAAATGTGAGAACACCAAAAGCTGAAAATTGATCTAGGCAGGAGGGGGGTTTAAGTGCCCAGTAGGCAACTGGTTAAATATAATAATTTCGTATGTCCTCAGACTTCTCAGCTCCACTCAAATCAGAAGGCTTGGAAAGACATCAAGGGCATCAAGGCCTGCTCCCCGAGCAGGACACCCTGCACTCTCTGTATTTTTGCAGAGAGTGGCTCTAATATAATTATGTCAATACCAAGCTCTGTATCATCCATGATCTGTTACACCTGCTTCTTACAATTTTCCATAACCTATCTATGCTCTTTTAAGTTTTATAGATTATTTCTGTGTATATATACATCTGTATATTAGTTACTTCTTATATGGCTACATCTAGCTTCTTCTACTTCTCTGCATACTGTGATCTGGCCTCGCTAAAATGATCACATTCATTATCTCAAAACTGTTAAAACCAGTAATTTGGAAGAACTGGTTAAAACTAGTTGGAGCCCCCCTTTCGCATATATAGCAGAGAACAAAGAAGACCCTCAAAGTTTCCTCTAGGACAGACCAGTAACTGTGCCTAGAACTTAGAGATTGTAATTTCTAGGAATTTCTGATGTTTGCAGAAGTTGAGGCGCTCCCTGGATTGAATTGAAGCTGTATTTATCTTATTCATCACCTGTACTCCATCTTTACTGTTGCTGAGTACATTTCTTTTGTTACTATACTACTTGTCAGTTTGTGTTAATAATTGCACTACATCCACAAATCTGAAAGGTTAAAAATACGAACCTGTCAATAAATAAATACATATAAGTGACCGGAAGCCGACCTGTATGTACACGTGAACCTCTAGCTCCCTCTCAGCCCACAGCTACATAGCCTGCTTTGGGGTCTTTCCTTCACTCACATATTGGTGGTTCTAAGAGAACCCGCTGCACGAGACCCCGGGGATCATCCCAACCACTGCTCAGCTCCTCTGCAACCATCAGGGGATACCTTACAACCCCCACCATGCCGGCTGGTGGGAGAGACAAAATGACGCCGGCCTCCTCCTCCATTACTTCCATATAGGCCTCGCCGCTGGGAATCCAGGCTCCACCGCACCCACAGAGCTCCCCCGCACTGGAGTGGAAGTCGCCTGGCCTATGGACTGCTCCAAACGATATGGTGAGTCTCCCTCACCACCCTACCTCCCAGGAGACGCCGCACCAGGGAACTCAACCTGCGTTACTAGGCCTCACTGGAGCATCCTGCACACAATGCATGGATGCCTTCCCCCGGCTGCTGCGCACAGCCTCAGATCCAGGGATCTCTGCAGAGGCCCCCAGCTCTCCATCCCTATCGGAGGGCTCAGAGGACTTCCCCCTCTGCCAGCCCCACAGCACACGCAGGACCCTGAGCTTACCCCGGATCATCCGGGGCACCACAAATCCCAGCAAGCCCACTGCAAAGCCCCAGCCCTTCCAAAAGCCCAAAGGCAATCTCGCTCTAAAGGCTGGGCATCCGCAGTGGGGGGCATGGATCAAGCCACAGCATATGCCCAGGCTGTCAGCTCCCCCACCTACCTACACAGAAATGGGGGACACACTGAGGCGGTCGACACCACAGCCACAGTGGTAAAGTGACTTATGGAGCCCCCAGCTGCAGCATGCAGCACAGGCCCACAGTGGAGCACCCCTCCATCAACAGCCGCCCTCCGACCACCAACCTGTCCCAGGCAGCACGAGACCTTCATGATCAGCCGCCCCCCTCGTGGCAAACCTACCTCCAAGCCATTTCAACCACGGAGGACTTTAAACAATTAATTGAAGATGTTAAATCTACCTACTGGGCTGAAATCCAAGCACGCCAAATTAACTTTAATCACCTGGCAGATAGGGTAGAGATGGAAGAAGAAGAAATACAAGAAACCAAATTGGCAGTGTATCGCACCCAATTACAGGGTGCAGGCCATCGCATACTCTTGAGGGACATGCAACGTCATGTACATGTCTTACCCACTGAATGAAGAGGTTATGTGTGTAGCACTGACTCCCGAAGGAGCTGCTAATTTGAGTTGGGCCTGCACTCTTCTGAGAAACCCCCTTTTTTGTGTAACTCTATCCCCTTGACACAGCTGTGGTGCAATAATAATACAGTACAATATAGACAGTGTAAGGTACCTGCACCGATCCCTCAGGATCATCTGGCTCCACCTGGTAGGGAAAGACAGTAGACCACACACTTGTACTCTTAACCAGAAATTATTTTACTGAAAGTATAACGTAGAGCGTCAGCACAGCATGAATCAAGAGTTACGTACAATAAACAATATGCAAGTATATTATTATCTAGACCTGGGAGCTCCCCTTACTTAAAGTCTACGTGAGGCCTCACTAAAAGTATTCCCTTCCTTTATCTTTTTTCTTCTCTAGCTTAAAAGGGTTCCTCAGGTAATTGTAATTCAAAGGGGTACGTGGAGAAAATAAACTCAGAATACTCCAGGTATAACTCCAAGAACTTGTAATCGCACTTGGCCGCAAAAGTGAACCGGGCCTCAAGCCTCCTAAATGTCAGTTGCTCAGCCTTACTTCCATGGAACAACAGGTTCCAGCGAGGCCTGTGAGTAAGTCTAACTGTGTGCAGTAGTATTAAACAATGGGCTGTAACCGATCACCAACTGGATCAGAGTTCGGGGTGATGGCTTCGGTCTGATAACTGCAGCTTTCTTGCACTCAGGCTGAGCCAGATGCTCTGTGTCGTTCCACCGACTGGATCCGGTCCTCCGCTATTCCGACAAGCGTCTCTGAACCTTGTCAATCCTATCACCAGCTCTCAGGCTCCGTCAAGTCACCTAGCAAACGGTCTGGTTTGCACTCCGCGGTGACTGTCTGCCAATGTGTCAGAGAACCTTCAACACAGTTCTGCACAGGCAGGCAGCGTGGTCCCAAGAGACCAAATATGGCCGCTGCAGCCCCTTTTATACCCTACCCAGCATGCACTGCATATCAGAGTGTTCATGGGTAGGTCACACAGACTCCTGGGTAGATAAGGTCAAATGACCAAAGTAAACACAGTCACTTCCTGTTATCTTTCCAACACCATGAAAAGGAAAATAACTAAAGTCCATTTCCAGTTTTGGTCACTAGATGGTGCCAGATACTAACGAATAACATTGTTCATAGGTTTACATTGTATTCACATTAACTACATTAATACACAATTATATACCCGCTACCTGTGCAAAGCCCGAATCGCCCGGAAAGTGGTTTATGACAACACGCAAATCCAGCTGTACCTGGACCTCGCCTGGATCACATTGCAGAAATGCAGGCTCCTACAACCCCTCCTCCTCTTACTACAGGAAAGGGACATAGTATACCGCTGGGGCTTCCCTTTTAGCCTGACAGCACGAAAAGAGGGTCAGTCAGCTGTACTCCGCTACCCTGAAGACCTAGTGGCTTTTTGTGACATTTTGGAACTCCCTGTTCCTCGGCTCCAGGAGTGGGACTTGGTGGCTACTCCACCCCCCCACCCTCAACCTGGCAGAAGGTTCCTCTGACCAAGTGCTCCCAGGCTCCAGACACCCCCCATAAAGCCAAAAAAAGGCTGAGGAGGGCAGGTTTCTTGTACTTGCCTCTTCCAGCTGAGGAACGCACATTCTTCTGATGGACTTTTTAAGGCCCGAGATATGAAGCCTACCACATATCCCCCTAGGCCCCCCATAGTTATTTATTTCCCTGTACAACATACTGGGCACTTCTGGTTGAAGATCTGAGAGTGGTTGACCTTCCGCTCACTGGACCCCTCATAATTTACCCCCAAAGAGTTCCTTTGAAACTTTTTGTGTAGTTTCCTACAAGTTACTAAACTACTGCTGCAACATTTCCTTATGTCCTCCCGGGCTGTTGTATTCACTTCTAGCCAGACGGAATAATTGGAACTTACTTACTCCTGCATTTTTCAGGCCATGCAGAATATATATACAATGTTTGCAATTTTTATTATGTGTTACACCTGTCTCTTTTCTTTCTTTCTACCCCCACCCTCCCTTCTCCTACCCTCCCTCCGGCTCCACCTGAAACTCTAGCAACCATCCTAACCTTCTCTCGGCTCATGACACCCTCCGTGATCCGGAGTCGTGGCTCCCCGGTAGCTGAACCAGATAAGTACCTTTGTTCTTGTACATATCCATTACCATGGCTAAGGTACTGTCATTAAATGTACATGGGCTGAACTCTAATAGGAAGAGACATCTGGCACTAACTGAATTCAGGCACTCCAGAGCAGATATAATTATGGTCCAGGAGACTCATTTTAACGAGAGAGACTCCTTCATGTTCGCCTCCAGACGCTACCCTCAAATTTATCAGGCGTTCAATCCCTGTAAACAAGCAGGAGTAGCCATCCTCTTCAGGCATGGCTCACCTTTCCAATGCTCGGAGTCCTACATAGACCCGAAAGGACACTACATTATACTCTGAGGTCGATGGCAGACGCAAATGATCACTTTATGTGCCTTTTACTCCCCGAACACTCACCAGATTAACTTTCTCATGAAGGTATTCGCACGGTTGTTCCGAACTCCCAGCGAGTGCCTGATAGATGGTGGGGACTTTAATCTGTCCCACTCCTCAGTGTATGATCGTCACACAGTGGACCCCAAACATATCCAAACTAGAACCTCTAGAGACCCAAAACTCTTTAGACAGATCACTAGGCACTACGCTCTGTTTGATTCTTGGCGAGCCCTACACATTGGAGACAGACAATACACATTCTATTCGGCACCTCACACCCGCATCGACTATCTGTTTGTTAATAATGCTACGCTTCAATCTACCGGTGAAGCACGGATACTCCCGGCCTCCTGGTCAGACCATGCCCCGTCTTCTTAACTTTAGACCTGGGTACCCCCAACCGCAAGCCATGCCACTGGCAGCTAAACACCTTTCTATTGCAACACCTTCCCTCTAAAACCAAGCTAGATTCAACAGTAAAGCTCTATTTCCTCGAAAACGCCACCCTTGAGGTTTCTTCCTCCACACTATGGGAAGCCCACAAGGCAGTCCTTCGAGGCAGGTGCATAGCACTTGCTTTGCCTATGAAGGATGCCACTAAACTGCGGGTTGAGGGGGAACTTAGGTCATTAGAACAGAGACTACAGACTTCTCCATCAATACCCCTTCTAAAAAAAAATAGTTTGCCTCCGCACAGTGCTTAAAGACCTCGCAATTGGCCAGGTGGAAAAAAGGCTGCCTGATCTCTCACCCCCATGACATAGTACAAGCCTTTGCGGAATTTTATAGAACGTTATATAATAACCCTGAGACTACCCCCAACCCTGACCTAACCAACCGACTAGCCCAGTACTTAGACCGCAGCGGGATCCTGCGGCTTCAGTCCTCGGACCTCCTCTCTCTCAACGCACCCATCTCCGAGGAAGAACTCACCTCCACTATCAAAACTAGGCCTACACGCAAATCCCCAGGACCGGACGGCCTCCCCTACGAGTATTACAAGACCTTTCTCCCCATCTACCACACATGTGTAAACTCTTTAACGCCTTCCTCCAACAAACACCCATACCCTCAGACATGCAGATATCATTCCTCACACTAATCCCAAACCCGGACAAAGACCCCTTTCTATGCGCTAGCTACAGGCCCATTGCACTCCTGAACTCGGACCTAAAAAAATTTACGAAACGCCTATCAATGTGTCTAAACGTGATATAGCTGTCTCTAAAACACAAGGACCAGATGGGCTTTGTCCCCCTCCACCAAGCGGGGGATAACACCGGATGGGTCATTGACCTGATAGAAGTGGCAAACAGGGAAGGTCAGGCATCCTTGGTCCTGGGCCTGGATGCGGAAAAAGCCTTTGATCACCTTGGGTGGCCTTTCCTGTTTGCCACGCTAAAATACATGGGATTCCAGGGACCCTTTCTGCGGCCAGTCCAACACCTATACACTAACCCTACCTCCCAGGTCAAAACGCCCTTTGCTCTCTCTCCGACCTTCCCAATAGTGAACAGTACCCGCCTGGGATATCCGCTTTCCCCTCTACTATTCGCACTGTGCGTTGAGCGAAATCCTTCCATTTCATCCATTCGCAAAAACCCGAACATCTGGGGTATATAGGTTATAGGAAGGGAGTTCAAACTAGCATTATTCGCGGGTGACATTATACTCACTCTCACCCAGCCTAGGACTCTTTGCCCAATCTACATGCCGAGCTGGATTTGTACAAGACCCTCTCTGGCTACAAAATTAACACAACCAAATCAGAGGCACTCCAAATTAACATACCGAACACGGAAACATGACACCTACAGCAATGCTTCCCATACCATTGGAAAACTACAGCCCTGAAATACTTAGGAGTCCAACTTACACCATCCTACCCATCCTTATACCAAGCAAACTCCCCCCCCCCTCTTCCGACATATACAAGACCTCCTACAGAAATGGAAAACCCACCACATCTCTCTCTTGGGCAGAGTGACATCAATAAAGATGACTATCCTTCCCAAACTGCTGTATTTGTTCCAGACACTGACCATCCCAGTCCCTTATGGACAACCGAGGAAACTCCAAGCAGATTTGATACGCTTTGTCTGGAACTACAGGAAACACAGGATACCCCGCTCAGTACTGGTGGCCTCCCGCTTAGATGGGGGTCTGGCATTCCCTGACCTGGTGAAGTATTAGCAGGCAACTCAATAACGAGCAATCACTTCCTGATTACCCCAAAGAGCGTACAATAAATGGACGGAAATAGAGAAGATCTGGCTAGCACCCACACACCCAAATAGTTTACTCTGGAGCACGAAGGCGCAGGTGGACCCGGAAAGACTCCTGGGGTCGATGACCTTACTTAGGTCGCTCTGGCGAAAACTCTCCCACATTCACAGGCTTAAATCGCTGCTTACATCCTTTTTATACAACTCTGAAATGCCTGATGGCCTTACACGTCAGATGTCTCTTCCTTGGGCAACATGGAATATTTTTCACTTCGGTCACCTGGTGGACCCTAGATCACGCAAATTGCTATCTTTCACCCAACTTCAAATAAAACATGACTTACCTCGCCAGGTATTCTATGGTTATCTGCAAATAAGGCACTGTGCCCAATTTTATGCCCCGAGCCTTCAATTCTCGGTGCCGCCCCCCTTTGAGAGCATTATCTTAGAAGGAACAGCACGCTGAGGCCTGATATCTGATATCTATTGGCTGCTCAATTCCTATTCTGTTGCGAATCAGAGCAAGCACGCGTACATGCTCTGATGGGGGAAGGTGCTGGGAGAGGAAATTCCGGAAGCAACATGGCAGTAAAAAGCTCCTACTGTACTCTATATAAGGAGAACGCATATAAAATCTTATACTTTTGGTATCTGACGCCAGCTGTACTTCATGCCATCTATCCCTCCTGCTCAGATAGATGCCGGCGCTGCTAGCGAGATGGAAACACAGCTCCTGCTATCCCGCCTCCTGGGAGTGCAGGTTCCCCTGTCCCCAAAATTATTCCTGCTAGGGATCTCACCTCTGCGGATCTCCAAACCATCCAAAAAACTATTAAAACATATCCTCACAGCTGCCTGATGCCTGTTTGCTCTAAATTGGAAGCGGCATACTCCCCCTCCCAGGGGAACCTATATGCTAGAATAAAAGAGGTAGAAATCATGGAGAAGATGACAGCTAGACTACAAGATAGGCTGGAAATGCACAATATGGTCTGGGAGGAATGGCACCGCCATGAGGACCCGCCTTGAGCCGAGAGATGGTCCCTTACCCTTACCTTCCACCCCCCTCTTTTTCTTACTCCCCCTCCTTCTTTTCTCTCTAATCTGTATGTCTCACTTTCTGCTTCTTTTACTTTTTCTGATCTCCTTCGATCCGGTGATGGATGACGGCAGATCACACTTAAAAACTGAAACTATATGCAATGTGCAGACCATGAGTCCTTACTGCATAGAATGCTCTTTGCTGACACTAAGTATAAACTGGTTAAACTTTTGCCCTGACATTACTTATGTGTCACAATGCTCAGGCTGTGTTCAATTGTTGTATGATAATCTCAATAAAACGTTATTTGAAAAAAAAAACATATAAAAGGAACTTAAATATTTTTTACAAGAGGTGTCCTCAATGCTGAGAAATACAGGCGGATACTTATCCATCATGCCATACCATCAAAGAGGCATGTGATTGGCACTCCATTTATTGTGCAGCAGGCCTATATCTACAACATAATGAAGAATGCGTCCTGGAAGTGACGGTTTGTCCTTCACAGGGCCCTGATCTCGCATCATCATCAATTCTGTATGAGATTACATGAAGGGGGCAGAAGGATTTGAGGCATCAAGCATCCACAGAAGATCTGTGGTTAGTTTACAGAGCAATTAGGTGTTTCTTAAACCTACCCACTTTTGAAAAGGCAGCTTTACATTGTTTACCTAGCAAATTAAAGTGTAATTTCAATAAAATATTGGAGAACATGAAACCGCTAATTACATGGTGAAAACAAGATTAACAACTTCAGCCCCAGAAGGTTTTACCCCCTTAATGACCAGGCCATTTTTTGCGATGCGGCACTACGTTATTTTATTTTTGACAATTGCGCAGTAATGCTGTACCCAAATAAAATTAATGTCCTTTTTTTACACAATAGAGCTTTCTTGTGGTGGTATTTGATCACCTCCGCAGTTTTTATTTTTTGCACGATAAACAAAAAAAGAGCAAACATTTTGAAAAAAATATATATATATTTTTACCTTCTGCTATAAAACATACCCAATAAAAAAAAACATGCAAAAAATCAAATTTCTTCATAAATTTAGGCCAATATGTATCCTGCTACATATTTTTGGTAAAAACAAATTCCAATAAGCTTACATTGATTGGTTTGAGCAAATGTTATCGCATCTACAAACAATGGGATATTTTTATGGCATTTTTATTTATTAATTTTTTTTCACTTTTTTAGGAACCAGTGACACTAATACAGTTATCAGTGCTAGAAATATGCACTGTTATTGTGCTAATGGCACTGGCAGGGAAGGGGTTAACACCAGGGGCGATCAAAGGGTTAAGTGTGTCCCTAGGGGATGCTTTCTAACTCTGTGGGGGATGGACTGACTGGGAGAACACAGAGACCTGTGTTCCTGCTTAGCAGGAACACAATATCACTGTGTAATTTCCTGTCAGAACGGTGATCTGCCTTATTTACTTAGGCATATCACCATACTGCCTCTATGGGGAATGATCAGCAGGCAGACATCTCTTATTTATCCTCTGCATCCTCTGGGACTGTGAGATCATAAGGGGTGGGGACATCACCCGGTGACCCCGCCCATTGTCCCTATATAAGTCGCCGCGCAACACATCCCTGTCATTGCGGCCAGAGACAGCGTCGAGCCAACATCTAAAGGAAGAAGAAGAGAAGGCGGCGACAGCGGCGACATCGGCGACAGAAGACCAGGCCACCGCTAGTAAAAGAGCTGAAAGAAGAAAGAAGAACCGAAGAGGGGGACAAGACCCCCAAAGTCAGAAAAAGAGGCAGCGGCTTCAAAAGACCAGGCCACCACTAGTAAAAGAGCTATAGGAAGAAAGCAGAGACCCGGCAAGAAGAACCAAAGAGGGGGACAAGACCCCCGAAGTCAGAAGAAGACCCCTGGATGGCGACGAAGAAGAAAGCCGGACTCCTCCGCTAGTAAAAGAGCTAGCAAAAGAGCAGAGGATAGCGGAGGAGTTCAGCGAGAAGACCCCCCAAGATGGAAGAAGACCCCCGGAGCTGTGCAATAAATTATTTTAAAACCTTGTGTTGTGTTTTCTTAAATTTTTTTTCACCAGGTGCATGGGTAGGGGTACATTGTACCCCATACTCATTCACATAGGGTGGGGGGGCCGATATCTGGGGGCCCCATCATTAAAGGGGGCTCATGGATTCTGATAAGCCCCCCGCCTGCAGACCCCGACAACCAACGGCCAGGGTTGCCGGGAAGAGGACCTTGTCCTCATCAACATGGGGACAAGGTGCTTTGGGGTGGGGAGCCGAAGGGCCCCACCTTCCCCAAAGCACCCCCCCATGTTGAGGGCACGCAGCCTAGTACGGCTCAGGAGGGGGGTCACTCGCTCATCCCCACCCCCTTTCCTGACCAGCCGGGATGTGTGCTCGAATAAGGGTGTTATATGGACCTGGGGGGACCCCCACGCCGTTTTTTCAGCGTAGGGCTTCCCCTTTAAGTCCATACCAGGTGACGGGGCCAGCGACGTGTCAATCTCGCCGCTGAAGGCGGCAACATTGACTTCCTTCACTAGTCCCGGCTACCTGGAGCCGCGTTCAAAATGAACAGACTTTCCTCCGTGTTTGGGCAAGTCCGTTCATTTCAAAAGTACGGCCATAGTGTGGACCTAGTCCGCCGGAAAAGTCTGGTTGTGTGTGGGCAGGTCCGCTCGTTTCGCAAAGTCCAGCGGACTTTCCGGTGGTTTGTCCGCCTGACTAAGTCTGCTGGATAGTCTGATTGTGTGTACTCGGCAAAAGTGACATTTCTGTGCCAAAAATACAACATATATGACTGGTATAAAGTATTACTGTGAAACTGGGCTCAGAAACATGCATGTACCGTCCTTAAAACCCTGGTGTATAGAAAAAAGTCCCATAATAAAGTGACAATTAGGGATGAGCTGAACACCCCCCGGTTCGGTTCGCACCAGAACTTTCGAATGGACCTAAAATTCGTGCGAACTTTAGAACACTATTAAAGTCTATGGGACTCGAACGATTGAAATAAAAAGTGCTAATTTTAATGGCTCATATGCAATATATTGTCCTAAAAAGGGTTTGGGGACCTGGCTCCTGCCCCAGGGGACATGGGTCAATGCCTAAAATGTTTTTAAAAACAGAAGTTTTTTTCGGGAGCACTGATTTTAATGATAAATAAAGTGAAAAAAAGTGAAATATTCCTTTAAATATCTGGCCTGGGGGGTGTCTATAGTATGCCTGTGAAGTGCCACGTGTTTCTCGTGTTTAGAACAGTCCCTGCACAAAATGACATTTAACGAAAAAAAAAGTCATTTAAAACTTTTGGTTTTAATGTAATATCTGGTACCGGCAATATGGATGAAAATCATTGATAAAATGGCATGGGTAGCCCCCCTGCCCATTACCAGCCCCTTTGGGTCTTGTACGGATATTAAGGGGAACCCCGTACCCATATTAAAAAAAGGAAAGGTGTGGGGCCCCCAGGCCCTATATACTCAGAACAGCAGTATACAGGCGGTGCAAACAAAACAGGGACTGTGTACGTTTCTTGTGTTAAGTAGAACCTGTTTGTAATTTTTAACTGGTACATTTAAAAAGTGTAGCTCCAGTCAAAAAATCTATTTTTAAGCTTTTTGGAAAACATAGGGAAGGGTTATCACCCCTGTATAATTTGTTTTGCTGTCCGTCTTTTTTCATCTTACTTCCTGTTGTCTCCTTCCGTTTGAAAGTAGGAGACGTTTGTAAGTTGGATGTTTGAAAGTAGGGGAATGCCCTATATGCTCTGCAGAAATTTGCGCCTAAGGTGTCGGTGTTTCCACAACACTGTAAGCCCTCAAAGTGACTCTTGGGAGGCGCTGGAGAGCCCTGCTGTGAACAATTATATCAAGAATTGTAATTACATGCCATTGTTGAACAGTGGTAGAAAAATAGGGACTTTGGTGGTTGTGGTGGTTGTAGTGGTGATGGTGCCACAACACTGTAAGTCCTCACAGTTACTCTCGGTGGGTGCAGGAATGGGCCCTGCTGTGAAATATTATATCAAGAATCGTAATTACATGCGCCTGTTAAACAGGGGCTGAAAAATTGGGCCTTAGGCACTGCTTGCTGGTGCCACAACACTGCAACCTCTCCCAGATACTCTAGTTGGAGTGACAGGAATGAGCCCTGCTGCAAAGCATTGCATCAAAAATTGTATTACATGCCCCTGTTAAACAGTTGCTGAAAAATTGGGCCTATACACTGCAACCTCTCCCATATACTCTAGTTGGAGTGCAGGAATGAGCCCTGCTACAAAGCATTGCATCAAAAATTGTAATTACACGCCCCTGTTAAAAAGGGGCAGAAAAATTGGGCCTTAGGCACTGGTGCTGGTGCCACGACACTGCAACCTCTCCCATATACACTATTTGTAGTGCAGGAATGAGCCCTGCTGCAAAGCATTGCATCAAAAATTTTAATTACACGCCCCTGTTAAACAGGGGCTGAAAAATTGGGCTGGTGGCATCACCCAGAACCAAAAATGTTCTTCCAACATATCAGCGGAGGAGGAAGAGGATAGACAGTCAACATAACAGGACAGTCACTCAGCATCAGCATAGGCAGTCTTGAAGGGATGTGATATTTCAAAAAAATTATTTGGTTACATCAGCTTCAGGTGCTTGGTAGCTGGTGGTGATCCAAGACTGATTCATCTTTATGAAGGTCAGTCGATCAACCGAGTCGGTGGACAAGCGCACCCTGTGATCGGTTACAAAGCCACCAGCAGCACTGAAGGTGCGTTCCAAAAGAATGCTGGATGCAGGACAGGCCAGTAGCTCAATTGCATACTGTGCAAGCTCTGGCCAGTGATCCATCCTCAAGACCCAGTAAGCCAGAGGATTTTCGGTGGGAAAGGTGTCCAAGTCTGACCTTGCCCCTAGGTATTCCTGCACCATGTAAATCAGACGCTGGCAATGGTTGCTGGAACCGATCATACCTTGGGGCTGCAGACTAAAAAATTGTCTGAATGCATTGGTCTGCCTCAGCAACACGTTGTCCAGGACCAGGAGTTTTTAACCTCCCAGTCTCTGGGGACGCGTTGCACAGACCTTTCTGCAAGGCCTCCTGGAGATGTCTCATTCTCTGCTCCCTCTGCGATGGCAAGATAAGGTCTGCAACCTTACCCTTGTACCGTGGATCAAGGAGAGTGGCCAGCCAGTAATGGTCCCTCTCCTTGACCTGAAGAATACGAGGATCCTTCCGCAGGATTTGCAGGATTAGGGAGGCCATGTAGTGTAGTTTAGCTGAGGCATTCGGTCCGGAGTCCTCTGGGTCACTAAGGACAACATGATCTGCAGCTACCTCCTCCCAGCCACGTACAAGTCCACGGGTTTCTTGGGACTGTAAATCATCCTTACAAGACTGCTGCTGCTGATGCTGAGTGCCAGGCTCCACCTCCATGCTGACACAATCATCCTCCTCCTCCTCCTCTTCATGTGTGATGGGTGGGACAGCAGGAACACTGTCTGGATAAAGGGGGCCTTGAAAGGCAAGGAAGTCCTCCTCTTCCTGCCTCTGTTCTGCATCAAGTGCCTTGTCTATTATTCCACGCAGCGTATGCTCCAACAGGTGGACAAGAGGTACAATGTCACTGATGCATGCACTGTCACTGCTAACCATCCTTGTGGCCTCCTCAAACAGTGACAGGACAGTGCATGCATCCCTGATCATGCCCCACTGGCATGGTGAGAAAAAACCGAGCTCCCCTGTCCCTGTCCTGGTGCCATAGTCGCACAGGTACTCATTGATGCCCTCTGCTTCGTGTGCAGCCGCTGCAGCATGGCCAACGTTGAGTTCCACCTGGTGGGCATGTCACATATAAGGCGGTTTTTGGGCAGGTTCAACTCCTTTTGGAGCTCAGCCAGCCAAGCACAGGCATTAAATGATCGGCAGAAATGCACACAGACTTTCTTGGCCTGCTTCAGGACATCCTGTAAGCCCGGGTAAATGCCCAAGAACCGCTGCACCACCAGGTTAAGGACATGAACCACACAGGGCACATGGATCAGTTGTCCCTGTCGGATGGCATAGAGGAGGTTGGTGCCATTGTCCAAACCACCAATCCTGGCTTAAGCTGGCGTGGCATCAACCACCTCTCGGCCTGCCCCTGCAGAGCTGACAAAATATCTGCCCCAGTGTGGCTCCTATCCCCCAAACAAACCAGCGCAAGCATGGCTTTTGCCTGCGTACTTGCGTAGCCCCTTGAGCGCCTGCTGGTTCCGAGGACAGAGCACTGGAAGAGGCCATGGAGGAAGTAGAAGAGGAGGGGGTGGAGGAGAGAGGTGTGTGACAACCAGTAGTAGCATTTTGGAGGCGTGGTGGCGGAACAACCTCCAACACTACTGCACCTTGTCCTGCATCCTTCCCAGCTGCCAGAAGAGTGACCCAATGGGCGTGAAAGACAGGTAATGTCCCTGTCCATGCCTGCTTGAGTCAGTGGTAATATGCACCTTACCGCTGACCGCCATGTCCAGCGAGGCAAGGACATTGCCTTCCACATGCCGGTAGAGAGCCGGAATCACCTTCCGTGAGGAAAAGTGGGGTTTGGGGACCTGCCACTGAGGAACCGCACATTGCACAAACTCATGCAAGGGGGCCGAGTCTACCAAGTGAAAAGGTAGCAGTTGAAGCGCTAGCAATTTAGCCAAGCTAGCATTCAACCGCTGGTCATGTGGATGGCTGGGAGTGAACTTCTTTCTACGGTCCAGCAGCTGGGGCAGGGAAATTTGCCTGCTACAATCGGACGTGGGTGTACTGCTAGCAGAGTGCCCCCAAGCACTTGGCTGTGACACACGTAATTCTACACCTTCATTCCTCTCAGTGCAGGTTTCAGACAGGACTGAAGGTCTAGTGGGGTTGGAGATCCCAGCTGATGAGGAGCAAGGAGAGGTCTGCTTTGTTCTTTGGTGTGAGTCTTTGAGGTAAGCTTGCCAACGAGCTGCATGGCAGGTCAACATATGTCTGGTCAAGCATGTGATGCCCAAGCGGCTGATGTTTTGGCCACGCGAGATACGCTTGAGACATATGTTGCAAATAGCAGCGGTGCGATCTGATGAACTCGTCTCAAAAAAGGCCCACACCAAAGAACTTTTAGAATAACGTGCAGAGGCAGCGCCCTGCACAGGCGGAGCTCTGTGGTATGATTCAGTGGGTGTGCTGCCCCGCACTCACAAAGTCAACATCTTGAATAGTGCATAAAATTCAAACTCAAAATCCCTAGGGCGTAGTCACGCAGCTTACCTGATTGAACGATCGTTGGACAGTCTACCCTTCCTGGGAACATCGTGGACGGCGGTGTAAGGTTAGACCATACCGATCGGATTTTGAGTTTGAATTTTATGCACTATTCAAGATGTTGACTTTGTGAGTGCGCAATTTTACGAGTGTTTTTAATATAAATAAATCTTTTGATACGAATGGAATTACGCTATGTAGTTTCTCCATTCCTTTATATGTGCAAAACACCTTGTGGGAAAGTGACTATTATACAGACGATGAGATATATCCGATGCCTTGTTATACGTGAGAGCTAATGATACGATCGGTCTTCCGGTGATATGAGATGAGCTTTTAAACCAGGGTTTTCTGGTAAGTGCATAACCTATAGGGATTTGCACAGGAGGTGTGGTGGTGGACTACTGTGAATCTGAACGATCTGCTAGCAACTTTTGCCACTTTTTGACTTACAGCACTTTACACTGGCGGGATTTGTGCTGAATATGAACTATTATTGAAAAACAAATGGACTTTTTTTGTTTCTGGCATATGTGATATCATTTACGTTTTCAGTTTAAAATTGATTACATATATTATAAGGTTTCTTACTGGGAGCAGTTTGATATTATGTATCACATTTCAAATTTAAACTTATAGTTGGATGTTTAAGTTTTAAAAACAATAAAGTGCTACTAGGGCCTTGGTGCCGTTCACCATTGGTGACTGTCTTGGGCTCCATTTTTTAGTTTTTTTTGATTCATATAGCAGCAGCTACAATTTATGTTTTACCGTGAGCGCTGAGGGAGTAGGATTTTTAGTTTTCTAATATCTTGCTCTTATTTCTTTTGTTTACATTTTTACCTGTTGAACAGGTTCAGCAGTACGCTGATTTAGAAGATGCACTGAGTTTCACAGTAGATGCTATGAGAGACACGTCCATTCAGATTTCACGTCTGATGTTGGGACAAGTGCATTCTCGCAGAGTTCTTTGGCTTAAGAGTTGGTCAGCTGAAGAACCGTGTAAGAATCTCCTAGCCAGTTTCCCTTTTCATGGTGAACGGCTATTCTGAGAAGATTTGGATAAATACTTACAAAAGATTTCCAATGGCAAAAGCTCTCTGTTACCAGTAAAGAAGAAGTTTAGACATTTCTCATTTAAGCGGGCCTCTTCTCCTGCATCAGGGACATCAGCCTCTAGGCAGTCTCGACGGCCTCAGCCGTCAAGTTCAAGGGGGAAACCCCAGGGACAGCACCAAGGTCACAAAAGATCTTGGGGAAAGAAGCCCACCAAGCAGAGTACTAAAGCCTCTTTATGAAGGGGCGCCCCCGCTCGCTCGGATGGGGGGAAGGCTCCTACAATTTTCAAAGATCTGGCAGGAGCAATGTCAGGACAAATGGGTGGCTTCTGCGGTGTCTCTAGGTTACTAACTAGAGTTTCGAGTTTTGCTGTCTCCCCGGTTTCTAAGGTCAGGGGTTCCCAAGGACCCAGAAAAGAAGAAGACTCTCCTTCTAGCACTGGACCATCTGCTAGACAAAGCAGTCATATCAGAGGTTCCCTTAGAGGAACAGGGCACAGGTTTTTATTCAAACCTCTTCACGGTCCAGAAACCAAACGGGGAAGTAAGACCTATTTTAGATCTCAGAGATCTAAATCAGAACTTGTGCATCCAATCATCCCACATGGAATCGATTCGGTCTGTAGTAGCCATCCTCCAAGGAGGGGAATTTTGGGCTTCAATCAATATCAAGGATGCCTATCTTCATGTGCCAATATTTCCTGCTCACCAGAGGTTTCTACGCTTCTAAGTAGAAAATCATCACTTTCAGTTCATGGCCCTGCCATTCGGTCTAGCCACAGCTCCTTGAGTATTCTCAAATATTATGGCTCCTGTTTTAGCCAGGTTAAGGGCTCAGTGCATAATGGTCCTAGCCTATTTGGACGACCTACTCTTAGTAGATCATTCGGTTTCTGGGTAAGACCACGGTCTGGTGACAACGGTAAACTACCTGGAATCTCTAGGCTGGGTTCTCAACCTAGAAAAGTCGTCCTTGAGGCCATCAAGATTTTCCGATTCAGCTTGCTCCCGAAGCACGTCAGAGCCTAAATTGGTGGCTGATGTCCAGCAACCTTCAAAAGGGAAGGACATTTCTGACTTCTACCTGGA
Organism: Lithobates pipiens; assembly: GCF_037356315.1. NCBI lineage: Eukaryota > Metazoa > Chordata > Amphibia > Anura > Ranidae > Lithobates > Lithobates pipiens. Next base: position 255,014,007 of record NW_027507764.1, on the reverse strand, counting down.
AGGTAGTAACCACAGATGCCAGTCTTTCAGGCTGGGGAGCGGTCCTGGAAGATGATTCTGTCCAGGGAAGGTGGTCCAGGTTGGAAAGGACCTTGCCTATTAATATTTTGGAAATTTGGGCAATTCATCTGGCCTTAAGAGCCTGGACGGCCAGACTAAAGGACTGTCCTGTCAGGATTCAGTCTGACAATTCCACAGCTGTGGCTTACATCAATCACCAAGGGGGCACAAGGAGTCGTGCAGCCCAGAGAGAGGTGAATCACATTTTATCTTGGGCAGAACACAACGTTCCTTGCCTATCGGCAGTGTTCGTTCCCGGGATAGAGAATTGGCATACGGACTACTTGAGTCACCAACAACTGCTTCCAGGAGAGTAGTATCTTCACCCCAACATCTTTCTTGCAATATGTCAGAGATGGGGTACTCCAGACATGGACCTGTTCGTGTCCAGATTCAACAACAAAGTCGACAACTTTGTATCAAGGACAAGGGATCCGCTAGCTTGCGGAATTAGTCTTCCCATGGGATCAGTTTTCTCTGATCTATGCATTTCCTCTAGTTCTGCTACTTCCGCGTATTCTTCGCAGGATCAGGCAGGAACAAAGGAGGTGATTCTCGTGGCCCCAGCGTGGCCCAGAAGGCATTGGTTCTCCGAGATCGTAAGGATGGCTATTGAGACCCACATCCTAAGGGGTCGTGGGTTATCTCCTTCAGTCATATTTACCTATTTTAATGCCAGGAAGCCAGCTTCCAGAATCATCTACTATAGAGTCTGGAAGGCATATGTTGCCTGGTGCGGATCCAGGGGTTGGCACCCCAGGAAATATGTTATAGGTAGAATTCTTGAATTCCTACAGATGGGATTAGAGATGAAAATGGCCTTGAATACCATCAAGGGCCAGATCTGGGCCTGGTCAGTGTTCTTTCAGCGGCCTTTAGCTTCTCACTCTTTAGTGTGTAGCTTTGAACCTTTACGGGAGATTCCCTTGGTTCTGTTGACCAGAAAGATAGTATTTCTGGTTGCTATTTCTTCTGCCAGAAGAGTTTCTGAACTAGCAGCTCCATCTTGTAAGGAGCCACATCTGATTATGCATAAAGATAAGCAGGTTTTACGCCCTCATACTGAATTCCTGCCAAAGGTAGTGACAGGATTTCACTTAAACCAAGATATTGTTCTTCCTTCATTCTTCCCAGAGCCTCAATCTAGGGAATAGAGGTTGCTACATTCCCTTGATGTAGTAAGGGCGGTCAGAGTGTATTTAAAGGCAACCGTGCTGCATGCTTCAGCAGCAGTGCTGAACTTTCTCCATCTATAGACTATTTGTCTTACCGTGGACTGATGAACAGCAAGGCTTTTGGAGATACTTTTATAACCCTTTCCAGCTTTATGCAAGTCAACAATTCTTAATCGTAGGTCTTCTGAGAGCTCTTTTGTGTGAGGCATCATTCACATCAGGCAATGCTTCATGTGAAAGGCAAACCGAGAACTGGTGTGTGTTTTTTATAGGGCAGCTGCAACCAACACCTCCAATCTCATCTCATTGATTGGACTCCAGTTGGCTGACACTTCACTCCAATTAGCTCTTGGAGATCTCATTAGTCTAGGCGTTCACATACTTTTTCCACCTGCACTGTGAATGTTTACATGGTATGTTCAATAAAAACATGGTAACATTTAATTCTTTGTGTGTTATTACTTTAAGCAGACTGTGATTGTCTATTGTTGTGACTTAGATGAAGATCAGATCACATTTTATGACCAATTTGTGCAGAAATCCATATCATTCCAAAAGGGTTCACATACTTTTTATTGCAACTGTATATAGTCTAGCCAAGCCTATACCTGATTGTAGGCCATTCCTGGTGTACTGTTTTTAGTAAACTTCAGGCGTTGTTTTGCTAATATAATTGTACAGCATGTCTGGAAGGCCACCAAGGAGAGGCAGACGCTCACAGGCCACTAAAAGAGGGCAAGCAGGCTCTGTGTCTACAGCCAATAGTGCTGGTCATGGACACGGTGCATCCTCAGCACGTGGCTGTGGGGCACGCTTGTCCTTTTTTTGAGCCACAACATGCAGAAGAGTTGGTAGAGTGGATGATCAAGCCATCCTCATCCTCCTCATCCTCTGTCACCCAGGCTCAGGTACTTTGTATGCCACTGCAGCTGCCAAAGCGGCCTCTTCCATCAGCTCAACTCCTTCCCTAGCCCCACCATCATGCCCTGAGGAGTCCCCGAACTGTTCGACCATGGTGTAGGGTACATGCTGCAGGAGGATGCGCAGCGTTTGAAGGCTCTGATGATGGTACCCAGGTTGGGGATGAAGGCAGTAATGTGAGCCCAGAGAGAGGGGTGCTCAAGAAGGACAAGAAACTGGCAGTCATGTTCCCCCAGCTGCAGCATACTGCCAGCTCCAATGAAGAGGAGGGAGGGGATGATGAGGTCACTGACTCTACGTGGGTGCCAGATAGAAGAGGGGAGGAGGAGGCACATCTCCAACGAGGCAGAATGCCCTCCAGGGGCCAGCTTAAGGGCAGGAAACCGACTGCATCACATTGCAGAGCTCCGCATGTGCAGGGCACTGCTGGCTCCAAAATTTCTGTGGTGTGGGGCTTTTTTGAGACATGTGCAGCACCATTGCTGTTTGCAACATATGTCTGAAGCATATCAAGTGTGGCCAAAACAGCAGCCGCTTGGGCACCACATGCTTGACCAGACATATGTTGAGCTCCCATGCAGTCCGTTGGCAACAGTACTTAAAAGACCAACACCAAAGAACAAGGCGGGCCTCTCCTTGCTCCTCATTAGCTGGGATCTCCAACCCCACTTTAACTTCAGTCCTCTCAGGCCGCGTACACACGGGCGGACTGTCCGCCCAACTAGGTTCGTCAAACAGTTTGACAAACAGTCCGTTCAAAATTTGCATGAGCGGACTTGACCACACGCGACGAACGAACAGTCCGCTGAAAACTTGCGCAATGACGTGAACGGCACGTACGACGGGACGAGAAATTCGGCGTCCAATACACTGCAATGCAACCTTCGCCGTGTAAATTCTTTCTGAGCATGCGCGAGACTTAGTTTGCCGAACAAGCCTACACACGAGCAGACTGTTCGCTCAAACCAAGTTTCAGCGGACAGTCTTACGGAAATTTCGAAAAACTTTGTTCGTCAGACTGTCCGCTGAAACTGTCCCCTGAAGCCCACACACGAGCGGACTGTCCGCTGAAACACTGTTCAGCGGACAAAGTTGGACGAACAGTCCGCCCGTGTGTACGCGGCCTCAGAGACCCACACTGAGAGGAATGAAGGTGTAGAATTAGGTGTCCCAAGAACTTCCAGGCAATCTGCTAGCGGTACACCAACATCCGATTGTAGCAGGCAAATTTTGCTAAAGTTGCTAAACTGGTGAAAGAAATTCGGTCCCAGCAATCCACATGCTTAGTGGCTGAATGCTAGTTTGGCTAAATTGCTAGCACTCTAACTGCTGCCTTTTCAGCTGGTAGACTCTGCCCCTTTTGAGAATTTGTGGAATGTGCAGTACCTCAGTGGCAGGTTCCCAAATGCCAATTTTTTTTTAGAAATGCCAATTTTTTTTCTCAGAAAGCCATTTTGGCCGTTGCCGACATGTGGTAGGCATTTTCTTGGCCTCGTTGGACAGGGCGGTCAGTGGTAAGGTGCATATTACTGTTGACTCATGGTCCAGCAGGCATGGACAGGGACGTTATCTTTCTTTCACGGCCCACTAGGTAACCCTGCTGGCAGCTGGGAAGGGTGCGGGACAAGGTGCAGTATTGTTGGAGCTTGTTCCGCCACCACACCTCCAAAATGCTGGTAGTGGTCATTCTGCCACACCTCTCTCCTCCACCCCCTCCTCTTCTTCTCCCTCTATGGCCTCCTCCTGTGCAGATTTGTCCTCGGAACCAGTGGTGCTCCGTAGGCGTTCTAGGGGATGCACAAGCACTCAGGAAAAAAGATGCCATGCAGCGCTTGAGTTGGTCTGCTTAGGGGACAAGAGCCACACTGGGGAGAGATTCTGGCAGTTCTGGAGGGGCAGGTTCAGAGGTGGTTGACGCCACTCCACCTTCAGCCAGGAATGGTGGTTTGCGACAATGGCACCAACCTCCTCTTTGCCCTCTGACAGGGACACTTCACCCATGTTCCCTGTTTGGCTAACATACTTAATTTGGCGGTGCAGCGGTTCTTGTGGAGGTACCCAGGCTTACAGGATCTCCTGAGGCAGGCCAGGAAAGTCTGTGGGCATTTCCGCCAGTGCTCAGCTGGCTGACCTCCAAAAAGAATGCAACCTGCCCAAGAACTGCCTCCTCTGTGACATGCCCGTCAGGTGGAACTCAACGTTGGCCATGCTGCAGCGACTGCACATGCAGCAGAGGGCCAACAATGAGTACCTGTGCGAGTATGGTACAAAGACAGGGTCAGGGGAGCTTGGCTTTTTTTCGCCACGCCAGTGGCTCATGATCAAGGATGCATGCACTGTCCTGTCACCATTTAAGGAGGCCACAAGGATGGTGAGCAGTGACAGTGCATGCATCAGTAATACTGTCCCTCTTGTCTACCTGTTGGAGCACATGCTGCGTGAAATAATGGACAAGGCACTTGAGGCAGAACAGAGGTAGGAAGAGGAGAACCTCCTTACCTCTCAAGGACCCCTTTATCCAGACAGTATTCCTGCAGGCCCGCCTATCACACAGGAAGAGGAGGAGGCGGGCAACGATTGTATCAGCATAGAGGTGGAGCCTGGCATTCAACATCAGCAGCAGTCTTCAAGGAATCGTTTTCAGGCCCCACAAACCCATGGACTTGTATGTGGCTGGCAGGAGGTGGCTGCGGATCAGGTCATCCTTAGTGACCCAGAGGCCTCCCTGATCCTGCAAAGCCTGCGAAAGGACTCTCAAATTCATGGTATCAAGGAGAGGGATCAGTACTGGCTGGAAACCCTTCTTGATCTACATTACAAGGGTAAGGTGGTGAAACTTATCCAGCCATCGCAGAGGGAGCAGAAGATGAGGCATCTTCGGGAGGCCTTGCAGAAAGGTTTGGGCAATGCGTTTCAAGAGCCTGGGAGGTTACATTTTCCTGCTCCTCTTGGACAACGTGTTGCTGAGGCTTTGGTCAGTCACAGAAGGAGCAGTGGAGAAGGTGCCTGTCTGACCGATGCGTTCAGACAATTTTTTAGTCTGCAGCCCCAAGGTCTGATCGGTTCCAGCAACCATCGCCAGCGTCTGTTGTACATGGTGCCGGAATACCTAGGGGCAAGATCAGACTTGAAGACCTTTCCAATCGAAAATCCACTGGGTTACTGGGTCTTGAGGATGGATCACTGGCCAGATCTTACACAGTATGCAAATGAGCTACTGGCAAGTCCTGCATCCATTCAGTGCTGCTGCAGGATTTGTAACCAATCACAGAGTGCTTGGTTGATCGGCTCACCATCATAAAAATTAATCAGTCTTGTATCACCAGCTACCAAGCACCTGATGCTGATGTAGCTGAATATTTTTTTTTATGAATGTGAGATCCTTTGAAGACTGCCTATGCTGATGCTGAGTGACTATCCTGTTATACTGAGTGACTATCTTATTCTTCCTCAATGTTCATGTTGATAGCTTCTAAGAACATTTTTGGTTCTGGGCACCACCACCAGTGGCTAAGGCCCAATTTTTCTGCCCCTGTTTAACAGAGGCATGTAATTAAAATTTTTGATCAAATATTTAACAGCAGGGCTTGTTCCTCCGCTCAACAAGAGTATCTGTGAGGGGTTGCAGTGTTGTGGCACCACCACCACTGCCTAAGGCCCGATTTTTCTACCCCTGTTTAACAGGGGCGTGTAATTACAATTTTTGGTCTAATATTTCACAGCAGCGCCTGTTCCCGTGCTCAACAAAAGTATCTGTGAGGCTTTGCAGTGTTGTGCCACCACCACTGCTTAAGGCCAGATTTTCTGCCCCTGTTTAACAGGGGCATGTAATTACAATTCTTGATATAATATTTCACAGCAGGGCCCATTCCAACGCCCAGCAAGAGTAAATGTGAGGGCTTAGCCCACGTACACACGGTCGGAGATTTTGACAACCAAATCCGTCGGATTTTGCCCGTTGGATTTAGTCTGACGGATTGTGTCCGAAACTGTTGCATACACACGGTCGGGCCAAGTTGGCGAAAAATCCGATCTTTCAGAACGTGATGACTTAATTTCGTTACGATGGGACTACATTCAGGCTAGTAGCAAATAGCTTCGATGTAGGAATTTGATCTGAGCATGCGTGACACTTGGTCCGATGAAAATGCTCTACACATGATCGGATTAGGTCCGTCCGGCCCAGTTGGTCGGGAAATATTTCCAACATGTTGGAAAATTGGGTCGGACGGAGATTCAGACGGAATCAGTCTGATGCATACCATACACAGTCGGATTATCTGACGACACGGTCCGATAAGACTCATTCCGACAGATTCTCCGACCGTGTGTACAAGGGCTTACAGTGTTCTGGTACCACCAACACCTAAGACCCAATTTTCTGCAGAGTTAATAGGGCAGGCAGTATAGTATATACAGGCAGTCCCCTATTTTCAAAAATCCAACTTACAAATGACTCCTACTTACAAAAGGAGGGAGACAACAGGAAGTGAGAGGAAATCTACCCCTAAGAAGGAAAATTCTCTCCTGTTAGAGTTAATATGGGAAAAAGGTGTCTCCTCCACTGATTTATCACCAATCCTTGTTTCCCTTAAAAACCCCAAATTTTCAAAATTCAATTGTCATTGGGACAGAAAGTGAGGTGAAATCTTTTGAACAGGGGCACAGACAGCAAAACAAATGTTACAGGGGTGATAACCCTTCCCTGTGTTTTCCAAAAAGCTTTCAAATAGATTTTTTGCCTGGAGCTACACTTACAAAATGTACCTGTTCCAAATGACACACAGATTCTACATAAGAACAAACCTACAGTCCCTGTCTTGTTTTCACTGCCCAACACCTTTTCTTTTTTTAATTTGGGTGCGGGGTTCCCCTTAACCACTACAATACAGGGCACTTTCACCCCCTTCCTTCCCAGCCCAATTTTCAGCTTTCAGCGCTCTAGCGCTTTCAGTGACAATTGCGCGGTCATGCTACACTGTACCCAAATGAAATTGTTATAATTTTGTTCGCACAAATAGAGCTTTATTTTGGTGTTATTTATTCACGACTCCGTTTTTTTTTTTTTTGCGATATAAGCGCAAAAGTAGCGGAAATTTGGAAAAAAAACAATATTTTCTTTTTTCTATTTGAAAAGAAATCCAATAAAATCAAATTTTGTCATAAATTTAAGCCAAAATGTATTCTGCTACATGTTTTTGGTAAAAAAAATTCCGTTAAGTGTATAATAATTGGTTTGTGTGATCACGGACATATGTATGCAAATGATCATGTACATATGTGTGCAGGTGATCACGTACATATGTGTGCAGATAATCATTGGGACATGTGATTTTAGTGGGACATATGTGGGGGACATGTTTTTATTATTAGGGACATGTGTTTTTATTATTTGGGGACATGTATGTTTTGGGGACATGTGTGTTTTGGGGACATATGTGGGGACTGTGTTTGTACTGTGTGGTGTGTTGTGTGTTTACACTACACTGATGATCAGTGAGTAAAAAGCTGTAAAAAGCAGCCCATACTCACTGATCATCAGCCGGCTGCAGCGTTCTGCTCTCCTCTCCTCAGCGGTGACTTCCGTGTGAGGAGAAGAGAGCCGATTGCCTAGCAACCGGCTGTTTGTTTACATCACATGACGGCCGTGATTGGACACGGCCGTCATGTGATCAGGAGGGCCAATCACAGAGCCCTCCTGCCGATCTGAGATGTGCCGTGTCCGGGTGACACGAGCACATCGGGATCGCGCCGCTGCGCGGGCGCGCGCGCGATCCCGCTACTCCTGAATGACGTTCCTGAACGTCCTATCAGGAGTAGACGGCTCCCACCCGGCCGTATATATGCATCGGCCGGGTGGGAAGTGGTTAATATCCATACAAGACCCAAAGGGCCTGTTAATAGGCTGGGTGGGGGGGGGGGGGTACCCATGCCGTTTGTCTCACTGATTTTCATCCATATTGCTAGGACCTGACATTACATTAAAACCTCAAGCAGTTTTAAATTACTTTTATTCTTTTAGAAATGTAATTTTGTGCAGGGACAGTTCTACGGGAAACAGGCGCCACTTTACAGGCATAATATTGACACCCCCCGGTACGATATTTAAAGGAATATTTAACTTTTTTTCACTTTAAGCATCATTAAAATGCTTCCGAAAAAATTTCAGTTTTTAAAACTTTCTCTTCTATTGATACATGTCCCCTGGGGCAGAACCCGGGTCCCTGAATCCTTTTTAGGACAATAACTTGCATATTAGTCTTTAAAATTCGCACTTTTGATTTCTCATGTTTGAGTCCCATAGACTTTAACCGTTTTCGAATGTTCGCTCAAACTTTCGGTCCGTTCGCATGTTCGGCCCATCCCTAGTGAGGAAGCAGTTTAAATCTATGTCAATGTTCAGGCCTTTAGGCTGAAGGGTGTCTAAAGTAAAAATCCACCAGGTCTAGTTTTTGGGACATTTTTATTCTTTTATCTCCTCTCCAGTGTCCTTTTATCTTGTCTATGCCATAAAAAATGAGACCTGATGAATTCTCATTGTGACACTCTTTAACTGCTTGCCAACTGCTGGCTGTCATATGATGGCTAAGCAGCGCGGCTCTCATTGCGGGAGGGCGTCATATGATATCCTCCCCATTTAAAAAGGGAATGCACGCTATTGGGTGCATGCGCATCCCTGTTCCTTCGGTGGCAGCGTGTCACGGAGACACAGCTCGCCACCGAAGGGGGTGAACAGCCATTGGGTATGGCTGTTTACCACGTGATCAGCCGTGATGAAGTCACGGCCAATGACAGATGGTTTCACCCCATTGTGCACGGTGTATGCACGCGATCGCGAGTGAGCTGCATGTGCACATCGGGGGTGGCATGTTCCTGGGAACACATTGCTCGTCACCGATGCTGGTAAACAACCATTGGCCGGCTGTTTACCCATGTGATCGACTGTGATCCTTTCACGGCCGATCACCAAATGTCAACAAACCATGGTAACTAACTGTTACCGGGTTCTCCTCTTCCTCACACCCCAATCGTGTGTGAGAAGGAGATTGCAGTAACATCTCATTACCACTTATAGTGTACACTAATCACATTGATTGCCATCCCAATAAATAGGACCTGTCATCACCCATCATAGTACCTGTCGCCATCTATCAAAGTACCTGTCACAGTTCATTTGAGTACCTGTCACAGTCCATCAGAGTACCCGAGTACCTGTCACAGTCCATCAGAGTACCCGAGTACCTGCCACAGACCATCTGAGTACCCAAGTACCTGTCACAGTCCATATGAGTACCTGAGTACCTGTCACAGTTCATATGAGTACCCGAGTACCTGTCACTGCCCTTCAGAGTACCCGAATACCAGTCAACAGGCCATCAGAGTACCCAAGTTACGGCGTGATTACGTTCAGGCTAGTAGCTTTGGTCTAGGAATTTGATCTGAGCATGCGTGGCACTTGTCCGTCGGAGTAGGCTACACATGATCGGAATATGTCCGATCGGAGCATGTTGTGGGAAAATTTTATAGACAAGTTGGAAAACTTGGTCCGTCGGATATTCCAACGGAAACAGTCCGATGGACACCACACACAGTCGGAATATCCGACAAAATGGTCCGATAGGAAACATTCCGTCGGAATCTCCAACCGTGTGTACAAGGGCTCACACGTGGAATTGCTCGGGAAGAGCAGCAGAATGTATTTTGTGGTGTCATTTTTGCTATATACATGCTATGTGTTAGGAATATCTTATAAATGGACAACTTTGTGTAAAAAAAAATGCGTTTTCATTTTTTTCCCACATTTTCCAAAAACTTCTGGAAAAAAAATGAACCATTCAAAAGACTCATTGTGCCTCATAGATTATATGTTGGGGTGTTTGCTTTCCAAAATGGGGTCATTTTGTGGGCAATTTCATTGTCCTCGTGCTCCAGGACTTTCAAAAGTGTAGGTGCTACTTCAATGTTGGTCCTCTGTATGTGGTCAGGCTGTGTAAAAGTTTCACACATGTGGTATCTCCATACTCGGGAAGAGTAGCAGAATGTATTTTGGGGTGTAATTTGTTGTATGCATATGCTGTGTGTGAGAAATAACCTGATAATATGACAATTTTGTAAAAAAATCAAAAAAATCAAAAAAAAATCTTAATTTTGCAAAGAATTGTGGGAAAAAATGTGAACTTAAAAAACACACCATGCTACTTACTTAATACCTTGGAATGTCTACTTGGGGGTATTTGTACTTTCCTGACTTGTTAACCCTTGTACACACGGTCGGAAAATCCAACGGAAAATGTCCAATCAGACCGTGTTGTGGGATAATCCGACTGCGTGTGGGCTCCATCGAACTGTTTCCATCAGAATGCCCGACCAACAAAGTTTGAGAGCTGGATATAACATTTTCTGACAACATGATCCGATGCGTGTCAGTTCTGATTGTGTGTAGCCTGGTCCGACGGACAAAGTGTCATAATAAATAATAATAAATTCTGAGACGGAAGCGCTTGGTCAGGTAAAACTACCGTTCGTAATCGATATAGCACATTCGTCACGCTGCAATGTTAAAAATTCTTTAATGCAGCGCATTCTCTTTTTCTTTATAATGCTACAAGAATGAAGTTGTTTTGCTGCTCATATTCACATACACTTCTCCCAAACTTATTTATTTATTCTTTTTCCTCATTTCATGAATACAATATTTTAATTTGTCACATCTCCCCAATCATTTTTTTGTTTAAATTTTGTGGTTGGTCCTACAGATCCTGGATGTAATTTTAGGAACAGAATCTCAAAAATGAATATCTAACCTGTATTCCGTAATCAGACTCCCCAAACGATAACGGTGATCCAGAAAGCCAGAGAGGGTTGTGAAAAAGATCTAGGAGACATCACTGACTGGGACGAAATCTTAGATAATGAAGGACTCCCACTCCTGATGATTGGCTGAAATCACCATGAAACGCGTAGAGTTCATATTTAGGGATGCCAAGTTAAGTTTGCTACAATCATGAATTTCTTTTATTCATTTATAGTTATATTTATTAGGATAACCATGTTCACCTGCTCTGTATATCCATTACATTTTTTAATTGTGATTGCTTGTACCAATTATGTTTATCCATTATATACATTAAACATGTCAAAATGATTATTACTACAATTAATTATGCTTCTTTTTGCATGACCCATGTATTATATATTATGATACATTATATATACCTACTATTTAGTATTTGTATTTAATTTATTGGATTGATTAGCAACTTTCTATGGGTATACAGATTTTCCCCGCAGGGACAGTAACAATTAATAAAATCTTAGGTATCCTAGACCATTTCAAACACATATCCATGCCTCATTTAAAGTCCCATAATCCACTTTCTTCATTTCCTTTTAACAATACAGGGATGGGGGCATGCTTATGTTGCATTGGGGTCCAAACAGGTTACATGCTTTTTATTATAGAAATCTTAGATAATGTCAACAGATCGTCACCCAAGCTTTGAGATAGGTTGACGCAGCTCTGCATAGTCCACCAGGCATACCTGACACCCCAGAGGCTGGCCAAATTACAGGCAACGCATACTTCAAAGTGCCTCCTGTGTGATCACAATCCAGGTACGTTTTACCACTTGATTTGGGACTGTCCCATTCTGCAAACATATTGGCTACAAGTAATTCGATTTTTACATGATGTAATGGGATCTCCAGTGCCGAAATTGTGTTTACTGGGTTTACTTCCTGACACAAATATCGATGAGCACCAAGCTACCTTCCTACATGAAACTATTTTCCTAGCCAGAAAGGCTGTGGCCCGCACATGGATGTGAGGTCCTCCTCCGACTGTCACAGATTGGAAAAGAGATGTAAATAACACCCTCCCTTACAAAAAACTGATATATAGGAAAGGTGGCTGGGGGATGGAGAAACATGAACATAGCAACTGGCAGCCAATTTACTGTAACTTAAAATTCTGTATGGGTAATCTGTGATGAAAGGATATTAAAAGGCCTAAAAGGGAAAAGGGGGACCATGGGTATGCAGATACAACTTCACTATAAGATAGATACCTGTCTCTGGATTTATGTGGCCATCAGACTATGAACCATGTATTGTTGTGATGTTGGTGTTGAATACACATGAAGTTGATTTTACTTGTATATGTGAATATTTAATAAAATTGGTTTTCCCAACAAAAAAAGATTTTGTGGTTAGTTTTTTAAATCAAGATCTCCTTTTTTTACAGTTTGCTCATCTTCGTAATTTTTTTGGTGTGTTTTGTGTGTCAACTTACCACAACACTGTTATTATCTTTTTATTTTATTGTTTTCTTTTTTAATCTCTAGGAGGTTATTTGGTGTTGGTGCCCCTTGTTATTCATTTGACTTTTTATTTTTGAAATATACCTGCCTACTCACAAATAAACTGTCCTTTTTGAAGTAAAACACATAGGCAAGTATTTCTTGAACTAAAAAAAAACCTTTATTTCGGTGTCATAAACAAATAAAGAGCGATACAGCGCAGGAGAAACTGGGGAAATTAGCAAAGCCTTTGGCCCCCAGGGCACACATCAACTATTTAAATGAAAAAATTGGTGGCCTAAGGAGTACATATCTGAGGGAGAACAGTCTGGTCCTGAATTCCAAGAAACCCATAACAGCAGCAGATGACATCTATGTCCCCAGGCTGTGGTCATACAAGAGCCTGCATCTTCTGTCAGACCAGACTGAACCCAGGTCATCATTCTCTGGTCTTCCTTCCACGCTTCCTTCCAGGCTTTGGCTGTGGTGCTGGAGGTGTGGCAGAAGGAGGAGGAGGAGCATGGTCCAAATCACACGAGTGTGTTGTTTGTGTGATTTGGCCCTTCAACCCCTTATTGTGTGCTTGGATAATTAGCTCCTCACACATGAGGTGTTGCCCCTCCTCCATTTGCTGGAGTTTGCAGGCAGCCAAGGTGGCAAAGGCCTCTTGATATGTGGGGGTGGCTTTGAGGGCTGCTGAAGCCTCCCCAATAAGCTTGAGAGCCGACTCCTCCACATTCTCCCCCTTTCTGGCCCTTTTGGGTGGAAGGCGGAGGGGAGGGACCTGTGATTGAGTCAGGCTCCTAGGCCTGCCCACCTCTTGGCTGCCACTTACCCCTGCCTCCTCCTGGCTGCCACGTTCCACAGCCACCTCCTGGCTGCTGCATTCCACACCCTCCTCCTGGCTGAGGTCTTCCTGTGTATGAAAAAGGGACATAGTTTTGGTTTTTGGTTCATCAAACACACACAATTTTCAGCTCGTGACTGTTGCAAATTGTTAACATATAGAAAAGACTATCATTCTGAGCCCAGCATTTTTCAATCTTGGCCCAAATGTTTTGGCCACTACTGTCTATTGATATGTGAAACACTTTCTAAAGGGGGGGCGCATGCGCGGAGCTCAGCATGGCGGACGCAAGTCACTAGAGCTCCGCACTCACCGCTGCTGAACCGGCACATAGAACGCTATATTTCGCTGCTAACGATCTCCGAATCTGCTCCGGTCCTCGGGTACCCCACTGCCCCTCACCCGGGATGGTTCTTACAGGCCAGCGAGGGAAGCAAAAGCAGAAACCTATTAAAGAGGCCTTAGCGCGCGCTACCTCTAAAATGGCGGCGAAGGCCCAATGCTGCCACACAACTACAAGGCCTACCTCGAGACCACGGTAGCAGTAGCGAGGAGGACGATGAGAGGCCTCAATCTCCGGCCTCCCCAACGCCACCGGTATCTGGCATGTCTCAAGCCGATTTTCTGGCACATATGGACCTGATGCTTAAGAAAGCGCTGAAAACAACATCGGATCAGATAACTGATAGACTTTCCCGAGAAATTCGTGAGCTAGGTCAACGCACGGCGGACTTGGAAACCAGGGCCGACGACACCGAGCTCAATTTGCGTGAATTGGCACAAGAACAGGAGGCTCTCCGGGAGGAAAGCGCTGCTCTGCTGTCCCGACTGGAAGATACCGAGAACCGGTCGCGTCGATCGAACCTTCGTTTAAGAGGTATTCCTGAATCAGTTGATGATCTCCAGTCATTTACGACGGCTTTGTTTCAAGAGCTATCCCCCTCTATTCCGATCGAACGATTGGAATTCGATCGTATCCACAGAGCACTCACTAGGCGCCAAGCGGACGGACCACCCCGCGACATTATCGTTAAGCTACATTACTTCCGAACGAAGGAGCAACTCATGTCTATAGCCCGCGAAAAGAATAACCTTCAGTTCCAGGGCCATTCCTACCAGCTGTTCACAGATTTAGCCCCACTAACAATTGCAAAGAGGCGTGCAATGAAGCCACAGTTACTAATCCTTCAACAGCATCAAATTAAGTATGCATGGCGGTTCCCATTTGCTCTTTACTTTTCTTACCAGGGACAGCAACATACTTGCTCTACGCTGGCGATTCTTCAAACCCTCTTAGAGAACCTCCAACTGGCCCCGTCAGCCCCACCCCCACCAGTGGGAGAAGTGGTGCCTCGGACCCCGGCACGAGCTGCACCCTATCCTAACATGGCTACCCCGAGGAGGAATCGGCTGGATCTCCCTGGCGTTTCTGTGCCTCGGCGAGGCACCCCTAAATCCTCTTCTAGACTGAGTTATCCTAGCCCAAAGGTATTCATACCTCGCTGATCTCCCTCTGTTCAGTTACTTCTTCCTTTATTTTTCTCTCTCTAATTTTTAATGGCGTAACCTGAACTCACCACGAGAAGCACGTTATTTGAGCGCAGGCCAGCAAGCCTTTACTGTTCCAGGCGGAAAGCCGAGACGCTACCACTTTCTTCAAAATACTTTAACCACATCTTTACCCCTCCAACCATTCGCCCCCCCCCTCCCCCCCCCCCCTTTTTTTTTTTTTTTTTGTGCCACCACAGTATTTCCTAAACCGGTCCAGTTTTATATGTGTTCTACGTGACAGTTGGTGACCAAGTTGGACCGGTAATGGTTGTACCTACTGACCATTCTAGATATTTGCTCGCGGGCCGATGATCTGGCCAGGATTGATGGGTCACTGACTCGCAGGCCTGACCATCTCCTCGCGAGTTATTTGTTTATCTATATACTTTTAACTACTTTCAGAATGATAATGTCGTACGATGCTTTCATTGTCTGTGTTTATTCATATCACCCTGGATCCCCCTCCCTACCTTATCTTGTCCCCCCCCTCCCCCTGTTCCCTTCTCCCCCCCCAACACCTTTTTCCTGTTCCCCGTCCCCTCCCTATCTCCCTATCTTTTAAGCAGCTGTGATTTCCCAAATCCCGGCAGAACTGAAACAAGGTTTAAAATAGTTAATATTACTAGTATTACTCGATAACCTTTAAGTTTCACAGTTTGTACCCCTAGGCTTTCTAGCTTGTTTTATGGTTGAATCGTATTCTGTTATTATCTATTTTATCTATTTGCAAATGTATGTTTTTTCGTTACCGGTTCGCAGCGGTGAATTGTCACTGCTCCCCCTCCTGATGGTGCGACCCCCTGTTGACTGGCGAGTCGGCAGGTTGATTGTCGTTCCCCCTAGTTGCTGGGTTCGGCCCACACCGCCCCATGCAACACTCTTTTTTTCCTCTTACCTCTGCTGTTCTTTACTCTCTACTCTAACCTCTGTTCTTTCAGGTCTCTCTCTATCCTCTCCCTCTTCTTTCTCTGGTCGACCGGTCCGTGCAGCCCTGGGTAGGCTAATGTTTTTTTTACCAAGTCTCATGGCCCCCCTGAGTATCTTAACACTTAATGTGAAGGGACTCAATTCCCCCAACAAGCGAGTTAAGGCCTTTAGAACCTTTGTCTCCTTGAAAGCCCAAGTAGTCGCACTACAAGAAACACACTTTGCAGCCCATACCACACCTAAATTTTTCAACGCCAAATTTCCCCAAGTCTACACAGCCTCCTCCTCCACGAACCACAGAGGAGTTCTCTTAGCATTCCATCATTCACTTCTATTCTCTATCTCGTCGGAAGTAAGAGATCCGGAAGGTCGCTATCTATTAGTTTCGGGACATATACAGGACACGGAAGTTACCTTTGTGTCATACTACGCCCCCAATACTAACCCTAACCCTTTTTTCTCACATTTACTACAGATAATTCAGACGCATGCTAGAGGAGCGCTGTACGTATGCGGCGACTCCAACTTAGTCCTACATCCACACCTGGATAAGTCCCCATACTCGTCAGAAAGTTTTTCTCTCTCTAAAAGACTAAGCAAGCAGCTTGCTCACGCGACGCTCCTCGATACATGGCGTGAATGTAACCCCCTTAACAAGAACTATACATTTTACTCAAACCCTCATAAATCCTTCTCGAGGATCGATCACATTTTTATCCCACTTGCTGCTGCGCCCACTCTGTTGCACTCCCGCATACACCCGATATCCTGGTCTGACCATAGCGCGGTGATCACGACAGTTTCGTCAATAATCCCACAGAACACAGACAGGACATGGTCTTTAAGTGAAATTCAGCTTTCTGACCCATCATATTGTCTAGACATTCAGACGGCCTTAAATGACTATGTTTCCTTTAATGACACCCCCGGAATATCTCCTACCCTCCTCTGGGAAGCTCATAAACCAGTTATCCGTGGTACAATTATTTCGGTATCCTCTCAACTTAAGAAATTCAGACAGGCCCAATTACAACGGCTAGAGGAAGACCATCAGCGTTCCTTTCTTCTCTTTCAGTCAGACCCCACTGAGACCAACAAACTTGCTCTAGATAAAGCTAAGTTGGCCCTGGATCTTGTGCTTGCTGAAGAGGCAGATAAGTCTATCCACAAATCGGTGCATAGACTTTATACAAAGGCAAATAAGCCTAGCACCTTTTTAGCACTGTGCCTACGGCATCCTGATAGGTCCTTTAAGCCTATTAAGCTTCGGCTAGCACAGGGTGGCATGACCAATAACCCTATGAAAATCTTAACAGAATTTAGCACTCGACTATCTAAACTGTATGAACCAGGTACGCCTTTCTCTAGCACCCAGGCGAATTCCCTCCTCCATCCGCTATCTCTCCCTAATCTTTCAAGCGCTGACCGTTCGGCAATAGAAGAACCTATATCCAATGTAGAAATTCTTGCAGCTATCAAATCCCTTAAACCTAACAAAAGGCCCGGCCCTGATGGTTTACCGGCTTTATATTACAAGAAATTTGCCCATACCCTCTCCCCCCTCTTAACTAAATCTTTTAATTCTCTCCTCCAGCAACACTCCTTCGGCAGAGATGCGCTAACAGCTATTATTTCAATGATTCCTAAACCAAACACTGACTCAACAATATGGTCCAACTTTAGGCCGATATCATTACTCAATGTTGACGTCAAAATTCTGGCTAAGGTCCTGGCGCTACGACTCAATCCAGTAATTGGGAAGCTAATACATAAGGACCAGGTTGGGTTCATCCCTAAGAGGCAAGCCAGTGATAATGTCCGGAGGGTCGTTTTGCTGCAGCATATTGCTAAAGCACGTAAGATCCCCATGCATTTGCTCTCACTGGATATACGCAAGGCATTTGATACGGTCTCATGGCCATATCTGCAATATATACTTCAATATTGGGGATTTGGTCCTCACTTCCTCAAATGGATAGGTGCCCTTTACACCCAGCCTTGTGCTTATGTACGCTATGCTGGCTTTAAGTCAGAACGCTTTCCTATACAGAGAGGAACGAGACAAGGCTGTCCCCTCTCCCCCTTGTTGTTCGCCTTAGCTATCGAACCCTTGGCTGCTTTAATTAGGGCAGACCCGAACATCCGGGGATTGGAGATAGCAAACACGACACATAAATTGTGTCTGTTTGCCGATGATGCTTTGCTGTTCGTTACTACTCCTCATACGACCTTGCCTAATTTATGTAAATTGCTGGAGCAGTTCGCTGCTATTTCCGGCCTAGAGGTCAATCAGGCTAAATCTAGGGCTCTAGACGTATCTCTGTCGAGTGATGAGCTTAATCTTCTTCGCAGCAACTTCCCTTTTCAATGGTCCTCATCCTCTATCCCGTATCTTGGTGTCAATCTCACAAAAGACCCGTTGTATTTGTTTCAATATAACTATCTTCCGCTACTTAGGAAGCTGACTAGTCTCTTATCATCCTGGCAACCACTGTGCGTATCGTGGTTAGGTCGCATAGTGGCAGTCAAAATGACACTGCTACCTAAACTATTATATCTATACCGAGTCCTTCCGATTCGTGTCCCGCTATATTTTCACCGACTGGTTCAAGGTAAAGTCTTCAAATACATCTGGGGAACAATTAGGCCTAGAGTCACTAAAGCCACCATGTACCGCCACAAATCATTAGGTGGGTTAGGAGTACCTAATTTTAGACACTATTACTGTGCAGCTCAAATTGCGCAACTCACCCTGTACCATGCTAAAACGGAGATACCGATATGGGTTAGCCTCGAAGCTATAGACGCCTCTCCGATAAATATATCTAATCTATTGTGGCTCCCCCCTACACTGAGAAGCAGACTTAGTAATCCGATCACAGCGCACTCCCTCAGAGTCTGGGACGAGACCCACAAATCTTTCCGGCTTAAATCTCGTCATCTACCATTACTCTCTATTATCGGCCACCCATCATTTATCCCTGCCTTTTCTGAACCTGGACTATTTACGGCTTGGTCTGGGGCAGGGCTCGACCGAGTTGGCACCCTTATGCGCAATGGCAAAGTCAAGTCCTTCCCTGCTCTCCAGGCCCAATCGCACTTACCTAATGGCGAATGTTTTCGTTACCTGCAGATCGCCCATTTCCTCAACTCCATTCCTAAACCTATTAGTCCCCATGATACTAACTCTTTTTATGAGCAAATATGCGAAACGGACCCGCATGCACCAGGCATTATCTCCCAACTGTACACTCAATTCTCCTCCCCCCCTACAACTCTCCCATATTATACTAGGGGCTGGTCCGCAGACCTCGAATTAGACCTCAAAGAAGACACATGGAACACAATCTGGACTAACACAAATAAAGCAACGCAGAATGTTATAGCCTCTGAGGCTAATTATAAAGTCCTCATGCGCTGGTACTTGGTTCCAGCCAGGATTGCTAAATTTGTTCCGGGATATCCCGCCACATGCTTCAGGGGCTGTAACACAGCGGGCACACATTTCCACATATGGTGGTCTTGTCCAGTAGCACAGCGTTTTTGGATAACTTCCTTCCAGATAGCATCGACCCTTACGGGACACTCTATTTTACCAGATCCTTCACTAGCCCTTCTCAACTCTACTCCCCATAACTACACTCGTAGTCAATTGGCTTTATTTCTGCAACTTACCACAGCAGCTAAACAAACTATTGCCAAGGCGTGGAAAACCCCCACGCTTCCGGTAGCTGAAATGAAGAATAGGGTTACAAAGGCCATGATTCACTCTAAATCAGAGGCGAAACTCCTCGATCGTATGCCCCAATTCTATAAAATATGGCAGCCCTGGATACAACACTTTCTACCCCCAGATCTCGACCCCTATCTATTTGAGCCCTAGGGTAATTGCAGAACTGGGATGGCCTCAGAAGTATGTGGGCCTGGGTCTGTGCGGAACGGTTGACCAACTCTCCTGCTTTTCTTTTCTTCTACTCTCTCTCCCCTTTCCCTTCATTCTATCTTCCGACTTGTATTTCTGTCCTCTTCTAGCTGTTCTCTCCTTCTCCACCCTTCTCTTTATTTGGAAATCTTTTTGTACATGCAGTACCATTACTCCTCTATTTGCAACCAATATAGGGGAAGGATGTATCCAAGTTAGCTGACTCCGACTCAATCGGAGTGTTTCAATTCTGTTCGATATATGCTTCGGTTGATACTCCTTGTACAACTCTACGCGACATACGCTTTTGCTTGTTTGTACCGTATTCTTGAGTATGATGTCGCTTGTTCTCTGTTTTATTATTTTATATACTCTGTTATACCGAAACTACATTAACAGTGTACTGTATATTCTGTCTGTTTATTGATAATAAAAACTTTTTGAAAGAAACACTTTCTAAAATCAGCAATTAGTGAGCAAAAATCAAGTTAACATCATTCATTTTTACTCCAAAAATATGTAGAACAATACTATACCTGGCTCAAGCTGGGCTACTCCACTTCTTCCTGTCTGGAAGGCCCAGGTGGAGCGTCAAAAGCCTCAGCGGGGGTGGAATGAAGCGTAGAAGGAAGTGTGGAAGGAAGAGTAGAGAGGGATTCCCTGACCTCAGCTTGGTCTGACAGAAAATGCATCCTCTCATAGTACCACAGCTTGGGGACATAAACTTCATCTGCTGCTACTCCTGTTTGCATGGACTTCAGCACCTTCTTGCATTCCCTCAGATATGTACTCCTCAGGCCACCAATTTTAGTTTTTAAATAGGTGGTATCTGCCCGGGGGACCACCGGCTTCACAAACTCCAGCAGTTTCTCCATCTCTGCCTGCCTCTTTAATTTGTTGCTGTAGTGGGGATGTGTAGCTTGCCACAGACAGGGCAGCTCCCTGTACTTGTCGATGAACAGAGTGAGAAAGCTGTGGTCGTTAAACCCATCCATATTATTTTATCTGCAAGACACAACACAAGACAAACCCTAATGTCAGGCTAAACTCTCCTAATTGTGTCCAATATAGGCCTCAATCTAGAAGCAGTATAGGCTAGTGATGTACCAAGTTAAAATTGTACCTTCGTTTGAACGATCAGCATGTCAGCTTCTCCCTCTGCTCACAGATTGTAAGTACGACACATGGGTGTTGCGTTTTATATACAGTGTGCATACGTGAAACTCTGCCCGCCCCTGAAGTTCTTTCTAGTCTATTCCCCACCCCTTCTCTTTTGGCGCAGTGGGGAGAGCACATGGCGGAGACACAGCAGGGGCATGATAATTCTACTAACGAGAAGGAGGAAGAGGAAAGCCCGGAGCCTGAAACATCACGATCACGGATGAGAAGATTTAAGGCCTCAAATATGTCTTTTGGAGAGATGTTGGAGATGGTGGACATATTGAAGAGGAACAACTACGATGGGAAGTATGGACCTTACCCAAACCCAAATGTCAGAAAGGCCAAGATCATGACTAAAGTTGTGAAGAGTCTTCAGAAAAATTTTGGGGTACGACGATCCAAGGATCAACTGAGAAAACGCTGGTCAGACCTTAAACTGAAGAAAGCACGATCAGTACAGAAGGATCAAGCGTGTTCTTAAAAAAAGTAAGTAGTTATCGTGTCTTCATATTATTATTATTGCTTGCATACTGCTCCATATGCTTTGATGTAATGTTGTACAGTTTAAAATGGCCACTTTCATGTTCATAGGTTCATTCGTTCCTCATAAATGTCGTTCGTTAGCCCACTCCAAAGACAATGTTTTGCCAAGTTGCACTTGACTACATTTGTTCACACAACAGGTAAGTATTCCAGCTTTAGAAAGTGTCAAAAATAATGTTTTTACCTTTGAACTCTGCCAAAAAACACAATTGTACGACACTTCCAAGCAATGTTTCATATTCCTATTTCTGCCCTCAAATATCTGTGTGCTAAGTATTGCTGTTTTACATTCTCATAGGGGAGAGAAGACTCGGGACGTCTGAGAACACCAGGGACCCCACACCTCCCAAAGAAGGGGAAATACCAACCAGAAGCAGATAAGGAGGAGTAAGGAGAGATTATAGAGATTGGCGAAATTGGCACCACAACAGGTGAGTGTCTGAGACCACAGCTTCTGGTAAGCTAATCAATGTATGCCTGCATATTTATAATGCACAGTGTTTTTTTTTGTTTTGTTTTTTAGGTGATGTGGATGTTGTGGAAGAAGAATCACATTTTACCAGTGAAAGTGCCCAGATCCTCATTGGGCAGATAATGGGGTGCAATCGCAAGTTAGAGAATATCCAGAAAAACATCAATGATGATCAGCAAGAAATGAAGAACATCATTGATGTTTTAGAGAGAGTCTGAAACATCCACAACTAGCTAGCATCCATTTTAATTTTTCAAAAACACTTTTATATTTTTAGAAAAGCCAAATTTGGAAGATGCACACAGTGTGTCAACATGTATCTCCCATCATGGGGATCAATGTACGCGTTTTGTGGGTGCAACCCCTTCCTTGCTACTAAAGTGGCTGAGATGAAGGGGTTGCACCCCCAAAACACGTACATTGATACCCCATGATGGGAGATAGCACATGTTGACATTAGGCATGGGATCAGGAGGAAACTGGCCACTTTTTGATTCACAATTTGTGTGCATCTTCCAAATTTGGCTTTTCCAGGGGTGACACCCCATCTGATGAAGGCAATATCAGCACAGTTTGTACATACTCATGTCTGATATTGTCTTCACTTTTCAAAGTTGAACTTTGTAAGTTCCTGTGTTCTGTATGTTATGCTTTGATACATGCCTGTTTACACAAAAATGCCAAGTTAGAAAAATGTTGACAAAAATAATGTTTTATATACACCAAATATGTTGGTTTGTTGTAAAACCCTTTTCTAAACGCACATGTGAATGTACTTTGAGTAAAAAGTTAAATTATCAACAATGTGTGGCTTCCTTTTTCAATGCGCAAATGCAGTATTTGTAGTAAAGTTGTTGTTTTCTGTGACAATGGGTGTTATTTACTAAAGGCAAATCCACTTTGCACTCCAAGTGCAGTTTCAGGTGCACTTTTGCAGTGCACTTGTAGTGCATAGTGGATTTGCCTTTAGTAAATAACACCCACAGTGATTTTTAAATTTCCACAATCACGCCATTTTCATGACTCCACATATTTCTGCCATAGTGCTGAAAATGAGCAATATTTTTGTCAGTAATGCACTACATAGATTAACAACAAAAACAAGGTGTGTGTGTAGCAGACCCACAACATAAAAAGATTATCTGAAGAAGAGACTGTCACCTCATCTCGCTCTGAAATTGGGTTTGCACTGTTGTAGAAAAAGGTACAAAAAACACAAAAAAAAACTAGGAGACACCTAAAACAAAGCCAAGCAGTAAATGAAAACAAAGATTATTGGAGTTTCAAAGAAAAATGTATTAAAAAAATGCCTCTCAGACATTGTCTGGCATATCAATGGCCCCCCTATCCAAAAAGTACTCCACATATCTTGTTCTGACCTCACGGGCGCTTTGGGGGGGCAAGCCAGGATGATCAGCTTCAAGGGCCATCAGGTTGGCATTTTTAGGTAAGTCTGCATCAGGCCCAACTGAGGCCACATAGTTTGCTGAGTGTTTTTTCAAAAATTGTGCAGAATGCAGCACGAAAGCACAATATGATTGAGTTTATATTCCGCCACGTGGATTGGAGTCAAAAATAGGCAGAACCGGCTGGCCATTATCCCGAAAGTGTTCTCCACTACTCTTCTGGCTCTGGCCAGCTGCAAATTAAAGATTCTCTGGTCCGGGGTGAGGGTCCTCATTGGGAAAGGCCGCATCAGATGGTTTTCCAGAGCAAACGCCTCATCCGCAATGAAATCAAAGGGGGGTCCTTCCACATTCTCCTCTGGAGGTGGCAAGCTCAGACTGCCACTTTGGAGATGCCAGTAGAACTCCGTCTGCGGGAACACTCCGCCATCCGACATCCGGCCATTTTTCCCCACGTCCACATACAGGAGGTCATATGTCTCTGACACCACCGCCAACATCACGATACTATTAAACCCCTTGTAAATATAATAGTACGACCCCGAGTTGGGGGGTGGGATGACGTGTTTCCCATCAATTGCACCTCCACGATTGGGAAAGTCCCAATGACTGGCAAAGTGGGAGGCCACAGTCTGCCATTCCTGTGGCGTTGAAGGAAACTGTGGAGACAAACAAAATTTTTTTTGTCATTTTGATTAGACACAAACATGTTTGGCCAAGATCAGTATAACATTTTTGGAAATGAGTATTTAAAGCCAAAAGTATAAGGTCCCGTTATCAGATTCCTCACCCCCCCCCCCCCCATCTGTTGTTTTGGACAGGTAACCCTCTCCACTTCATTGAGAGCTGAATGCCTAAATAATGTGTGCTACTTTGGCCAGCCCCTCCTTACTTACACTATTGGCAGCCCACCGGACAGGTAAGAAGTGTCATAATACTAAAAAAAGGAACAAATGGAAGCACATTTTTACATTCTGCTATTACCTATCAAGATAATAATAGGAGAAAACAAACTTTAAACTGTAGCATTTGAAAGTATTGAGGCAGGCCCTTGCACTACATGCTTTGGTGAATTCATCCATAAATCTGAGCACAAAAAAGGTAGATATAGTGTGTATTGGGTTTGGCAAAGTCATCAGATAGAGGATTGCTTCCAGCTGACCTAGCAGTTGGGGGGCGTGGGGTTCCTAATCAGTTTGGCCCACCAACCAAAAAAAAACTCTGGCACTTTGCATGAATTTAAGCACACACATAACATTTGTACACATTTTAGGGGGTGTTTAGGGGAAAGCAATACTATGGAGCTGACAAAATACATTGCTAAGTGACTAGGCTATAGGTTTATGGGCCCAGAAGAGCATGCAAGTTAGTGAAGGCAAATATGCATGAAGGACAAAAAAGGAACTTTAAAAGCTTTCAGCATGCATGAGGACAAAGGGGCACAGCATATAAATTTCAGCATATTGCAATCATGGTAATTAGGGAATGAGGAAAGAAATACCATCCATTAGCAAATATTAAATACATAGAATGTGATGTTAAAGGAGAAAACTTACCTTAATATAGTCCTTCTGCAGGACCTGTATGATGGCAGAACAGGTCTCTGGAATAATGATTCCCAAAGCCTGGGGGGAGATGAAGACTTCTCCCTGCTACCAAGTACCGCATGAGCCTCTGCTCCGGAGTGATAGCTTGCCGCATGCAGGTATCCTGCCTGCTGATATAAGAGGACAGCAAAGCCAGCAGATGGTGAAAAACGGGGTCCGTCATCCGGAGATAATTCCTGAAATCATCAGGATTATTCTCCTGGATCTCATGAAGTAAAGGCATGTGCGAGAACTGGTCACGCTGGAGCAACCAATTCTTGGTCCACGAACTCCTCCTCGCCCTGTACATGGACTGGGTTTGTGTCAAAGCTAAAAGCCTAACACCAAGTCCCTGCACAGCACAAACTCTACCACCAGTACGTACACGAAACATGGCTGGAAAACGGTCGGCTGGTCAGAATGAACAGAAAGCACCGATAAACAGCAAGGCCTGAAAGAACGAACTGAAAACCATAAAAGAGCGGACAATAAGCACTGAAAATGAAAGCGTACTATACCAAGATATAGTCCGCAATGACCAACAAACGTGAACTGACTACATGCACTGACAATCAGATACGCACCAACAAGCACAAACTGAAGAGCAGCAACGATCTGAAGCACAAATCTGAAAAGCGCAAATCGTCTCTAACCAAACTTCTACACGTGATAAACACGAGATCAGCAGAAGGAGCCCAAAGGGTGCCGCACGTGGTGCTGAACTTCCCTTTTCTAGTCCCGTCATATGCGGTTTATGTCACCGTGTTCTTGTCGATCGGAAATTCTGACAACTTTGTCCAACCGTGTGTATGCAACACCACTTCCGGACTAAATCCATCGAATTTATCCAACGGATTTTGTGGTCGGAATGTCCGACCGTGTGTACAAGGGCTTAGTGTTTCAAGAAATGAGATTCACCTGATGTACTGAAGGCCTGATCAGATGTGCTCAATTTTCAGAGATTGGCACCATAGTTTGTAGACTCTATAACTTTCACAAAATAATATACACTAATTTGGGTTATTTTTACCAAACATATGTAGCAGTATACATTTTGGCTAAAATGTATGAATAAAAATTAATAATTAGCAAAATTGTATGACAGAAACAAAACAAAAAGGCCTTTTTTTCACAAAATATATGTTTTTTTTAAATTTATAGCACAAAAAAACACTAGTGATTAAATACCACCAAAAGAAAGCTCTATTTGTGTGAAAACAAGGACGCAAGTTTCATATGGGTACAGTGTTGTATGAGTAATTGTAATTCAATAAAAAGCTGAAAATTGTTCTGGGCAGGAAGGGGGTGTAAGTGCACTGTATTGAGGTGGTTAAAGTGTCTGGATACACCATGTTTTGTAAAGCCTGTTTTAATATTGTTTATATGTTCCCTAATTCTGACGAATAGGGGTCTGGAAGTTCTGCCAACATTTTGTTTGTGGCAAGGGCATGTGACATGTGTGCTAGTGCACATTATAATCTCCTTGATTTTGTACTCTTTCCCTGTGGCAATAGATCTGAAAGCCACTTTCTTTCGTTCCTTTTTCTGCAGGGAAGGCACTTTCCACATTTCAAAAATCCTTTTAGATCTTTGAAAATCTTGATTTGTTTAGGGAGATCTAATGCATTGTGCACCAATCTTTTTCTTAAAGCGGGGGCTCTTCTATAAATAAAAGAGGGTTTGTTTGAAAATATATTTCTGAGAATATTGTCCGACTGTAAAACAGGCCAGTGTTTCTGGAGAACCTTTTCTACTAGTTAATGCTGATTATTTTTCTCATTCTTCTTCTGCTCTATCATGTTGTTTCTGTCCATTACTCTGATTTGATTCTTTAGGGATTCCAGGTCCTTCTTTTTATATCCCTTTTCCACAAACCTCTCAATAAGTATATTGGGCTGGCAGTCATAGTCTTTGAGGGTGCTGCAACTGCGTTGAATGCGCAAAAGTTGGCCTTTTGGTACATTTCCTACTCATTTGGGGTGATGACAGCTGTTAGTGGGAATGTATCCATTGCGGTCGGTCTTCTTGATAAAAGTTCTGATGTGTAATTCCCTTCCTGCCTTACAAATTTGGAGGTCCAGATAATCAATACTTTGGTCTCATACTCCTGTGAACATAATGCCATAGATTTTGTGATTTATTTCTTCAAGGAAACTCTTCAGATCATTTTCTGTGCCTCTCCATATAATAATGACCTATAAGCAGCATGTTTATGAAAAACTGTAAAAGACCGTACCTACTTAAAAAAAAAAGCAGTTGGATGATTAGGTCTTCTTTTTTGAGACAGTAACACATAATTAGCAATATAACAACAAGTGGTGTGCAGCGCTTCACTGTGATTAATAAACAAACAAAAGTCATGTAATATACACGTATAGTACCAATATAAAAATAAATCTGTGACTTGACTTAAAGAAACCTTCTGTGTACTCAAAAGTTGTTCCAGTGATATGTGTAATGTGTCAAACCACTGTGCTGGGAAAAGGCCTTCTACGAACGTGCACATCCGCCTATCTACCAGACTTTTACCAGATAGTAAACAATGATTAGCCTTAGACTGTTGCCATAAAGCAAAGTATCCTGCTCAGGTGTATTGGTTGAATTGTGGACTTCAGTGGGATCAAGTACTGTGCAAAAAAAAGCTCACCAACAGGAGCCCAAATGATGCTCATATAGTGTAGTATTTTATTAGTATTAAAATCAAGGACATTTGCTGCAGCATTAAAAAAAAAACTGACCAAAAAGACTTACAGAGATGCCCACCGCTCCTACCACAAGGAAGTGTCGACGATGACTTCAGCATGTAGACCCCTTGGCAGGGGAGGGCTGGCAGCCTTAGGCCAGGGGGCCAAGTCCAGTCAAGTGGCCCATTGAACCACCGAATCAGCTCACTGAGGGCTCCATTCAAAGCAGAAGAACCAAAATGCAATGTGGGCCCATTAGGGGCACCAGGGCGCTGCCCCCTCTCTCCTCTCCACCCCCTATATGCATCTTGCTGCAATTCACCTGCTGCCTGACCCACCACTCAGATGGGGTAAGTGGCAGGCATGCAGCAGGCAGGTGTCATCCCAGATCAGTCAGCTCCACTGAACAGGGGGGGCAAGGGAGTGGCTGTGTGCGTCTGTGCTGCTGGCCGTGCGTGCAGGAGGGGGGATTGGTTGGGCTAGTCCGCTGGTTGTTAGATAAGTCCGCTGGTGGGGGGGAAGGGTGTTAGATAAGTCCGCTGGTGGGGGGGAGGGTGTTAGATAAGTCCGCTGGTGGGGGGGTGTTAGATAAGTCCGCTGGTGGGGGAGGGTGTTAGATAAGTCCGCTGGTGGGGGGGAGGGTGTTAGATAAGTCCGCTGGTGGGGGGAGGGTGTTAGATAAGTCCGCTGGTGGGGGGGAGGGTGTTAGATAAGTCCGCTGGTGGGGGGGTGTTAGATAAGTCCGCTGGTGGGGGGGTGTTAGATAAGTCCGCTGGTGGGGGGGAGGGTGTTAGATAAGTCCGCTGGTGGGGGGAGGGTGTTAGATAAGTCCGCTGGTGGGGGGTGAGGGTGTTAGATAAGTCCGCTGGTGGGGGGGAGGGTGTTAGATAAGTCCGCTGGTGGGGGGGAGGGTGTTAGATAAGTCCGCTGGTGGGGGAGGGTGTTAGATATGTCTGCTGGTGGGGGGGTGAGGGTGTTAGATAAGTCCGCTGGTGGGGGGGGTGTTAGATAAGTCCGCTGGTGGGGGGTGAGGGTGTTAGATAAGTCCGCTGGTGGGGGGGTGAGGGTGTTAGATAAGTCCGCTGGTGGGGGAGGGTGTTAGATAAGTCCGCTGGTGGGGGGGAGGGTGTTAGATAAGTCCGCTGGTTGCGGGGAGGGTGTTAGATAAGTCCGCTGGTGGGGGGAGGGTGTTAGATAAGTCCGCTGGTGGGGGGGAGGGTGTTAGATAAGTCCACTGGTGGGGGGGAGGGTGTTAGATAAGTCCGCTGGTGGGGGGGTGAGGGTGTTAGATAAGTCCGCTGGTGGCAGGGGGGGTGTTAAATAAGTCCGCTGGTGGGGGGAGGGTGTTAGATAAGTCCGCTGGTGGGGGAGGGTGTTAGATAAGTCCGCTGGTGGGGGGGGGTGTTAGATAAGTCTGCTGGTGGGGGAGGGTGTTAGATAAGTCCGCTGGTGGGGTAGGGTGTTAGATAAGTCCGCTGGTGGGGTAGGGTGTTAGATAAGTCCGCTGGTGGGGTAGGGTGTTAGATAAGTCCGCTGGTGGGGGAGGGTGTTAGATCAGTCCGCTGGTGGGGTGAGGGTGCTAGAAAAAAAACAAAAGCAGCCACTGCCAAAATTTAAATTTGTCATGATGACTATGCTATGCATTATTAATTATATTCCTATTCTATTCCATTCTCACAGATGCCTTACTTACCTACTAGGCTGGGGAGCGTTGTTTCAGTGAGGACTGGAGACACTGAGCCAGGTCCTTGCCACTCTTTGGGGGTGGGGTGATGATGATCCTGAAGCAGGTCTCGTAATTTCTTATTTGCTGTGCAGACTGCAGTTAGCCTCTCCTCGAGTCAGCGCCCATAAGCCCAGCAGGTCACGTGCAACGTGCCGTTCTTGACACCGGGCGTCCCCTCCCCTGACGTGCCACACACCTGGCCGGCCTCTGAGACTCCTGGGAGGTGGGAGTTGTAGTTTGCTGTGCTTACACCTCCAGGAGCTTTAGTGCAGCCAGACTACAACTCCCACAATGCAGCGCAGGCTGAGCAGCACCATCGAGCCAGCCAATCAGCAGCCACCGCGGCCGATGTTATTAATACTGTGTGAACCAGGCTGCCCGTCACAGCCTGAAACAAAAAAAAATAACGAACAGCCAGCCAGCGCAGCGGCCGTTTTAAAGATAATGTAGGCGCCGGCCTGGGGGGAAATTTCCACCCTGTCCCCCGGCCCAGCCCGCCCCTGCCCCTTGGCGCATTTTGTGGGCATGCACGTTCTCAAGGGATCAGCAGAGATTTGGGCTCCCGCTGGTGAGCTTTTTTTGCATAGTGCTTGATCCCACTGAAGTCCATCTTTCAACCAATACTTTGTTTATTATGTAGTGAGTGTTTAGATCGGTGGAGGTGCACGGTCGTAGAAGCACAGTGGATTAAGTGCATTTATTTGATGCTGGATATTTTCTGTTTTCTGGTGAGTGGTTTCACATATCACATCTGTTATTGGAACAACTTTTGAGTACACAGAAGATTTCTTTAGGTCACATCATGTATTTCTTTATATAATGGGACTATACTACTGTATATTACAGGAAATGTGTTTAATTATCACAGTGAAGCACTACACACCAATTGTTGTTATATTGTCTTTTGGAGGTTGAATATTCACCTTTTTGTGTGCTAGCTGCTAATTTATTATACAGCACTACTCTTTTTCTTTTTTGCTTTTCTACATAATTAGTAATACATAAAGTAGATTTATTAGTAGACACAGCAGGCATGCATCTATAGGTAGCAGACACAAAGAGGTGGCTTTTCCTTGTATATTTATATGACAGACATTTTTTCCATTATTAGCAAGAATAGTTACTTTATATACGTTTAGGTACAATTTATCCCACTATTTTAAAGGTACCCTAGAATGGTCTGTGTTTGCAGACTGAAGTAATGGAAATCCATGCCCATAGGTCTGTGTTTGCAGGTTAAAGTAATAGAAATCTGGCACTGCATATGTGACTGTGTACTGTATGTAACTAAATGGGGAGCTTTATTCCCTGCTGTACCATAAAAACCCCAAAAGATGTAACCCCCATAAGAGACCATCATAGGAAGACGCACAGCTCCTAGCACATTTTTTGCACTGTAGACTGGATTGAATGAAAGGACATTGGCTAGATGCATTTTAAGAGGCGTACTGATTTTTAGCCACACAATGGGGGTCATTTTACGAAAGGCAAATCCTCTTGTCACTGAAAGTGCACTTGGAAGTGCACTCGCTCTAAATCTAAGGGGTAGATCTGCAATGAGGGGAAGCTCTGCTGATTTTATCATCCAATCATGTGCAAGCTAAAATGCTGTTTTTTATTTTCCTTGCATGTCTCCCTCGAATCTACAGCAACTTTACCTCCAAGTGCACTTGCAGTGCAAAGTGGATTTTCCTTTCATAAATAACCCCCCAATATCTGTTTGATATTTTTAGAATAATTTTCCTTAAACAAATATTTATAAAGAAATACAAATTCTGCAGAAAAAGAGTTAGTCGTTTAAATTGTCTTTCAAAACCAGTGATGTCCAATCAGCGAATATAGTGAATGGACAAAGTCATAAAAAATAATGATGAAAGTGAACCAAATAATATGTGTGTAATGAAAAAGAGGATGTCCTAAAGGACGAAACACATCGGGTGACGCTTGTGGAATCACTGCATACTGTTTGTATTACCGAAGGATATTATCGTGTTTTACCAATTTTTTTGTAAGTGCAACCTACCATACAGTGTCACACTATGTGTGGTTTTCTGTTTTCTAAGAACCATTACTATGGTGTCAGGGCTGGGCTCAGCCCTTCCTTCTCTGAGCTGGCCGCTCAGCTGTCGGCTAATTGCCAGCTCCCATCTCTCTCCACAGTTACTCGGCTGTTGTTCATATCCTGCTCGTCAGTCCTGCCTAATCCGTCCAGTCCAGAGGGACTCTGCCTTCGCCTTGGTCAACATCACAAGAAACATCTCCTGCGTTCCTGTTTAAAGACTTGCTTTGCTGACATCTCTTCTGGCTCCAGATCCTGCTTGCTGTTCCACTACTTTGATCCCTGACTTCTGGCTTGGCTGACTATTCGTTCCAGTTACTAAACTCTGGCTATGTTTTGACTACGTTTGTTCTTTTTACTTTTATTATTAAACAAGTGTGATTTAAGTGTACTTCTGTCTTGGTCTAATTTCATGGTTTCTGACAGTAGGCGATGGTCATGAATACAGAAGATACAGTCAATCCACTTGTTGGTAATATTTATTCCAGATTGAATGAACCAAATCACCACATGGATCAGTTCGCCATGGCGTTAAAAATTATTCCCACGGCCCACCTGGAATCTCCCACTGTGGCCGTCCCGGTACAACCTATGTTGCAGGCTGCCTCTGCTGCTGTGCTAGTCTCTGTGCAGGCACCCGCCTCGAGTGTTACCTCTATAAGAGGTATGTCTGGTTCCGCTCTGCTTCCCCAGCAATATGGGAGTGAT
Organism: Lithobates pipiens; assembly: GCF_037356315.1. Lineage (NCBI taxonomy): Eukaryota > Metazoa > Chordata > Amphibia > Anura > Ranidae > Lithobates > Lithobates pipiens. Next base: position 254,981,961 of record NW_027507764.1, on the reverse strand, counting down.
CCAGTCCAATGCAGAGAGTTTCTCAACCAGGTTGAGATATACTTTGAGATGCTGCCCCAGGGGTTTCCCATGGACAGAAGCAAAAGTAGGTTTTGTGATATCTTTGTTTTCTGAGAGAGCCTTGGCTTGGGCAAACCCTCTATGGGGGATGCAAAAACCTGTTGTCTTGAGCTACCCTGAGTTTGTGGCTTTGTTTAAAAGGGTATTTGATGTTCCCGCATGCTCTGCTTCTGCTGCTAAGTGCCTCATGTCCATCAGAGTACGAGAACTGTTGCCGACTACACCATTGAATTCCGTACTCTAGCAGCAGAGGTTGCGTGGACAATTAGGCCCTCATGGCTGCTTAGCAGACCGAGATATACCCACTGAGCTGGAGAAGTTGATCACGTTTGCCATCCTCAATGACTCCAGACTCAGAGAAAGACTCTCTTTTAAGGAGCGCTTGCGGAAGCATCCTGTACGTTTGTCTCTGAACTTTGCAGTCCCACCTGTGCCTCCCTCACCTCCCATGTCTCCTGGTACCAAGTCGGAGCAGTGAAGGTGGACCCATGCACTTGGGTTTCACGTATTTCTCTGAGAAGAGAACCTTTAGGAGGAGGGAGAGATTGTGCCTTTATTGTGGCCAGGCAGGTCACTTTTTGAAGTCTTGTCCTACACGTCCAGTGAACATCTGAACCTTGAGGTCCTGTCATGGACAGACCTTAGGTGGCGTTGTTTCATCCCCAGTTATCCAGCAGGATAAGCCCCTGGTTTCGGTTACCCTTGGGTTGTCCATCGAGAGACAGGCTCTAATTGACTCTGGGGCTGCAGGCCTGTTCATTGATGCTGTCCTTGTATCTAAGCACCCGATTCCACTGCATGACACTCCACTTGCCATTGAGGCTCTTGATGGGAGACCTCTACAGCCTGCCCATGTGACTCATAAGAAGGTTCCATTGTCCATGGCCTTAGGGGCTATTCACCATGAGATAATCCAGAGGCAAAGCAACAAGAGCAGTAAGCAGAATGTCATAGGTTCAATACCTTCTTGAGCCACTTGGGGCATGACCATGCCCGGCTGTCTGCATGGCATGCTAGGAACCGTGACAGATTGTGCAATTGACCTTCAACCTGGGACCATACCCCCTTGTGGCCTTGTTTACCCTTTGTTGGGCTTGGAGCATATGGCCATGGAGGAGTTTGTTGCAGATGCACTCGAGGTTTCATCTGCAAATCCTCGTCTCGTGCTGGTTTCTTCCTTCTGAAGAAGAAGAGTGGTGAACTGAGACCTTGTATTGATTATAGGGGTCTAAATTTTTTTCACAATTAATGCTTATCCGATTCCATTGATTACAGAATTATTTAACCACCTCAAGGGAGCAATGGTTTTTACAAAGCTTGATTTGAGAGGAGCATACAATCTTGTGAGAATTAGGGAGGACGACGAGTGGAAAACTGCGTTAAATACCAGAACAGGCCATTATGAGTACCTCGTAATGCCTTTTGGCCTTTGTAACACCCCGGCAGTTTTCTGGGAATTTACTAATGATTTCCTCAGAGATTTTATTGCAGTTATGAGTGGTGGTTTATCTCAATGATATCCTTATATTTTCCAAGTCCCTGAAGAGCCACCACACAGATGTCTGTCGTGTGCTTCAGAAACTAAGAGAGAAAAATCTCTATTGCAAACTAGAGAAGTGCGAGTTCTATCGTGAACAGGTTAAATTCCTGGGCTATGTCATTTCCACTGCTGGTTTTTGGATGGACCAATAGAAACTTTCAGCAGTCCTACAGTGGCCCAGACCCGTGGGTTTACTTCCTCTGCAGCGTTTCCTCGGCTTTTCCAACTATTATTAGAAGTTTATTCGTAACTTCTCATCTCTGGTTAAGCCCCTGACTGATATGACCAGAAAGGACAGTAACCCACAGAGTTGGTCTCCAGAGTCCATTAAGCCCTTTGAGAGTCTCAAGGCTGCCTTTGTTTCTGCTCCTGTGTTGGCACATCCTGATCCTATGTTACCTTTTATCCTTGAGGTTGATGCATCTAAAACTGGTGTTGGCGCCCTTCTATCTCAACGTCCTACCTCTGAGAGCGCTATGCATCCTTGTGGCTACTTTTCCAAGACATTGTCACCTGCAGAGTGCAATTATGAAATTGGTGACAGAAAGCTGTTGGCGATCATTTTCGCCTTGAAAGAATGGAGACATCGCCTTGAATGTACCACTGTGCCGGTTCTCATTCTTACGGACCATAAGAATCTCACATTCTTGTCTGAGGCTAAATACCTCTCTCCCAGAAGGGTGCCATGGGCTGTTTTCTTGTCTCATTACATTGTCTCATTCTTACCCAGTACTAAGAATGTAAGAGCTGACACCTTGTCATGACAATTTTTCTCCACTTCCAAGTTGGAGTTGGTTCTGGTTCCTGTGATTCCTCCTGATTGTATTCTGGCTACGGTTCGCACCAGTCTCACTTCTCCTTTGGGTGACAAAATTCTTACTGCTCAGGTCCATGCTCTGCCTGAGAAACCTTTGACTGCTGATTTGTCTAAGAGCGTGTCCATACTGCCGTGCTCCAGACTTACCATTCTCCTAAGGCTGCTGGTCACCCTGGCAGGAATCAACTTGTTTGGGCCATTTCCCAACAATTATGGTGGCCTAGTCTAGGTGCTGATATAACTGCCTTCGTAGCAGCCTGTTTTGTGTGTGCTCAGAGTAAGACACCATGACACCCTTCAGTGGGTCTCCCACAACCCATACCCAATGGAGAGAGGCTCTGGATCCACCTCTCTATGGATTTCATTGTGGAGTCACCCAACTCTCAGGGAAACACAGCTATCCTTATGGTGGTTGACCTGTTCTCAAAGATGTGTCATTGTATTCCACTTAAGAAGTTTCCCACTTCTAAAGAACTGGCCTCAATTTTTGCTCAGGAGATCTTTCGCTTACATGGGATACCCAAGGTCATTGTCTCGGACAGGGGTAGTCAGTTTGTGTCCCGGTTCTGGCGAGCCTTTTGTGCACAGTTGGGAATTCAGCTTGCTTTCTCCTCTACATATCACCCGCAGTCTAATGGGGCCGCAGAACAAGCCTATCAGTCCTTGGAGCAATTCCTACGTTGCTATATTTCTGACCATCATATTCACTTGCTCACAACAGTGCCTTGAATTCTGCTTTCAGATTGTCCCCGTTTATGGCGAATTTATGGTTTCCAACCTTCCATGTTGCCTGACTTGTTTGTTCTGCAGAGTATTCCTTCGTTAGAGGAGCATCTCTGTGGTCTTCGTTCCACTTGGGCACAAGTCCAGGAGGCTTTACATCATGCTAATGGTACAGACTTCATGTTAACTTCAGACGCCTGCCTGCGCCTTCCTACCAGGTTGGGGACAAGGTCTGGCTGTTATCTCACAACCTCCAACTTCATGTTCCCTCACTGAAGTTCATACCTTGGTTTATTGGGCCTTTCCATATTCTTTAATTCAGTGGCTTACACATTAGACCTTACTTCTAATATGCGTATTTTGAATGTATTTCATGTCTCCTTATTAAAACCTTTGGTCTGCAACTGCTATTCCACCTCAGTGCCATGTCCTCACCCTGTACAGGTTGAGAACCATGAGGAGTATGAAGTACAGTCCGTAGGTTCTGTGGGCGCATGCAGTACCTGGTGCATTGGAAGGGGTACGGTCTGTCAGAACGCCCTTGGGTCTCATCCTCGGATGTACATGCCCCCGTCCTCCTCCGTGATTTCCATAAATGTTTTCCCCTCAAGCCTGGTGGTCCTCTGAGGGGTGAGGGGTCATTGAGGAGGGGGTACTGTCAGGGCTGGGCTCAGCCCTTCCCTCTCTGAGCTGGCCGCTCAGCTTTTGGCTAATTGCCTGCTCCCATCTCTCTCCACAGTTACTGAGCTGTTGTTCCTATCCTGCTCGTCAGTCCTGCCTATTTAAGCCGTCCAGTCCAGAGGGTCTCTGCCTTCAACCATGGTCAACATCACAAGAAACATCTCCTACGTTCCTGTTTAAAAACTGGCTTTGCTGACATCCCTTCTGGCTCCAGGTCCTGCTTGCTGTTCCACTACTTTGATTCCTGACTTCTGGCTTGGCTGACTATCTGTTCCGGTTACTGAATTCTGGCTATGTTTTGACTACGTTTGTTCTTTTTACTTTTATTATTACACAAGTGTGATTTAACTGTACTCCTGTCTCGGTCTGATTTAATGGTTTCTGACACATGGATCATCATTTTTACTTCTGATGTGGTTCATTATACACCATCAAGCCTGCTTTCTGATGTTGGAACCTCTCCCTCAATACTGGATGGGGCTCATTCTCTAAATCATTTACTTTTCCATGTTGGATTCTGTTGAGGTAATCTCCCCATGAATGCCTGTTTGACTCTTATGCTGTACAGTATACGAGTCCACAATCTCTGGTAAGTGTGCCAATCTTATCCTTCATTGATTGCACCATAAAGATCACATTTTCATTCACCTTGAGAATTGTGAGAGACTTTTCAATGCACATGATGCATTTTTCAAGATGTACTTCCCATTATGTTCACCTATGAATTTTGATTAATTCACTTTGATTATTACTTTTTCATTACACACATTTTTTGGTTCACTTTCGTCATTATTTTTTATGTTTTTATGTTCATCCATCATATTCACTGTTTGGACCTCACTGGTTCCTATTTATGCTTTTTTCAACTGTTTACAATTGGAGTGCCACATTATTGTTTTATATGTTTTGGATACACTATGAGGGTTATATACTAAAGGCACTTCCACTTTGCACTATGAGTAAAAATGCTGTTTTTTTATTTTCCTTGCATGTCCCCCTCAGATCTGCAATGACTGCATTTCCAAGTGCACTTGCAGTGCACTTGTGGTGCACAGTGGACTTGCCTTTAGTAAATAAACCCCTTTGTGCACAAATTGTATATTCTATTGCTAACACAGATGATGGCCATGGAGGATCATACATTTCTGCATTAAACCATCAATACAAAATTGATAGGAAGTTAAATACTATAAGAATAGTTTACTCTGTTTAGAATCTATGAGTTCAGAAGGCAATGCAACATAATCTAATCTATTCCCATTTTAACCACAAAGGGAAGCCAACTACCATATAAGCAGTGATAGTTTTAAAATGTATTTATATGTAATAAGCCGATTTTTCAAAGAGCAAGTTGTTCTGCTTCCTTCAGTGGTAAAGTGATTTCTATTATTTCCAGTACCGGAAGCTGTTGCATATTAGTTAACATTATTAAAATTCCCTTAGGCATTTTGGTGAAGCATTAGCAGTAAGGCTAAATCTGTATAATCCATTTTTATAGTACATCCCTAGAAAGTTTTGAGTTACAAGAAGACCCAGGGCAATAATAAAATCAATGAGTCCACCTTAAAAATCCAAAGGCATTTACATTTTAGTAGGTGTTTATCAATAGAGTAGAGCATTTTATTCTTTATCTGGGTACAAATTATGCTGTAACTGTTAGATTTTGAAACAATCAAAGTTAAGCGAGGGCTCAGAAATATTTTAATAATTTTACAGAGATAATGAAGATTCTTTCAATCTTAGTCAGTATTGTTTGCGTTATAGAGGGAGAGTATGCTAGGGGGATAGAGAAGTAGAGCTTATAAAGGGAAAATTTAGGGAAGGGAGGAAGGGGGAGGGGGAAAGGGGTCTCATGGTCTGGTCCCCTCGTATATGTGCTAACCAGTTTAGAATTAGAGTCTACACTCGTGAGGAGCTCAGCTTTAAGTTGTATACCAATTTGTCCATACTTTCCATTTCCCCACTAACTGCTTTCTGTTACCATTTCTGCTGGCAATTAAGGTCTTATATACAAAATGGGTTTGGGTGGTTGCGAAAACTTCAGATATGTTTGGAGCTATATCAGATTTCCAGTGTTTTGCTATTAGTGTGCGTGCAACCAAGAGAATATGTGTAATCACTACTCTGCAGTCTGGAGGGAAGCACCCGATCCCAATATTTAGTATTGCCAGATTTGGATTGGGACGTGATAAGATGCCCGTAATACTGGAGATTGAGTGGAATATAGAGTTCCAAAAGCTGGTTAGGTGTTTACAGCTTCAGAACATATGGAGCAAATTGCATATATCACCACAATTTTTCCAGCACAGCGGGAAACCCTGGTGTCCAAACTTGGAGATCCTATAAGGTCTGAGATACCATCTCAAATCGATTTTTTTGCGATAATTCCTAGTGGTTAATAGAGTTAGAGGACTTGTATATTTATCGAAAGGCCTCCCTCCACTGCAGAGCCGTGAATGTTGTATTTAAGCCCCCACTTCACAAATGGGTGAGATTTAACAAAGTCCATTTTATGTTGAAATAGGTTATAAAAAAGGGAAATACCGCCGCAAGAGAGGGAGGTAGCATTGTAATACTGCCATGCCTCTTTTGGGATGCATACCTGGCGCGATCCAATAGGTCTCAAGAAGTGCAGGATTTGGTTGTGCTTATATTTATCTGAAGGCAAAAGATTATATTGGTTCTGAAGTCTGAGAAAATCAATAGGGTTGGTTTTGTCATAAAGATCAGTAATGTACTGAATCCTCTTTTCTTGCCATTTAGTAATAGAGAGGTTTGAAATAGCGTGCGGGAGGACCGTTATAGGTATAGGAACTTCCACTCTACCATTTGTCGCCGGGGATATATTTTGGAGAGTTCTCCAAGCTGCTATCGAGGCTTGGATGTTGGGTGGAAATTTGTGTATGGGGAATGGTTTCAGGGTGTCCAAAAGAAGGAAAGTCCTTAGATTGTTGGTCGGGCATAAGGCCTGTTCTATTTTAACCCAGGGTGCTTCAGAAGTAGAGTCAAGCCAGCCTTTGAGTTGTGTAAGAATGGAAGCCTTATAATAATCCTAAATGTCTACTAGTCCCATGCCTCCCGCTGCTCTGTGTTTGACCAGTAAGGATTTTGCACATCTTGGTCTACTGGAACCCCAAATAACCTGTTTAGATAAAGAGTTTAGGGATTTAAATTGTGAGTTCCTAAGGGGGATTGGGAGTGTTCGGAAGAGATATAGGATTTGTGGCAAGAGTAACATTTTGAATGTGGCCAAGCGCCCCGACCAAGTCAGTTCAGTTTTGGTTAGTCTGTCAGCTTCTTTTCTAAGTTTCTCTATCAGGGGTGTGAAGTTGGCTGCGGCTAACTGCTGAAAATCAGCTGTTAATTTAATACCTAGATATGGTATGTTGGCACTGTTCCAGGTGTAGCGGAATTCCTTCTGTAATTTGTTCTTGAGAGGGGGGGAGATGCTCAATTCCAAAATCAGTGATTTTGTGTTGTTTACCTTATAGTAGGAGATCCTACTGAACTCCTCCAGATTGTTGTGTGCCTGCTGTAGGGGTGTGGCCAGTGCCGTCAGAAACAAAATTATGTCATCTGCAAATAAGTTGACAACATGGGTCTTACCCTGCACATTGAGTCCAGTGATATCAAGGTTGTTCTCATCCTCTCTGCCAGCAGTTCAATAAGAAGATTAAAAATAGAGGGGGACAAAGGGCACCCCTGCCTCGTGCCATTTGATATTTTAAAAGTGGACATGTAGACTTGTGCACAGGGTGAAGAGTAAAGTGCTTGGATGGCCAAGAGAATGGGTCCTGAAAAACCAAACTTCTGCAACACCAGCCTCATGTATCCCCAGTGAATCCTGCCGAACGCCTTCTTTGCATCAAAAGAGAGGAGCTGAGAAGGCGTCCGACAGGCCCTCATGTATTGCATAATATTGATGAATCTTTTTGTGGCATCGGAGGCCTGTCTACCTGTGGTAAACCCTGACTGATCGGGATTAATGAGAAAGGGAAGGATTGGGAGGAGTCTATGTGCCAATATTTTGCCATAAACCTTAACGTCTGTGTTAAGAAGTGAAATCGGCTTGAAATTGGCTGGGGACGTGGGTTCTTTACCTGGTTTCGGGATTGTGACCACATAGGTTTTTAACATCTCCGAGGTAAAAGAGGCCTAGGACACTGCTGCCGAATAAACGTTTTGAAGTGTAGAGTTAAATGATCTTGAAAAATTCTGTAGTAGTCATTTGGGAGGCCATCAGGGCCAGGGGACTTTCCAAGTGGAAGTGTCTTTATGACTTGTTTGATCTCAGGTTCCGTGACAGGGGAGAGATATACACCACCGCTTAAAGGCAGGTCCTGGGAACTCAGAGATAATTGCTCCAGGTGAAGGGATCTGGGTGCGAGCCACAGCATGCAGATAATGTGGATAATGACAGAACTCTGGACGGCTGCACTCCAATGCTAAAATTATGCTTTATTCAAATAATATTTAGGACAACACAGTGAAAGATGCTAACCACTGACGCGTTTCGCACCAAGGCCAAGGCACCAAGGCTAGTGCTTACTCATAGCTGGTTAACAGCAGACAACATATAAATATATAGAGTGTTGCAATATGACAGTGGGCAGGGCCAGACGATGAATCAATCAAACAAAAGAGACATCACCTGGTGACTGTCCACCTGAACCTCTTAATCTTAATACAAGACGATGAAAGCTCTCAGTGTAAGTCCAATGTGAACTACAGTGCATTGCAAACACAAAAGCAAAACCTCCGGCCACATTCCAACAGGGATGGATCGAGGAGGACACATATTATATGTTTACCAGCTGTGAGTGAGCACTAGCCTTTGTGCGAAACACGTCAGCTGTTAGCATCTTTCGCTGTGATGTGATTTGCCGTGTCCTAAATATTATTTGAATAAAGCATCGTTTTAGCATTGGAGTGCGGCCATCCAGAGTTCTGTCATTATCCACATTATTCTGTGACAGGGGACTTCAAACTGGAGAGCTGCTCCGATGAGAGGGAAGGGAGTCTAATTTTTACTAGGAAGGCTTGAATATCTCCAGTAGGTTGGGAAGTAATGTTTTTTTTTCTAGATTGTATAATGAGGCATAATTGTTGGCAACAAGCCAGAGACTTACCAGCCCGATTCCCCCAGGAATAATGGGACAGTTTAAGTGAGCGGATATGCTTATCGTACTGTTCTATAAGTAGGAGCCTGAGATCAAAGCATGCTTGGGAGAGTTTTTGGGCCAGTTGGGTGTTGGCATTTTTCTTATTTAGGGACTCAAGGGTGTTGATACTATCAAGCAGTTGATTGATTTTTTGCGTCCTCTGCCTCTCCTCCCCCGCACAAATCTTTAACATCATCCCTCTAATAAACGCTTTGTGCGTACACCATAACACCATCAGGTCATCTACTGAACCTTCGTTGCAAGAGAAAAACTCTGCCAGGTGGCTCGCTATGTCAGTGGCATGCATAGGCATTTGGAAGATTCGGGAGTTGGCTCTCCAGATATATGTAGGGTTAGGTGTGTGCCCCTCCACCAGAGTAATAGAAACCGGAGCGTGGTCGGACCACGAAATGTCATGTATGGTGGAGGAGAACACAGCCTGCAACAAGAGTTTGTCTACTAGTATCAAGTAAATTCTAGAGTACAAATTATGTCTAGAGGAATGATAAGTATAATCATGTTCACTGGCATGTTGACATCTCCAGACATCATAGACATCTGCTGAGTGCAGGAGTGGTTGTAGCTTAGGGGGGGTCTCTTGACAACAGTGGTGGTATCCAACATGTAGTCAGGTGAAATATGGTGATCGCCACAAATCAGCAATGCTCCCCACTGGATGGTAGCAATTCTCCGGTAAAGCCTTTTTAAGAAACAAATTTGATGGGAGTTAGGCGCGTAAAGATTCCCTATGGTATAAGGTCTGTTGTTGAGATTTCCCAGAACAATCCAGAAGCGCTCAGCAGGATCAGAGTGTACCTCTTTCAGGGTAAAGACCACTGGGTCCTTAATGGCAATGAGCACCCCTTTTTGTTTCTTAGGGGCGGATGCCAGAAAAATGTGCGTAAAGTTCTTGTGCTGAAATCGTGGCATTTTATTGGCCTTGAAATGAGTCTCTTGGATGCATAACACATCTGCCCGAAGCTTCAGCGCCTCTCTCCAGGCAGAGGACCTCTTGGCTGGATGATTCAGCCCATTAGCATTGAATGACACAATATTAAGAGCCATGGCTAGGGAATAAAAAAATATATTTACAGTACCTGGGATAGTAACCACCAGAGTTCCATGCCCGATTTCTGCAGCCAGATGGTAGTGGGCTTAGTTCATCCTGGGCGATCCCGTCCGGGCTTTGGTTGAATTGACCAGACCATAAGAGGGAGGGATGGGAGGAGAGAAGGTAAGGAAAGATGTTCAAGTCCGTGAAAAAAAAACAGTTCAATAAAAAGAGAAGATTCAACATGAATCTGAGGACGGAACAGCCATCCATTACTACGGGGGGGGGGGGGGGGGGCACTAAATGCTCCTTAGTGCAACTGGGACCTCATGATTTATAAATGTTTCCACAAACCATACGTGTGTGTTCACAGGTTGTGCTTTTTGGTTTTTTTCTTCTTTTCAGACCATTTGCCAGTCCGCCTGAAGGTGTGTATTTACCTTAGGTGGGGGTTCCTCTGTTGTCTGTGCAGGTAGGATGTCTAGGGCCCTCAGAAGATCCAAGCCGTCATCAATGTTAGTTACAACAGAGGTATTTCCCTCATGAGTGACGGTTAGCTTCACCGGGTATCCCCATCGATATGGGATGTTATGGTTTTGTAACGCTTTTGTCACAGGCAGGAGGGATTTTCGCTTCTGCATTGTGAATTGCGAAAGGTACGCAAACAGATGCATGTGGGCAAATTTCTCTGGTGGGTGTTGTTGTTTGCGGAACGCAGACATGAGTTGCTCTTTAGTTTGATAAAAATGTACCCTGATTAGGACATCCCGGGGTATGTTATCAGGGAGATGCAATGGTTTGGGCATTCTATGTATGTGATCCACTTGCATCTCTGATTCTGGTAGGGAGGGTAGAAATACTGTCATGAGCTCACAGCATATTGTTGTTGCTCAGGGAGGATTATTTCTGGAACACCTCTGATCTTAATATTGTTCCTCCTCGACCTGTCTTCTAGGTCTGCGACTTTGTCTTTAAGCCATGTGATTTCATCGGCTTGGTCATTATGGGCGTCTATCAGTGTATTATGCGAAGCTGCAAACTCCCCCATTTTGGTTTCAATGTGCTCTACTCTTCCTACTATTTCACCCACTTCTGTTTTAAAGCTGCTAATGTACTTTAGCATGTCAGCGTGCATGGAGGTGTGGAGAGACAGCAACGTGTCTTTTAGCATGGTGTCTGATATTGGCTTGTTTGTAGGAAAGGCAGTAAATGGATCCACCAACTCCCTTGTATCCTCCCATGAATCCTGCTCTGTGCTCAGGAGTTCGGTGTGGCGGCCTCCGGAGAGCGGCCTGCTGCCCTGTTGTGTCCCCCCGGGCTTGATGCTGCTTAGCGGGAACTGCAGGAGAGGGACGGCGAGGAGGCTCCTCCACCGGCACCATCTTGCTGTGCATCGCGGGCCCGCTGGCCTGAAGAAATCAACCACATTTTTTGGTTTGGCTACTTCTTTTCTTTTGCGAGACATACCGTCAGCCTCCCCAGACCTTTAGCTCGTCTGAGAAGCAGAAGGCTTAGCATGGTGTCGCCTGGAAGTCGCTCGGGACCCATTGCTGGAGCGGAGCTGTAGGATCAAGCCTCCATCCACTAGCGTGCGGAAGCCACGCCCTTGATCTCTCTCTCTCTTGAGTCCATACCTCTCTTAATACAAGAAAGGACTTTTCAAAAAGAAGTAGAAGCTACACCAGCTTCTTGAAAAAATATAGGCACAGCATGAGGCAGTATGTATTAATAAGGAATGGATTACCAAATTTTATTAGATAAACATTAAAATACAACTAACATAGAAAGGGGATTATGAAAAACACCCTCCATCCACAAAGAGTCAAACATATACCCAATCCTATTGGATGGAGGTAAGGAGCCACAGTGTGTCATATGCCACGTACACACGATCAAACAATCCGGTGGAAAAGTCCGGCAAACTCAAGTCCGCCAAACAATCCCCCCGTGTGTAGCCTCCGGCATACTTTTTTGACCCGAAAGTACGGCGGCCTTAGGATGCCGTGTTGCACTCCAATCTTCCCGCCGGACTCGCATTTCGGCGGACAATCCGGCCATGTGTATGCCAGTCCGCCGTACTTTTGAAATGAGCGGACTTTTCCTGCCCGGAGAAAAGTCCGCTCATTTCGAGCGGGTCTTCAGGTAGGCGGGGCCCGTGAAGGAGACGTCGCTGGCCCCGCCGCCTGGTATGAACTTAAAGGGGAACCCCAACGCCGAAAAAAATCGGCGTGGGGGTCTCCCCCCAAGTCCACAACAGACCATTGTCCGAGCACGCTACCCGGCCGGCCAGGAAAGGGGGGCGAGCGAGCGCCCCCCCCTCCTGAGCCGTACCAGGCCGCGTGCCCTCAACATGGGGGGTGCCTTGGGCAAGGGGGGCCGCGCGCCCCCCCCCACCCCAAAGCACCTTGTCCCCATGTTGATGAGGACAAGGGCCTCTTCCCGACAACCCTGGCCATTGGTTGTCGGGGTCTGCGGGCGGGGGACTTATCGGAATCCGGGAGCCCCCTTTAATAAGGGGGCCCCGGATACCGGCCCCCCACCCTATGTGAATGAGTATGGGGTACAATGTACCCCTACCCATTCACCTGTAAAATAAAAGTACAAAAAAAACACAACACACGAGATAAAATACTTTATTGCACAGCTCCGGGGGTCTTCCGTCTTCGGGGGTCTTCTCGCCGGACTCCTCCGCTATCTTCTTGTAGCTCTTTTACTAGCGGAGGAGCTCGGAATTCTTCCTTGCCGCCGGCCTCTTCTTCCGACTTCGGGGGTCTTGTCCCCCTCTTAGGTTCTTCTGCCGGGCCACCGCACCTTCTTATAGCTCTTTTACAGGTGGTGGCCCGGTCTTCTGTCGCCGCCGCTGCCGCCGCCGCCTTCCGTTCTTCTTCTTTCCTAGCCGGCCGGGTAGCGTGCTTGGACAAGGCTGTGTTGTGGACTTGGGGGAGACCCCCCACGCCGATTTTTTTTCGGCATTGGGGTTCCCCTTTAAGTCTATACCAGGCGGCGGGGCCAGCGACGTCTCCTTCGCGGGCCCCGCCTACCTGGAGACACGCTCGAAATGAGCGGACTTTCCTCCGCGTGTGTGGGCGAGTCCGTTCATTTCAAAAGTAGGGCGGATAGTACGGCGGACTTAGTACGCCGTATTAGTCCGCTCAAAAAGTGCCGTGTGTGGGCAAGTAGCCCGTTCGGAAAGTCCGACGGACAGTCTGGCGGGAAGTCCGCCAGACTAAGTACGTCGGACATACCGCTACGTGTGTACGCGGCTTTAGAGTATGTTGAAGTCCAACAATGAAATTGAAAGGTCAATGTAGATCACAGGAACATGGCCCAATATTTCTCCATACTTTAAACGCCAACGTGTTTCGCAATATACACTTACTTCTTCAGGACTGATTGGGTGGGTGCTGTTTATGGATTCAGAAACATACAATATTACACATATATCAAAACCACATACATGAAATATTTTCAATTATTAAATTTTATCTTTGAATATTTGTGTGTGCAAACATATATAGACAGGGATTGTGCTTGTCCTATCAAACTTCAGATGTAGAGAAGAGAACAATATACAATCAGAGGGATGGATATAGGGGACATCTAAAAAGAAGGAAGATGTGGGAGATAGAGACTCCCCAGAAAGGGACAATCACCACTGCTACCAGCAACAGCAGCCAGCCAGATATGATAAGCATAGAGCAGGGGGAGAATATCAAAAGTATGCTAATGGGTAAAATATATATATGATAATGTAGCAAAATGAAGCGACTAAATCTAAGACATCATAAGTATATACATACATATATAAGAAAGCTACGTAGAGGGTTCTTTACTGTAGGAGGGGCAAGGATGTGGAATTCCCTTCCACAGGTGATGGTCTCAGCGGGGGCATTGATAGTTTCAAGAAACTATTAGATAAGCACCTGAACGACCACAACATACAGGGATATATAAGGTAATCCTGACATATAATCACACACATAGGTTGGACTTGATTAACTTGTGTCTTTTTTTGACCTCACCTACTATGTAATTATGTAGCTTAGTTCCGCCCAAAGAAGGGAGGGACCAGGACGGAGGCAGAGGCAGCCTACCATGACCAAGGAATCACCCCTAGGGAGGGGATGAATGGCCGTTAGGAGCACAAACCTCCATGGGTGGGGGCTGTAAGAGACACATATGCCCTTCCATCTGACCAGAACGCCCCCATCTCTATCCACCGGAGTCCATCAGGTAAAGTCAAGGAGATACATTTAAGTATGGGCTGGGGAAAAAGGGAATTGGTGTAACAAATGAATATGATGCAAAAACAAAAAATAAAAATAAAAATAAATATTATAAATAATAATAGAGCAAGCAAATACTAATGATTGAAATTACCAATTATTTGTACAGGGGCAAAATTATCTCTCTCTCTCTCTGGAGTCCATACTTCTCTTAAGCCTTGTACACACGGTTGGAGAATCCATCGGAATGTGTCCTATCGGACCGTGTCGTCGGATAATCCGACTGTGTGTGGTATGCATCGGACTGATTCCGTCCGAATCTCCGTCCGACCCAATTTTCCAACATGTTGGAAATGTTTCCCGACCAACTGGGCCGGGCGGACCTAATCCGATCATGTGTAGAGCTTTTTCATCAGACCAAGTGCCACGCATGCTCAGATCAAATTCCTACATCAAAGCTATTGGCTACTAGCCTGAATGTAGTCCCATTGTAACGAAATTACGTCATCACGTTCTGAAAGATCGGATTTTTCGCCAACTTGGCCCGACCGTGTGTATGCAACAGTTTCGGACACAATCCGTCGGACTAAATCAGACGGGCAAAATCCGACGGATTTGTTTGGCAGAATCTCCGACCGTGTGTACAGGGGCTTACAAGAAAGGACTTTGCTTGCTTTGGAAACTACAGCTTGGCACTGCATGCTGTTATTAAGCTTATGATGCACCAAAACCCCCAGATCCTTCTCCACTATGGATTCCCCCAGTTGTACCCCCCTAATATGTATGATGTATGATGCATGCATATTCTTATTCTGACTTTTTACATTTATCAACATTAAACCTCATTTGCTACATTGTCGCCCAATTAAACAGTGCATTGAGGTTGCCTTGTAAATTGGAGAATGTTATTAACATCCTTGGTGTCATCGGCAAAAACTGAAGTTGTACTTTTAATACCAGACCCTATATCATTTATAAAGGTAGTAAAATGTAAGGGTTCTAACACTGAACCTTGGGGTACACCACTGATAACCTTAGACCATTTAGAGTAGGAATCATAAACCAATACACTCTGATTTCTGTCTGTTAGTTTTCTATCCATTTACAAACTGATCTTTCCAAGCCTGTAGACTTCACCTTACACATTAGTCGTGTGCGGGGAAGTGTGTCAAACGCTTTTGCAAAATTCAAGTATACTACGTCCACAGCCACCCCTCTGTCCAAGGTTTTATTTACCTCTTCATAAAAATAAATCAAGTGTAGCGCTTACCCCTGAAGGAGTGGCTGAAATTTTCTGGGTTTACCGATTACCTCCTCCAGCTCGTTCTCGTTGTTCTTGTCTAGGGGTTCCCAGGGTTGATAACCCAGTAACTGTAGAGACCGACACTTGAATTCCTTGTTAGGATTTTAATTTTGCATAAAACGGTTGAACAAACTCAGTCTCTAAGTTGGGAATAGGTATCAGGGTAGAGTTTAGCTCAATAAAAGTCTCTATGTACACAGTCAAGGGAACAGCTGCTTGCAACTGGACTCTTTAACTGTTGGATAAATCCTTAAGTTTTGGGTTTAGCAGCCAACAGGTCATTCTAGCTTTTCAAAGTCTTTCATGCAGACTTGGTTGGAAACTTTTCTTACTGTACCAGAATCTTTCAGTCGGTCCGGCGATACCGTAAGAATTGTGGATTCAATCAATGTCCATGGCAGCTTTGCTTCCAGGCTCTTACTGTGCAGCCAGCCTTGTGCGTGGCTCTCTTACCAAAGCATCCTCACCTGGTCGTGTGTTGAGTTGCTGGGCCTCTCCAAAACCCGAGACAGCACCGGAACACCTTAGAATCCTCCTTCCAGTTACTGCGCCCCGAACTAGCCAGTTCTGAGGCTCGGAAACGGATGGATCCACACCCCAGGCCATGAGGGCCCCTGGGGGCTGGTCAGGAGGACCAGGACCATGGAGTCAGTAACAACTTTTGGACCAGAACCCTGAACCACGTGACTTCGGCACCTTAAGTACCCCTTCCCAGATTATGCAGTGAGACAAACTCCCACTGATTGGTTTCGAGATAGAGATTGGTACCCTATGCGTCCAACCAGACTCTCACAGGTGTACAACCCCACCTATGGCCAGGCAGAACTTCTATACAGCCCAGCCAAACTGATGACAAAGTACAATTTAGCACAATTAGCCCCAAAACTCATTACAGTTTTGGGCAAAAATGAAATTTTACATATAACGCATACTCGTTAGGAGTACCGGCGCTACAAAGTTTGTTTTACAACTTCTGTCTTTTATGAAGTATCTTCCAAACTATAGAAGGTAAACTAACAACTAACTACGCCAATCCAGTGGTACTATTTGAGTCATTAACGAGTCCCTAAAGATTAGAAACGATGGCGTTGAAATTACAACATTCATTTTTTTTAGGATCCATGGGTAGATGTCATCTGGTCCAGATGCTTTATCCACCTTGATTTTGTATAAATATTTCTGGACCATATCACTTTTGAGTCATTGTGGATCATTTGGGGCTGTGTCAATACCATTCCCATTATGGACATAAGCTCCCCTATGCTCCTTTGCATACACAGAGCTGAAGAAAGTATTTAATAAATTGGCCATTTCTTTGTCCCCAGTCACCCACTCCAGATTATTTTATAAAGGGCCTACATGCTCAGACTTGATCTTTTTACTATTAATATATTTGAATAATGTTTTGGGGTTTGTCCTGCTATCTTTTGCATTCTGTCATTCGTTATGAATTGTTGCATCCTGGGAGCGGGCTGGCAGCTGAGGAGATGGCCGCGTGAAGAGAGAGCTCCGAGTCCTCCAGCTCTCCCGACCCACACAAAGTGACAAGGATCGACCGCAGAGACAGCACACGGGTCCCTGAGAACCCCGCCGATCTCACAGTAGCTATGGGTAAGAGGAAACCCAAGGGAGGTCCCCGCAAGCTGACGGACTTCTTTGTCTCAGCTAGCATGCCAAAATTACAAGATGGCACTGCTGCCTTCAGACCACAGTGCGCCAGGCAAAATGGCACACGAGGGAATGAGAGGGACAGCAGCAAACCTGCCTCCATCTCACCCAGCCACAGCAGCCACTCCTCCTCCTGCAATACCCCAATCCAAAGCTCACAAAAAGCAGCATCTAAGCGTTCCACTGCCCACACTTATACAGGGGAAAGAAAGGGGGAATACACATCCCAGGAAAGACCCACTGAATTTTATGAGCAAATCCACATTTTCCCAACTACTGGGCAACCCCTCAGCGATACCACCATGAAAGAGATGCTGGTGTCCCTGTGGGGATCCATGCATAGGGATCTCATGGACTGTGTTTCACAAATGAAGTCTGATATAGCTGAGGTGGGGGACCATGTTAGCCCTGTAGAAAACAAGATGGCGGAATTTGTGTCTGCTCATAATGAGCTAGTGGATGTGCATAATGACAAAGATGATGAAATGGAGGCAGTGAAAAACAAAATGGCAGACTTAGAGGACAGATCTTGCAGAAATAATATTAAACTACACAAGGTGGCGGAATCTGTACCCCCCTCTGACCTTCAGCGCTATGTGCAGCAGCTAATATATGACTTGCTCCCTAATACATCTACTGGTGAGATCATTGTAGATTGGGCTCATAGGCTACCCGAGAAACAGCACCTCCCAGACAAAATCTCATATGACGTCATAGCCTGCATACAGTTCTTCCACGTTAAAGACAAACTGATGCGGTTTGCAAGACAACACTTTCCATTGTCTAACCCTTACTCAGGAATTGCCATTCATGCTGACCTTTCCCAATACACCATGCTGGCACGTAAGAAGTTAGTGTAGTTTACCAAATTACTATGAAACCACCACCTCACATACTCTTGGGGTTTTTCCGACCAAGCTCCTTGTTATCAAAGATGGTCGAACTAATGCTATCAGATCCTTGGAGGAGGGTCTTCAACTTACAAAAAGGGGTCTTCTCCCAAACGAAGAGTAGGCTGCACTCACTACCAATACCCCTGGGCACATCTCACCTGAATGGAGACAAATTGATGCAACCTGACCCTGCCTTTACATCTCATATACCAGGGTCCCATGATGGTTCACAGCTTAACAAAGCAAGGGCAGAGGCTGGACACTAAGAGCTTAACCCCCCAGTTCCTCTTATGCAATACTATTCACACATAGAGGACCAATTCCTAATTTTTTATGTTACTTTTGTTATTTGATTGTTGATATTTTTGTCTTTTCCTTTTTTGTTTCACCACCTACGATTACACACAGAAAATCTGATGATGACTCTCTGGAATCTGCTCACTTCTGGTCGCCACTACATGCACTTTCCTATACCAACTTTAAGGACATCATATCTTCACCTACAGGTACTGATATCTATAATTACCCACTACTAATCCTAAAGCTACCTTGACATGGTATTCTCCCCCTGATGAATAATGATCCTTAAATTTATGTCTTTGAAAGTACATGGCCTAAACAGCCCCTTTAAAAGAAGGGCCATGTGGCAGCAGGCGAAAACCCTGAAAGGTGACATCTTGTGCATTCAGGAAAATCATTTTGCACAGCAGAAACAACCTTTGTGCACAAACCAATTATACCCCCAAGTTTTTACAGCCTCCGGCCCAAAGAAAAAATGTGGTGTGTTGATTGCTGTTAGCCATACTGTCACCTTCTGCCCTCATGCCATAATAAAGGATACAGTGGGAAGATTTATTGTATTGGTTTGTGAATTGAATAATGTATAATATATAATATAATATATAATATAATTGTAAACAATTGCCTTTCCTATATACTCTCAAAAAGAAAGTTGACAGTATCAAGAAAGGCTTAGTGCTATATGTTGGTGATTTTAATTGTGTACCTAACAAACAATTGGATTGCTCTGCCCCACAGCGTTCAGCACACAGTGAAATTCAACCCTTTTTGCATACATCTGACTTACACAATATATGGCATTGTGTTAATTCTGGGAAAAAAGACTTTACTTACTACTCTGCTCCCCACAAGTCATATTCAAGAATTGATTTATTTGTATCTGACTTGTCTAAAATGTTGTGTCAACTAAAATTCATCACTTGGTCTGATCAAGCTCCAATCTCCCTGTCAATGAAAGAACAAAATTCTGTGAGGCCGGTACACCTGTGGCACAATAATTTATCCATATTTAATAATCCCAAATACAGGAGTAGGTTGCAGGATCAGATCAAGGATTTTTCCTTCACAATGACATGCCTGACAACTCTATCTTTTCTCTATGGTGCACCCACAAAGTGTACAGCAGGGGCTTGCTCCTTCAGGCAGCATCAAGAGAAAAGGGGAGGAAACTACAGGTACTGACCACACTATTAGCTAAACTTAAATCCCTTGAAATGCAGCACAAATCTAACCCTACCCCTCAGGTACACGCTGCATTGTTCCAAACCAGAGAGTATGTACGTACACATTTAATCTGCGACCACTAATTATACCTACAGAGGCTCAAGGCCACCCATTATACTCAGGGAAACAAAGTTGCCAAATTCTTAGCTGCTTACATTCAAATATTACAACAAAAATCTAAACTTTCCCATATCATTGACCCCAATACGGCAAAACCTGTATACCATCCTTTAAATACGGCAAACGCATTCTGCACGTATTACAAATAACTATACAACTTAAAGTCAGATCCCTCCACACCTCAACCCACTGATATAGAGATCGATAACTTTCTTTGCTCTATCAATCTTCTGTCCTTAGATACTAATAAGCTGCAGTACTTAACCACTTTCAGACCGGACCATTTTGCTGGCTTAAGACCAGACCACTTTTTGCGATTCGGCACTGCGTCGCTTTAACTGACAATTGTGCGGCCTTTTTTTCCCACAAATAGAGCTTTCTTTTGGTGGTATTTGATCACGTCTGCGGTTTTTATTTTTTGCGCTATAAACAAAAATAGAGCGCCAATTTTGAAAAAAATGCATTATTTTTTACTTTTTGTTATAATAAATATCCCCCAAAAATATATAAAAAAATAATTTTTTTCCCTCAGTTTAGGCTGATACATATTCTTCTACATATTTTTGGTAAAAAAATCGCAATAAGCGATTATTGATTGGTTTGCGCAAAAGTTATAGTGTTTACAAAATAGGGATAGTTTTATGGCATTTTTATTAATAATTTTTTTTTTACTAGTAATAGCGGCGATATTGTGACTGCGACATTATGGCGGACTCATTTGACATTTTTTATACATTTTTGGGACTATTGTAATTTTCACAGCAATCAGTGCTATACAAATGCATTGATTCCTATGTAAATTACACTGGCAGTGAAGGGATTAACCAGGGGGTGGCAATGTAGGGGTTAAGTGTTCCTAGGGGCGTGTTACTAACTGTGGGGGGCTGGGCTTTGTGTTAGTGACTGTGTGGCTTACGCATGCATTTGCAAATGTGTCAGACTAAACCCCTATTTTTAACGCATACTGTTAGACAGGTTATTTCGTTGTCTGTGGGCTGGTGGTAAGTAAAGCTTGTTTTTTTCCTCGGTTTATCCTTGGGTTTGTTTGTATCTGTTGTTAGCCTTCCAAGCTTTTTACTGCGATAGCCAGCTATAGGTGTGATCGGGTGGCGTCTTTTTGTGTCACAGGTTGTGTTTTTTGGTCAGGCATCTCACTGACACCTGTGTTGCTATTGTGCTGGGTGTTCAGTGTGCTCCTGTACCTTCAAGAAGGGGTGGCTCCCCTTCAGTCCACCTGCTTTCACCTATCCATCAGAATGCATGTGCTTCCACTGTGGGGACACTTATAAGTTAGTGTTAGGTACCACAGATATTGGGGTGCCTTGGCGTGGCTCTGTGGCTTACGCATGCATTTGCAAATGTGTGCAGACTAAACCCCTGTTTTTAACGCATACTGTTAGACAGGTTATTTGATTGTCTGTGGGCTGGTGGTAAGTAAAGCTTGTTTTTTTCCTCAGTTTATCCTTGGGTTTGTTTGTATTTGTGTTAGTGAACACTGATCTCTGCTCCAATCACATGGAGCAGAGATCAGCGTCACTTGTTGCTAGGCAGAACGGGGAGATGCTGTTTACAACGGCATCTCCCCGTTCAGCCACCCCGTGAGATGATCGTGGGTATCCCCACGGTGATCGAGTCCGCGGGACCCGCGACCGGACTCACGGGGGTCCCGACCAGCATGCGACCATGCCGCCGACAGCGCACACGCGATGGCAGGGCGGCATATAAAAATGGACGTACCTGTACGCCAATATGCCCGCCCGTGCCATCCTGCCGACGTACGTCAGCGTGCGCGGGTCGGGAACTGGTTAAACTCTGCTATGTCAGACAGAGACATTTTCCAAGCCATCCACTCCCTACCTCCCAATAAATCACCAGGCCCTGATGGCTTCTCGACCGAGTATTATAAAGCCTTTAAAAACACTCTAGTGCCATACATGAATAAACTTTTTCATGAGGCTACCGTCTCTACCTCATTCCCGGAAGAGATGCTCCAAGCAGTTTTAGTGGCTCTTCCACAACTGGGGAAAAACAGATGCCCCTCAAAATTTTCACCCTATAGCCCTTCTCAATACGGACTTGAAAGTATATTCAAAAATTTTAGCTAAGCGCCTATCAGAAGAAAAAAGCCGCCTTAAAAATTACATTATTGTCAAAAATAATCTACTATTTCCGAACCATCCCCATCTGCTTACCCAAATCCTTTTTCACTACTGTTGACAAAAAGTTTAGGCAATTTATATGACTATGCAGCATTGTTGGATCAAGCTAAGTCATGGTTCAACCAAAAAACTGACAAACTATGGGTGCAAATAGAGAGAGCTATTTTCACACAGAGAGATCTGCCATCACTTTTACAAGCAACATCAACAAACAGACCAATATACTACCCCAAGTTTCTCTCCATTGATACAACGGTAAATGCGTGGAGGGCTCTAAATGGACAAACTGACAGCAGTAAATCCCTACAAATCAAAAACATTACCTTAGGCATGTACGAATACCTTATCCCCTCTTTAAAAATAATTGAAGGATCCTTCTCAAAAGAAACCACATATACATCATTTATATCAAAATGTCCCCCTAAAACATATGCAGACATCCAACTACACCATTGCCACATTAAGAATCCAAATTCCCTCTTGACCTTATGACCAGATTTATGGGAGTATCTGATCACCTCCTTTGATAAGCCTAAAGGTCTCTCCTGGTTTTATAAGAAACTGCAAAATAATCATACCCATACTAAAACCTCAAGCATGATAAATTGGGAAAGAGACTTCAAATCTACGTTTGCTCTATCAGACTGGATCAAGGCAACTCAATCTAGCTACAACCATTCCCACTGTACTAACCACTGGGACTCATCTCCCAAATTATTGCATAGGAGTTACCTAACACTGATGGGACTATCACACATTTTTAAAGATGCTAATAACTCTTGCTGGAGGAACTGTGGCTCAAAAGGGACATATTTCACATACTATGGGAATGTAAATCTGTGTGGAGTTTCTAGAACTCAATATTTTCCCTATTAGCAAAAATCACAGGAAGTATCCTTGCCCATACTCCTGCTTTTGCCCTCCTCAACCCAGGGATAGACAACATACCCATGAAGCACAGATGTGTTATCACCCATGTCCTTAGAGCAGCACGCCTAGCCATTACCTCAAAATGTAAATCAGATGCTGTACATAACATATCTGGTGTAATAAACAGAGTAAAAACCCAATATCTTTATGAAAAGTCCTTTGCATACTCTTCTAACTCAATGCCTCAATTCACAGTTAAATGGCTACTATGGTCCATAAGATTTCCAGAGACTCCTTTTTGATACACTGGCAATCCAACCAGCATAATACTTAATGATACTAATTAGGTTTTCAATGGTGGTAATTCCTGTTCTTTTTTATTTAGTTACTTTATCACTTTATTATGTTGACTTTTATTCTTTTACCTTATTCTAAAGTACAATAATATGTATAATACCGTAATGCATAAATGACAAAACAATAATCGACGATAGGTAACTGTTCTGTCGCTTTATGTGCATAGGTGAAAAATATAGTGGGTTGGGTTGTTTTTTCCCCCAGGCATAGTTTGCTCCCAGATGAGGTGCCTGGATATGGGGGAACATCACTGTCTATCCCACAACTGATAATTGATATAAAATGTACTAGTCACCTAGATATCTCTGTTTACTATGTCATGTATTTCCCTTCAGGAACTCTCGTAAATGTGTTATTATGTATGACAGTTATGTCTAATTCAGCGTACACACGACTGGTTTTTCCATCAGAATAAACTCTGACGGTCTTTCTGACGAAGTTCCAATGGTGTTCCGCTGATGCGGTCTTGCCTACACACCATCACACCAAAGTCCATTAGTTTAGAACGTAGTGACGTACAGCAGGTACAACAGGACTATAAAAAGGAAGATTCAGTGCGCCACCCTTTGGGCTTCTTCTGCTAATCTCTTGTTTATCTTGTGTTAGTAGATGTTTGGTTAGAGATGATTTGCACTTTTCAGACTCCAGCTTATTCTGATCTTTTACTGCTATTCAGTTTGTGCTTGTGGGTTTGTATCTGGTTTTCAGTGCGTGTTGGTCAGCTCGTATCTGTATTTCAGTGCATTTTGGTCCGCTCGTTACTGTTCTTCAGCATGCTCTTCACAGGCCTTGCTGTTCTTCAGAGCATTTGTTTAAGTTTTTTCTGACCAGCTGACCATTTCGAAACCATGGCTGACCCTTTTTATCAGCAGGCAGGATACCTGCATGTGGCAAGCCATCACTTGCTAGCGGACAACTAGCAGAGGCTAGTCGCCACATAGCGGTACTTGGCGACTGGGAGAAGTCTACAGGACCTCAATTTCTCGACAGGCACCCCCACAGGCTCTGTGGATCATTATTCCAGAGACCTGTTCTGCCATCATTCAGGTCCTGCAGAAGGACTATATTAAGGTAAGTTTTCTCCTTTAACACCACATTATATGTATTTAATGTTTGCTAATGTATTGTATTTATTTCATCATTCCCTAATTACCATGATTGTAATATGTTGTGAATGTCCCCTTTATCCTCATGCATGCTGGAAGCTTTTTTAATACTCCTTTTTTGGCCTACATGCATATTTGCCTTCACTAACCTCCCCAGCATGCTATCCTGGGCCCATATACACCTATAGCCTAGTCCCTTTAACAATGTATATTGTCAGCTCCATTGTACTGCTTTTCTCGAAACACCCCCTAAAATGTGTCCAAATGTAATGTGTGTCCTTAAATTAATTTAGAACCCTTCCCCACCCCCCAAAATGTGTTCAAATGTAAGGTGTGTCCTTAAATTAATTTAGAATCCTCGCCCACCCCCTAAAATTTGTTCAAATGTAATGTGTGTTCTTAAATTAATTTAGAACCCTCCCCCACCCCCTAAAATGTGTCCAAATGTAATGTGTGTCCTTAAATTCAGGCAGAGTGTCTGAGGATTTTTTTTTTTGGCTCCCAAAGTCCCCTCAAACCCTCCCCCACTCCCTTCCCCCATACAATTTTATCAATGGGCCATCAGAGGGGGTGAGGAATCTGATAAGTGGGCCTTATATTTTTGTCTTTTTAAATACTCCTTTAAAAAAAAATTAAACTGATGTTATGCAAGAATGTTTTTGTGTAATCTGCTTGCAATGGTATGTGCAAAAGTACTTATATATTTTTTTCTTGTTTGATTCCACAGTTTCCTTCAATGCCACAGGAATGGCAGACTGTGGCCTCCCATTTTGCTGACAGTTGGAACTTTCCCAACTGTGGAGGAGTGATAGATGGGAAGCATGTCCACATTGTGCCACCACCCCATTTGGGGTCTTACTATTATAATTATAAGGGGTTTAATAGTGTAGTGTTAATGGCGGTGGTGTCTGCACACTATGAGGTTGATTTACTAAAAGCAAATCGACACTGCACTTTGCAAAGTGCAGTTGCACTCTGCAAGAGCAGTTGCTCCAGAGCTTAGTAAATAAGCAGAAGCACTGCTGACTTCCATCATCCAATCATGTGCAAGCAAAAATACAGTTTTTTTTATTTCCTTACACGTGATTGGCTATTCTTTGCAAAGTGAATCTTTACTTAATTTACTAAGCTCTGGAGCAACTGCACTTTGCAAAGTGTACAGTGTATTTGCTTTTAGTAAATCAACTCCTATGGGTTCCTCTATATGGATGTGGGGAACAATGGCCGGATGTCGGATGGAGGAGTCTTCTCCCAGACAGAGTTTTACCAATGTCTCTACTGTTGGCCTGGCATTGCCACCTGATGCGGACAACATGGAAGGACTCCCCTTCGTCTTCATTGCTGATGAAGTGTGCGGTCTGGGCAAGCCCCTAATGAGGCCATTCCCCCAAAGGACCCTCACCCTAGAGAGGGTTTTTAACTACCGGCTGGCCAGAGATAGAAGAGTCGTTAGGAATACCTTTGGGATAATGGCCAGCCGGTTCAACTCTGTTTCTGACAGCAATCCATATGGCGGACTACAAAATCAACCACACCATCCTGTGCTGCTTGATACTGGCCCTACTGGCTTGGCACCCCAAAGTTCCTGTCAAGTTCGGGAGAGATAAATATTTTATGGGTAGGGGGGCCATTGCAATGCCAGACAATGTAGAAAATTTAGTAATTACATTTTTTTCTGATAAAATCTAGAATTTTCTTTATTGCTTTCTTCTCTTTTTGGCTGTCTCCTAGGTTCTCCTTGTGCACTCGTAGTGCCAAGTGAATTTTCCTTAAGTAAATAAGCCCCTTTGTCACTATAAACACAAAATTACTTACAAAACTGGTATTGAAAGAAGAAGCCACACATTTTTGTATTTCAAAAGGTTTACTATGTGCACATTCACACATGTACATTTCTAAAATGTGTAAAAGCTTTTTTTTTTCTAAATTTTTTTGGTATTATATTTTTTCTCAATATTTTTTTTTTGTTTTTCACAATATATATATTTTTTCATCAATATATTATATATATATATATTTTTTTTTTTTAAAACAAGCATGTTTTAAAACATAACATACACAACTCTGGAACTTAAAGGCAATATCAGACATTATAGTGTCAAAAATGTCTTGATATTGCCTTCATCAGATGGGGTGATGTCACCCCTGTAAAAGCCAAATTTTGAAGATGCTCACAAATTGGGAGTCCAAATGGGTAATGTCAGCATATGCTATCTCCCATCATGGGGGATCAATGGACATGTTTTGTGGGTGCAATCCCTTCCTCTCACCTACTAGCTTTATGAGGAAGGGGTTACACCCACAAAACGCATTGAGATCCCCTGATGGCAGATAGCACATGTTGACACATCGTGTACATCTTCAAAATTTGTCTTTCAAAATGTTAAAATATTAAAAACAAAATCTAGTCATCTAAAAAGGAGATGAAGAACATGATCGATTTTGTTTTAGGGAAAAAGGGATTAGATTCTCCCCAAAACATCAGTCATGTTCTTCATTATCTGCTGCATGATGTCAAGGCAATTGTGCATTGCGTCAATCTCCCCATTCCATGCCATGATCTTGGTAATGAGGGTTTGGGGCACTGGCGCTAGTAAATGGTTCCACTGCTTCCCCTTCCACAACCAGAATATCACCTAAAATTTATGAAAAAATATGTATTTAGAAATATGCAGGCATATACAGATTACCTGAAGCTAGGGTGTCAGACACTCACCTGGTGGGGTGCCTGTGTCACCCACTTCCTCCACCTCTCCTTCCTCCACATCCTCGGGGGGGGGGGGGGGAGATGGGGCTTACTTGCCATTCAGGCTGTCGGGAGTCCCTGGGATCCTGTTGTCTGAGTCTTTTCTCCCCTATGAGAATGAAACAAAATGTATACTTAGCACACAGATATTTGAGTCCAGAAATAGGAATATGAAACATTGCTTAGAAGTGGTGTACAATTGTCTGTTTGGGAAGAGATCCAAGTTGAAGACATGATTCAAATTCCCTTTTACCCAAACTGCAATACTTACCTTTTTTGGCCAAGTTTCCCAGCTGGAGACACCCCAAGTATCTCCTGGAGCCCCTGTGTGGGTTACCCTAAAAAATGTTCTCTGGTGTCCCACACTGAGCCCAGATGTGTAAACACCTGCCGAGTGTCCTCTCCTTACATTCCACTGAATCAAGTTTGCAATTCATTCTAGTTTCAAAGACATCCACACAACAATATCTTAATCTTATTTTAATAAGACACATTTTCTTGACCAAAATGTAGGTATAACTCTGTACCAGCTAAATACATCTTATTTTTTGGCAAACGAACAATGTTTCCTATGAACGATTACTGTGCCCACGGACATGAAAGTAGCCATTTCAAGCTGTAAAGAAAAGCACAAGGAGCAGCATGCAAGTTAATTATCATAATAAGAACACCCGACAAGTACTTACTTTTTTGAAGCACCTTCTTGATTCTTCGATACTGATCTGGCTCCCTCAGTTTAAGGTCAACCAGCGCTTTCTCAATTGGTCGCAGTGTATATAAAGCTAACATGCATCTGTCGTACGTCCGATCTGTGTGTCAAACGACCGTCAGTGGCGAGCGTCCTAAACAAAGGTAACATTTGAACTTGGCCCATTACAGTGGCCTATACTGCTTCAAGATTGAGGCCTATATTGGGATAAGATAATGAGAGTTTAGACTGACATTGGTGTTTTTTTCCTAGCAAGCTAACACTCGTTGTACATCTGATGGGTGTGGGGAGGATGAACGGAAGTGGCGAGCGTCCTAAACGAAGGTAAAATTTGAACTTGGCCCATCACAGTAGCCTATACTGATTCACGTTGGAGGTCTGTATTGGGATAAGATAATGAGAATTTAGACTGACATCAGTGTTTTTGTCTTGTGTATTGTCTTTTACAGAAAAAAATTAATCCATTTAAGGAACCAGAATTTCTGTAAATTTTTATTGACAAGTACAGGGAGATGAGGAATCTGTGGGAGGTCAAACGCAGTTTATATTACAATAAACAAGCAAGGAAGGCAACACTGTAGACACTTCTGGTATTTGTGAAGACTTGGGTCCCCAAAGCAAACATTATGTTTTTGGAAACTAAAATCAGGATCTTCAGAAACATGTATAGGAAGGAGTACAAGACGATCCAGGCTTCCCTCAGATCAGGAGCATCAGCTGAGAATGTTTATGTCCCCAAGCTGTGGTACTTAAAAAAACTGAGGTTTCTGGATGACCACTGAAGCCAGGGAATCTCTTTCGACCCTTCCCTGCAGCCTTCCCTCCACCCTTGCCTCCACCCCAGCAGAGTCTTCCCAGGAACAACCTGGGCCTTCAATTCTGGAAGAGGTGGATGCGCCTAGCTGGAGCCAGGTATATTCGTTTTTAGACATATTTATTGTCCTAATTAGGGATGAGCTTCGTGTTCGAGTCGAACGCATGTTCGACTCGAACATCGGTCGTTCGTGCGTTCGCCGAATTCCGAACGTTTGGGCCGTTCGCGGCAAAATTCGTGTGGCCCACAATGCACTGCGATGGCGCAATGCATTGCTGTCTCACGATTGGCCAAGCATGCACTGTGACCCCGCATGCTTGGCCAATCGCAGCGCCAGTAGCGAGGAGAGCAATGGTTGGCCACAGGCATCCTGCCTGTGGCCAATCATAGCTCAGACTGTGTAGTGCACGCCCCACACTATATAAAGCTGCCTTTCAGGCGGCCTCGTGTAGTGTTTGTTAGCATCTGAAGCAGTGGGTGTTCTGTGTACCTTCAACACAGTTACACACCAATCGTTTTTGGCTGATTTACTATTTTGCTCTTGTGTAGTGGTTACTGTCTGTGCCCTGACCGCAGTATACACCACTATATTCACCTCACCTATATAGCTAGTGATCTAGCTTTAATAATAGAGCTTGCAGTCAGTAGTATTAGTGCGTGCTGTCTGCGTGCTCTGTACCCAGTACATACCACTATATACACCTACAAAGCTGTTCTCTATTTGGGCCCGACTGACATCTGCTGGAGTTATTGGAAGTTGTGTGTGCTTCCAGCACAGCACAGTATACATCTGTATATACCCCTTTAACTCTGCTGTTTTCTTGTTATTGTCTGCGTGCCCTGACCGCAGTATACACCGTGATATTCACCTCACCTATATAGCTAGTGGTCCATCTTTAACAATAGAGCTTGCAGTCAGCAGTGTCACTCAGGAGATAGTGCGTGCTGTGTGCCTGCTCTGTACCCAGTACATACCGCTATTATCCACCTACATAGCTGTTCTCTATTTGGGCCCGATTGGCATCTGCTGGAGTTATTGGAAGTTGTGTGTGCTTCCAGCACAGCACAGTATACATCTGTATATACCCCTTTAACTCTGCTGTTCTCTAAAAAAGGCATCTGCAGGAGTTAGTGGGTGTTGTGTGCCTCCAGCACAATATAAACTACCCAACTACTGTTTTACCCAACTCCCTTCAGGCCATTACCATGTCTGGAAGGCCAGCAAGGAGAGGCAGACAGGCGCGAGCCGATAAAAGAGGGCAAGCAGGCTCTGTGTCTAGAGACAACAGTGCTGGTCGTGGACGCGGTGCATTGTCATCAGCACGTGGCCATGGGACATGCTTGTCCTTCTTTTCTGCAGCTGGACATGTTGAACCGCAACATGCCAACGACTTGGTAGAGTGGATGACCAAGCCCTCTTCATCCTCCTCATCCTCTCTCACCCAGTCTCAGGGTAGTAGAAAAGCAGCTGCCAACACATCGTCGTCCCTCCTCTCAATGTCATCATCAGTGACTCCTTCCCTAGACCCACCACGTCCTCCTGAGGAGTCTCCTGAACTCTTTGAGCACAGTGTTGGGTACATGCTCCAGGAGGATGCCCAGTGTTTGGTGGGCTCTGATGATGACACTCAGCTAGAGGAAGGCAGTAGCGTGAGCACAGAGAGAGGGGATGCTCAAGAAGGACAGCAATCTGGCAGTCATGTTCCACAAGCTGCAGCATACTGCCAGGTTTGCTACAGCGATGAAGAGGGAGGGGATGATGAGGGCACTGACTCCACGTGGGTGCCTGGAAGGAGGGAGGAGGAGGAGGAGGAGGAGGAGGAGGAGGCACATGTCCAACGAGGCAGGATGCCCTCCGGGGGCCAGCTTAGGGGCAGCACACCGACTGAATCACACCGCAGAGCTCCGCCTGCGCAGAGCGCTTCCTCTGCGTAGAGCGCTTCCTCTGCACGTTATTCTAAAAGTTCTTTGGCGTGGGCCTTTTTTGAGACGAGTGCATCAGATCGCACCGCTGCTATTTGCAACATATGTCTCAAGCGTATCTCACGTGGCCAAAACATCAGCCGCTTGGGCACCACATGCTTGCCCAGACATATGTTGACCTGCCATGCAGCTCGTTGGCAAGCATACCTCAAAGACCCACACCAAAGAACAAAGCGGACCTCTCCTTGCTCCTCATCAGCTGGCATCTCCAACCCCACTAGACCTTCAGTCCTCTCTGAAACCTGCTCTGAGAGGAATGAAGGTGTAGAATTAGGTGTGTCAGAGCCAAGTGCTTCCGGGAACTCTGCTAGTGGTACATCCACGTCCGATTATAGCAGACAAATGTCCCTGCCCCAGCTGCTGGACCGGCGGAAGAAATTTACTCCCAGCCATCCACATGCCCAGCAGTTGAATGCTAGCTTGGCTAAATTGCTAGCACTTCAACTGCTGCCTTTTCAGTTGGTAGACTCGGCCCCCTTCCGTGAGTTTGTACAATGTGCGGTTCCTCAGTGGCAGGTCCCCAAACGCCACTTTTTCTCACGGAAGGCAATTCCAGCTCTCTACCGGCATGTGGAAGGCAATGTCCTTGCCTCGCTGGACAGGGCGGTCAGCGGTAAGGTGCATATTACCGCTGACTCATGGTCCAGCAGGCATGGACAGGGACGTTACCTGTCTTTCACGGCCCATTGGGTCACTCTTCTGGCTGCTGGGAAGGATGCAGGACAAGGTGCAGTAGTATTGGAGGTTGTTCCGCCACCACGCCTCCAAAATGCTACTATTGGTTGTGACACACCTCTCTCCTCCACCCCCTCCTCTTCTTCTTCCTCCATGGCCTCTTCCAGTGCTCTGTCCTCAGAACCAGCGGTGCTCCGTAGGCGTTGCAGGGGCTACGCAAGTACGCAGGCAAAACTATGCCATGCCGTGCTTGCGCTGGTTTGTTTGGGGGACAGGAGCCACACTGGGGCGGATGTTTTGTCAGCTCTGCAGGGGCAGGCCGAGAGGTGGTTGACGCCACGCCAGCTTAAGCCAGGAATGGTGGTTTGCGACAATGGCACCAACCTCCTCTCCGCCCTCCGACAGGGACAACTGACCCATGTGCCCTGTGTAGCTCACGTCCTTAACCTGGTGGTGCAGCGGTTCTTGGGCAGGTACCCGGCTTACAGGATGTCCTGAAACAGGCCAGGAGAGTCTGTGTGCATTTCCGCCGATCATTTAATGCCTGTGCTCGGCTGGCTGAGCTCCAAAAGGAGTTGAACCTGCCCAAGAACCGCCTTATATGTGACATGCCCACCAGATGGAACTCAACATTGGCCATGCTGCAGCGGCTGCACATGCAGCAGAGGGCCATCAATGAGTACCTGTGTGACTACGGCACCAGGACAGGGTCAGGAGAGCTTGGTTTTTTCTCACCACGCCAGTGGGGCATGATCAGGGATGCATGCACTGTCCTGTCACCGTTTGAGGAGGCCACAAGGATGGTGAGCAGTGACAGTGCATGCATCAGTGACACTATACCTCTTGTCCACCTCTTGGAGCATACGCTGCGTGGAATAATGGACAGGGCACTTGAGGCAGAACAGAGGCAGGAAGAGGAGGACTTCCTTGCCTCTCAAGGCCCCCTTTATCCAGACAGTGTTCCTGCTGTGCCACCCATCACACAGGAAGAGGGTGAGGAGGAGGAAGAGGAGGAGGAGGATGATTGTGTCAGCATGGAGGTGGAGGCTGGCACTCAGCATCAGCAGCAGCAGTCTTATAGGGATGATTTACAGTCCCAAGAAACACGTGGACTTGTACGTGGCTGGGAGGAGGTAGCTGCGGATCATGTTGTCCTTAGTGACCCAGAGGACTCCGGACCGAATGCCTCAGCTAACCTACGCTGCATGGCCTCCCTGATCCTGCAAAGCCTGCGGAAGGATCCTCGTATTCTTCGGATCAAGGAGAGGGACCATTACTGGCTGGCCACTCTCCTTGATCCACGGTACAAGGGTAAGGTTGCCGACCTTATCTTGCCATCGCAGAGGGAGCAGAGGATGAGACATCTCCGGGAGGCCTTGCAGAAAGCTCTGTGCAACGCGTTCCCAGAGACTGGGAGGTCACAAACTCCTGGTCCTGGACAACGTGTTGCTGAGGCATCAGTCAGAAGGAGCGGTGGAGAAGGTGGCAGTCTGACTGATGCTTTCAGACAATTTTTTAGTCCGCAGCCCCAAGGTATGATTGGTTCCAGCACCCATCGCCAGCGTCTAATTTACATGGTGCAGGAATACCTAGGGGCAAGGTCAGACTTGGACACCTTTCCCACTGAAAATCCTCTGGCTTACTGGGTCTTGAGGATGGATCACTGGCCAGAGCTTGCACAGTATGCAATTGAGCTACTGGCCTGTCCTGCATCCAGCGTTCTTTCGGAACGCACCTTCAGTGCTGCTGGTGGCTTTGTTACCGATCACAGGGTGCGCCTGTCCACCGAATCAGTTGATCGACTGACCTTCATCAAGATGAATCAGTCTTGGATCACCCACAGCTACCAAGCACCTGAAGCTGATGTAACCGAATAATTTTTTTTGAAATACCACATCCCTTCAAGACTGCCTATGCTGATGCTGAGTGACTGTCCTGTTATGTTGATTGTCTATCCTCTTCCTCCTCCGCTGATATGTTGGAAGAACATTTTTGGTTCTGGGTGATGCCAGCAGCCCAATTTTTCTGCCCCTGTTTAACAGGGGCGTTTAAGTACAATTTTTGATGCAATGCTTTGCAGCAGGGCTAATTCCTGCAAAAAAACTAGAGTGTATGGCAGAGGTTGCAGTGTGATGGCACCAGTGCCTAAGGCCCAATTTTTCTGCCCCTGTTTAACAGGGGCGTTTAAGTACAATTTTTGATGCAATGCTTTGCAGCAGGGCTAATTCCTGCAAAAAAACTAGAGTGTATGGCAGAGGTTGCAGTGTGATGGCACCAGTGCCTAAGGCCCAATTTTTCTGCCCCTGTTTAACAGGGGCGTTTAAGTACAATTTTTGATGCAATGCTTTGCAGCAGGGCTAATTCCTGCAAAAAAACTAGAGTGTATGGCAGAGGTTGCAGTGTGATGGCACCAGTGCCTAAGGCCCAATTTTTCTGCCCCTGTTTAACAGGGGCATTTAAGTACAATTTTTGATGCAATGCTTTGCAGCAGGGCTAATTCCTGCAAAAAAACTAGAGTGTATGACAGAGGTTGCAGTGTGATGGCACCAGTGCCTAAGGCCCAATTTTTCTGCCCCTGTTTAACAGGGGCGTTTAAGTACAATTTTTGATGCAATGCTTTGCAGCAGGGCTAATTCCTGCAAAAAAACTAGAGTGTATGGCAGAGGTTGCAGTGTGATGGCACCAGTGCCTAAGGCCCAATTTTTCTGCCCCTGTTTAACAGGGGCGTTTAAGTACAATTTTTGATGCAATGCTTTGCAGCAGGGCTAATTCCTGCAATAAAACTATAGTGTATGGCAGAGGTTGCAGTGTGATGGCACCAGTGCCTAAGGCCCAATTTTTCTGCCCCTGTTTAACAGGGACATGTAATTACAATTCTTGATATAATATTTCACAGGAGGGCCCCTTCCTGTGCCCACCCAGAGTAACTGTGAGGACTTATAGTGTTGTGGCACCAGCACCACAACCACCAAAGGTCAATTTTTCTACCACTGTTCAACAATGGCATGTAATTACAATTCTTGATAAAATCGTTCACAGCAGGGCGCTCCAGCACCCACCAAGAGTCACTTTGAGGGCTTACAATGTTGTTGCAAAACCAACACCTTGTTCCGCCATTTCTGCAGAGCATATAGGGCAGGCCCCTACTTTCAAACATCCAACTTACAAACATCTCCTACTTGCAAACGGAAGGAGACAACAGCAAGTGAGATGAAAAAAGATGGACGACAAAACAAATTATACAGGGGTGATAACCCTTCCCTATGTTTTCCAAAAAGCTTAAAAATATTTTTTTTGACTGGAGCTACACTTTAAAAATGTACCAGTTGAAAATTACAAACAGATTCAACTTAACACAACAAACCTACACAGTCCCAGTCTTGTTTGCACCGCCTGTATACTGCTGTTCTGAGTATATAGGGCCTGGGGGCCACACGCATTTCTTTTTTTTAATATGGGTACAGGGTTCCCCTTAATATGCGTACAAGACCCAAATAGGCTGGTAATGGGCAGGGAGGGCTACCCATGCCATTTTTCTGAATGATTTTCAACCATATTGCAGGAACCAGATATAACATTAAAACCGCAAGCAGTTTTAAATGGTGTTATTTCCGCTTAATGTCATTTTGTGCAGGGACTGTTCTAAACACGGGAAACACGTGGCACTTCACAGGCATACTACAGACACCCACCAGGCACCATATTTAAAGGAATATTTCACTTTTTTTTTTCACTTTAATCGTCATTAAAATCAGTACTCCCACCAAAACGGTAGTTTTTAAAACTTTTTTTTGCAGTGACCCATGTCCCCTGAGGCAGGAGGCAGGTCGCCAAACCCTTTTTAGGACACTATCTTGCATATTAGCCGTTAAAATTAGCACTTTCCAATTCGAACGTTCGAGTCCCATAGACTTCAATGGGGTTCTAACGTTCGTACCGAACGCGGGGGTCGTTCGCAAGTTCTGGTGCGAACCGAACCGGGGGGTGTTCGGCTCATCCCTAGTCCTAATATTAATGATGTTAACTAGATGTTATCATTTTTTACAAATCAATGATTTTAGATCAAAAATTATGTATACGTGTCACTAGACAATAGTGGCCAAATATGTTGGTGATCAGCATGAAAAATGCTGGAGTCAGAATGATAGTCTTTTCTATTTATTAAAATTCTATTTGAAAGTAATGAGCTGAAAATTGTGTGTGACTGATGAAGCAAAAACTACAACTAAGTCCCTGTTTTATAAGCAGGATGAGCTCAACCAGGAGGAGGGTCTGGAAAACGTCAGCCAGGAGGAGGCCGTGCCAAGCATTAGCAAGGAGGAGGCCATGCCCAGTGGCGTCCAGGTGGTGGCTGGGCCCAGTAGGAGCCTCACCCAATCCCAGGTGCCTCCCCTCTGCCTTACCATCAAAAGGCCCCAGGAAGGGAACAATGACGGAAGACGCAGCACTCGGCCTCATTAGGGAAGCCCGCGATTTCCTGAGGAGCCCCTCCAATGCTGGAGAGGCCTATGGCTGCTATCTAGCCACCAGGTTGCTGGAATTACAGAAGGGCCAATGCCTCCTCTGTGAGGAAATTTTTTATGAGGCCCTTCAGAAGGGGTTGAGGGGCCAGCTCACTGAGAACAGCCACATATATGAACAAGCCCATCCTCCTCCTCCTCCTCCTCCTCCTGCCACAAGTCCACCACCAGAGCCACAGCCTCCAAGGAAGGCTGCAGAGAAGGTTGCAGGGCAGCGTGGAGGGAAGGCTGCAGGGAAGAGAAGAAAGTGATGGCCTGGGTTTTGTCTGGTCTGATAGAAGATGCAGGCTGTGGTAGTAGCACAGCCTGGGGACAGATATGTCATCTGCTGCTTGTCCTGATCTCTGGAATTCCTGGACCAGATTGTGCTCCCTATTATATGAACTCCTCAAGATCCCAATTTTGTTTTTCACTAACTTGATGTGTGCCTTTGGGGCCAAAAGGCTTCACAAATTCCAAACGTTTGTCCAGCATTGCCTTCCTATTTATTTTGTTACCCAGAATAAATGGGTATTTTATTTTTACAAAATATTTTCCTATGTGTTTTTATTCAAAAATGACAGTTTGTTTGTGAGTAGGCAGGTACATTTCAAAAAGACTATGGGGGTTATTTACGAAAGGAAAATCCACTTTGCACTAGAAAGTGCAAACTACAAGTGCAAGGTCCACTTGAAATTGCACTGCAAGTGCACTTGGAAGTGCAGTCGCTGTAAATCTGAGGGGTAGATCTGAAATGAGGGGAAGCTCTGCTGATTTTATCATCCAATCATGTGCAAGCTAAAATGCTGTTTTTTATTTTCCTTGCATGTCCCCCTTGGATCCACAGCGACTGCACTTCCAAGTGCACTTTCAGTGCAATTTCAAGTGCACTTTTCACTTGTAGTTTGCACTTGTAGTGCAAAATGAATTTTCCTTTCGTAAATAACCCCCATGTCAAATTACCAAGGGACATCAACCTCCTTAAGGTTAAGAAAAAATACAAGATAATAATGTTACTGTGGTAACTTGAAACTCGAAAAAAAAATTATATGGAGATCACTAGAAAAGAATTTTTAAGTAATCGTAGAATAAATCTTGATGAAATAAAAAATTATAAGACGAGTATAAAAAATAATTGTAAACATTATTATGGAGATCGGGCTAGTGGCTTCTAACTAACTTGTCCCTGAGTGAGTGGGTGTGTCTGAAAACAATCTCTGGTTGATCCCTCAAATATTTGTTCAATATTGGGTCATCTTTTAAGAGTGGCCAATGTGCATTTAAAACGCACCCACTCACTCAGGGACAAGTTAGTTAGAAGCCACTACTTTTTGCCCATGGGTATCTACCAGTTCTAAGATCGCACTCCCTAATGGGGAGACTTACTATCCGAAATTTGCTGCCTCTTGCTATACGCAAGGCCTCATCTATCTTATGACTTGTCAGTGTGGTGCATTCTATGTTGGGAAGACGGCCAGGCAACTACGACAAAGAATTAACGATCATATCTATTATGCAGGAAATGGCAAAATGTTAACCCCTATTAGTCGGCATTTGGATTTATATCACCGATTTGATACATCGGTAGTGCCTTTTGTTGTCCTGGCCGTCATTCCCAAAAACCCAAGAGGAGGTGAATGGGATAAATTCATTCTCCAAAGAGAAACTCTATGGATAGAGCGTCTCAATGTAACACGTTTACCAGGCCTCAATGAATCACAATCATATCGACCGTTTTTGTAATTAATGGATAGCTGTCTTAACACATATACATCTTCCCCAACCTCCTCTCCGCCCTCCAACAGGGACAACTGCACACGCAGCACAGGGCCATCTCAATGAGTACCTTTGCGACTATGGCACCAGGACAGGGTCAGGGGAGCTTGTTTTTTTTCCCCATGCCAGTGGGCCATGATCAGGGATGTATGCACTATCCTGTCACCATTTGAGGAGGCCACGAGGATAGTGGGCAGTGACAGTGCATGCATCAGCAGCAGTCTTTAAGGGATAATTTACAGTCCCAAGAAACCCATGGACTTGTACGTGGTTGGGAGGAGGTGGTTGCAGATTATGTCGTCCTTAGTGACCCAGAGGACTCCGGACTGAATGCCTCAGCTAACCTACGCTGCATGGCCTCCCTGATCCTGCAAAGCCTGTGGAAGGATCCTCATATTTGTCGGATCAAGGAGAGGGATCATTATTTGCTGGAAACCCTCCTCGATCCACGTTACAAGGGTAAGGCTGCAGACCTTATCTTGCCGTCGCAGAGGGAGCAGAGGATGAAACATCTTCGGGAGGCCTTGCAGAAAGGCCTGTGCAACACGTTCCCAGAGACTGGGAGGTTACAAATTCCTGGTCCTGGACAAAGTGTTGCTGAGGCTTCGGTCACTCACATAAGGAGTGGTGGAGAAGGTGGCTGTCTGACCGATGCGTTCAGACAATTTTTTAGTCCACAGCCCCAAGGTATGATTGGTTCCAGCAACCATCGCCAGCGTCTGATTTACATGGTGCAGGAATACCTAGGGGCAAGATCAGACCTGGACACCTTTCCCACCAAAAATCCTCTGGGTTACTGGGTCTTGAGGATGGATCACTGGCCAGAGCTTGCACAGTATGCAGTTGATCTACTGGCCTGTCTTGCATCCAGCATTCTTTCCGAATGCACATACAGTGCTGCTGGAGACTTTTTAACCGATCACAGGGTGCGCCAACACCTGATGCAACTGGCCTACCTGCACTACCATTAACACCCCTACTAGATGTGCTGCTCTCCCGGCTGTTAGGGGTGCTTAAACCTAGGCTAGCCTTCCTTTTCTGTGAGCCCCTACCAATTCCTCTAACTACATTAACCCATCTTCCTACCTGATAATCCTGACTTGCCCCTCCACCCTCTCCATTAACCCTACTAGCCCCTTTCACACTCTGCCCAGTATTGCAACTTGTTCCTCCAGATCTTTAATTTGAACAAAACTGTTTTTCACTCTCCACTCACTCTCCATTCAAAGTTCTCTCTCTGAACTGCATATTCCAAAATACGTCTTACTATTGATTTGTACATGGACAAAATGATATCTCTCTCTCTGCAGTCTATACCTCTCTTAATACAAGTAAGGACTTTGCTCACTTTGGAAGCCACAGCTAGAGATGGCCTTGCGGTTCACCCGGCGGTCGGTTCACAGCAAATTTTGCGTGTTCGCGATTCGCCAAACCGGCGGACTTCTGTCGCTGTTTGCCTGGCGGACATATGCGTTTGCATTGTGAAGAACTTTGACCCATGATGACACATCCATCATGGGGTACAGGACAGCCAATTGAGACATTTCAGCACATGCACAATTGGACATTCCCCCTACCTTATAAATAGACCTGATCTGGTGGCCATTTTACATACTGTCTTTTGTCAGTGTAGGGAGAGGTTGCTGTGTGGAGCAGGGACAGACTGTAGTGACACAAATCACTAGCTATTAGGTCCACAAAAGTCCTTTTAAGGACTGGTATAGGTGTACAGTATATAGGGTTCTGGTGCACTGCTGCAGACTGCTGTGCTGGTGATTGCTGAGTGCACTGCTGACCGATTCTGCAGCTGTCTTTTGTCAGTGTAGGGACAGGACGCTGTGTGGAGCAGGGACAGTCAGTTTAATCACTATCTATAACTATTAGGTCCACAAAGGTCCTTTTAAGGACTGGTATAGGTGTACAGTATATAGGGTTCTGGTGCACTGCTGCAGACTGCTGTGCTGGTGATTGCTGAGTGCACTGCTGACCGATTCTGCAGCTGTCTTTTGTCAGTGTAGGGACAGGACGCTGTGTGGAGCAGGGACAGTCAGTTTAATCACTATCTATAACTATTAGGTCCACAAAGGTCCTTTTAAGGACTGGTATAGGTGTACAGTATATAGGGTTGTACACGGATAATATACTTTATTTCAAATATAGAAAGTATATTATACTTGACTGCTGACCGATTCTGCAGTTGTCTTTTATCAGTGTAGGGACTGAGGGACAGTCTGCAAATCACTAGCTACTAGGTCCACCAAGGTCCTTTTAAGGACTGGTATAGGTGTACTATTTGGTGAGCAGTATATAGGGGTTTAATACACGTATAAAATACTTGCGCATATAGAAAGCATAGTATAGTGCATTTCCACTGTGCAGCATTGTGACTGCTGAGCGGTTCAGAAGCGATACTACAAAGAGTGACAAATGCAAGTAAAAAAAGAAGTTTTATAACTGGTGTGATAGACCAGTGGCCCCCAAAAACGACAGATTGAAGTGCGGTGTTATATACCTTCTTCCACATACATACTGCACTTCTCTAGAGACTTTTGTTACAGGGTCATTTAAAAAATGACAGGCAGAGGAAGAGGCAGGTCCTTCCGCAGGGGTGGTAGGGGTAGGGCAGGAGCAACAGAATTGAGCCAAAGGGGCAAATTGCAGAAGGCGCGTGCGATTACATGAAAGGATGCACACGACTTGGTTGAGTGGCTCACTCAGCCTTACTCCTCTGCACCCTCCTCATCCTCTCGATCTGCACCATCTTCACTCTCTGCTGTGTGCACCCCCAAAGACACTACCACCAACACCACCACCACCATATACCTTCCGCTTGAGTCACAGGAATTATTTTCTGATCCATCACAAGACATTTCCGATGCACAGCCATTCTTGGCATTGGATCAGGAAGAGGAGGTAGCAACAACCACCACTCAGCAGTCTGACGACAGTACCCAGATCAGCCCAAGGAGGAGGTTGGTCCCCGGTGTTGCTGCCTACTCCGAGATCTCTAATTATAGCGGTGGGGAAGGTGGCGTAGATGATGACATGTCTAGTGATGTCACGTGGGTGCCCACAAGAGAGGAAGAGGAGGGGAGTTCAGAGGCAGATGTGGATCAGCAGATATGGAGGAGAAGCAGGCAGAACTTAGATTGCCAGGGAGGGACAAAGCAGACTGCTAATGTATCAGGAACGAGGCATCAACCATGTACGGTCACATCTGGCGCTCCCAGGACGCCGGCACATGGCTCCGCAGTGTGGGCTTTTTTTTAACGGTTCCCCTGCTGACAATAGTGTTGCCATCTGTAGCCTTCGCAGTCAATGCATAAGTCGCGGTAAGCCTAGCACTCACCTAGGGACAATCGCCTTAAGAAGGCACATGAGCTGCCATCACCGAGTCCAGTGGGAGCAGCGGAACACACAAAGCCACACTCCAGGCTCTCACTATCCAGCCTCATCTTCTACTTCTCCTTCTCCTCTCTCCTCACAATTGTCCTCCACTCCACCTTCCATCATGCCATCCTCACGTTTTTCTGGAAAAAGGCAGGCTTCCGTGGGCCAAATGTTCGAGCGCAAAAAAATTATGACGCCGATAACCCTCTTGCCCAACGGTTGACGGCTGGCTTGTCAGAACAGTTAGCCCTCCAACTACTGCCATATAAACTGGTGGACTCGGAGGCCTTTCGAAAATTTATGGCCATTGGAACACCACAATGGAAGGTCCCAGGAAGGAAGTATTTCTCACAGAAGGGCATCCCAGAGCTATATGGTCATGTTCAGCGGCAAGTGAATGTATCTCTGGCACACAGTGTTGGTGCCAAGATATATATGACCACAGACCCGTGGTCTAGCAAACACGGGCAGGGAAGGTATATCACTTTTACAGCCCACTGGGTGAACATTTTGATGGCCGTCAAGCATGTAACCCGTGGCACCCGTGTAGATTTGGTTTTACCGACATAGATTGCATGCAGGCCTGCCTCTTCTCCTCCTCCTACTCCATCCTCCTCCCTCTCCTCCTCGGCTGACTTCTCCTTTTCTGCTGCTAGCGTCTCTTTCACTGCGCCGCCCAAACTCCCCAGAACCTATTCGACATGCCAGGTGAGACGTTGCCATGCTGTGCTGCGTCTGTTGTGCCTGGAAGCCGAGAGCCACACTGGTCCTGCACTCTTTTCTGCTTTGCGTTTACAGGCAGATCAGTGGCTAACACAGCTCAATTTGACAGTTGGTAAAGTGGTGTGTGACAACGGTGCCAATCTGCTTAGCGCATTTAAACAGGGAAAAATTATGCATGTGCCATGCATGGCACACGTCTTAAACTTGGTCGTGCAGCGATTCGTTGTCAAATACCCTGGGGTACAGGACATCTTGCTGCAGGCAAGGAAAATCTCGGCCCATTTCAGAAGATCTTACACGGCCATGGCTCGCCTTGCGGTGACACAATATGCCGGTCAGATGTCTTATTTGCGATTACCCAACGCAATGGAACTAAAATTTATATATGCTTGATAGGCTGCTCCAGCAGAAACGTGCAGTTAATGGCTACCTGTACAAACTCTGCGGCAGTGGCTGCTCATGCGTGACGCATGCAGACTTCTGCGGCCATTTGATGAGATCACCAAACTGGTCAGTCGCAGCCATGGCACCATCAGTGACATCGTACCTTATGCCTTCTTTATGGAGCATGCAATGCATCGTGTCATTGATCAAGCCGTGGAGGAGCAGGAGCAGGAAGATGAGTCGCAATGCTGGATGAATTCCCAGGGGGGGCTACTCTATCTGAGACAAGTCAACATCAGGAGTCTGAAGAGGAGTCAGAGGAGGATGGTGCCGGGGCGGATGAGGAGGAGCAAGAAGAGCATGCTTTAAACCTTTCTTGTTTTTTTTTTGGGATCCCTGTTGTTGTGCGTGGATGGGGAGAGGAGAACGAGGAGGACAACATTATCCTGGATGATGAGCAGGAGCCAGGCCACCACACTGCTTCCAGTTTAGTGCAAATGGGGGCCTTCATGCTCCAGTGTTTTAACAGGGACCCCCGTATAAAAAGCATAAGGGTCAAGGACCAGTACTGGGTGGCAACGTACTTAGACCCCCGGTACAAACACAAAATGGCAGAAATGTTACCACCGTCACAGAGGGCTGTCAGAATGGATCACTTCCTTGCTTCGAGAAATGCTGCATTCTGCTTTTGCGTGCGCTAGCAGAGGAGGAATTCCCACTCCCAGAGAAAGAGTTGTGGGTACCAATCCAACAGCGCCTGCAAAAAGAGGGCGGTTTGAAGATGTGTTGGTGACTTCTGATATGAGGTCATTCTTTCAGCCGACCCATCGACAGGTGTCATCTGGATCCAGCATCAGGGAACGCCTAGACCATCAGGTGTCCGACTACATTGGGTTAATGGCCGATATGGACGCTCTGAGGAGTGATGAACCCCTGGACCACTGGGTGGGCAGGCTTGACTTCTGGCCAGAGCTTGCCCAATTTGCAATGGAACTGTTGGCTTGCCCCTCGTCCAGTGTCCTGTCCGAAAGGACGTTCAGCGCAGCAGGAGGGATCATGACTGATAAGCGCACTCGCCTAGCTCACGACAGTGTTGACTACCTAACTACCTGACATTTATAAAAATGAATGAGGCATTCGCAGGAATTCAACACATGTGACCAGTAGACCATGTATATGCATAACTCTATAAATGATTTATTTAATCTAGCACACAGACCTTTTTTCTACCTTTGGCTCACTTCTTTGTACAAAAAAAGCACACCGTACTAAATGCCCGTACCCTCCTGTTTGAAGAGGTTGATCGGTGTCATATTTTTGTGTCCTGCATCGAGTTGCTGGTATCAGTGCTGCTGTCAGTGCTCTCTATCTCGGTGCTGGTGTCAGTGCTCTCTCTCTATCTTGGTGCTAGTGTGGTCTCAGTGCTCTCTATCATGGTGCTGGTGTGGTGTCAGTGCTCTCCATCTCGGTGCTGGTGTCAGTACTCTCTATCTCGGTGCTGGTGTGGTCTCAGTGCTCTCTATCACGGTGCTGGTGTTGGTGCTCTCTATCACAGTGCTGGTGTGGTGTCAGTGTTCTCTATCTCGGTGCTGGTGTGGTTTCAGTGCTCTCTATTACGGTTCTGGTGTGGTGTCAGTGCTCTCTATCTTGGTGCTGGTGTCAGTGTTCTCTATCTCGGTGCTAGTGTGGTTTCAGTGCTCTCTATCTCGGTGGTGGTGTGGTCTCAGTGCTCTCTATCACGGTGCTGGTGTAAGTGCTCTCTATCACAGTGCTGGTGGGATGTCAGTGTTCTCTACCTCAGTGCTGGTGTGGTTTCAGTGCTCTCTATCACGGTGCTGGTGTGGTGTCAGTGCTCTCTATCTCGGTGCTGGTGTCAGTGCTCTCTATCTCGGTGCTGGTGTGGTGCCAGTGCTCTCTATCTTGGTGCTGGTGTGGTCTCAATGCTCTCTATCATGGTGCTGGTGTCAGTGTTCTCTATCTCAGTGCTAGTGTGGTTTCAGTGCTCTCTATCACGGTGCTGGTGTGGTGTCAGTGCTCTCTATCTCAGTGCTGGTGTCAGTGCTCTCTATCTCGGTGCTGGTGTGGTGTCAGTGCTCTCTATCTCGGTGCTGGTGTGGTCTCAGTGCTCTCTATCATGGTGCTGGTATCAGTGCTCTCTATCTCGGTGCTGGTGTGGTGTCAGTGATCTCTATCTCGGTGCTGGTGTGGTGTCAGTGCTCTCTATCATGGTGCCGGTGTCAGTGCTCTCTATCCTAGTGCTGGTGTCAGTGCTCTCTATCTTGGTGCTGGTGTCAGTGCTCTCTATCTTGGTGCTGGTGTCAGTGCTCTCTATCACGGTGCTGGTGTCAGTGCTCTCTATCACAGTGCTGGTGTGGTGTCAGTGTTCTCTATCTCGGTGCTGGTGTGGTTTCAGTGCTCTCTATCACGGTGCTGGTGTTGTGTCAGTGCTCTCTATCTCGGTGCTGGTGTCAGTGCTCTCTATCTCGGTGCTGGTGTGGTCTCAGTGCTCTCTACCATGGTGCTGGTGTCAGTGCTCTCTATCACGGTGCTGGTGTCAGTGCTCTCTATCTCGGTGCTGGTGTCAGTGCTCTCTATCTCTGTGCTGGTGTCAGTGCTCTCTATCTCTGTGCTGGTGTCAGTGCTCAGTCTCTATCTCAGTGCTGGTGTCAGTGAGGGAGATAGCAGTGGAGAAGCCAATCAGCAGGCAGTGCCAGCACCATGGCTGAGGATCAGCACTGGGCTGGCACCTCCGGACCACCGCAGTGGAGCCCTTACCGGTCTCACAGAAGGGCATCCTAGAGCTATATGGTCATGTTCAGCGGCAAGTGAATGTATCTCTGGCACACAGTGTTGGTGCCAAGA
The DNA here is from genome assembly GCF_037356315.1 of Lithobates pipiens. NCBI lineage: Eukaryota > Metazoa > Chordata > Amphibia > Anura > Ranidae > Lithobates > Lithobates pipiens. The sequence goes on along the minus strand of NW_027507764.1, from coordinate 254,937,140 downwards.
TATATCTGACCACAGACCCGTGGTCTAGCAAACACGGGCAGGGAAGGTATATCACTTTTACAGCCCACTGGGTGAACCTTTTGATGGCCGTCAAGCATGTAACCCGTGGCACCCGTGTAGATTTGGTTTTACCGACATAGATTGCATGCAGGTCTGCCTCTTCTCCTCCTCCTACTCCATCCTCCTCCCTCTCCTCCTCGGCTGACTTCTCCTTTTCTGCTGCTAGTGTCTCTTTCACTGCGCTGGTGTGGTTTCAGTGCTCTCTATCACGGTGCTGGTGTGGTGTCAGTGCTCTCTATCTCAGTGCTGGTGTCAGTGCTCTCTATCTCGGTGCTGGTGTGGTGTCAGTGCTCTCTATCTCGGTGCTGGTGTGGTCTCAGTGCTCTCTATCACGGTACTGGTGTCAGTGCTCTCTATCTCGGTGCTGGTGTGGTGTCAGTGCTCTCTATCTCGATGCTGGTGTGGTGTTAGTGATCTCTATCTCGGTGCTGGTGTGGTGTCAGTGCTCTCTATCATGGTGCTGGTGTCAGTGCTCTTTATCCTAGTGCTGGTGTCAGTGCTCTCTATCTTGGTGCTGGTGTCAGTGCTCTCTATCACGGTGCTGGTGTCAGTGCTCTCTATCACAGTGCTGGTGTGGTGTCAGTGTTCTCTATCTCGGTGCTGGTGTGGTTTCAGTGCTCTCTATCACGGTGCTGGTGTTGTGTCAGTGCTCTCTATCTCGGTGCTGGTGTCAGTGCTCTCTATCTCGGTGCTGGTGTGGTCTCAGTGCTCTCTACCATGGTGCTGGTGTCAGTGCTCTCTATCACGGTGCTGGTGTCAGTGCTCTCTATCTCGGTGCTGGTGTCAGTGCTCTCTATCTCTGTGTTAGTGTCAGTGCTCTCTATCTCTGTGCTGGTGTCAGTGCTCAGTCTCTATCTCAGTGCTGGTGTCAGTGAGGGAGATAGCAGTGGAGAAGCCAATCAGCAGGCAGTGCCAGCACCATGGCTGAGGATCAGCACTGGGCTGGCACCTCCGGACCACCGCAGCAGAGCCCTGACTGCGCTGCCCTGACTGTGGCACTAATCATCTCCTGCACCCCCTTCATAGCTTGCCCTGACCTTGCCTCTCCTCCATGACCTTCATGCGCTCCTGAATTGTCAAAATTTCACAGATAAAAAAAGAATGCTTGTCGTTGTCGATCCCAGATTCACTTAATACTTTTGTTATGTCAGTGTCCATGTGGTGGGACTATGTGTGCACAGCTAGTAAGTATTTTGTGTCTGAAAATATGACCTGTAGGTTTTTAAGGTTCGCCTGCCATTAAAGTCAATGGGGCCCACCGCAAACTTTGTGGTTCGCAAACTTTTGGCCGCGTTCGCGGTTCGCGTTCGCAAAACGTCCCATCGGAAGTTCCTCCATCACTAGCCACAGCTTGACATTGCATGCTATTATTAAGCTTATGATCTATAAAAACACCTAGATCCTTCTCCACCATTGATTACCCCAGTTGTACTCTTCCCCTATTATGTATGATGCATATTCTTAGCCCCCAAGTGCATAACCTTACATTTATCAACATTAAACCTCATTTGTTGCATAGTTGCAAACAGTTCATTGAGGTCGGCGGTGAAGTTGGAGACATCTTGTAAGGACGTTATTCAACTGCATAGCATGGTGTCATCTGCAAACATTGAAATGGTACTTTTGATCCCAGACCCTATATCATTTATAAATATAATATAAAGTAAGGGTCCCAACATTGAACCTTGGGGCACACCACTAATAACCTATGCCATTCAGAGTATAAATCATTAAAGTGATTGTAAAGTCTCAAGATCTTAAATGCATTAAGATGGAAAAGCTTCTGTGCTCCAGCTGCCCCCCAGACCTCCCCTATTTTTTACCTGAGCCCAATTCGATCCAGCGTTGTGCAGGAGCCCAGCGGCTCCAGCCACTGTCTCTCTCTTCAGTGGACAGATTGATAGCAGCATGAGCAATTGGCTCCCGCTGCTGTCAATCAAATCCTGTGACACGGGAGCGGGGGCGAGGTTGAGTCCTACTTCTGGTCAATGGATGCAGCAGTGGGACTTGGGAGGAAGCCCACACCATTGTCCCCATGGAAAGTGGGGGCACCTGATGAAGAGGAGGAGCCAGGAGCACTGGCAGGACACCCCAGAAGAGGAAGATCATAGCTGCTTTGTACAAAACCCTTGCCCAGTGCAGGTAAGTATAACATGTTTGTTATTTTTATTACCCAAAAATGAACCTTTATAAACACTTTAACCACTACTCTTTGAGTATGGACTTTTAGCCAGTTTTCTTTTTTTATATTGAAGGATAGTGTCAACTAGTATGTTATAATAGCTCAAATAGGTTTTGTGGGAAGACATGGGGATAGGTCAGCAGGTATAAGCAGAACAAGCTAAGCTGGATAAGTTGAAAACATTTATTGTAATTTCACCAACATGTCCCAGAGTTCAGGGTAGAGACACTCTGGGGGGTATTTACAAAAGGCAAATCCACTTTGCACTACAAGTGCAAACTACAAGTGCAAAGTGCACTTGAAATTAAATAACCCCCTCTGTGTAAAACCTGTGATTGCCATCTGACATTTTTTATTAGTGTATTTTATATTTAAGTTGAGTTAATTGAAATTTCACACAATTGAAAGTAAATACACATACCAGATGCACTTTGCAACAAGCCTTACTATGTTACTATAGCCATGTTGCCTTTTTAGAAGCTCATGCAACATGGGTATAGTGAGCCTTGTAAATAGTGCAAGGCTTGCTCATTTGCCATGAGCATAAGTAGCAATAGGAAATCAAAAATCACATATAGTACACTCATGATACAGTATATCATTTCTGATTATAGCTATTAACAAAAATGGAACTCATTATCTTTTTACTCACAGAGCCACTGTGGTTTTGTAACAATTGAGAAAACCATAAAACCAGTAGTTAAATAATGCAGTTCGAAAAACTGCTTAGGAATGAAATTGTAAAGCGTAATATTTTGCATTCTGTTCATCTAATGCTGCTTTCCTCAACATTAATGTACTATAAATGTTATTAAAATGTATTTGTTTCTTGGAAGAAGCACAAAAGTGCAAATTTTTGAGGGCTTTTGGAAGGGCAACTGCCTTATTTTATAATATATATCAATTTATTCAGTTTTCTTTTTCATTTTTTGCTCAGGCAAGTGAAATTTTGATGACTGTGCTACAATTCATTTATTTACTGTAACTGACAGTGACTTTTATTATACACAGCTTGTGAATTACAATGTCTAAAGCAGTGTACCAAAATGGAGCAATATTGGGAACAGCAGAGAAACATCGCTAGCTGCTTTTGCTGTGTTTGTGAAATGATCAAGAGAAATATTGTATGATAATGGACAGGGTGATCTATACTGTTTGGAACTGTTTTTACTATTACTAGAAGCCTGAAACAAAAGGAGATATTTATGGTATTTCCAGTTGAAACAAAAATTCTGCTACAGTTGTTATATGACATTCTCTATGACAAATGGTATGTTAAAATTTGGGCTGGCAGAGTTTGAGTGGAAATAGTGTTAATGAAAATTAACCTAAAAGGAATATGTAAGTTATCAAGTATTATGAACCAAGCCCCACATCTCAATGAACCCCTTAACTTAATCCTAAACCTATCCTTAACGTGGTTGTAAAGGGGGCATACAAATACTGAAGCATTTTTACCTTAATTAAGGGAATGCATTAGGGGATAAAATGTGTAACCTTTACAATCGCTTTAATACATGTCATTGTTGACAGGAAGCATATTTATCATACGCAAACACAGACACACCAAGTAATACAAAATATAATCCATGATGGATGTAATAAGTGTACCGAGTTTCTGATAAAGTATTTGACAAACTGTACATTCTATAAAATTTTAATTATAATTATTATTATTATTATTATTATTATTAATAATAATAACAAACAGTTATTCAAAGGCAATTTTTTTTCATTGAGAATAGCGTAATAGGACACATAAGGGGAATACAAAGACACTGAATTTCAAAAGAGCCAACTTCCCTAAACTATGAACCTTGCTAGAAGGCATAAATTGGGATAAAATCTTAGGAACAAAGAACACGGAGGAGAGATGGGTTTGCTTTAAGAGCATATTAAATAAGGGCATTAGCCAATGCATCCCATTGGGTAATACATTTAAAAAATTTAAAAGAGTGAACAAAAGTCCTAGATGGCTTAACTCCAATGTAAAAATGCATATAAAAGCAAAGGAGAAGGCCTTCAAAAAAATATGAGGTTGAGGGATAAGGAAATGTAAGGGTGCAATTAAAGGGGTTGTAAAGGTAAATGTTTTTTCACCTTAATGCATTCTATGTATTAATGTGAAAAAACATCTGACAGTGCCTGTGCCCCCAGCCCCCCCGTTTTACTTACCTCACCCCTCAAAAGTCCCGTGCTCGTCCCCCGACGTCCTTTCCACCGTTCAGCCTGGCCGCTGATTGGCTGGAGTGGATGGATGGAAAGCAGCGCAGCCATTGGCTCGCACTGCTGTCAATCACATCCACTGATGCGGAGCGCCGGGGGGCAGGGCCGTGTGATACAGCGAGCGGCTATAGCCGCCGGCTGTATCACGGGAGTGCGCCCGCAGATGCTTCTCACCATGCGAGGGAGCTCGCATGAACGTGAGAAGCATCTGAGGGAGGAAGCCAAGACAGCCGCCGAGGGACCCAAGAAGAGCAGGTTCGGGGCCACTCTGTGCAAAACGAGCTGCACAGTGGAGGTAAGTATAACATGTTTGTTATTTAAATAAAATAAAAAAATTCACTTTACAATCCCTTTAAGATGGCTAAGATAATACACAAAAGACACATAGTGGAGGAAAGTAAAAACAATCCCAAGAAATTCTTTAAGTATGTAAAAAGGGGAGGACAGACCATTTTGGCCCCATAAAGAATGAGGAAGGACATCTGGTTACAAAGGATGGGGAGATGGCAAAGGTATTGAATTTATTCTTCTCCTTCGTCTTCACAAAGGAATCAGGGGGGGCTTCAGTAACCAAAACTGTAGTGTTTATCCACATGACGCATCACAGGAAGCACCTCCATGGTTAACAGAGGACAGAATTAAAATTAGACTCAGGAAACATAACATTAATAAATCACCGGGACCAGATGGCACGCACCCAAGGGTACTTAACCCCTTGCCGACCGTGGAATAGGTGTCCTAGCAATCATGTCACGGAGCCGCAGAACAGGGAGATGTAAACAAGCCATTTCCCCCGTTCTGCCTTGTGACATGACAGAGATCACTACTCCCTGTCATCGGGAGCATTAATTGCTGTCATGTGAGTGGAAGCCCATCCCCCCCACAGTTAGAATCACTGCCTAGGACACACTTAACCCCTTGATCGCCCCCTAGTGTTTAACCCTTTCCCTGCCAGTGTTATTTACACAGAAATAAGTGCATATTTATAGCACTGATCGCTGTATGAATGACAATGGTCCCAAAATAGTGTCAAAAGTGTCCGATGTGTCCACCATAATGTTGCAGTCACAATAAAAATCGCAGATCACCACCATTACTAATAAAAAAATGAATAATAAAATGGCATAAAACTATCCCCTATTTTGTGGACGCTATAACTTTTGAGCAAACCAATCAATATACGCTTATTGCGTTTTTTTTTTTACCAAAAACATGTAGAAGATTACACATTGGCCTAAACTGAGGAATATATTTTTGGGGGATATTTATTATAGCAAAAAAAAAGTAAAAAAATATTGCTTTTTTTTCAGGGGCTTTGAATAAGGAGTGCGGTCGCCTCTCCATCGCGACCCGCACACTCAAGAAACGCGTCACCGACTAGTGACGTCATCTCCTCGCGTCCTGCTTGCAGCAGCACCTCAAGCCTCGTTCTCGTTTGACATACACCGTGTCCACTGTGGCTGGCAGTTTTCCATCTAAACAGTGGACATATAGGGAAGAGCGGCCAGGCAGACTGCAGACTAGATGGATGTGATGACCGATCAAAATGTTTTGGATGGATTATAATGCTTTAATCGCTCATGTAAAATGTGAGTCTGTTTTTATTAGCTTTAAAATAAAATTGCACTTTTAAACAAATCTGCACCCAGAGGCGCCCCTCTCTTTGTGTTTGGTTCTATTTAATTTGTTCATAAATGACCTGAAAGATGGGGTAAACAGTTCAATCTCTGTATTTGTGGAAGATACTAAGCTAAGCAGGGCAATAACTTCTCCGCAGCATGTGGAAACCTTGCAAAAAGATCTAAACAAATTAATGGGGTGGGCAACTACATGGCAAATTAAGTTTAATGTATAAAAATGTAAAATAATGCATATGGGTGGCAAAAATATGAATGCAATCTATACACCTGGGGGGAGAACCTCTGGTGGAATCTAGGATGTAAAAGGACCTGGGGAGCCTAGTAAATGATAGGCTCAGCAATGGCATGCAATGCCAAGCTGCTGTTAACAAAGCAAACAGAATATTGGCATGCATTAAAAAGGGATCAGAAAAAAGGGAGAAAAAAAAATATTTTTTTCCGTTCTACAAGACTGGTCCAGCCACACCTAGAGTATGCTGTCCAATTCTGAGCACCAGTCCTCAGGAAGGATGTACTGGAAAATTAGCGAGTACAAAGAAGGGCAACAAAGCTAATAAAGGGTCTGGAGGATATTAGTTATGAGGAAAGGTTGCGAGCAGTGAACTTATTCTCTCTGGAGAAAAGACACTTGAGGCTGGGTTCACACATGTGCATTGTGAATTGAAGCTCCAGTTTCACCGCAAAGATAAAAATCAGTTGTTCAGCGGTTCCTCTGCGTTTTAGCTGCGGATCAGCTGCAAATTCCAAAGTAACCCGTGAGTGTCTAATTAGAGCTGCAAATTTTGAGTAGGCCAATCGCTGTTATCTGTTTGTGAGGCTGCTAATAATAAAAGAGTGATTTTTCTGGACACTTCCTGTTTGTCCAGGAGTCTGTATTGTGTGGATTTTGTTTGTTTGCAAAATGTGTGCTGCTCTGCCCATGATAATGCTAACAGTTTTTGCTGCAACAGCAGCAATCTTGCTGGAAGTAGAGAAGAAGAGAAGGAGGAGGAGAAGAAGAAGATACTGGGTTCATCCCACAATTGAAGAAGGAAGGAGAGAGGCCAGTTCATGATCCTGTATGAAGACCTCTGTGGGCATGATGATACATTTAACTACACGCACATGTCAATAAATAGGTGAATAATTTATCTGCCAAGCAATCCATTTTTTTAATCCATATTTTCATAGTAGAGGAGGTTTTAAAAAGACACAAGTCCATCAAGTCTAACCTATGTGTATAATTATATGTCAGTATCCTTTTTTTTTATACGGAGTGGTGCCCCCCCCCCCCAAATCCATGCCAGAACATTATATGAGCATGCAACCTAAAAGGCCATGAAAAGGGGGGGAGCGAGCACCCCCTCCTGGACCAAACCAGGCCATATGCCCTTAACATGGGTACTGTTTTTGTGTTTTTTTTGTGTCCCCCCCCAAAACACCTTGTCCCCATCAACTGGTGCTTTGTGGGGGGGGGGGGGGGATCCTATGCCGCTTTGTTGACCAGTTTTGGACCAGACAATTGTGATTGTTAAATTCAGCTGCCAGTGGCTATATCTATGTCCAAATGATGACAAAACTGCAAATAACGTTGCATCTTCTTTTTGATGCCACTTCATTAACAAACATTTTTATTTTGCTTAAGGATGCAGGCCTTAAATAAAATAAATAATAATGTTCTTAACCACTTACCTTACTATTTTTCAGACTGTATGCCAAAATGTGTTTGAGACATGTATCTAATAAAAGACTCTTTTTTTAATTAGTTTTGATGAATTGCTTGGACTAATCTCCTCCTCGCTTGGAGCGTCATAACACATGCTACAGATCAAGTATCAAGCCTGCTGAAAGATTACTGATCACATTAAGGTACTTTTCACCACTGATGTCCTTTGTCAGGTGAAATTTGGAGCATGCAATATAATCTTTTTTGAACTGTTCAAACATGTGTAATTGTAAATATATAACCCCACAAAAGTTGGCATAATAATGATTTATTTAAGTATCCTAAAATCGGAAAAAAAAAAAAAAACATTTGCTCATGTAGCCAACATAAATTAGCATTGAACCAAACTAAAAAATAAACATGTCTCCCAAGTAGGCCTCTTGAACATACTTAACAAAAAAGGTGTCCTCATGGTCCTCAATATTGGACAGACTTCATAAATCACAGATTGTGATATGTTTTTTGGAAAGGGGCCTCATTGGAGTAGTGACTGGCAGAAGCTATTTCATCACTGGCAGTTGCGGGAGCAGGCTTAGCCTCGCCATGTTGACTCTGTGCATACATACCAGGATTTTGAGGGGGGCTGATTGAAGGAAATGGGGATGGGATGAGATAGGGAATGTTACTGTGTGGCACTTATCTGGAGGTTGCCTTTTCAAAGCTAGAAGGATAGGGTGGGGGAATATAGGGGTAAGGTTTGTGTTGTTGTTCAGGGTAGTGGACGTACCTGGGGTAGTTAAGGGCAGGTCTTGGTGGTGGCACATATGGTACTTGAAATGAAGCTTCCTCACATCGCTGTGAGAAGGAGTGCAGCATTTGTTCAATAGTGCTTCGTATTTCAAAGTAGTGCTCAGGTTTTACATTTTTGATAACAGGGACAAAACTGAGCGCCAGTATGCTATCCAGACACAAAAAAAGCATCCACCTTTTCAGACATGGTTTTCAACATTTCAAGTAGGCACTCACTTATGTCACGTCGCGATACAGGTGCTCGCTAGGCTTAATCAAAGTTAAGCGGTTTGCAGATACATAGATGATATAGATGAAAACGTACTCCCTCAGCTCCACAATAGGTTGTTGAAATTCGAAGTCCCCGGCAAACATATAGGGTACCCTACTCGCTGCCCCCGAGCCACTCCTCACTTCTTTGAGGTGGCGTATATATTTTCGGTAAGCATCACGCATGCTGAGCCACCTTGTCTGTAAGTAGTGCACTGAAAAACAGAAAAATTTAAATGAATGCTATTTATGTTTGCTTTTAGGTACCTAGCTACAGGAAATTCTTTTGGAAGTCTGTACTTTGCATTTAAGGTTGGGAAATCAACTATTAGTGGCATTATTCATGAAACATACCTAGTCATATGGGAAGAACTGAAAAATTTGGTGATGAAGAAACCAAACAAACAAAATTGGTTGAATGTAGCCAGGCTATTCTGGGAGCGTTGCAATTTCCCCAACTGTCTGGAAGCCATTGATGGGAAGCACATCCGCATCATCAAGCCTCCAGCTAGTGGGAGCCAATATTTTAATTATAAAAAAATTTTTTATTTGGTGTTAATAGCAGTGGCAGATGCCAATTATAAATTTACTTACATTGATGTGGGTTCTTATGGCAGCAGCTCGGATTCTAGTGTTTTTTCACATTCATCATTTGGGTGCATGCTGTGGGAGAATACACTTGACTTGCCCAATCATTCTCCCCTGCCTGGAACAACTGAGCCTTCCCTCCAACATGTATTTGTAGGAGATGAAGCATTTGCCCTTGCAGATAACATGCTCAGGCCTATTTCTAGTCGATCTCTGACAACAGAAAAAATAGTGTTCAATTATAGGCTCACTAGGACACAACGAGTAGTGGAATGTGCATTTGGTATACTCTGCAATAAGTGGAGAATCATGCATACTTCATAAATCTCAGTTTTGACCTATCAGGGCTGTTAAAGCAGCCTTTGCACTGCACAACTATGTGTGTGAATGTGACGGATATGTATTTGAGGAGCCATAACATGGAGGAGGCACAATGGAATGTTACTAGGGGCACCACTAGTGGTACACATATTCAGGGTGAATTCCAAAACTTCTTTATGTCGCCAGCTGGGGAGATGCCTTGGCAGATGGATTCTATATAATCATAAAAAGTGTGTATTGATTTGCCTAATATTATCATGGCCTTTAAATAATGTAATTTTTTGTCATTTTGGTTTATGTAAATTAAAAATAATGTTGTTCTCATTTTGTTTGTTTGTTGTATATTATTTTGCTAACCTAAGCTAATCTTAGCTTATTATTTACTTTAGAGACTCCTCCATCGCTGTCTGATGCCGTTATATGTCCCATGTTGAGGGCATGTGGCCTGGTATATATTTGTGGGTGACTGCACGCTGTTGTTTTTAGAAATATTTGAAATAATAAAAATGGACAACATAAAGAAACAATAGGACAGCATCTACAGGTAGTGAAAGAGAATAAACAACTTACATTTTTCAGCCTGAACTTGGGATGAACACATGCTACACTCTGTCAAGATGATTCTGGCAATTTCAAGCCATGTATGTTTTTTCAGCACATTGTCCTTATATTCAGGATGTCAGGTGTTGTAAATCATAGGTTTTTCCCTGAGAAGTCTGATCAGCTCCTCACAATCCATGGATTCCTTGACCTTTGTCACCACTTTTCTCCCTCTTTTTGCCATGCTTGCTCTGATCAGCAGCACTAAACAGACAGGGGAGAAATTGGGAGAGGGGGAGGTGTAGGAGGAGGGTAGATACTTTCTGTTCACACCGCAACACATTTGCAAATCAGATGCGTGCCCATAGAAGATAATGTGCTTGAAATTCGCACTTCAATGACCTGAAAACGCACACTTTTTTTTGGGCAATGCACAGTGCGAATGCAATGCATATATGTGAACAAGCCTCATTCAACTGAACTTAGTTTAAAAAGTCCTGCGAATTGGATGCGGTGTAAGCGCATCTAATTCACATAGGTGTGAATGGGGCCTGAGAGGGGATATGATTTAAATTTACAAATACCGTACTGGTGAACCCACAATAGGGATAAAACTTTTTTGTGGAAGGGAGTTTTACAAGATATGTGGCCACTCATCAAAATTTGAAGAAAGAAAGGGTTATGACCTCAGTTTTTTTTCACCATCTGTGTCTCATAGGGGAGATTTCTCTTCTCTTCACTTCCTGTCATATTATCAAAACAGGAAGTGAAAAAATCCCTACAAAGTGAATAAATCCCGGTGTGTCATCAGGGTCACTAAAACTACTGTCCTCATTGGAAGGTTTCCTCTCCATTACTGTTCTGGTGATAAACCAAAATTTAGGATTTTGTTTTACTTTCACATTTGAGATTAAAGGTAAACAGGACAAATAGAGACAGGTGAATCTCCCTGGGGAACACAGAGAGAAAGAAAACTGACATTGTCCTGAACCCTCCCCACTTTTTAATAAAGAAAAAAAAAGTTTTACCTTTAGTTACATGTTAAGGTCTTTACTACAGCAACTCTGTTTTATCTGTTTTATATTGTCAGTTAAGAATGGTAAACAGTTGTATCAGTTGATGAAAATATTTCCTCTGCAGCAATGGTTAGTCAGGGTAAAGCTGGGGAGACAACGGCCGGTTAAAGAAAAAGGCAGACATTTCGTGTTTATATCGGTCTGTTGGACGAGTATGCTGGAGACCGACTGACTCCCAACTCCTGAACAGCCAGTAAAAATAGCAGGGAGCACTGATTGGACTGTTCTAGTGGGGGGGGGGGTCCCCCAGTCAGAACACAACAGCTCAGTGGGGGAGATCACTGAACTAACTTTGCATAGTTAGTACAGCGGCTCTGATCGGAGCTGACAGATTTTTTTTGTTCAACCTGGTTGAACAAAAAACAACTAATAATGTATGCCCGTATCAACTCAATGCATTCTGGTTACTGTTCCCAGCAATCGGACCCCTGCTGTTATGCACCAGTGTAGAAAGTGTTAAAAAGTAATAGCTATATCGGATTAGTTGGACACCATTTTGGTTGTCACACTGCATAAAAAGATGACATGGCAGTTTGACTTATTACTGAAAAACATAAATGACTGAAATATAATTTTCAACAACTGAAAGCTTTCTAAACATATGAGGAGTTAGGGCAGGACTTCTTCTTGTACTACACAGTGGCGGGTGGTTACGTTTAAGGATGGGGGGGCGCCAGACCCCGCCCTTCCTTTTTTGACCCCTCCCACTTGGTGAAAATGGTAATTTCAGCAAAATTGGGGGCGTCGCTCTAAGGTGGTGTGGTTAGTATCTGAGATGAACAAGGGATGGAGGGAGAGGGAGAGAGAGGGAGAAACAGCAGGCCTATATCCTTCACAACAATAAAATATGTGTATTCTAGAAAATTTAACAATCAGCAGATAAAGATACTCCAAACACCTGGTGTTAGCACTTCAATTATCCCGGCACCATGGTTGTTATGGTGTCAGGATGATTGAAGCACAATATTTCTATTATTACATTGTAATATAAAATGAAATCATTCAACTCACCAAAATGCAGAATAAGTGGGAGCCCTGAGCGTGTCACTTGCCACGTCACCTGCCACCAGATGCCATCAGGTGTTCCCAGCTGAGTCCGTCCTTACATCAGGAGCCCCCAGCGGAGTCCCTCTTTACATCAGGTGCTCCCAGCAGAGTCCCTCCTTACATCAGGTGCCCCCAGCAGAGTCCATCCTTACATCAGATGCCCCAACAGAGTCCCTGCTTACATCTGTGTCCCCATCTGTGGAATCCCCCTTACATCTGTGTCCCCATCAGCGGAATCCCGCTTACATCGGTGTCCCTGTCAGCGGAATCCCTTCTTACATCTGTGACCCGTCATCGGAGTCCCTCCTTACATCTGTGTCCCCGTCAGCAGAGTCCCTCCTTACATCTGTGTCCCCATCAGTGGAGTCCCTCCTTACATCTGTGTCCCTGTCAGCGGAGTCCCCCCTTACATCTGTGTCCCCAGCAGAGCCCCTCCTTATATCTGTGTCCCCAGCGCAGCCCCTCCATACATCTGTGTCCCCAGTGGAGTCCGTCCTTACATCTGTGTCCCCAGCGGAGCCCTTCCTTACATATGTATCCCCATCAGAGTCCCTCCTTACATCTGTGTCTCCAGTGGAGCCCCACCTTACATCTGTATGCCCAGTGCAGCCCCTCCTTACAACTGTGTCCCCAGTGGAGCCCCTCCTTACATCTATGTCCGCAGTAGAGCCCCTCCTTACATCTGTGTCCCCAGCGGAGTCCCTCCTTACATCTGTGTCCCCAACGGAGCCCCTCCTTACATCTGTGTCCCCAGCAGAGTCTGTCCTTACATCTGTGCCCCAGAAGAGCCCCTCCTTACATCTGTGTCCTCAGCGGAGCAGCAGGGTCCTCCTCCCATCTGTGTCCCCAGCGGAGCAGCAGGGTCCTCTTTACATCTGTTTCCCCAGTAGAGCAGCAAGGTCCTCCTCACATCTGTGTCCCCAGAAGCACAACACTGCTTCAAGCCATGTCTGTGCTATTTCCTGGCTTTCTCCGTGAATTCAGTGGAGAGGGGAGGGGCCTTCCCTCTCCACTGAACACAAGGGGATTAGTCCTCATGGCGGCCCTCTGTTTGTGACTTTGTTCTCACATTGAGAACAAAGCACCCGGCCAGGCGCCGGGTGGATTCTGCTCAGCACGATCGATTGCTCTGGAAAGCAGCTCAAAACCCTGCCAATGAAGCGCTGCGTCTGCAATCGCATGATTGCATTGATGTGGTGCTTCCCATAGTACACTGTGTCCAGCGACCATACACAGTGCACTTAGTTAAAGGACATTTAAAAAAAAGAATTATTAAAGGGGCCGTTTTTAAAAGAAATATTTTTTTTCTTTTTTTTGTGACTACAGGAGGGAGGGGGCGGCGCTCTGGCACCCCCTATGGATGGGCTGGCACTGGTACTACATCCTAGCTGCTAGAATAGTCTTTTTTCTACAACTGTACTTTTGTTAGATGTATGTTCAACCCCATGACGCAGACATAACACATACATGTGGCCTCACTGGACTGGGCTTTTTGCCATGGGGCCGCATATATGCATATCTGTCTTTGGGCTAGGAGCACGCTCACCAAGAGCCCCAAACTCATAGTAACAATCGTGACCCGGAACACCTGGTTCCAGGTCACCTAATCGCTGTGGTAGCCTCTGATTGGCAACCACAGTGATCAGTAACTTTAAAGCCCACCTCTGTTTTTCTCTCAGTGAATGGAGAGAAAAGATATATTGTATCTTTATCACTCTTGGCAGAGAGAAAAAAAAGCTTTGTGCTTTAATAATAATAATAATAATAATAATAATAATAATAAATAGAAATACAAGAACAAATTAAGAAAAAATACCTAGATCAAGGTTTGATCTAGGTCAGTGCCAGGGTTAGTGTTTGGGTCAGGTAAGGGTCAAAGGTCAAGGTCAGTTAATCAATTAGTATTAGTGTCAGTTAGTGATTGTTTTAGTGTGCTTTAGGTAGGACAAAAAAAAATCAAAAATGTGCTCTATTGTTTCTGGGCTGTACTGTGAGTACAACCAACCAGCAACATACACATATGTGGTATTGCTGCCTTCGTCAAGAGCAGGAGAATGTATTTTATTTTTATTTTTTTGGTGGCAGGTTGGGGTAGTAACACAAAATGTACAGCTACATTTTTAAAAATATATATATATTTTTTTACTATTTTCGTCCAGTTTTCCTTTGATAATAAAAAAAAATAAAAATCAGGAGATATCCATTACCATTTACCACCAAATGAAAGCCCAATTTGTCCTGAAAAAAAACAAGATATAATCCACCTGGATACACAAAGTATTTGTGATGATATGTAAAGTTTTACTAACACATGTTGAAGTTGCAAAATTGTGCTTAGGCATTAATATTTGTTTTACCCTTAGGCGTAAAGGAGTTAAAGAGACCCTGTTAACTGTCACAGCTGAGGTGCCTATCAGGATTAAATACTTCAAAAGGCCAACACATGGAAGCAGTTTTAGTTCTATGGCAGAGCAGAGTTATGCTTTATCAAGTCACTAATGCACCTGCCCCAAAATGAACAACGAATATGGATGACAATGGAAGACTCTACAGTGGATGCACACTTTGGAGTGACAGATTATGGACCTTTTTACAGTTTCATGTATTATGTCCTGGGAGACTGGCCAGTTAGTTTTATCATTGTACCATGTCTAAGGTGAATGTCGTACTCCCATGCTTGGTTAAGAGTGCAAATGAAATATTAAGTACATGACCTTCATTTCTGTGAAACAAAATGGAATTATGCACCCACCAATGTTAAGCATTACTTAAAAGACCTTTCATATCTCCATTATTTCCCCTGACTTATTTAATCTTTTTATACTCACTTGTTGCAGTTGTCCAATTTGATCTATTATCTTCTGCACAAAACAATATAAGTAACAAGTAAAAGAATATATGAATATTCTTTAAGTATGATATGCCTAAAGGTCATAAAATATCACATTATGATTACGTTCACAATCCTGCTGAAATCAAAAGTTAAAGGTCAGCTTTAAATTAGTACTCATGACATTCTTCCATGCTCAATGTGTACATTTGTTTAGAATTAAAAGTTCTGAAACACCATAAAACTGTGTTTGAACAAATAATTGCTATTCACCCTTTCATATAACATGTATTGAATCTTGTCATTGCTAATCCCTTACTATCTCTATCTTTGTTTATGTTTGCACAGCTTCAATACACCAAATAGTGGTTTTAATTGAAAAATGCCAAATGCTGCATAGCAAGTATTGATCAAAAGCAGATGCTTTTATTGAGACAAAAATAGATGAAGCCATGCTTTGTTGGAAAACGTATTTGAATTCAAATTAAGCAGCCATTTAGCATTTAATTTTTACATGCTGTTCTTTACTTTTTGTAAAATTAAAGTAGGGATAGATGTTGTAAATATGTTGATTTTGTGAATAAGTACAATATGTTGTAATAGAGAAATCATATGGACATCAAGTTCCTTTGATAATTGGGAAAAATAATTCTTACCCAGTGGCTTTTATTTGATCATAAGTGTGTAATGTTTGGAGTAAGCCCATCTGCATTTTATAATTTGAAAAGACCTGGCAGTCTGTGATTTGAACAGACACAATAGTCCTTGTTAGGACAACTCATTTTACTTCTTATTGTGCGTTAGCAACAGCTTCTGGTGCTGTGTTGCTGATGATTCATTTTTTCTTTTAGTGTTGGCATTTGGGTTCTTTTTTTAGGTACAATAATTTTTTATTTTTTTTTTAAAGTTTTATAGTCCTTTTCACTATTTTATAGCTCAGGCTCTGCTGTCCCTCAATCTGAAATCTTTTACTCATCTCCACTACAGGACTTAAGAGGCCTGTGAGAGATGCAAGCCCAAGAGGTGGGGGGTAGAAGTAGGCACAGACTGTTGCTAAGCAGCCAGCCTTGCCCCCCAAGGACCACGTGATCCTCTGGATAATGGCCATTCCCTGCTGATGGCAAGAACAGTGTGGCCATGCTATTAGCTATGGGCAGCTTGCCTGGTGCTAGCTAGCAGTGGGCACTCTGCTGCATGTAATTACACAATTGTGTCCACAGATCAAAGCTTCTTGCCACTCTGCTCAGGGGCTGAGAAATAGCTGCGGGGAAGGTGTCACTGCTGGGGAGCAGATTTGAGGACTGGTTCCTGTTATACCCCAAAATGTTGAAAGACATGGCCTGGCTTTGGTTATAGGAAGGGAGCCTGCATATTTTTTTATTGAATATTTCACAGAACATAAGTGAAAAAACATGTAGAAAAATAGTCACTCAGACATGCATTTCTTTAGCTTATTACACAGTCTTGAATATTCTATAACAAAGTCTGTATACAATAGACATGTAAACCAAGGTAAAAAATGTGATATATAAAGTATATCTTGTTAGATCAAGAGTGAGGAACACCACTCCCCTGCCCAGGCACCCCGACTGTGAAACACACTGCGCTCAGGAGGAGAGCGGGGACCCCCAGCCCTCTTTTGGGGGTTGTTGTATTGTTTTCATTATTAGATAACGTCTAGTGTTAGACTAAGTAGTATATGAAAAAGACATTGGTGTTTGAAAAAGAAAAAAGTAAGAACTATAAAATCTAAAAGTATAAAATAATATAAGATAAAATCAGGAAAAAAGGAAGAAAAACACAGTCAGATAGTTACTTCCCTTTGGTAGTACAGTATGGTTTATAAGTAATACATTTAGGTCTTATGTTTCATTGTGTACCTACCCTTTTTTCCCATATTTTTTGGGCTTTACTGTAATTGTTTTGGGTTGAAGCATATAACATCTCGTACGCTGCGTGAGTGTTATTTGTATTTATTACTTCATGTAGAGATGGGGTTTGTTGATCTCTCCAATGGCGCATTATCGTTAATCATGCACTCAGAAGAATGTCCATGGCTATGGTCCTGTATTCTGGTGGAATTAACTCTATGTCTAAGGATAAAATTGCATTTCCCAGCAACATGGGTACTTTAATATTCAATACTTGTGAAATTACTCCATATATTCCTTTCCAAAAGGGGATTATAGTAGGGAAAGACCAGAGTCTATGGTACAATGTTCCCACGGCACCACAGTTCCTCCAGCAGGTAATGGAAATTTGTGGTGAGAATTTAGCTATTCTATGGGGTGTCAGATACCATCTGAAGAGGATTTTCTGCAATAATTCCCATAAGTTTACACTCTTTGTCGCAGCGTACCTGTTGTGAAGTGCCTTTCGCCATTGTTCCAAGGAGTAAGAGGTATCTAAGTCCTTCTCCCAGGCAATCATATGAGTTATTTTCAAGGGTATATCCTTATTTTTCAGTATAGTATAGAACAACGATATACCTTTAATCTTGGTGGTAGGGTTTGTGTAGTATTGGAGTACTCTCCCTGGCACCTCAATATTTGTTTTCAAGTTGGAGATCAGTAGATGTGTAATTCTATGGTATGTGTAATATTCTGAGTTAGCTAGGTTGTATTCTATTTGTAAGGACCTGAAGGTTTTTGGAGTTGGACCTATCATCATATCTTCAATTTTTTCTATCCCTTTTTCCACCCAGCTTGAGACGTTTAAGTCAGGTATGATGGGTGTCAAGCTATAGATAGGCATTGATAGCGTGGAGGTAATGTAATCCTGAGATGGAGTGTTTAACAAAGCTCTCCAGGCATAAAGTGATGCTGTGATGGTGGGAGAAAGTGATGTGTATCTAGGGGTTTATTGTTGGCTAGTAAGCAGAAAGTGATAAAGATTGCCACCTTTAAGTTGTATATTTTCCAATTCTTTCCATCTGGTATTGGGGCTTTGAGGGAACCATGTTTTAATTTGCACCAATATTGAGGCAATGTAGTAGTCAGTAAGTATTACTAAGCTCACTCCTCCCGCCTTCCTAGTATTGATTAGTTTGGAGAATGCACACCTCATCCTCTTTCCTTGCCAAAGATATCTGTTGATCATAGATTGGGCTTTAATAAACAAGATGTTAGGCACTGGGATAGGGATGGTCATAAATAGGTATAGAAATTGTGGTAGCAATACCATTTTAAAGGCTGCCAGTCTCCCGGACCAGGATAATTCTGTTTTTGCTAGATCTTGGAGTTTGGGGTGTAGTTTATCTAAGAATATGGAGTAATTTGCTTTGAACAATTCCTCTGTCTAATGCCGCGTACACACGAGCGGACTGTATGGCGTACTTAGTCCGTCGAAACACATTTCAGCGGACAATCCGCTCGTGTGTGGGCTTCAGCTGACTTTTTCAGCGTGCAGTCCGGCGTACTAAGAATTTGTTTTTTCGAAATTCTGTCCGTCGTACTTTGGTTTCAGCGGACAATACGGTCGTCAGTATGCTAGTTCGACGGACTAAGAATGGTGCATGCCCAGAAAGGATTTACACGGCGGAAGGGTGCTTTGCTGTGTCTTGGACTTCCTATTTCTAGTCCCGTCGTACGTGCTGTACACGTCATCGCGCAAGCTTTCGACGGACTGTTTGTGCATCCGTTCAGTGGAAAGTACGACGGACTGTCCGTCGGATTGTATGACGAACTAAGTACGCCATACAGTCCGCTCGTGTGTACGCGGCATTAGGTGTTAAGGTGATGTCTAAGTAATTTATACCGGTGGT
Source organism: Lithobates pipiens (assembly GCF_037356315.1). Classification (NCBI taxonomy): domain Eukaryota; kingdom Metazoa; phylum Chordata; class Amphibia; order Anura; family Ranidae; genus Lithobates; species Lithobates pipiens. Next base: position 254,918,163 of record NW_027507764.1, on the reverse strand, counting down.
GTTCCACTTGTATGGGTATAATTGTTCCATTTTGCGCCTAGTTTTAGGAGGTATATTGATGCCAAGGATGTATGACTTAGTGTCATTTACTTTGTAGTAGGATATACCGTTGAACATTTTGAGTGTTTTTTGTATCGAGGCTAATGAGGTCTCTATGTCTGTGATCATGAGTATAACATCGTCAGCAAATAGACTGATGGTGTGTGCCGAGTTGTTAAACCTATGTCCTGTAATTTGAGGGTGGTTGTGTATGTAACTCGCCAGAGGTTCCAAGAGAAGGTTGAAAATTAACGGTGAAAGTGGGCACCCCTGCTGAGTTCCATTTACAATATTAAATGGAGTGGAAAGTGCCCCCGAGGTGTAAACCTGGGCAGAGGGCTTGGAATATAATGCCATAATTGCAGAAAATATGGTGCCTTGGAATTCAAACTTCTTTAATACCCTGCCAAGATATCCCCAATGTATCCAATCAAACGCCTTCTCTGCATCCAAAGCTAGGAGCAGAGAAGGCGTTCCCTTCAGATTTGTGTGGTGGATTATATTAATTAGGCGCCTAGTGGCATCAGTGGTTTGACGTCCTTTTGTAAATCCGGATTGATCCATATGTATTAGCCGTGGAAGTATGTTTATCAGCCGTAGTGTAATCAGTTTGGCATATAGTTTCAGGTCTTTATTAAGTCATGATATCGGCCTGAAATTCTGTGGAAGAGATGGTTCCTTCCCTGGTTTGGGTAGGGTGATTACAAGTGCTTTCAGCATTTCTGATGGGAAGGAGGAAGAGGCAGCTGCAGCACTGAAAATATTGGTTAGGTGGGGTGTGAGGATGTACTTGAATGTTTTGTAGTATTCTCCTATGTATCCATCAGGACCTGGGTACTTGTTTAGTGGTAGTGTATCTATAGCATGAGACACGTCCTGGTTTGTGAAGGGAGAATTAAGGTGTTGTAGTTGTGTTGGGGTTAATTGAGGAAGAGACACTTTCTTCAGAAAGCCTGTATAGCCTCAGGGGATTGGTATTTGGATAATCTGCCAAGTTGTACAGAAATCCATAAATGGCTGAATGTGTCGGCAATTTTTTGTGGGTGTTGATGTTTATCTTTAGTGATTGGGTGGTTGGATGTATGGTATCTTGGTTTTGTACCTGCAGCCCCATAAGCTTAGTGCTAGGAGTTTCCCTGCCCTGTTACCATTTACATAATAGTTATATATATATATATTTAGACGTTTAGTAGACTTTTCAAAATTTCCTAATAGCAGCAATCGAAGACCATAACGGTGTTGGAATAATTGTTTAGAAATTGAAGGTGTGGGTTTTTGTTTATTATTGATTTCTAAGTTGTGACTTTTGTTTGCGAGATCTAAGGATGAGCCGAACACCCCCCCCCCCCCCCCCCCGGTTCGGTTCGCACCAGAACCTGCGTGAACTTTAGAACCCTATTAAAGTCTATGGGACTCGAACGTTCAAAATCAAAAGTGCTAATTTTAAAGGCTAATATGCAAGTTATTGTCCTAAAAAGTGTTTGGGGACCTGGCTCCTGCCCCAGGGGACATGTATCAATGCAAAAAAAAGTTTTGAAAACTGAAGTTTTTTCAGTGATTTTTAATAATGCTTAAAGTGAAACAATAAAAGTGTAATATTCCTTTAGATTTCGTACCTGGGGGAGTGTATAGTATGCCTGTAAAGGGGCACATGTTTCCTGTGCTTAGAACTGTCCCTACACAAAGTGTAATTTCTGCAGGAAAAAAAGTCATTTAAAAGCACTCGCGGCTATAATGAATTGTCAGCTCCCCGTAATAGAGAGAACAGTCATTGAAAGTCATTGATAAAAAAAATAATAATGTGTTGGTTGCCTCTTCCTCCTAGCCCCCAGTTTAATAAAGATATCTCTCATGAACGCTTTATGGGCATTCCACAATGTAAGCTTATCATCCACAGAATTCACATTATCACTAAAATATTGCATTAAATGTTTCTCCAATATAGTTTTAGTAGGTTTTTCCTGTAAAAGAAGCGGGTTAGCTCTCCAGATGGGAACAGGGTTAGAGGAAAATAAGTCACTGATTGTCAGCACTACAGACGCACGTAATATAATTTATGGATACTGCTACAGTTCTGGACAAGGTCCATTGATCTACTAGGAATAGATCAATTTGTGAATATGACCTGTGTGGTGAAGAAAAAAAAGTGAAGTCTTTTTCCCCTGCGTGAAAACATCTCCAGGTGTTGAATGCGTTTTGCTGATGTATAGTGTTTTGAAGCGTTTGGGTTTTTCTGATGGGGGGAAAAGTGGAATCAAGGTGTGAGTCTGGGATGAGGTTGAAGTCCCCACATATCACCAGGGCTCCTTTTTGGTGGGCCCGCATCTTCCAAAAAGTTTTGTTAATAAAGCGTATTTGGTTGGAATTGAGGAGTTGATATCGCAAATTAATATTATGAACCGTCCTTGTGGGTCTGCAATCACTTCATGGAGTTGAAATGAGACAGTGTCCCTTATTGCAATAAGAACTACTCTTTTTTTTAAATCTGCGTTTGCAGTAAAGATATGGGGGAACTGTTTATTTGTGCATTTTGGGGGGGACGCACTATTAAAATGCATTTCCTGAGCACATAGGACATTGCTTTTGAATTGTTGAGCTTCCTTTCATAATGACCTATGCTTGACAGGGTGATTAAGTTCTTTGGTATTTATAGAAATAAATGTCACCCCCATGTGGACAAAGTAGGTTTAGATGTTTGACGAGCATTGGGCACTTAAACATCCTCCCTAACCAGACCAATTTTCAGCTTTCGGTGCTCTCACACTTTGAATAACAATTACTCAGTCATGCAACACTGTACCCATATGAAATGTTTGTCCTTTTTTTCACACAAATAGAGCTTTCTTTTGGTGGTATTTATCGCTGCTGAGTTTTAAATTTTTTGCGCTATAAATAAAAAAAACTTAAAATTCGAGAAAAAAAATAAAATAAATTCTTTGTTTCTGTTAACATTTATTGCAAGGTATTGGCAGAGTATTGGCGAGTATTGGCAGAGTATTGGCGACTATTGGCAGAGCATTGGCGAGTATTGGCAGAGTATTGACAGAGTATTGCAGATTATTGCAGAGTATGGGCAGAGTACTGCAGCGTATTGGCAGATTACTGCAGTGTATTGGCACTGAGCAGCGCTGTGGGCACTACATATCTTGCCCACAGCGCTGCTACAAATGATCTCTCCCCCTCTCCCCTCATACTGTACAGAGAGAGGGGTGGGAGGAAACGTCATCATGACATGACACCGGTTTGTTTACAAGTGATCACTCCGTCATTTGACGAAGCGATCACGTGGTAAACGGCTGCTACCAGCGGCCATTTACCGTGATCCGTGATGCGCTGGGTCTTCCCAGGGGGCGCGCAAGAGCATCATTCTGGGAGGACGTCCATGGACACCCTCCCAGAATAAGCTGACTACGCTGTAGCAGTCTTTCGGCTATGGCCCGGTCGGCAAGTGGTTAAGGGAAAATTCACACAATTTTTTTTTTATTTTTTAATTACTACATTTAAAATTAACTTAAACACTTTGAGGTGTTGCTATTCTATGCAAGCCCAGCTATTTCAGAAAAAAAAAATCAATATTACAGCTAAAACTACCAATTTCCACTGTCAGTAAGACTAACCTTAAATATTCTGTGTTCCATAAGAATAGGTACAGATTTAAGGTATTCTTTCAATGCTGCCCTCAAATCCACAAGAATAGATTTTCTCGCCTTTTTTTGGCCGGCAAATGTCGTCCAAGGAAGTGGCCAGCTCCTTTTGCCCTTTTTTGACTATAGTTTGCTATCAGCTTTGAAAATGGCTATAATTGTGGTTGAACAAGGGATAGTACCATATAGGCGAATATCTCTATCATAGGGACATACGCCCCCCCCACCACCTCCTATTTCACGGGCAACAAATTTACCACTTTCCGAACTCATTGTGGAAGGAGGGCTCTGACTTAGCAGTCCGAACCATGTTTGAAAACAGATGCATAAAGGATGCTGCTCTGCGAGGGGGCATCTCCATTACTTTACAAACTGTTGGTTGACTCCACTGCTAGATTATCTTACCAGGTGGCATGGGAGAGGAATCTATCCATAACCTCTGAGGTGGAGGACTGGCGTAAATGGATTATGCAAATCCATAAAGGGATCCTTAATGTTGCCTTGACTGAGGCAAGTTACAAAGTCGACGCCATGTGGTATTTAGTGGCAGAGCGCCTCTCAAAAATGTATCCAGACACCTCGGCTACCTGTTTCAGGGGTTGAGGTCAGTTAGGTTTACCATTACACATGTGGTGGTCATGTCCCAAGGTCCGTCACTTTTGGATGAGGGTTCATTCATTTATTTTTTCAGTCACAGTGGTCAACATCACTAAAGATGCAAGCATCGCCCTGCTAAATAAGTCTGTTGAAAATGTTCCACAACATACTCAGACCTTGGTCTACTTAATATTTCTAGCAGCCAAAATCGCATTAACGACATCATGGAAAAGCCCCATCATAGACTTTGCGAACAGTAAAATAAAAACTTACATAGATAGAAAAAATAGTGAGTGTCTTACGAGATAAACAATCCAATTTTGACAATATATAGTCCCCTTAGCTTGCTTACTTACAGGTTCTGAATGACTAAATCATATAGTACGAATAAGTTGATGCTGGATTCCTGGACGGGCCCATCTCTTTTCTTCTCCTTCCCCTCTTTTTTCTTTCGTTTCTCTTTGCTTGTTCCCTCCATTTTGGCCAGCCTTGGCATCAGGTCCTTTTCCTTCTTATTTAAGTTCTTGATGTTCATATTTTGGGGCGTGGAGCCTCTTTGTGGAACCATTACAATTCTTGGCAATGAGTAATACTATGTGAGCCTTGGTCACTGGATGTGGGCTATACTTAATGATGGGCCGGCTTCCAGGGATTACGATTCAAGATGGTCTGGACCTTGATATCTTGGGTCTTGTTGTCCCACACTATGAACCAAGGGGTGATTATATGGAAGACCACTTCCTAGTAACCACAATTGTTTTGTGTTTTTCTACCCATGTTACAACACAAAATATATTATTGCGGTCCACTTCTAATGGTGGTCAAATGCTCACTCGTGAGCTTAGCGAATACCCACCTATTTGCCAAAATTTTCAGATGTTATGTTTCCCCCACTTATGTACCTTTGTATATACAGTGCCAGCGAGGATTGTTTGCTGCTCTGCACAGTGCTTTTGTTATTTTTACTCTTTTAACACATTAATAAAAACAATTAAAACTGAAAATGGCTATAATTAGTATCAAGATCTGCTTTCATAAACTTCAGTGGGATTTGATGCTATGTTCACATTTTGCAGATCTCGCACTGGATTTGACAAATCTCCATGGTACTGAACCCTGCCAAATTTGCTCCTTCCTATTCCACACCAAAGTCTTCTGCCAAAGTAAATTTATGCCTAGGTATAGGGCAGGTATAGGGCAGTCAAACTTTCAGACATGATCCAGCTGCCATCAGTGGCGTCACTGAGGGTAGCAGGTGCCGGCAGCCCCATATCTTCCCCCAGCCACCACCGAGCTGACACAAGCACAAGTTGGCTCTCACAAGCAAAAGAGTGCCTGTCAGCTCCGGTGGGGGATTTCTCCCTCCTCCTTCTCCTTGCTGAGTCTACAGTCAGGCCATCCCTCTGCTCCCTCCCCTACATCCTTTATTGGCAGGAGAAAAGGAGCCAATCACAAGGACTTCATAAGCAGAAGGGGCAGCTTCAAGGGATTCTGGGACATATAGTCCCCAACCAGAATGGACCCATAGCCTTTTATGGGGCTGTCACTGCAGATCTTGCTACTCAGTGGCTCAGCGTGCATAGGGGGGCTCTGCAGCCTTTCCCTCCTGTCCCTGTCACTGTGACTGACTGCAGAAGCAACAGTTAGGAACCAGCAGCCTTAAACTATAGGAACAGCTTCCGGTCAGCCACAGGACAAGAAAGAGTTGATCCATCTCCTGCTGCTTACTGAGGCAATGGGCGCTGCTGTAACCTGCCCCCTTCTCAAGCCGCCACCTTTTATTGAGAAGAACAGAATACTGGAGCTATGCTGAAGTTATGTTGGAGAAAGAGCAGAGCTGCCATAGGGACTGGGGAGGGGGGCAAAGAAGGTGTAGAACTGAGCAGGAGAAGCGGAAGCATCTATTTAGGTGAAGGTAATCAGGAGAATGTGTACATAAATATTTACTGCAAGGGTGGCACTCTTTATTCTCTATTTTCTGATGCCTCTCCTCTCTCTCTCCCCTCTTTCCCCCTGTCCTCCTCTCTTCTCTCTTTCTTTTAGCTTTCTTTCCTCTTTCCCCCGTCTCTCTCCTCTCCTCTCATTCTCTCTTTTTTCCTCTCCCTCCCTCCCCGTCTATCCTCCAGTCTCTACCCCTTCGTCTTCTCTCTCTCTTTTCCCCTCTTTCTCTCTCTCTCTCCACCCTCCTTTTTTCCATTTCCCGATCTCCCCTCCACTCTCCTCCCCCCAGTTCTCTCTTTCTCTTCGCCTTCCCTCTTCCATTCTACCCTCTTTTTTCCCTCTTGTAAATATTACAATAAAATATACAATGCTGTACTCACTTCTTCACCACAGTATCTAAAATTAAAGGTAATTGCATAACTTACGTAATGGTGGAACCCTACCTCTGAATACCATATACAGTATCTCACAAAAGTGATTACACCCCTTCCACTTTTGTAAATATTTTATTCTATCTTTTCATCTGACAACACTGAAGAAATGACACTTTGGTACAATGTAAAGTAGTGAGTGCACAGTTTGTATAACAGTGTCAATTTGCTGTCCCCTCAAAATAACTTGACACAGCCATTAATGTCTAAACCACTGCCAACAAAAGTGAGTACACCCCTAAGTGAAAATATCCAAATTGGGCCCAAAGTGTCAATAATTTGTGTGGCCACCATTATTTTCCAGCACTGCCCTCTTGGGCATGGAGTGCACCAGAACTTCACAGGTTGCACAGCTTCAGTATGTCATAGTACATGTGGGCATTATTGGTTCCCTCAATGAACTGTAGCTTCGCTGCACTCATGCAGCCCCAGACCATGACACTCCCACCACCCATGCTTGACTGTAGGCAAGACACACTTGTCTTTGTACTCCTCACCTGGTTGCCGCCACATATGCTTGACCCCATCTACACCAAATAAGTTTATCTTGGTCTCATCAGACCACAGGGCATGGTTCCAGTAATCCATGTCCTTAGTCTGCTTGTATTCACCAAACTGTTTACGGGCTTTCTTGTGCATCGTCTTTAGAAGAGGCTTCCTTCTGGGACCAATGCTAGGGACTATTACTGTGTAAACTAGCACCAACACTAGGGACTATTATTGTGTAAACTGGCACTTATACTAGGGACTATTGCTGCGTAAACTGGCACCAATACTAGGGGTTATTACTGTGTAAACTGTCACCAATACTAGGGACTACTGGCACCAATACTAGGGACTATTACTGCGTAAACTGGCACAAATAATGGGGGTTATTATTGCGTATACTGTCACCAATACAAGGGACTATTAGTGCAGAAACTGGCACCAATACTAGGGGCTATTACTGCTTAAATTGGCACCAATTCTAGGGACTATTACTATGTAAACTGGCACCAATACTAGGGACTATTACTGCGTAAACTGGCACCAGTACTAGGGACTATTACTGCGTAAAGTGGCACCAATACTAGGCGTTATTACTGCATAAACTGGCACCAATAACATGGATTTTTTCTGCATAAACTGTCACCGATAGTAGGGCTATTACTGTGTGAACTGTTTGCTGAAATTGCTTTAAACTATAAGAAAAGCTTTTGAGAATTTTCCTCTCTTTCTCGGGTCTGAAGCAATACCCAAGGAAGAAAGGAAAACTCTTGAAAGATTGTCTTTTAAATGTTAGGTTAGTACAATAAAGGTATCATTACATACTGCATTACACTCATATTTTGTAATCTTATTTATATCTACTTACTTCGTTTTTTCAGTGGTATGATTCAGTGGTGAAAATTAAGAGTACCCCCCCCCCCTAGTTTTGACTGTGGTAACTTATGTGCCCTCCCCTATACTGTATATTGTTCCTAGAGTTGCCACTGGCTGCCGTCTGGCACATGTGACACCAGATACTGCCATAAACACAACAGCTCTGCTCATCCAAGGACTCATACTTATGCAAACAGAAGAAAACAAACAGTGATGACAGTACAGCAAGCTAAAGCTGATACAGCTCTCCTGCCTAAATTGCTTTATTAGGCCACTAACCTCCAAATTACAATTTGCCATACAGTGTTAATAACGTCTTATAACAGGAACCTCTCTGAAGCGCGTTGTAAATGTAGAGTATTCTCTCTGCACTAGTAAGTAGGAATGCATCTACCATGAGATAAAGTGAGCATTTTGCTTTAGCTGGTTCTAAGGAATGAAGAATGGTAGGTGGGAGTTGTATCATGTCATCGACTAGTCTTTCCGTATATAATAGAGAGTATAACAAGCCTAACAGATTAACATTCTGCTGGCAGCACAACAGTAGCTTTGTTATATTTGCATTGAGATAGAGAGGTCATGGGGTGATTGAGACTGCTAGAGATTCCCTGCCTGTATTAGCTAGGAAGAAGAATTGATAGGAGAAAGTGATCCAGGACAAATTTGTGAGACCACAAGTAGTAATGTTTACTCCAGAATGAGCAAAGCACAGTGGTAAATTAACAACAGAGGTTACCCTCCTCCTGTGACATATTTTTTTTCCCATTTCTTTCCCAAGTATGTTATCTCTCACAATATGACATTTGTAGCAAAAAGGATGGTTTAAAAAAGTGTCCTATTAAAGGTATCAGCTTTATCTCTGTTTACTCCACACTACCATTTCCCTTCCATATAGCATAATAGATTATATGTGTTTCCAAGTTCTATTATTTTCTTTTATGCCCAAAAGAATTTTAAATTCTTCCACTTCTTGTATCACCGTTTGCTTCATTCCTTTATATCCCAAAATATAGTTGGTGCTTGTGTTTTCCTCTTGTCCACAAAGAATTTAAATGTTTTCTTCATTTATGTCTTGGGGGATTTTAAGTTTAAGACTCCATGCATACTAGAAGCTTCAAAAAATGCCAGAAAAACACTGGAATACTTATATTGAGTGTTTTTGTTCCAGCGCTTAGCTCTTTCTGTGCCTGTGTTTAGCAGCGACTATCTGGTTGTTAAAAAAGTGGGCCGGCAAGCCAGCAATCGCCTCCTTAACAACCGATAACTCGTCAGCTGTCAGGGATTCCCTGCTGTAACCCCACACCAAAATTTCAAAGAAAAATGTTGTGGAGTTCCTCCTAGAATCCATTCCCGACCCTTATTTTAACATGCAGCCAGGCAGGCCAGGAAAGGCAGGGCTCGAGTGCTGCGGGAACGCATGGGAACGGCGTTCCCGTACTATTACCACAGCGGGAACACCGTTCCCATTAGCTGTCTGAGGGCTGAGGCTATGCAGCGCGTAGTCCGCGCCGCTCCTCAGCCGCCGAGTGACTGGTTGCTAGGCAGGGGCCGCCCCGCATCTAGCAACCGGTCACATGACTTTGGCCGTGCACGTGGGCACGCACTGGCACGAGTCAGTGGGCAGTGTGACACACGCTGCGCGCCCGCTTGGTTTCGGAGTTCCGGACTGTCCCCCCCGCTCCCCTCTACCCAGTGCCAGGCAGTCCTGGCCTCCTGGGGCCACAGTCGCTGCACTTTTCCAGTTTACTTCTCCCCCGAGAACAGAAGGGAAGAGAATACCAGGAGGTTAGTTACTAGTGTGTAAGTTGCATTCTGCAATACCCTGCCAATACTCATCAATACTCTGCAATGCCCTGCCAATACTCATCAATACTCTGCAATACCCTATCAGTATCAATACTCTGCAATACCCTATCAATACTCTGCAATACCCTGCCAATACTCTGCAATACCTTATCAATACTCTGCAATACCCTATCAATACTCTGCAATACCCTATCAGTATCAATACTCTGCAATACCCTGCCAATACTCTGCAATATCCTATCAATACTCTGCAATACCCTATCAATACTCTGCACTACCCTATCAATACTCTGCAATACCCCGCCAATACTCTGCAATACCCCGCCAATACTCTGCAATACATACCCTGCCAATACTCTGCAATACCCTGCCAATACTCTGCAGTACCCTATCAATGCTCTGCAATACTCTGTCAATTCTCTGCAATACCCTGCCAATACTCTGCAATACCCTGCCAATACATACCCTGCCAATACTCTGCAATACCCTATCAATACTCTTCAATACCCTGCCAATACTCTGCAATACATACCCTATCAATACTCTGCAATACCCTGCCAATACTCTGCAATACATACCCTATCAATACTCTGCAATACCCTGCCAATACTCTGCAATACATACCCTGCCAATACTCTGCAATACCCTGCCAATACTCTGCAATACCCTATCAATAATCTGCAATACCCTGCCAATACTCTACAATACATACCCTATCAACACTCTGCAATACCCTGCCAATACTCTGCAATATATACCCTATCAATACTCTGCAATACCCTGCAATACATACCCTGCCAATACTCTGCAATACCCTGCCAATACTCTGCAATACCCTATCAATACTCTGCAATACTCTGTCAATACTCTGCAATACACTGCCAATACTCTGCAATACCTTGCCAATACATACCCTGCCAATACTCTGCAATACCCTGTCAATACTCTGCAATACCCTATCAATACTCTGCAATACATACCCTATCAATACTCTGCAATACATACCCTGCCAATACTCTGCAATACATACCCTGCCAATACTCTGCAATACCCTGCCAATACTCTGCAATACCCTATCAATACTCTGCAATACCCTGCCAATACTCTGCAATGCATACCCTATCAGTACTCTGCAATACCCTGCCAATACTCTGCAATACATACCCTATCAATACTCTGCAATACCCTGCCAATACTCTGCAATACATACCCTGCCAATACTCTGAAATACCCTGCCAATACTCTGCAATACCCTATCAATAATCTGCAATACCCTGCCAATACTCTGCAATACATACCCTATCAATACTCTGCAATACCCTGCCAATACTCTGCAATATATACCCTATCAATACTCTGCAATACCCTGCAATACATACCCTGCCAATACTCTGCAATACCCTGCCAATACTCTGCAATACCCTATCAATACTCTGCAATACTCTGTCAATACTCTGCAATACACTGCCAATACTCTGCAATACCCTGCCAATACATACCCTGTCAATACTTGCAATACCCTGCCAATACTCTGCAATACCCTGTCAATACTCTGCAATACATACCCTATCAATACTCTGCAATACATACCCTGCCAATACTCTGCAATACCCTGCCAATACTCTGCAATACTCTAGCAATACTCTGCAATACTCTGTCAATACTCTGCAATACACTGCCAATACTCTGCAATACCCTGCCAATACATACCCTGCCAATACTCTGCAATACCCTTCCAATACTCTGAAATACCCTGCCAATACTCTGCAATACCCTATCAATACTCTGCAATACCCTGCCAATACTCTGCAATACCCTGCAATACCCTGACAATACTCTGCAATGCAATACCCTGCCAATACTCTGTAATACATACTCTGCAATACTCTGCAATACCCTGCCAATACTCTGCAATACCCTGCCAATACTCTGCCAATACATACCCTGCCAATACTCTGCAATACCCTGCCAATACTCTGCAATATCCTGCCAATACTCTGCCAATACTCTGCAATACATACCATGCCAATACTCTGCAACACCCTGCCAATACTCTGCAATACCCTATTAATACTCTGCAATACTGTGCCAATACTCTGCAATACTCTGCCAATACTCTGCAATACCCTGCCAATACCCTGCCAATAAATACCCTGCCAATACTCTGCAATACTCTGCCAATACTCTGCAATACCCTGCCAATACCCTGCCAATAAATACCCTGCCAACACTCTGCAATACCCTGCCAATACTCTGCAATATATACCCTATCAATACTCTGCAATACCCTGCAATACATACCCTGCCAATACTCTGCAATACCCTGCCAATACTCTGCAATACCCTATCAATACTCTGCAATACTCTGTCAATACTCTGCAATACACTGCCAATACTCTGCAATACCTTGCCAATACATACCCTGCCAATACTCTGCAATACCCTGTCAATACTCTGCAATACCCTATCAATACTCTGCAATACATACCCTATCAATACTCTGCAATACATACCCTGCCAATACTCTGCAATACATACCCTGCCAATACTCTGCAATACCCTGCCAATACTCTGCAATACCCTATCAATACTCTGCAATACCCTGCCAATACTCTGCAATGCATACCCTATCAGTACTCTGCAATACCCTGCCAATACTCTGCAATACATACCCTATCAATACTCTGCAATACCCTGCCAATACTCTGCAATACATACCCTGCCAATACTCTGAAATACCCTGCCAATACTCTGCAATACCCTATCAATAATCTGCAATACCCTGCCAATACTCTGCAATACATACCCTATCAATACTCTGCAATACCCTGCCAATACTCTGCAATATATACCCTATCAATACTCTGCAATACCCTGCAATACATACCCTGCCAATACTCTGCAATACCCTGCCAATACTCTGCAATACCCTATCAATACTCTGCAATACTCTGTCAATACTCTGCAATACACTGCCAATACTCTGCAATACCCTGCCAATACATACCCTGTCAATACTTGCAATACCCTGCCAATACTCTGCAATACCCTGTCAATACTCTGCAATACATACCCTATCAATACTCTGCAATACATACCCTGCCAATACTCTGCAATACCCTGCCAATACTCTGCAATACTCTAGCAATACTCTGCAATACTCTGTCAATACTCTGCAATACACTGCCAATACTCTGCAATACCCTGCCAATACATACCCTGCCAATACTCTGCAATACCCTTCCAATACTCTGAAATACCCTGCCAATACTCTGCAATACCCTATCAATACTCTGCAATACCCTGCCAATACTCTGCAATACCCTGCAATACCCTGACAATACTCTGCAATGCAATACCCTGCCAATACTCTGTAATACATACTCTGCAATACTCTGCAATACCCTGCCAATACTCTGCAATACCCTGCCAATACTCTGCCAATACATACCCTGCCAATACTCTGCAATACCCTGCCAATACTCTGCAATATCCTGCCAATACTCTGCCAATACTCTGCAATACATACCATGCCAATACTCTGCAACACCCTGCCAATACTCTGCAATACCCTATTAATACTCTGCAATACTGTGCCAATACTCTGCAATACTCTGCCAATACTCTGCAATACCCTGCCAATACCCTGCCAATAAATACCCTGCCAATACTCTGCAATACCCTGTCAATACTCTGCCAATACTCTGCAATACATACCCTGCCAATACTCTGCAATACCCTTCCAATACTCTGCAATACCCTTCCAATACTCTGCAATACCCTATCAATACTCTGCAATACCCTGCCAATACTCTGCAATACCCTGCCAATACTCTGCAATGCAATACCCTGCCATTACTCTGTAATACATACTCTGCAATACTCTGCAATACCCTGCAAATACTCTGCAATACCCTGCCAATACTCTGCAATACCTGCCGATACTCTGCAATACATACCCTGCCAATACTCTGCAATACATACCCTGCCAATACTCTGCAATACCTACCCTGCCAATATTCTGCAATACCCTGCCAATGCTTACCCTGCCAATACTTACTCTGCCAATACCCAGACATACCCATCCACCCATGCCCTATCAATACTCTGCAATACTCTGTCAATACTCTGCAATACACTGCCAATACTCTGCAATACCCTGCCAATACATACCCTGTCAATACTTGCAATACCCTGCCAATACTCTGCAATACCCTGTCAATACTCTGCAATACATACCCTATCAATACTCTGCAATACATACCCTGCCAATACTCTGCAATACCCTGCCAATACTCTGCAATACCCTATCAATACTCTGCAATACTCTGTCAATACTCTGCAATACACTGCCAATACTCTGCAATACCCTGCCAATACATACCCTGCCAATACTCTGCAATACCCTTCCAATACTCTGAAATACCCTGCCAATACTCTGCAATACCCTATCAATACTCTGCAATACCCTGCCAATACTCTGCAATACCCTGCAATACCCTGACAATACTCTGCAATGCAATACCCTGCCAATACTCTGTAATACATACTCTGCAATACTCTGCAATACCCTGCCAATACTCTGCAATACCCTGCCAATACTCTGCCAATACATACCCTGCCAATACTCTGCAATACCCTGCCAATACTCTGCAATATCCTGCCAATACTCTGCCAATACTCTGCAATACATACCATGCCAATACTCTGCAACACCCTGCCAATACTCTGCAATACCCTATTAATACTCTGCAATACTGTGCCAATACTCTGCAATACTCTGCCAATACTCTGCAATACCCTGCCAATACCCTGCCAATAAATACCCTGCCAATACTCTGCAATACCCTGTCAATACTCTGCCAATACTCTGCAATACATACCCTGCCAATACTCTGCAATACCCTTCCAATACTCTGCAATACCCTTCCAATACTCTGCAATACCCTATCAATACTCTGCAATACCCTGCCAATACTCTGCAATACCCTGCCAATACTCTGCAATGCAATACCCTGCCATTACTCTGTAATACATACTCTGCAATACTCTGCAATACCCTGCAAATACTCTGCAATACCCTGCCAATACTCTGCAATACCCACCGCTACTCTGCAATACATACCCTGCCAATACTCTGCAATACATACCCTGCCAATACTCTGCAATACCTACCCTGCCAATATTCTGCAATACCCTGCCAATGCTTACCCTGCCAATACTTACTCTGCCAATACCCAGACATACCCATCCACGCTCAGCCAATATTACAGTGGGGGAGATGTATATTGCAGTGGGGACTATATGGTGGTGGCATTTTCACAGGTTTTTGCAAATTCAATAATTATTTGCTGATTCGAAAAATGATCCGATCCATGACTCTGATCCGAGGAATGATCCGATCCGTGAGTTTTTTGATCCGTTGCACCCCTACCAGTTTTCCTCCATGTCCCCCTCTGTTCTGCTGTCCCCTCTGTTCTGCTAATGTCCCCTCTGTTCTGCTACTGTCCCCCTCCAGTTTTCCTCTCTGCCCCCCTCCAGTTTTCCTCTGTGTCCCCCTCCATTCTGCTACTTCCCCCCTCCGTGAAAACACCTGCTTCTCTGATGAGGGCACTGTTATGGGGACACTCTGATGGGGGGGCTGTCTGAAGGGAACCCCTGCTCTCTGATGGGGGCACTGACAAGGCTCCATTTGATGGGCACTGATCAGGCTGCATTGATGGGAACAGATGAGTGAGTGGCCTGGGGCCTGAGCCCCACTTTGCAGAAACAATACAGGCAGCCTGAGAAGAGGAGCTCCGGGCCGGCACACTCAGCATGCCCGACCTCCCTCCCCTGCACAGACCAACACATGTGTGGACATCTTGCGGCAGAAGGGGCCCCACATATCGTAGCTTGCATAGAGACATAGTGCAGAAGGGGCCCCCAGTCATTGCAATCCCCTGCGAGGGAACCGTTTTCACACATTTGTGGTGGTTTTTTATTAGTATAGCATACAGCTTAAATTATTTTGTTACATCTGTTCTAGATTTATTTAAGGCATGTGAATTTTGGAGGTGTCCTTGTAAACTGGTACTATAAATGTTGCAGTTTATTTGTTAAAGGAGTATGATTTATATATATATATATATATATATATATATATATATATATATATATATATATATATATATATATATACACACACACACTTTTTTTGTATTTTTGAAGTGGGGAATCTTGGGTGAGTGCCAGGCCAGCACCCTGAGACCAGCCATGCCAGCGCCATGAGACCAGCCAGGCCAGCGCCCTGAGACCAGCTAGGGAACTACCGAGTACCCTGAGGCCAGCCAACCAGCACCCTGAGACCAGCTAGGCCAGCCAGCACCCTGAGACCAGCCAGCCAGCACCCTGAGACCAGCCAGGCCAGCACCCTGAGACCAGCCAGGCCAGCACCCTGAGACCAGCCAGGCCAGCACCCTGAGACCAGCCAGCCAGCACCCTGAGACCAGCCAGGCCAGCACCCTGAGACCAGCCAGGCCAGCACCCTGAGACTAGCCAGGCCAGCACCCTGAGGCCAGCCAGGCTGCTTATTTTACACCATTATTGTATTCATTGTTACAGAAATGAGCAAACGAAAAAGCAGCATTACAGATTTCTTTATGAAGGCATCCAGTAAGAAATCTCATGCTGATTCTGCAAGTTGCTCAACTCAGGCTGAGCCTTTGCTTCAGCAAGCGGTGTCCGCTGCAGAAACTACATCAGTCAGTGAATCGGTTGTTGACTTCATTACCGATGTGGCTGAAGATACCACTGCCAATGCCAGTGATATCATTGTTCTTCCGGAATGTTGGGACCAGAATTAGTGGATAGAATTTAATAAAAAGAACCCTTGGCTGTTTGTAGAAAATGGTCTTTTAGGGTGCAAATTGTGTCGTGAAATTAAACACCTTGGAGTGTCTGTTTCACAGGGTGTATCCATTTGCAAAGAATGGAGCACTGGTACAATTACTCCATATGGCAAAACCAAAAAAGATATGTTGACCTCACTGTGTAAAAAAATCCACATACATCGGATTTCAGAAGCACATGTAAAGGCAGGAAATATCCAAGCAGTATCCAGAAAGGAGATACTGCAATCCAATATTGCAGAACAGCAGAAGCATAAGTTTGTGTCCACCACTAAAGTCTTTCGCACTGCCTACTTTTGTGCGAAAAAAAATCACCCTTTCACAGACTTCACAGATCTTATCAGCTTGCAAGTTGTAAATGGAGCTGACTTAGGAAGTATTCTCCATAGTGAGTACACAGCAGCACAAATAATAGATTGCATTGCTAGTGAAATGAGAAAAAAGCTTTGCAAAGCAGTTGTTGAGCAGGCTTAAAAAATTTCTGTTTATATTGATGAGTCTACAACAGTTTCTACACATTCAGTGTTAATCGTTTATATTCGTGCCTCTGTTAACGGAAAAGACCCAGTTACTTTTTTTCTTGATTTGCTTGATTTGCCTAAAGCAGATGCACAGTCTATTGAAGCCACTCTTCTAGCTTGCCTTTCTAAATTTGGATTCAGTGGTGACTTTCTTGCCAAAAACTGGATTGGTGCTTGCAGTGATGGTGCAAGTGTAATGCTTGGAAGAAAGTCAGGTGTTTTGGAACGACATTCTATTCCTGGTCTTCACCATCTCACATCATTTTATGAGAAGTTGTATGCTGTGTATCATCAGTCACCGAAAAAACTGGCAGAGCTCTCTGAATGTGCAAAAGAATTAGAAGTACAAATTCTTAAAATTGGAAATGTTTTTTCAGTTCGATGGGTTGCTTCAAGCCAGAGAGCTATACGAGCAGTTTGGGAGTCGTATCCTGCACTACACAGTCATTTCTTGAAAGCAAGTTTGAGCTCAGCTCATAACAGTCAACAGAAATCTCTATTTAGTGGCCTTAACAATGTCTTGACATCAGAAGATTATTTGTTAAACCTTGCAGGGGTTGCGGATGCTGTTCAGGAAATGGGACTGCTATCTGAAGCTCTACAAAGAGATGACATCACACTTCCACGAGCCTATCAGCTGATTAATCATTCAATTCGTGCAGTTGAAAAAATGAAAGACATGCCTGGTAAAAATCTGAAAGAAGTCATGGAATCGCTGGAGAAAGGGAATTTCAAAGGTGTGACCATGAATACAGAGAGTTCAAAAGGCCAAGTGAAGATAAACCTCCCTCAGTTTTACCAATGTTTGGTGGATAATTTGCGCTCCAGACTCTTTGCTTTAACTGCAAGCAACAGACCTGCCACTTCATCACAGTCAGGTGAATTTTAAAGTCTTGTTTCTGAAATTGACATCCTGAATGCACAACGCTGGCCAATCAATGTGGACAGTCCATGGTTTGAAGGTGAAGTGAAGCTGGAGCAGCTGTGCAAAAGATTCAGTCTCAGCTATTATCCATCCATCTGTGAAGGTTTCAGAGACTACATTGATAATGGTGGTGAAGAGATTCCTGAAAAGCTGAAACCAGTGGTGACAGCAGTTAACAGTCTTCCAGTGACATCCGGTGATTGTGAAAGGGGCTTCAGTACAATGAATTTGGTGATGTCACCCATTAGGAGTGGGCTTGGCATTGAACGCCTATCTTCTCTATTGTTTATTAGTCTCATTGGCCCCCCTGTGCATTTATGGGATCCTTTGCCATATGTCACAAAATGGCTGACCACACATCGCAGCGCAGATGATAATAAATCTCGGAAAGTTGATAATCTTAAACGCCAAGGACAAAGTTATTCCTGTTTGTGGGATATTTTCTAATGGGCTGTGTAACAGAATTTGGAACAGGGTGTATTTGTGGTAGAAATTCCCTGCGAAGGAAAGATCATCACCCATTGTGTTGATTGTTTTGTTTGACACGTTATTTTGTTTTTGTAAACTGGCACTTTACAATAAATGTTGTACTGTATTTTCTGTGAAGTATATATGCATATGAGCGTACTTTTTTTTTTTTTTGGTGGGGGAATGGATCTTGGGTGGGAGTTCCCACACTTTTTTTCCCAGGACTTGACCCCTGAGGAAAGGGGTGGACAAGCGAGCGTCCCCACTCCTGAACCATACTAGGCCACATGCCCTCCACATGGGGGAGCATTTTGGGGCATGGGGGGCTCCCCCCAAAGCACATTGTCCCCATGTTGATGGGGACAAGGGCCTCTTCCCCACAACCAGGCCAGGGGGTTGTGAAAGTCTGTGGCCAGGGGCTTATCAAAATATGGAAACCCCCTTTAACAAGGAGTTGTGGGGAAGGTACCTTTGTCCCCATTAACATGGGGGGGGGGGGATAGTGCAGGTAAATAGTAGTTTGGCTCAGGGCTAAGTCTGAGCTATGGAATCTGTGTCAGAGTTTATTAGAGTTCAGGGCTGGATGACTCATCCAGGCAGCTCTCTGGTGCCTTCCTCTGGTTCCAGGATATTGGAGAATATTCTAGACAAGAGTGAGCAGGAGCTAGAAGGGTTGTCCTGTATATTTAGGGGCCCTTAGCCAATCCCCAGGAAGTGGGCCTAACAGGGGACTAAGTGAGCACTAGAAATGGACATGAGTCATGCCAGCAGTGGAGTCAGGTGGAATATGGAGAAGCAGTGCTGAAGGAGGCTGTTGTGGCCCTCAAGGGACCGCTGTCGGGAAGGGGCTCTACCTTGGGCCAGGGCTCTGCAGTGTGCTTAAAGTGGTTGTAAAGGGAGAAGGTTTTTTATGCATTCTATGCATTACGATAAAAAACTTTCTGTGTGAAGCAGCTCCCCCAGCCCCCTTAATACTTATCTGAGCCCAGATCTATCCAGTGATGTTGCAGGAGAGACTCGTCTGCCTCGCTCCTCATTCACTGAGACAGAAGCGAAGCACCATTGGCTCCCGCTGTCAAAGTCAGTGAGTCAATGAGGAAAGAGAGGTGGCAGGGCCGGCCCGTGGCTACCTGTCTGAAGGAACACACAGTGCTGTGGCTCGGTGCCCCCATAGCCAGCTGCTTGCTGTGGGGACACTGAACAGGAGGGAGGGCCAGGAGCGCCGCAGAGGGACCCAAGAAAAGGAGGATCCGGGCTGCTCTGTGCAAAACCACTGCAAAGAACAAGTAAGTGTGACATAAAATAAAATAGACTTGGACTGGTGCAGAATGTCACTCAGGTGGACTGGAAAGAAGAGGTAGCCAGGTGGGCTAGCATTTCCTGCGAGAAGTAGAGCTAGGACCAGTGTCTACAGGGGAGATGAAGGTGTTTTAGGATGCAGTTCACTCCACATGTGCAACTTTTCTAAGGGACTGAGAGTTCCTAGCCTGTAAGGGGCTTATGTTGAGCTAACAAGAGAGTGTTAGTTTCCAAAGAACAAATCAACTGGAGTTCTGCAGAGTAAGTCATGTGGAGATGTACAGAGGATCAAGTGAAGCTGTGCAGAAGGAACAAACTGAGCTGTAAATAGTAGACATGTGCGTTTCGTTCCGTATGAATCTATAAATTCGTACGTTCGGGATGATCCAAAATACGAATCGCCATGCATCCGAATTTTGTACGCAATACGAACTTTTGTTTGCGAATTTCGAATCAGTTGTCATCGCATTGTGTCATTATGCTTATTATGAGGGGCTCCCACCATTCCTGTGCTATGCTGACTTCCTTCTGGGGCTGTACCTCTGCTGTGCTCATGAGGGGTTTCCACCATTCCTGTGCTGTGCTGACATACTGAGCACAGCAGGGGTACAGCCCCAGGAGGAAGTCAGCACAGCACAGGGATGGTGGAAGCCCCTTATAATGAGCACATGGCTGCCATGCACAGCTGCTCCAGTTTTGATCCCCCGCA
The DNA here is from genome assembly GCF_037356315.1 of Lithobates pipiens. NCBI lineage: Eukaryota > Metazoa > Chordata > Amphibia > Anura > Ranidae > Lithobates > Lithobates pipiens. Next base: position 254,897,531 of record NW_027507764.1, on the reverse strand, counting down.
CTGTACGGGGTCACTGGAAATTGTTTGGTGTTACCAAGCATGTGCTCTCCGCACATCCCCGGTGACCCCAAACAGTGGGCGGTGATCTATCGAAACTCGAGCAGGCGAAAACTGGACCAACTGTTTACCAGAAACACATGGTGTTTGAGAGTGGAGAGAGAATCGCACAGAACCAGGGATTGCTGCTGAGTTTGAGCTGCGAGAGGTTGTTTTCACCACCCTATTTGTCCAAGGATCCCTGGCTGGGGAGAATTAGTCATCTGCGCTCTGTGGTTCTCTATAATAAAGAACCATGTGTTTCTGGTAAGCGGCAGTGTTAACCGTGGTGGAGGTGTTCACAGTTTACACAAATTTGGATCTCCTTTCACTGTTCCTTCACTGTGGGAGTTACTACCACTATTTCATAATTTGGGACTCTGTATGGACTTCTTAATATGTTTATGGACTATTTTGATCATCTAAGTGATCGTTTTTTTTTTATGCATTATTTATTCGTTGTGCTGTTTTCACTGTTATTTGACTTTATCACGTTTATTATTGGATTGGATAACTACTAGACGTCCAACCCTGATCTTTTTCTCTCCTCTACTATACAGGAGAGATTATCTTTTTTTATTTATATGCACATGTATTTTGCTGTTTTTTATGCACATATTTCTGTATAGGATTGGTGGCAATATTCATTTATTCTCACAGATTCAACATTTATTTAATTTTTAGCGCAACCCACTCTTTTTTTCTTTTTCTGTTAATGTAGTATAGCATTTGGGTTTTGCAGCTCGTCTCTGTTTTTGTGATCAGGCAAGTGCGTTTTTTTTCTTTTTATATTTGTGGTGCAACATCAATTGCTTGAATGGCTCACCTTCCACCATGTTGAAAGGTGCTCCTCCAACTGCAATGAGCTGGCCAATCAGGCGTGTTATTTTATGCACCTGCACCCGAGACATACCCTTACTCTGAAAGCTACCAAAATCTTCCAGGGTGGCCTGGCTGGTATGGATTGGATGTGGGATGGTAACAGCATTCTTTTCTGCCTTATACTGGCTGGTGGTGCTGGCACTCATGGTGGCTCTGGCGGTGCCACTATTGGTTCCCCTTTTGGTGTTTGGAGGAGTGGCCATAATACTTTTCTCCCCTAACAGTACTGCATGGTGGTGCACACGCATGTGCTGGTTCATGCCACTATTACTGAGATGCCCTATGTCTCGGCCCCGGCTGACCTCCCTGCCACAGTGATTGCGTTTGGCCTTCTGACCGACACCAATTCTTTTAAAATGCTGCCAAATGCTGGAACGGCAGCCACCACCTTGGACACTGCCTGGTGGAATCCCTTCCACTGCAGTGGTCACACTCTCTTTCTGAGGCTCGGCAGGAGCAGGAGGAAGAGACCTAAACATCCCAGGTATTTTGGGTTCTGTGATGGATTGAGGTCTAATGGTTGCATTGGCCCATTCTGATGCTGGAGGCTTAGAAAGCACTTGGGCAGGGGTCTTTTCAGGAGAAAAAAGTAGTGGGGACTGAGGGGAGATACTTTCTGGGCTGTCGGTGTTGCCAACATGGGTAGAGGGCTGGAAATTAAATTTGTCTACAACAATGTCAGGAAAGCCTGCTTCCACCTCTTTCACATTGTCAAGGGAACAGTGATCATTAGAAGCAAGTAAACTCTGTCTCCTTGCTGACCACTGCCAAGCTCCCTGTAGTGCTGATGGTGATGGCGCTGGCAGCAATGGTGGTGGTGACATCATCATGAGCCTCAGCCTTCTGACATGTTTCCTGCTGCATGGCCAGGATCTCCAGCTTTGGCTGCACAAATGTATGTGCAATGGGAACCCCTTTGGCCTGCCCTCTTCCATAAAAGGTACCAATGGGCAGCATGCTACCAGCAGCAGTGGCAGAGGTGGTAGCGCCACTTTTGCTATGAATTGTGCTGCTGATTCTAAGAGGTAAATCCTGGAACAGCTGGCGACGTGCAAATGACTGCTGTTTGCCAGGCTCTTTACCACCAGCAGTCTTCACTTCCATTCGCCTCACCTTTATGAGAGGTGAGCTGAGCTCAGAGGGCACAGAGACAGAACGTCCAACCTGCTGCTCATGTACACAGCTCATAGCTCTCCCTCTCCCAGAAGCACTCTTACTGCTTTTTTGGCCTTGTTTGCTGCTCATTTTTCCTTTAAAAGTTAGAAAAATGTAGACAAAAAAAATATATGATTTTGATTGCAGCAAACTAACACCAAAATCACCAAATGTAGAAAAAAAATATTATACCAACAGAAAATAACAATAAATAAAAAAAAAAAAAAATCTCTCAAAACTAACCAAAAAACGAATAAAACCAGAAACGAAACACTAACAGATGATGCACTCGCAAACTAATATAAACTAAAATGAACAATGAAAAACTAAGGATTGCAAAGATATTCGCTCAGATGCACAGACAAATAATCGTGTGATCTGCTCCACTACACTAACTAACCCACAAAGGGAAGTCACATGATCAGGCCTGCCCTGCAGGCCTCAGCAGCAAAGGAAAACCACTGATTGGTCAACCAAGTCACATGTTGTTTCCGTAGTAACGAAATTTGGACATATTGTCATATTGAGGTATATATTTTTTCCTTGAAATTCATCGTAAAGAACGTTCGTACAAGTTAATGAACCTAACGACAATTCGTATTTCGTACAAATTGAAATTGAATTTCGGACACGAAATACGAAGTACGAATTAATTCTAATACGAACTGAAACGGAACAGAACGAAATGAATTTATTGACGGTGCCCATGTCTAGTAAATAGGGAGGAAGTTGTCCCTGGTTTGTTTGTTACTGTCAAGTTGGTCATCCCATAATCCCTAACTCCATCCAAGTTATTATTCCCTAATAAAACAACAAAAAAACAATGCTTAAGGACTTTTTTATGAATCTGGATGCAAGTTGAAAATGTTATGTGACTGGCTGTGCAGGGAACCCTGACATTTGCAACTCCCACGGGGGTAGTGCTACACATAAATTATGACAAATTAAATAAATTCTATGATCAGCTGGCCATCTCTTTCCACAATTTCATGGATTCCTTTTATGTTTTGTAGCTTCCCCTCAGTTTCTAAGAACTACACCTTCCATGGTACCTTTTTGTCTGAAAACAATGATTACTGTACTGATTCCGCCTCCTAAAACTCCTTCTCTCAGTAGCTGTGTAAATTAGAAGTCATGTTCTTTGAAATGATCGAAAAAGACATGCCTACTCACAGGGAATAGTGAATATTTGTCACAGAATTCAAGAAAGTAAATGTGGGGGGGATCCTCACAAAGTAATTTTACAAACTTCTAGATTGTTCAGATTAGGGCCCCTTTCACACTTGCGTGACTTCAAAGTCCTGTGATTTTACCACAATTTTGCCCTAGCTTAACCCTAATACTAGTCTAACCCTAACACTAGGCTAATCCTAATACTAGTCTAACCCTAGCTTAATCCTAACACTAGGCTAACCCTAAAACTAGTCTAACCCTAACACTAGGCTAACCCTAATACTAGTCTAATCCTAACCCTAGCTTAACCCTAACACTAGGCTAACCCTAACCATAGCTTAACCCTAATACTAGGCTAACACTAGTTTAAAGCTAACTGTCAGGAAAGGTTCCCTCCGCTGGTAATATCAATCATTTGGCATGCAGTACTGCGATCCACCAGCAGGTGTCTCCTGCTGGAATTATGTCATCTTTGGTCCGCAGTACTGGTGTCCACCAGCGGAGGGATCCTGGCAGTATGGAGCAGGTATTGCCCTCTGCAGTCAGGCGTCACATGACTGACAGCAGCCATTATAAATACCCGGTGTAGTGTCACATTATGCTGCCTATCACAGGATGCTGCGGAAGTGACGTTTCCGCCAGAAATTGCGTACTGCGCATGCGCCGTGCGTTCCAAACGCTAGCGCCGTGCGTTCCAACATATGTTCGGCAATACAGTTAAGCAAAAGCATCACAGAATGTTACGGAAGTGACGTTTAACTTTTGAACCAGCGAAACCATCACATAATGTTACGGAAGTGACTGTGCAGACAACAACACAAACACTGGGCGTTACAACACCAATACTTCCCTTGTTACCTCGTGCGTACTGCGCATGCGCCGTGCGTTCCAAACGCTAGCGCCGTGCGTTCCAACATATGTTCGGCAATACAGTTAAGCAAAAGCATCACAGAATGTTACGGAAGTGACGTTTAACTTTTGAACCAGCGAAACCATCACATAATGTTACGGAAGTGACTGTGCAGACAACACAAACACTGGGCGTTACAACACCAATACTTCCCTTGTTACCTCGTATCAGTTTTTAAATAACCATGCTGAGCTACGTGTGCTGTTAGGATCTGGATTGCTGGGACTTGTAGTGCCTATGCTGAGCTACGTGTGCTGTTAGGTTCTGGATTGCTGGGACTTGTAGTGCCTATGCTGAGCTACGTGTGCTGTTAGGTTCTGGATTGCTGGGACTTGTAGTGCCTATGCTGAGCTACGTGCGGTCTTCGGTTATGGAGTGCTGGGACTTGTAGTGCCTATCCTGAGCTACGTGTGGTGTTAGGTTCTGGATTGCTGGGACTTGTAGTGCCTATGCTGAGCTACGTGCGGTCTTCGGTTATGGAGTGCTGGGACTTGTAGTGCCTATGCTGAGCTACGTGCGGTCTTCGGTTATGGAGTGCTGGGACTTGTAGTGCCTATGCTGCGCTACGTGTAGTCTTAGGTTCTGCATTGCTGGGACTTGTAGTGCCTATCCTGAGCTACGTGTGGTCTTAGGTTCTGGATTGCTGGGACTTGTAGTGCCTATGCTGAGCTACGTGCGGTCTTCGGTTATGGAGTGCTGGGACTTGTAGTGCCTATGCTGAGCTACGTGTAGTCTTAGGTTCTGCATTGCTGGGACTTGTAGTGCCTATCCTGAGCTACGTGCGGTCTTAGGTTCTGGATTGCTGGGACTTGTAGTGCCTATGCTGAGCTACGTGCGGTCTTCGGTTATGGAGTGCTGGGACTTGTAGTGCCTATCCTGAGCTACGTGTGGTCTTAGGTTCTGCATTGCTGGGACTTGTAGTGCCTATCCTGAGCTACGTGCGGTCTTAGGTTCTGGATTGCTGGGACTTGTAGTGCCTATGCTGAGCTACGTGCGGTCTTAGGTTCTGCATTGCTGGGACTTGTAGTGCCTATCCTGAGCTATGTGCGGTCTTCGGTTATGGAGTGCTGGGACTTGTAGTGCCTATCCTGAGCTACGTGTGGTGTTAGGTTCTGGAGTGCTGGGACTTGTAGTGCCTATGCTGAGCTACGTGCGGTCTTCGGTTATGGAGTGCTGGGACTTGTAGTGCCTATGCTGAGCTACGTGCAGTCTTAGGTTCTGCATTGCTGGGACTTGTAGTGCCTATCCTGAGCTACGTGCGGTCTTAGGTTATGGAGTGCTGGGACTTGTAGTGCCTATCCTGAGCTACGTGCGGTCTTAGGTTATGGAGTGCTGGGACTTGTAGTGCCTATGCTGAGCTACGTGCGGTCTTCGGTTATGGAGTGCTGGGACTTGTAGTGCCTATGCTGAGCTACGTGCGGTGTAGTGTCACATTTTGCTGCCTATCACAGGATGCTGCGGAAGTGACGTTGCCGCCAGAAATTGCGTACTGCGCATGCGCGATGCGTTCAAAACATTAGCGCCGTGCGTTCCAACATAGTTTCGGCAATACAGTTCAGCGGAACCATCACATAATGTTACGGAAGTGATGTTACACACAACACAAACACTGGGCCGTTCGTTACAACACTAATACTTCCCTTGTTACCTAGTAGGTTTTGCATTGCTGGGACTTGTAGTGCCTATCCTGAGCTACATGCTTCAATGTTCAGTGTCCTCATCCCTATCCCCGAGCTTCAATGTTCAGTGTCCTCATCCTTATCCCTGAGCTTCAATGTTCAGTGTCCTCATCCCTATCCCCATGCTTCAATTTTCAGTGTCCTCATCCTTATCCCCAAGCTTCAATGTTCAGTGTCCTCATCCCTATCCGCAAGCTTCAATGTTCAGTGTCCTCATCCCTATCCCCTGCTTCAATGTTCAGTGTCCTCATCCTTATCCCCATGCTTCAATGTTCAGTGTCCTCATCCCTATCCCTGAGCTTCAATGTTCAGTGTCCTCATCCTTATCCCTGAGCTTCAATGTTCAGTGTCCTCATCCCTATCCCCATGCTTCAATTTTCAGTGTCCTCATCCTTATCCCCGAGCTTCAATGTTCAGTGTCCTCATCCTTATCCCCGAGCTTCAATGTTCAGTGTCCTCATCCCTATCCCCATGCTTCAATTTTCAGTGTCCTCATCCTTATCCCCGAGCTTCAATGTTCAGTGTCCTCATCGAAGCAGGGGGATAAGGATGAGGACACTGAACATTGAAGCAGGGGGATAGGGATGAGGACACTGAACATTGAAGCTCGGGGATAAGGATGAGGACACTGAACATTGAAGCTCGGGGATAAGGATGAGGACACTGAACATCGAAGCAGGGGGATAAGGATGAGGACACTGAACATTGAAGCTCGCGGATAGGGATGAGGACACTGAACATTGAAGCTCGGGGATAAGGATGAGGACACTGAACATTGAAGCATGGGGATAGGGATGAGGACACTGAACATTGAAGCACAGGGATAAGGATGAGGACACTGAACATTGAAGCTCGGGGATAAGGATGAGGACACTGAACATTGAAGCAGGGGGATAAGGATGAGGACACTGAACATTGAAGCTCGCGGATAGGGATGAGGACACTGAACATTGAAGCTCGGGGATAAGGATGAGGACACTGAACATTGAAGCATGGGGATAGGGATGAGGACACTGAACATTGAAGCTCTGGGATAAGGATGAGGACACTGAACATTGAAGCTCGGGGATAAGGATGAGGACACTGAACATTGAAGCTCAGGGATAGGGATGAGGACACTGAACATTGAAGCATGGGGATAAGGATGAGGACACTGAACATTGAAGCAGGGGGATAGGGATGAGGACACGGAACATTGAAGCTTGCGGATAGGGATGAGGACACTGAACATTGAAGCTTGGGGATAAGGATGAGGACACTGAAAATTGAAGCATGGGGATAGGGATGAGGACACTGAACATTGAAGCTCGGGGATAAGGATGAGGACACTGAACATTGAAGCTTGGGGATAGGGATGAGGACACTGAACATTGAAGCATGTAGCTCAGGATAGGCACTACAAGTCCCAGCAATGCAAAGCCTACTAGGTAACAAGGGAAGTATTAGTGTTGTAACGAACGGCCCAGTGTTTGTGTTGTGTGTAACATCACTTCCGTAACATTATGTGATGGTTCCGCTGAACTGTATTGCCGAAACTATGTTGGAACGCACGGCGCTAATGTTTTGAACGCATCGCGCATGCGCAGTACGCAATTTCTGGCGGCAACGTCACTTCCGCAGCATCCTGTGATAGGCAGCAAAATGTGACACTACACCGCACGTAGCTCAGCATAGGCACTACAAGTCCCAGCACTCCATAACCTAAGACCGCACATAGCTCAGGATAGGCACTACAAGTCCCAGCAATGCAGAACCTAAGACTGCACGTAGCTCAGCATAGGCACTACAAGTCCCAGCACTCCATAACCGAAGCCCGCACGTAGCTCAGCATAGGCACTACAAGTCCCAGCACTCCAGAACCTAACACCACACGTAGCTCAGGATAGGCACTACAAGTCCCAGCACTCCATAACCGAAGACCGCACGTAGCTCAGGATAGGCACTACAAGTCCCAGCAATGCAGAACCTAAGACCGCACGTAGCTCAGGATAGGCACTACAAGTCCCAGCAATGCAGAACCTAAGACCGCACGTAGCTCAGGATAGGCACTACAAGTCCCAGCACTCCATAACCGAAGACCGCACGTAGCTCAGGATAGGCACTACAAGTCCCAGCAATGCAGAACCTAAGACCGCACGTAGCTCAGGATAGGCACTACAAGTCCCAGCAATGCAGAACCTAAGACCGCACGTAGCTCAGCATAGGCACTACAAGTCCCAGCACTCCATAATCGAAGACCGCACGTAGCTCAGCATAGGCACTACAAGTCCCAGCACTCCATAACCTAAGACCGCACGTAGCTCAGGATAGGCACTACAAGTCCCAGCAATGCAGAACCTAAGACTGCACGTAGCTCAGCATAGGCACTACAAGTCCCAGCACTCCATAACCGAAGACCGCACGTAGCTCAGCATAGGCACTACAAGTCCCAGCAATCCAGAACCTAACAGCACACGTAGCTCAGCATGGTTATTTAAAAACTGATACGAGGTAACAAGGGAAGTATTGGTGTTGTAACGCCCAGTGTTTGTGTTGTTGTCTGCACAGTCACTTCCGTAACATTATGTGATGGTTTCGCTGGTTCAAAAGTTAAACGTCACTTCCGTAACATTCTGTGATGCTTTTGCTTAACTGTATTGCCGAACATATGTTGGAACGCACGGCGCTAGCGTTTGGAACGTACGGCGCATGCGCAGTACGCAATTTCTGGTGGAAACGTCACTTCCGCAGCATCCTGTGATAGGCAGCATAATGTGACACTACACCGGCAAGTTCATATACACTTCGCCTTGGTATTGTCCTTGAGCCCTGACCTGCAGCTTGTTTGATACCTGATACCTGATACATGATACCTGATACATGATACATGTTACCTGATCCCCGATCCCTGTTTCCTGCCTCTTGTACCTGTTCCCTCTCTCCTTGTCCCCCTATTCTGCTTACCTCCTATTTATGACCCCGGCCTGGCTTGACTACGATTCTGGTTCTCCCTTTTGTTACATTATACTGGTTTACTTGCTTATCTGCACTGTTTGGTTGTTAGTTTGTTCACTTAGTTTGTATTGGTGGTGTGTTCACATTTATATGCGTTTGCTTAATAAATTTACCTTCACTTATTTGTGTCTGGTTCACTTGTCGCAGTCACACAGTTCTGGTCACATCTGGTTCATGACAGAATACCAAGGCCATTCCTGACCAGAAGTGGCTGCACAGGGGAACCATTTGCTTTAGTTTGGTTGCAAACATGAATGCTGATGAGATCATTTATTTTTCTCTGCTGGCATCTGAGAGTGGTGATTATTGCCGCCAGGTTTTGAAAGAATGGTCTAGTGACCAGTTGTTTGCAGCTATGCGTTTGGCTCACTCCCTGGTCGATCAGGGTTATACATTGTTTGAGGAGGTGCAGCCTTTGATAAAGATCTGTACTGAGCTAGCCCTGCCCTGTATCCCAGATGGCCGTGATGATTTCACTCCTCCTTTTGATATGAATCAGGTTGTATCTTTAGTATGGCTTTTTGAAGATGATCCTTCTGATTTTTGTGAACACTACTCAGCCTGTTCCCCACAGGTGATTGCTGAGTGCATTGTATCTGCTCAGTCTTTGGTTAGACAGGGAGGCTTAAAACTTCAGTTTGTACAACCCATACTTTCAGCATGGTCTGACATGGTGCAATCAGCCCCAGCCAAACAATCCATCTCTGCCATCAGGTATGAGCCTACCCAAAAGTATGTTTCCCCACCAGCCATGTCAGCCTCAGTTGCAGCCCAGTACACGCTGCTCCCAACCAACTATCCAGTCTCTACTCCCTGTACTTATCCTGCATTCAACCCACCTGCTTCCTCTCCGCTGTCTACAAACCCACAAGTTCTTTCCCCAGCTACTGGTACCTCTTCTCTGCCATATCACAATCCTCCTTTCCAGTCTGCTGCACCCCTTATTTACAGTCCTGTAGTCACCTACAGAGCTTCAGTGGCTAAGCCAAAGAAAAAACGAAAGTTTTTCCCAACCAAAATGGTCTTACCATTAACCCAACCTGCCTCCACACCTACCAATCTGTCCCAGCCCGGAGTGCCAGAGCCAGAGCTCCAGCCCGGAGTGCCAGAGCCAGAGTTCCAGCGTGACGCCTTCCAGCCTGATGTCCCGGCCTTCCAGCCTGACGCCTTCCAGCCTGATGTCCCGGCCTTCCAGCCAGACGCCTTCCAGCCTGATGTCCCGGCCTTCCAGCCAGACGCCTTCCAGCCTGATGTCCCGGCCTTCCAGCCAGACGCCTTCCAGCCTGATGTCCCGGCCTTCCAGCCAGACGCCTTCCAGCCTGATGTCCCGGCCTTCCAGCCAGACGCCTTCCAGCCTGATGTCCCGGCCTTCCAGCCAGACGCCTTCCAGCCTGATGTCCCGGCCTTCCAGCCAGACGCCTTCCAGCCTGATGTCCCGGCCTTCCAGCCAGACGCCTTCCAGCCTGACGTCTTGCAGTCTGATGTCTCGGCCTTCCAGTCTGGCGTCTTGCAGCCTGATGTCTCGGCCTTCCAGTCTGGCGTCTTGCAGTCTGATGTCTCGGCCTTCCAGTCTGACGTCTTGCAGTCTGATGTCTCGGCCTTCCAGTCTGACGTCTTGCAGTCCGATGTCTCGGCCTTCCAGTCTGATATCTTGCAGTCTAAAGTCCCGGCCTTCCAGTCTGATGTCTTGCAGTCTGATGTCCCGGCCTTCCAGTCTGATGTCTTGCAGTCTGATGTCTTGCAGTCCGATGTCCCGGCCTTCCAGTCTGATGCCTTCCAGTCTGATGTCCCGGCCTTGCAGTCTGATGCCTTCCAGTCTGATGTTCCGGCCTTGCAGTCTGATGCCTTCCAGTCTGATGTTCCGGCCTTGCAGTCTGATGCCTTCCAGTCTGATGTTCCGGCCTTGCAGTCTGATGCCTTCCAGTCTGATGCCCCGGCCTTCCAGTCCGATGCCTTCCAGTCTGATGCCCCGGCCTTCCAGTCCGATGCCTTCCAGTCTGATGCCCCGGCCTTCCAGTCCGATGCCTTCCAGTCTGATGCCCCGGCCTTCCAGTCCGATGCCTTCCAGTCTGATGCCCCGGCCTTCCAGTCCGATGCCTTCCAGTCTGATGCCCCGGCCTTCCAGTCCGATGCCTTCCAGTCTGATGCCCCGGCCTTCAAGTCTGATGCCTTCCAGTCTGATGCCCCGGCCTTCCAGTCTGATGCCTTCCAGTCTGATGCCCCGGCCTTCCAGTCTGATGTCCCGGCCTTGCAGTCTGATGCCTTCCAGTCTGATGTCCCGGCCTTGCAGTCTGATGCCTTCCAGTCTGATGTTCCGGCCTTGCAGTCTGATGCCTTCCAGTCTGATGTTCCGGCCTTGCAGTGCGATGCCTTCCAGTCTGATGTCCCGGCCTCGCAGTCTGATTCTTTCCAGTCTGATGTCCCGGCCTCGCAGTCTGATTCCTTCCAGTCTGATGTCCCGGCCTCGCAGTCCGACGCCTTCCAGTCTGATGTCCCGGCCTCGCAGTCCGACGCCTTCCAGTCTGATGTCCCGGCCTTGCAGTCCGACGCCTTCCAGTCTGATGTCCCGGCCTTGCAGTCCGACGCCTTCCAGTCTGATGTCCAGGCCTTGCAGTCCGACGCCTTCCAGTCTGATGTCCCGGCCTTGCAGTCCGATGCCTTCCAGTCTGATGTGCCTGCTGTCCAGCCTGATGTGCCTGCCTTCCAGCCTGACGTGCCGCTGCCTGCCTTCCAGCCTGACGTGCCGCTGCCCGCCTTCCAGCCTGACGTGCCGCTGCCCGCCTTCCAGCCTGACGTGCCGCTGCCCGCCTTCCAGCCTGACGTGCCAGCTTCCCGGCCCGATGTGGTTCTGTCTGCTGCCCTGCTTGAAGTGTCTGTTACCCAACCTAATGTGACTTTGCCCATAGCCCAGCTTGACGCAGTGGACTTTCCCCAGCAACTGCTAGTTGGAGCGTCCGGAGGTCGCTCCTTTGAGGGGGGGTACTGTCAGGAAAGGTTCCCTCCGCTGGTAATATCAATCATTTGGCATGCAGTACTGCGATCCACCAGCAGGTGTCTCCTGCTGGAATTATGTCATCTTTGGTCCGCAGTACTGGTGTCCACCAGCGGAGGGATCCTGGCAGTATGGAGCAGGTATTGCCCTCTGCAGTCAGGCGTCACATGACTGACAGCAGCCATTATAAATACCCGGCAAGTTCATATACACTTCGCCTTGGTATTGTCCTTGAGCCCTGACCTGCAGCTTGTTTGATACCTGATACCTGATACCTGATACCTGATACCTGATACCTGATACCTGATACCTGATACCTGATACCTGATACCTGATACCTGATACCTGATACCTGATACCTGATCCCTGTTTCCTGTATCCTGCCTCTTGTACCTGTTCCCTCTCTCCTTGTCCCCCTATTCTGCTTACCTCCTATTTATGACCCCGGCCTGGCTTGACTACGATTATGGTTCTCCCTTTTGTTACATTATACTGGTTTACTTGCTTATCTGCACTGTTTGGTTGTTAGTTTGTTCACTTAGTTTGTATTGGTGGTGTGTTCACATTTATATGCGTTTGCTTAATAAATTTACCTTCACTTATTTGTGTCTGGTTCACTTGTCGCAGTCACACAGTTCTGGTCACATCTGGTTCATGACAGAATACCAAGGCCATTCCTGACCAGAAGTGGCTGCACAGGGGAACCATTTGCTTTAGTTTGGTTGCAAACATGAATGCTGATGAGATCATTTATTTTTCTCTGCTGGCATCTGAGAGTGGTGATTATTGCCGCCAGGTTTTGAAAGAATGGTCTAGTGACCAGTTGTTTGCAGCTATGCGTTTGGCTCACTCCCTGGTCGATCAGGGTTATACATTGTTTGAGGAGGTGCAGCCTTTGATAAAGATCTGTACTGAGCTAGCCCTGCCCTGTATCCCAGATGGCCGTGATGATTTCACTCCTCCTTTTGATATGAATCAGGTTGTATCTTTAGTATGGCTTTTTGAAGATGATCCTTCTGATTTTTGTGAACACTACTCAGCCTGTTCCCCACAGGTGATTGCTGAGTGCATTGTATCTGCTCAGTCTTTGGTTAGACAGGGAGGCTTAAAACTTCAGTTTGAACAACCCATACTTTCAGCATGGTCTGACATGGTGCAATCAGCCCCAGCCAAACAATCCACCTCTGCCATCAGGTATGAGCCTACCCAAAAGTATGTTTCCCCACCAGCCATGTCAGCCTCAGTTGCAGCCCAGTACACGCTGCTCCCAACCAACTATCCAGTCTCTACTCCCTGTACTTATCCTGCATTCAACCCACCTGCTTCCTCTCCGCTGTCTACAAACCCACAAGTTCTTTCCCCAGCTACTGGTACCTCTTCTCTGCCATATCACAATCCTCCTTTCCAGTCTGCTGCACCCCTTATTTACAGTCCTGTAGTCACCTACAGAGCTTCAGTGGCTAAGCCAAAGAAAAAACGAAAGTTTTTCCCAACCAAAATGGTCTTACCATTAACCCAACCTGCCTCCACACCTACCAATCTGTCCCAGCCCGGAGTGCCAGAGCCAGAGCTCCAGCCCGGAGTGCCAGAGCCAGAGTTCCAGCCTGACGCCTTCCAGCCTGATGTCCCGGCCTTCCAGCCTGACGCCTTCCAGCCTGATGTCCCGGCCTTCCAGCCAGACGCCTTCCAGCCTGATGTCCCGGCCTTCCAGCCAGACGCCTTCCAGCCTGATGTCCCGGCCTTCCAGCCAGACGCCTTCCAGCCTGATGTCCCGGCCTTCCAGCCAGACGCCTTCCAGCCTGATGTCCCGGCCTTCCAGCCAGACGCCTTCCAGCCTGATGTCCCGGCCTTCCAGCCAGACGCCTTCCAGCCTGATGTCCCGGCCTTCCAGCCAGACGCCTTCCAGCCTGACGTCTTGCAGTCTGATGTCTCGGCCTTCCAGTCTGGCGTCTTGCAGCCTGATGTCTCGGCCTTCCAGTCTGGCGTCTTGCAGTCTGATGTCTCGGCCTTCCAGTCTGACGTCTTGCAGTCTGATGTCTCGGCCTTCCAGTCTGACGTCTTGCAGTCCGATGTCTCGGCCTTCCAGTCTGATATCTTGCAGTCTAAAGTCCCGGCCTTCCAGTCTGATGTCTTGCAGTCTGATGTCCCGGCCTTCCAGTCTGATGTCTTGCAGTCTGATGTCTTGCAGTCCGATGTCCCGGCCTTCCAGTCTGATGCCTTCCAGTCTGATGTCCCGGCCTTGCAGTCTGATGCCTTCCAGTCTGATGTTCCGGCCTTCCAGTCTGATGCCTTCCAGTCTGATGTTCCGGCCTTGCAGTCTGATGCCTTCCAGTCTGATGTTCCGGCCTTGCAGTCTGATGCCTTCCAGTCTGATGCCCCGGCCTTCCAGTCCGATGCCTTCCAGTCTGATGCCCCGGCCTTCCAGTCCGATGCCTTCCAGTCTGATGCCCTGGCCTTCCAGTCCGATGCCTTCCAGTCTGATGCCCCGGCCTTCCAGTCCGATGCCTTCCAGTCTGATGCCCCGGCCTTCCAGTCCGATGCCTTCCAGTCTGATGCCCCGGCCTTCCAGTCCGATGCCTTCCAGTCTGATGCCCCGGCCTTCCAGTCTGATGCCTTCCAGTCTGATGCCCCGGCCTTCCAGTCTGATGCCTTCCAGTCTGATGCCCCGGCCTTCCAGTCTGATGTCCCGGCCTTGCAGTCTGATGCCTTCCAGTCTGATGTCCCGGCCTTGCAGTCTGATGCCTTCCAGTCTGATGTTCCGGCCTTGCAGTCTGATGCCTTCCAGTCTGATGCCCCGGCCTTCCAGTCCGATGCCTTCCAGTCTGATGCCCCGGCCTTCCAGTCTGATGCCTTCCAGTCTGATGCCCCGGCCTTCCAGTCTGATGCCTTCCAGTCTGATGCCCCGGCCTTCCAGTCTGATGTCCCGGCCTTGCAGTCTGATGCCTTCCAGTCTGATGTCCCGGCCTTGCAGTCTGATGCCTTCCAGTCTGATGTTCCGGCCTTGCAGTCTGATGCCTTCCAGTCTGATGTTCCGGCCTTGCAGTCCGATGCCTTCCAGTCTGATGTCCCGGCCTCGCAGTCTGATTCTTTCCAGTCTGATGTCCCGGCCTCGCAGTCTGATTCCTTCCAGTCTGATGTCCCGGCCTCGCAGTCCGACGCCTTCCAGTCTGATGTCCCGGCCTCGCAGTCCGACGCCTTCCAGTCTGATGTCCCGGCCTTGCAGTCCGACGCCTTCCAGTCTGATGTCCAGGCCTTGCAGTCCGACGCCTTCCAGTCTGATGTCCCGGCCTTGCAGTCCGATGCCTTCCAGTCTGATGTGCCTGCTGTCCAGCCTGATGTGCCTGCCTTCCAGCCTGACGTGCCGCTGCCCGCCTTCCAGCCTGACGTGCCGCTGCCCGCCTTCCAGCCTGACGTGCGGCTGCCCGCCTTCCAGCCTGACGTGCCAGCTTCCCGGCCCGTTGTGGTTCTGTCTGCTGCCCTGCTTGAAGTGTCTGTTACCCAACCTAATGTGACTTTGCCCATAGCCCAGCTTGACGCAGTGGACTTTCCCCAGCAACTGCTAGTTGGAGCGTCCGGAGGTCGCTCCTTTGAGGGGGGGTACTGTCAGGAAAGGTTCCCTCCGCTGGTAATATCAATCATTTGGCATGCAGTACTGCGATCCACCAGCAGGTGTCTCCTGCTGGAATTATGTCATCTTTGGTCCGCAGTACTGGTGTCCACCAGCGGAGGGATCCTGGCAGTATGGAGCAGGTATTGCCCTCTGCAGTCAGGCGTCACATGACTGACAGCAGCCATTATAAATACCCGGCAAGTTAATATACACTTCGCCTTGGTATTGTCCTTGAGCCCTGACCTGCAGCTTGTTTGATACCTGATACCTGATACCTGATACCTGATACCTGATACCTGATACATGTTACCTGATCCCCGATCCCTGTTTCCTGTATCCTGCCTCTTGTACCTGTTCCCTCTCTCCTTGTCCCCCTATTCTGCTTACCTCCTATTTATGACCCCGGCCTGGCTTGACTACGATTATGGTTCTCCCTTTTGTTACATTATACTGGTTTACTTGCTTATCTGCACTGTTTGGTTGTTAGTTTGTTCACTTAGTTTGTATTGGTGGTGTGTTCACATTTATATGCGTTTGCTTAATAAATTTACCTTCACTTATTTGTGCCTGGTTCACTTGTCGCAGTCACACAGTTCTGGTCACATCTGGTTCATGACACTAACCCTAGCTTAAACCTAACACTAGGCTAACCCTAATACTAGTCTAACCCTAGCTTAACCCTAGCACTAGGCTAACCCTAACACTAGGCTAACTCTAGCTTAACCCTAACACTAGGCTAACCCTAACACTATGTTAATCCTAGCTTAACCCTAACACTAGGCTAACCCTAATACTAGTCTAACCTTAGCTTAACCCTAACACTAGGCTAACACTAGCTTAACCCTAACACTAGGCTAACCCTAATACTAGTCTAACCCTATCTTAATCCTAACACTAGGCTAACCCTAACACTAGTCTAACGGTAACACTAGGCTAACCTCACCTTAACACACTAGGCAAAGTGGTCTAAAGTCAGCATGATAACACACGGTCACCCTCGTTTTTTTCTTATTGAGCTCTACAGCACTAAGTGTCTGTTCTTTTTTTAATTCTAATACCTTATCTCACAGCAATGACTTGTAGGCACATAACACCCATCCACTCTTTTGCCCATAAAAGGAATGCATAGGGAGGGGCTGAAATAAACCTATAAGAATGTCATGAGAATGCTGTGAGAGAATGAATTAAGTATCCGAATAAGAAAAAAACTGACATCTACTAGTTTAGATCTTGATAAAACAGAGGTGATGCAAACTATTTCACGAGACAGGGAAAAGTTGTAGGGGGAGGGGAGAGGAGAAGATGATTTTCACACACAGGCATGAGAACAGACAGGGAGGGGGGACATATAAGAGAGCAGTCAGCGTGATGACGGAGGCACGTAAACTGAACACGTAAACTGAACACGTAAACTGAACACGGTATCAGGGCTCAGCAGTCATGATATTTATCGTGGTCAGTTTACAGGGTGGAGGGCATAGCCAGGCAGAATCAGCCAAGTTTCTCAGATGATAGAGAGGGACAAATCACAGTACACGAATTGTGCTTTGGAACAGGATATATATATATATATATATATATATATATATATATATATATATATATATATATAGTTTTTTATTTTTTTTATTTGGGTTTTACAAATGCTTTGACCCCTATGAGTGACATATGAAGTAAATACAACACAATATGCATACTTATTGTGTGATAACCACTCTCTGCGTGAAAAGTAATCCCAGTTTCAAAAATATAGCCTTGCTACTTCCACCCATGCTCTTTCTCTCTGTATATTGTCTTTGTAGTTTTGGTCACACAAATCATAAATAGCTGGGTGCTCACAGATAAATCAAATGATTTACTCATTGTCAAAGACATCTCCTTTTTTGGGCTGTTTGGAGCACATTGTTGCTGAGGGAATAACCAGGAAGTGAATGTGTGGTAGAAAAATGTGCTTGGGAGGTGCTACTATGCTGAAAGAGAAGCCTGGAGCGTGGTGACAAGCAAGGGGAACTTGAGAGTAGGGCTGGGCATGACGAGGTGCCCAGTTACGCCCAGGGGAGGAGTTTTGGGAGGAGCTAAGGGGGGTGGGGGGCTACAGTCAGCAAGCGGTCCGGAGGAAGAGGGACATTCTGAAGGAAAGCTGTCAGAGGAGGGAGAGGTGTCCGGATGGTCGGTTCCTGCGCTGGCGGTCAGTGTAATGGCTGTGGGAAGGGCGCCCAGTCAGCCCGGTAAGTCTTGCGACAACGCTGCTTTTACTACTGCATTACAGTGTTTGATAGGGGTAGTGTCGGGGAGTGGGGGTCAAGGAGTCCCTCCTGCGTCGCGGGTGGGCACCACTGGCCAACCGCGGGACGGGACCGGGCCTGGGAGTGCGGGGTCTGGGGGTCAGTTGCAGGAATTGCTGGAGGGGTTAAGAGTGCTGGTGGGTCGCTTTGAAGGGGGGACAGGGCAGTCCGGAGGGGTGGTGCAGGAGGTGCCTGGGGGGCCTGCGTTGGGCGTTACGGGGGCTCCTTCCTGAGAAAAAGGGGTTTCGCCTCCACTGGGGGGCGACAGCTACTCCCTTGGCGGTGGCTGCGGTTGCTGGTGAGGGTGCTGGTACAAAAGGGGCCGCGGAGACGACCGCCAGGTCGGACATAGTGAGGATCGTGGACGCGGCCAAGTGTGAGGTGTATGTGTGCTTCGAGGGGCCACTGGGAGCACATCTGAAGCAGGAGGTTAGGGACAAAATTGTCAAGGGGGAATATGTGGAGGTTTTTTCACTGTTGCCACTTGAGAAATTCAACTTGGACCGGGTGAAGCCGGATGATTCCAAGAAAGAAGATGAGGAGAAGAGGCGATATAGATTGATACCACGAACGTTTGATAACTGGTTGCAGGCATTCGCGATCATGGCCAGTGTCATAGGAGAAAAGAACCCTGAGCATTGCTCGGCATTATTTTGTTATATGGACACCATCGGGGAGGCTTATAGGGTTTATGGGGGTACCGCTTGGTTGAGGTACAATAAGCAGTTCCGCCAACGAGGGTGGGACCATAAGGACATTAGCCTCTGGATGAGGCTCATGGCTTCGGCGAGGACGCCAACACAGTTATTTTCAGGGGGGCCAGGGGTAGCCACTCCTCAGGATCGTCGGCCGGAAAAATGGGGAGTATGCTGGCAATTTAATGAGGGCTCGTGCATATTTGGTGGAACATGTAAGTTTAAGCACGAGTGCTCGGGGTGTGGGGGAGCCTACATCCTCGCCAGGTTTTTCAAGAAGGGAAGACATGCCGGAGATCCTGCTCACAAGAGGGACGATGCCGGTGAAGTAAGAAAGGATGCAGCCTTTCCTAAATAGATACCTGGACAGGGCAGTGGCGGGGATGCTGGGGGCGAGTTTTCGTCACAGTTTTAAGATTCCCTGTGGTTTGAAGGTGGTGCCCCTACAGTCTGGGAACTTAAAATCAGCGTTACAACATCCCGAGGTGGTGACAGACAAATTGTCAAAAGCGGTAGCGTTGGGGCGCAGGGCGAGGCCGTTTGCGGGCAAGCCCATGGGTGATTTGGTGGTGTCGCCGTTGGGGGTGGTTCCGAAGAAAGAACCCAATAAGTTTCAGCTGATACACCACCTGTCCTTTCCAAAGGGGGGGTCTGTGAATGATTTTATTGTCCCGGAAGTGTGCACGGTATCCTACACGTCGTTTGATGCTGTGGTGCGTTGGGTACGGAGTTACGGAAAGGGGGCGTTAATGACAAAATCGGACATAGAGGCGGTGTTTCGGTTGCTGCCCATACACCCCGAGAGTTTTAGATTGTTGGGTTGTTGCTGGCAGGAACGATTTTACGTTGACAAGTGCCTGCCCATGGGTTGTTCCATTTCGTGTGCAATGTTTGAGGCATTCATCTCATTCCTAGAGTGGGTGGTACGGGACGTGATGGGTGTTGAGTCGCTTATCCATTACCTGGACGATTTCTTGTGTGTGGGCCCTCCCTCTTTGAATGTGTGTGCGATTTTGCTTTCCACGTTGCAGCACATGGCGGAGAGGTTCGGCATGCCATTGGCAGCCAATAAAACAGTGGGTCCTAGGACAGAACTGAGCTTCCTTGGTATCGTGATAGATTCCATGGCTATGGAATGTCGGTTGCCAGAGGCTAAGTTGCTGGACTTACAGAAAGACATCAGGGAGATTCATGGTATGAGGAAGGTTCGCTTACGTTCGTTGCAATCGTTATTGGGCAAGTAAAATTTTGCATGCTGGATTATTCCCATGGGGAGGGTTTTCTGTAGAAGGATGTCTGCTGCAACGGCGGAGGTGACCTCCCCAGCGCATTTTATTCGCTTCACAAAGGAACACAGGGAAGATCTGAAGGTGTGGTATCAGTTCCTCGCAGAGTAAAATGGTAGGGCGGTGTGGATGTCGGGCCCAGTGAGCAATTTCGACGTGGAATTGGTAACCGATGCAGCAGGGTCCATGGGGTACGGGGCATTTTTCCAGGGACGGTGGAGTGCTGAACCCTGGCCTTGGTCTTGAGTCACAGCAAGCCTCATTCAGAACCTGGTACTGTTGGAACTGTTTTCAGTGGTGCTGGCGCTGGAACTGTGGGGGGAGGCATGTCGAAACCTGAAGCTTAGGTTGAACTGTGACAATATGGGGGTAGTGCAGGTCATCAATAGCATGTCAGCGTCTTAACAACCTGTCGTTCGGCTAATGCGGTAGTTGGTGTTGCGTTGCTTGCAATTGAATGTGTTTCTTTACGCTGTGCACATCCCGGGAGTGGATAACACACCTGCTGATGCTTTGTCTCGCTTTCAGTGGGACAAGTTCAGGGCCTTGGCTCCGGAGGCGGACGAAGAAGGCTGGATGTGGGAGCTGGTTTGGGAATCGCCGGAGGATGGATCAGGAGGTCGGTGAGTGGCGTGATGTGGGGGGAATATGCGAAGGTGTGGAAGGAATGGTTGGATTCGGTACAGGAGGCGGGAGTGGAGCAGGATGGTTGTAATTACCTTGTTTTATAAAGTTATTTGGAGTTTTTATATATACGTTATTTGGTTAATAAAGGCTGTTATGGCCATTTATATTCCATAAGAACAGTGTGGTCTCTTATTCGAAGAAGGTGGAAAAGGGGTATGATGGGTCTGTAACAGTTAGAAGGAAGTTTATCTGGGTTACACTAGGTTTGGTTGGGATTGGATTGGATGGGACCAAGGTCAAAAAGCTGCTTGTGCTTACATAGTTGTACTGAAATAGTGTCTATATTATTCAGGTACGATTTGCATGCTACTTGAGGGTTTAACATTGAGGTCTATGGACATCAACTCGCATGGAAGTTGGACCAAAGTAGTGCAGGGACAACTTTGAAGTCGGCACAACTTAAAGTCGTGCCAATATGAATGGTAGTCATTGAAAATCATGGAAAATGACTTGTCATGCTACTTTGCAGTCCCAAATCGTGGGCAAGTCATATAAGTGTGAAAGGGGCCTAATAGGAGGAGGCTAGATTTAATTGGAATATGAATACACTCTGGAAATGAATATATGATTTTACATTTTGACCATAGATAACTTAAGGCACATTGATTAGTGATAATTATGTTCTTTAATTTATTCTTAATCTGTGCACTATTGAATACTTTCAAATTGTAATTTGTCTGGTCTATAACCGGTAAACAACTGCTATTCTTGAAGTGGTCAAATTATACCTTAAACTAGATGTAGAAAGGGAGGCTGCAGAAAAATTTGAATCGGAAAATATTGATGAAGACTATTTGAGGTGCCCATACAAGATTTTGTACCTCTCCTGTTTTATTGGCTTTATACCGGCTGCTCTGATTCATGAAGTTTACAAACATTCATAGATATTTTAAATGGTCTGGATAGAAAATGCAGTTGAAAGACCACACTGAGATTCTTGTATGATCATTTCAATGGAACTCACCATGGATTAGGTGGTTGGAGCTCACAACTGCTTCCCCCCTTTCCCATCTGTCAGATGTTTCCATCACCACAGACCCTTAATTCTGCTGTATACTGAGCTGCCCTGAGCAGAAGAGACATTTATGCCGCGTACACACGTAGCGGACTATCCGACGGACTTAGTCTGGCGGACTTCCCGCCAGACTGTCCGTCAGACTTTCCGAACGGGCTATTTGCCCACACACGGTACTTTTTCAGCAGACTAATATGGCGTACTGAGTCCGCCGTACTATCCACCCTACTTTTGAAATGAACGAACTCGCCCACACATGCGGAGGAAAGTCCGCTCATTTTTAGAGCGTCTCCAGGTAGGCGGAGCCCGCGAAGGAGACGTCGCTGGCCCCGCCACCTGGTATGGACTTAAAGGGGAAAAAAAAAAAATCGGCGTGGGGGTCCCCCCAAAGTCCACAACAGACCCTTGTCTGAGCACGCTACCCGGCCGGCCAGGAAAGGAGGGGCAAGCGAGCGCCCCCCCTCCTGAGCCGTACCAGGCCGCGTGCCCTCAACATGGGGGGTGCCTTGGGGAAGGGGGGCCGCGCGACCCCCCCACCCCAAAGCCCCTTGTCCCCATGTTGATGAGGACAAGGGCCTCTTCCCGACAACCCTGGCCTTTGGTTGTCGGGGTCTGCGGGCGAGGGGCTTATCAGAATCCGGGAGCCCCCTTTAATAAGGGGGCCCCCGGATCCCGGCCCCCCACCCTATGTGAATGAGTATGGGGTACAATGTACCCCTACCCATTCACCTGTAAAATAAAGTACAAAAAAAACACAACACACAAGATAAAATAGTTTATTGCACAGCTCCGGGGATCTTCCGTCTTCGGGGGTCTTCTCGCGCAGCCCCCCCCTTCCCCAAGGCACCCCCCATGTTGAGGGCACGCAGCCTGGCACGGTTCAGGAGGGGGGGCGCTCGCTCGCCCCCACTCCCTTTTCTGGCTGGCCGGGTAGCGTGCGCGGATAAGGTTCTGATATGGACCTAGGGGGGGCCCCACGCCGATTTTTTGGCGTAGGGGTTCCCCTTTAAGTCCATACCAGGTGACGGGGCCAGAGACGCCTCCTTCGATGGCCCCGGCTACCTGGAGACGCGCTCAAAATGAGCGGACTTTTCTCCGCACGGGAAAAGTCCGCTCATTTCAAAAGTACGGCGGACTAACACACACACGGCCGTATTGTCCGCCGAAATGCGAGTCCGGCGGATAGATTGGAGTGCAAAAATACTTTCTTAGTCCGCCGGACTTTTGGGTAAAAAAAGTCCGCCGGAGCCTACACACGGGCGGATTGTCCTGCGGACTTGAGTTTTCCGTACTTTTACACCGGATTGTTTGATCGTGTGTACGAGGCATTATGGGACACAGATGACAAAAAAATCTGATGGGGTTAAAACCCTCCCTTTAGATATACTTGATTTTATTATAAATAAAATAAAAAATATGTCCTAAATATCAGAATTATTTAAAGTTCCGCTTTGGCAAAACTCATCCTTTGAAGAAACAAATTCAAAAGTAGGGGTTACCTTTAGAGACAACATGACAAAACCATCAATACATTTAAAGATTTATACTGTACATTTAAAAAGTCTTGGCTTTTCCTCTCCTCTTTTCCTGTAAATGTCAATATTGGCCTGACCCCTACACATCCCCATTGGTCCTTTATTTTAATGGGTAGCCTCACTGACAAATTGGGAAGCCTGGAAGGGAGAAGAGGCGAAGCAAAGCTTCGCTTTTACAGTAAAAGTCTGGATTTCTGTATAATTTAATGTACTGATACTTTTGATATATGGTTTCACATATGTTCGTTTTTGTCATCACATGCTTGGTAGCATTTGAGATAAACTGAATTTCTAGCATTTGAGTTAAAACTAAACTCTGGATAAAAAAAAATCTAACTACATGAGGCATGCAAAGATTTGCTGGACGGCTGCACTCTCAAATAACACCTTTATTGTATAAAGTAAAATCCAAAGTCAATCCATGGATGAGAGAGGTACAGCAAAGGCATCTAATGCGTTTCACACCATTATAGGTGCTTAAAGTACTAAACCCAGTAACATAAAAATAGTTCACCCCCCCCCTCCAAAGTCCCCACAGCTTATACATCTTTTTACATTAAAATATTGCTACTATATATACCTTTTTGAATGATCTGTATACCGCGGTTACATCATAAACTGTGCAGTTTCTTCAGTGCTGAGAATTCAGGAAGGTGGAGATTTTCAGCCTGTATACATGCCCACATGAGTGATGTCAATATCATGTGACCTGGCTATCTCCGAGAACAAGAAACTGTTCTCTTCAGCATAAAAGACACAACTGAGCAAGTGCAGGTTGACGTTGGTTACCTTGTCTGTTCTTTCCAAGGTAGACATTGCAGGAGGAGGAGGATCTATGCATACAGGATAAAACCGCCTTTTTATACAATGCAGTGTGTATAACAAGCATGCTATTCTGCATATACAGCCATATTTTACTGCTGTGGGTTTAGTAAAACTTTAATCATAGTTATAATTAACAGCTAAGATTAGGTACCTATAATGGTGTGAAATGCGTTAGTGCCTTTGCTGTACCCCTCTCATCCATTGGATTTTACTTATATGATAAAGGTGTTACTTCAGAGCACGGGCATCCAGCAAATATTTTCTTGATTGTCTGCATGTTGAAGACGAAAATGTGAAGAATTGCGCTAAACCCATAACACAAAATAATAAAATCCCATGAATAATTCCCCAATAATTGTATCATCAATACAGGAATAAATAAAAATAAAAATAGTGATTAAAGATTAGAATAGTGATTAAAGAGTGATTAAACACAACATTTTGCATGTGAATATCATGGGCAGTAAAAGCATACGTGAAAAAGTCCTCACAAGTTAATAATCAATACCAATGATAACAACTCCTTGTGTTAATTCAAACACCAACACCCGTGCAGAGATATGAATTCAACATTGCAAAAAATTTATATTGATTAGATTGCAAATTATACAAATTCCATCTGTGAATAAAAATCTTCATAAATATGTGCCATGTCCAATCCACCACCAAGAGTGATAAAGTTTGCTTCTTACCAAAGATCTATGACCCCCCCCCATCTGTTACAGAGTGTCACAGAAAGCTTGTAATGCCAATAAATCTTCTCCCTAGTCACCTAGTCACCATATGATCCCTTTAATGCACAGCCTTCAAGCTGTAGGTAAAACCACCCAGCACTCTCAGGTCTACCTTTCCTGAGCCCAGAAGCTCATTGGTATGTAACCATGGCATGAAAAATAAGAGAGCTCCAATCGTATAAAACCCACGATTTATTGAATATAAAACAAAGCAATTGCACTTACAAACAGTAGAAATTCAAGAGCCTTAAGTTTGGTGCATCGGCCCGGTGCAGCGGACAAACCCATCCTTCCCGAATGTCCGTACACAACCACGAGATGTCAGCGTGCCGCTCCGCCCTACACGTTTTGTAATAAATTACGTCATCCAGGGGCACCGGCGCCGCGCTGCGTCACCTCCCTTTAACCAGTCGACATCTGTCCAAGCCTCGCCTTGAGCCTCCAATCACAGTTCAAACTGCCTAGCTCATTTCCTAGTTATGCGAGCGCCTGACCATTACTGGCAGAACGACATTGATCTTGGTCACCAGCACACAGGCAATCACCACTGTGGAGATAATCTCTGCTAGAGATGTTCCCATGTAAAATCAAATATTTATGAAAAACATAATTTCAGAGTCCACCATGCCTCCGGATCAATCCAGTCACAGTGAAAAGGAGATGTGGACTCCAAGCATAAACCGCTCTGGTGATCCTTCAGCGGAAATGGGAAAAAAACACAAAAAAGGAGACACTACCATACAATATATGGTGTGTCTCACAGGCGTGACGTATGTAGGGGAATCGGGATGACCAAGCTGCACCATGCACATTAACGAGCCTGCATGGCCAGCCATCCTCCGCTCCCACCACTCACA
This sequence comes from Lithobates pipiens, assembly GCF_037356315.1. NCBI lineage: Eukaryota > Metazoa > Chordata > Amphibia > Anura > Ranidae > Lithobates > Lithobates pipiens. Next base: position 254,872,181 of record NW_027507764.1, on the reverse strand, counting down.
ATCAAATCCCAATCAAATCCCAATCAAAACATAAAAAATCCATTAAATAGGTAAACAAAACAAGACTAAAAATAAAAATAAAAATCAAAGCAAGTATGCATCCCAATTAAGGGCATATCCACTTGCGATATTGAAAGACATCACTTTTCCCGGGTACTAAACATTATACATTGTATCTCAAACAAATGTGTTCCCCAGAAAGAAAATGAAAAAATACCCAAATATAATGAAAATAATCCTAAAAATAGTAAAAATAATAATGAAAAATATATAAAAAATAAATAAATATATATATATATATATATATATATATATATATATATATATATATATATATATGTATATATATATATATATATATATATATATATATATATATATATATATATAAAACACATGGCCTCTTGATAGCCATTTAAAAATCACGTTCGCAAAATAATTTTAAATTAAATTTAAACATAATCTTGGTTACTATGATTCCACACTTAATTGCACTAAACACCCTCAAGGCTCAAGGCAATCGGGCAGGCAGCCAACCCCCATTTACAGCCCAAATAGTCACATTTTGATAGTGTAATAATTACATTCCCAGCATAAATTTAACATACATTTCTTATACCATAAACTAAAGGCATAGCCTCAAAATCATGATACAAAGAATAACAACACATCTCACAAATCTTTTATTTACTCTCAATAGGTTCAAGGCCACCTGTACTCCCATCTACTCTACAAACGCTCCCTTATGAATTGTTGATGAAGGCGTTCACATCCGTGTCCACATTAAGGCCAAAAGGCGTATAAGTCTTGAGTCTATATATCCAGGCCATTTCTAATTTTGAAGTTTCTCTGACAAGTGACCCACTCCTCCAATGGGGCCTATATTTGTCTATACCAATATACAAAGTGTTTGATGGGTCAATATTATGCATCTGATCATAATGCCTAGAAACCGGATGTTTATCAAAACCTCTCTTGATGTTACCTATGTGTTCATTTAATCTGACACGGAGAGCCCTCTTGGTCCTCCCTACATGCTGTAAGCCACACGGTCACTGTATGAGGTAGACCACTCCCTCCAAAGAACATGTAATAAAAGACATCACTTCATATGTTCTAGAAGTACTGGGGGAACTGAAGCTACAAATCTTTCTCTCTTTGCACCTATAGAACATGCACACCTGGCAGTTCTTGCACCTATAGTACCCCGTGAGGTTCTGAAAAAAGCATCTATTCACCGTCGGTGGGTCC